>NC_044036.1:216244190-216922092 GCF_901765095.1 Microcaecilia unicolor
ATTCCAGAACCACCATCCTGGATCATGGGGACATTTTAAATTCACCAACTCTATAACAAATATAGACAAAGTAAATTATGTACCAAAGCATACATGGTCAACATGTTATAGTGATCTGCCGGGCTTAATTTGTGGACCAAAAAGATATGGAATTGGTGTGTGTGTGGGGTGGGGGGGGGGGGGGGGGCAGAGCTGCAAATGAACTTCTATATACACAATGCTTCATTGGTGGATAAAAAGTATGTTGGTGTGTACATATATTTGGAAAATTCATATATTAAACATTTTAAAAGAATATCACCAACAATAGTACATTTCTAGATTAATCTGTTTTTCTCAACATACTACAGTCACAACCTTAGGTGGCAGGGCCGCCGAGAGACTGAGCTGGGCCCAGGGCAGGGCCCAGGGCAGGGCTGCCCCCAGCCCCCCCCCCCCAAGATCACTGACGCCCCACCCCCACCTCCCCCCAATTGCTACTGCTGTCGCCTCCCTCTCCTGCTCCCAAGCCGCCGGCGCCGCAGTCCCCAGTCTCCACCTACGTACCCTCAGCTCCCTTCTGTCTGCCAACCGACCCCCTTCATTTAAAAAAACCCCCAAAACTCAAAATCGGCAGCGCAGAACCTTCTGTGTGAAAGCGGCAGATCGCCTCAGGCGGGCCTTCCCTCACTGTGTCCCGCCCTCGCGGAAATAGGAAGTTACATCAGAGGAGGGCGGGACACAGTGAGGGAAGGCCCGCCCGAGGTGATCTGCCACTTTCACACAGAAGATGCTGCGCTGCCGATTTTGAGATTTTTGTTTTTAATGCAGAGAACCGGTTGGCAGACAGAAAGTAGCTGAGAGTAGGCAGGTGGAGACTGGGGACTGCGGCACTGGCGGCCTGGGAGCAGGAGAGGGCGAGAGAGTCCCCTCTCGGCGGCCCTGGTAGGTGGTCAATGACTGAACTGTCTGGGGAGACTAAAGTGGGACAGAGGGATCAGGGGTATGGGGTAAGGTGGAACAGAATGGAGCAAGATAAAATCCTCAGAGTGGGAGGCAACACCCATTCCAGCAGTAAAGGAACAGTGAGGCATATGTGAACACAATAAGGAAGGAGTCCTTTACTGTGTTGCACCAGCTGTCCTACCCCCCACCCCCAGTACTTCTGTTACTGATGGTAATATTCACACTGAATACACTCTAGGAATTATGTGGCAAAAAAAATCAAAATAATGCATCCCCAACCCCCCCCCCCCCCCCCCCCCAACATATTAAACAGAATAATATTTCCAGTATCCTGAAAAATATATGTAGGTACTTTAACATTTGGTTCCTAGTCAGCCCTATCACCCAAGTTTAGCATCTTCCTGATGACCATGTGGTGTTCAGCAACACTGTAACAGAAATTTTGTGGTTAATAGTAACCATAAAATGATTTGTCTATCAGGTTTATTAGTAGGTTGCCAAATGATCACCAGGTCTACTATCCTTTAGTTTATTACGAGTTATCAAACATGTTTGGAATATGCATTATCTGTATTATCTGTAAATAAGCATAGAGCAGCTGAGAACCAGGGAAGCCAAGGTTCAGATCCCACTGCCTTGAGATCTTGGGCATAAGAACATATGAACATAAGCATTGCCACACTGGGACAGACCAAAGGTCCATCGAGCCCAGTAGTACAACAGACTTTATGCTTCTTATTCTAGAAATAAGCAGCACAAGTTGAGTTTCCCAAGTCCATCTTAATAATGGCTTATGGACTTTTCTTATAGGAAATTATCCAAACCTTTTTTAAACCCTGCTTTTACCACATTCACACTGAGTGAAGAAATATTTTCTCTGATTTGTTTTAAATTTACTATTTTATAGCTTAATTGCATGCCCCTTAGTCCTAGTATTTTCAAAAAGAATAAACAAGTGATTCAATTCTACCCGTTCCACTCCACTCATTATTTTATACACCTCTATCATATCTCCCCTCAGCCATCTCTTCTCTAATCTGATGAGTCCTAGCCACTGTAGAGTTTTTTTTATAGGGAAGTCATCCCATCCCCTTTATCACTTTTTGTCGCCCTTGTCTGTACCTGTTCTAATATCTTTTTTGCGTTGCGGTAACCTGGAATGTACACAGTATTTGAGATGCACAACATGGAATGATACAAAGGCACTATAACATTCTTATTTTCTGTTTTTTTTCTATTCTTTTTATTTATTAACCTTTAAAGTGGACTAAAACAGCTACAACATTACTTCATCCTAAATTATAAATAATATTCTTTTTTATACCTTTGTTGGTTGGCCATTTAATTTTTCTGTGTTGGTCCCAGTCTGTAGTTACTGCTTTCAGTTACTGCTTTGTCTGCTTTCAACTCTGGGCCCAATATTTAACCAGCAGCCAACAGCAATCAGAATTTTGATGACTGCCATTAAACCCGGAAATGCAAATGCTGGCCCACTAAATTTCCAGGTATAGAGAGCCAGCTAAAATGTAGCCAGTTAAATGTGATATTCAGCACTTAACTGGTTAAGAAGAATCGCATAAAGATAGGGCCGCATTTTAAGAAGTCCTATTTATGTGGTTATCTTAACCAGTTAAGTGCTGAATATTGGCACTTAATCGGCTTAGATGAATAATCTATGTTGTGAATCTGCTTTTAAAATTATTGAATAATAAGACCAAATTTAAATAGTCTTTGGCAGTAGTCTATTAATTTATTATATTTTCCCCTTGTGTATCACAGATTACATGGTTGTGATTTGTTGTGCCTGTTTGTCTGTAATTCTTTTATTTATTTATTTTTAAATTCTTGCTACTATTTGAGATTCTGCCAAGTAGATTTGTGGATTGGCCACTGTTGAAAGCAGGATACTGGGCTAGATGGACCACCAATCCGACCCAGTATAGCTATTCTTATGTTCTTATGACCAGCTGATACATGCTGACTATCCTGAATTTCCTCCACAATAGAAATCAAGTTGGAAATCCTTGGCTATGGAAGAAAGGCAGTTCTTTAAGTCAAGTCTAGTAAGATACCTATGAATTTATTTATTTATTGCATTTGTATCCCATATTTTCCCACCTATTTGCAGGCTCAATGTGGCTTACAATACATCATGGATAGTGGAAATATATTAGAAAATAGACAGTGTTACAGAAAAGTTTTGGCAACATGATAATGATAACACATGATAGTAGTATAACAAGCAGATATTATAAGACATTTCTAACTATGTGCGGAGGAGTTATGTATATTCACATTGGTTGATCACTGTATTGGGTTTAGTTTTGACTTGGGATAATTTATGATAAACCCTTGAAAATCTAGCACCAAAATGGTTGAGTGAATGGATCTTTCTGTCCCTTCCTGAGTTGCACACTTTGCCAGCCAGCCAGCCATCCAAACAGGTAAATACATGCAACCCCAATCTAAATTTGAGCAGATATATGGAGTGACATCACTAATGAAATCTACTGTGGCAGCATTTAATTTTCGAAAGGGCACCTATAATAAAATGAAGAAACTGGTTTAAAAAGAACATAAAAGGATTGGCCACAAAGGTTAGGGCTTTAAATCAGGCATGGATGCTTTTAAAAATACCATTTTGGAAGCCCAGACCAGATGTATTCTACGTATTAACAAAGGTGGAAAGGAGCAAACAATAGCCAGCATGGTTAAAAGGTAAAGTGAAAGAGGCTATTAGAGCCAAAAAGAACATGCTTCAAACAGAAAAAGGATCTGACTGAAGAAAATAAGACTCAGCATAAGCACTGGCAAGTTATTTATTTATTTATTTATTTATTGCATTTGTACCCCACACTAACCCACCTTTTTGCAGGCTCAATGTGGCTTACAGAGTAAGGTTATGATAAAGTCAGTACATGATTTAAATACAGTTGATCATAAGCTGAGGTGAAAAAGGAATTTAGATGGGCGGATGTTGGATCGGTTGTGTGAGAAGTGTTTTAGGAGTGCTTGGGTGGTTTGGGAATGATTTGTATCTTTGAGGGTGACTTTTGTAAGCTTTGTTAAAGAGGTGAGTTTTCAGAGCTTTGCGGAACCTGGTTAGATTGTTCATGGTTTTCAGGGCCTTGGGTAACGCATTCCAAGACTGTGTGCTTTTGTATGCAAAGGTCGTAGCATAAGCCTGTTTGTATTTCACTCCTTTGCAGCTGGGGAAATTCAGATTGAGGAATTTGCGGGCCGATCTTTTGGCGTTTCTGGGTGGTAGGTCCACTAGGTTTAGCATATAGAGTGGGGCGTCTGCGTGAATGATCTTGTGCACGGTTGTGCAGATCTTGAACTCAATACGTTCCTTGAGCGGAAGCCAATGTAGTTTCTCTCTTAGGGGCTTCGAACTTTCATATTTAAGTTTTCCAAAGCTGAGTGTGGCTGCCGTGTTTTGGGTTGTCTGGAGTCTTTTAATGGTCTGTTCCTTACAGCCTGCGTACAGAGCGTTACAGTAGTCCAAGTGGCTTATTACTAGTGATTGTACCAGGGTGCGACAGACGTTTCTTGGGAAAAAAGGTTTAATTCTTTTGAGTTTCCACATCGATTGGAACATTTTTTTTCGTTGTGTTCTTCACGTGGGTATCGAGTGTGAGGTTTCGATCAATGGTGACTCCAAGAATTTTCAGGTTTTCTGAGATAGGAAGTGTGCAGTAAGGTGTGGTTATAGTGGAGTAGTTGTTTGTATTGTATTGGGAGATGAGAACTAGGCATTGGGTTTTTCTCTGCGTTGAGTTTTAACCGGAATGAGTCCGCCCATGAGTGCATGATCTGGAAGCTCTGGTTGATCTCGTTGGTTATTTCGTTTAAGTCACTCTTAAACGGGATGTAGATTGTGACGTCATCGGCATATATGTAGGGCTTAAGGTTTTGATTGGCCAAGAGTTCAGCTAGTGGTATCATCATTAGGTTAAAGATTGTGGGTGAAAGGGGGGATCCTTGAGGGACTCCACATTCCGGTGTCCAAGGCGATGATCTGGCAGTATTCGTTATAACTTGGTAGGATCTAGTGGTGAGGAATCCATTTGAGAACTGGGCCTCCGATTCCGAAGTATTCTAGTATGTGTAATAGTATTCCATGATCCACCATGTCAAAGGCACTAGACATGTCGAATTGTAATATGAGTATGTTCTTGTCGGTTGCAATTGTTTTTTTGAAGGAGTTCATTGCAGATATTAGAACGGTTTCGGTGCTATGATTTGATCGGAATCCTGACTGTGACTCGTGTAGAATTGAGTGTTTGGTCAGATAATCCGTGAGCTGCTTCGTCACTATGCCTTCCATCAACTTTGTAGTGAGAGGGATAGAGGTGACTGGTTGGTAGTTGGTTAAGTCCATTGTGCTTTTCTTGGCATCTTTTGGCAACAGAGTGAGTAGTATGTTTCCATTTTCCGTTGGGAAGAAATCATGTAGGAGTCTATAGTTTACTTGGTTCGTGAGGTCTTTTTTAAATTGTTTGGGTGCAGCTCGTATTAGGCTGGTAGGGCAAATGTCGAGTTTGCACTGAGATTTGGCGTATTTATTGAGCCAGTGTGTGAGTTCATCTACTGAAATTAAGGCAAAGTTGGTCCATGATCGATCAGCTGGGTATTCCCCAGGTATTGGGTCTAAGCATTCAAGGATGCTTGAATATTCAATGGTGTTACTTGGTATCATGCGTCGGAGCTTTGTGATTTTTTCATTGAAATACTTCGCTAGGTCGGCTGCCGATGGGGTGTCTGTGTTTTGTTTGAGGTGACCCGTGTGGTGTTTAGGAGATTGTTTACGAGTGAAAAGAGTTTGTGTGTGTCCTTGTAATCTGGTCCTATTATGGTTTTTTTAATACGTTCTTTTGGTATGTCTGATGCTGTATTTGTATTTTCTTTGTAACTGTTTCCATTCTTTAAGTGTGTGTTCATCTTTTTTTTTGCTCCATGCTCTTTCTAGTCTTCTGACCTGTGTTTTTAGTTCTTTCAGCTCTTCGTTGAACCATGGGATTGAGCTGATCCTGTGCGAGGTTCTGGTTTGGAGCGGGGCTATGTTGTCTAGGACTGTTCTGCATCTATTATCCCATTCTTGTAAGAATTGGGGTGATTCTGTGGTTGTTGTCCATTCGGCGGTATATATTTGTTGCCAAAATGTTAAAGGGTCTATTTTGCCTCTCGTTGTGTAGGTTCTTTTTTCCTGTTTTTGTTGTTTGTTGTTAGATGCAAAGCACTGATAAAGAAAACTAAGAATATGAAGAGAAGCTTGCCACAGAGGCAAAAACTCATAGTAGCAACTTTTTCAGATACATCAGAATCAGAAAGCCTGTGAGGGAATCTGTGGAACCGTAAGATCATCAAGGAGTAAAAGGTACATTCAGGGATTACAAGGCCCTAGCGGAGAGATTGGATGAATTCCTTGCTTTGGTCTTTATGGAAGAAGACAGAATAAATCTACATGTACTAGAAATGTTTTTCAAGGGTGAAGATGTGGAGGAACTGAGAGAAATGTTGGTGAACCTGGAAGACGTACTGAGCCAAATTAATAAATTAAAGAGTTGTAAATCACCTGGACCAGATGGTATGCACCATAAGGTATGGAAGGAACTCAAACATTATATTACTGATCTGCTGTTAGGGATTTTTAACCTGTTGTTAAAATTGTCCATAGTACCTGAAGATTGGAGGGAGGCCAATGTAACGCTGATTTTTAAAAAGGGTTCTGGGGTGATCCAAGAAATTACAGACCAGTAAGCCTGACTTCAGTGCCAGGCAAAACAGGGTAATCTATTACAAAGAATAAAATTACAAAACACATAGACAGACACACTTTAATGGGTCAGAGCATGGATTCAGCTGAGGGAAGTCTTGCCTCACCAATTTGCTTCATTTCTTTGAAGGTGTGAATAAACATGTGGAAAAAGGTGAGTCAGTTGATGCAACATAGTAAATGATGGCAGATAAAAGACCTGAACGGTCCATCCAGTCTGCCCAACAAGATAAACTCATTTTACATGGTATGTAATACTTTATATGTATACCTGAGTTTCATTTGTCCCTGCCTTTCTCAGGGCACAGACCGTAAAAGTCTGCCCAGCACTGTTCCTGTACTAAAAGTTCTGAAGCTAACGTCGAAGCCCCTTAAAATTTACACTCCAGCCCCTACATATCTATTCAGTCACGATCAGGGCACAGACCGTAGAAGTCCGACCCGCACCGGTTTTATTCTCCAAATACCGGAATTGCCACCCATTCTCCGCTTCCATAGATCCATTCCTTCTAAACAGGATTCCCTTGTGTTTATCCCACACATGTTTGAATTCCATTACCGTTTTCATCTCCACCACCTCCCGCGGGAGGGCATTTCACATATCTACCACCCTCTCCATGGAAAAATACTTTCTGACATTACTCCTGAGTCTGCCCCCCTTCAACCTCAATTCATGTCCTCTAGTTCTACCACCTTTCCATCTCCAGAAAAGGTTCATTTACCTTTCAAATATTTGAACGTCTGTATCATGTCATCCCTGTTTCTCCTTTCCTCCAAGGTATACATGTTCAGGTCAGCAAGTCTCTCGTACGGTTTGCAACGCAAATCCCATACCATTTTCGTAGCTTTTCTTTGCACCGCTTCCAGTCTTTTTACATCTATAGCAAGATATGGCCTCCAAAACTGAACACAATACTCCAAGTGGGGCCTAACCAACGATTTGTAGAGGAGCATCAACACCTCCTTTCTTCTGCTGGTTATACCCCTCTCTATGCAGCCTAGCATCCTTCTGGACATGGCCGTCGCCTTCTCACATTGTTTCTTCACCTTCATATCCTCAGATACCAACACCCCAAGGTCTCTATCCTGAGTCAAGTTTAATGTAATGTATCTAGATTTTCAGAAAACTTTTGACTCCTTTGAGAGACTCCTTTGAAAATTAAAAAGTCAAAGGATAGGAGGCAATATTCTGTTGTGGATTAGGAATTATTGAAAACAGAGGGTTGGGTTAAATGGCCATTGTTCTCAAAGGAGGAGGGTGAACAGTAGAGTGCTGCAGGTATCAGTACTGGGACCAGTGCTATTTAACATATTTATAAATGATCTGGAAATTGAAACAAATGAGGTGATTAAAATTGCAGATAACGCAAAAATATTCAAGGTTAAAACACATGCAGATTGTGAAAAATTGCAGCAAGTCCTTACGAAATTGGGGGGCCATTTTACTAAGCCGAGTAGGCGTGTACGCGCATCCTACGTGCATCAATTTTGAACTACTTGCCGACTACTGCGTGGCCTGGGCAGTAATTTTATTTTTTACGCGCATCCGCTACACACACAGAAAGTTTTCTGGCGCATGGCGCTAACCGGGCGGTAATCATCATTGTATGCACACTAACAATTACCGCCCGGTTGATGAATGAGACCTTACCATTAAGTCAATGGGTGGTGGTAAAGTCTCAGGCCCAAAATGGACATGCACCGACTTTCATTTTGCCGTACGTCCATTTTCTACCCCACAAAAAAAGGCTTTTTTTGCAGGTGCGCTGAAAAATGGACCTGCGCGCATCCAATAAACACGTCTACACCAGCGCAAGCCATTTTTAGGCGCACGTTAGTGAAAGGACTCCTGGAAGACTGGGCATCCAAATGGCAGATCAAATTTAATGTGGACAAAAGCAAATTGATGCACATTGGGAAGAATAATCCAAATCATAGTTATCTGATGCTAGGAGTCAGCACCCAAGAAAAAGATTGAAATGTCGTTGTAGAAAATACACTGAAATCTTTTGTCCAGTGTGCGGCAGCAGCCATAAAAGCAAACAGGATGTGAGGAATTATAAGAAAAGGGATGAAAATAAGACCAAGAATATTATAATGCCTCTATATCGCTCCGTGGTGCAACCTCACCTTTAGTATTCTGTTCAGTTCTGGTCACCATATCTCAAAAATGTTATAGCAGAATTAGAAAAGGACCAAAATGATAAATGAATAAAGGCTAAAGAGGTTAGGTCTCTTCAGTTTGGAAAAGAGATAGCTGAGGGGGGATATGATTGAGGTCTGCAAAATCCTGACTGGTGTAGAACTGGTAAAAGAGAATCAATTTTTTCACTCTTTCAAAAAGTACAAAGACTAGGAGACACTCACTGAAGTTACATGGAAATACTTGTAAAACAAAGAGGAGGAAATGTTTTTTCACTCAATGAATAGTTAAGCTCTGGAACTCATTACCAGAGGATGTAGTAACAATGGTTAGCATATCTAGGTTTTGAAAAAAAGGTTTGGACAAGTTCCTGGAGGAAAAGTCCATAGTCTGTTATTGAGATAGACATGGGGGAGCCACTGCTTGCCCTGGGATCGGTAGCATGGAATGTTGCTCCTATTTTGGTTTCTGCTAGATATTTGTGTCCTGGATTGGTCACTGTCGGAAGCAGAATACTGGGCTAGACCGACCATTGGCCTGACCCAGTATGGCTATTCTTATTTTCTTATGTGTTATTATATAGATAAACTGCAATGACCCCTAAACATTTTTGGGGCAATTCTATAACTGAGGCCCACACATTTGGTACCTAGATTCAGTGCACTGAGGGCCCAGGGCAAGCATCTGGGCACCCAGATTCTGTTATAGAATACTAGTGTAACTCATCATCTACGTTCCTACATTTAGGTGCGCCCACATACACTATTTCAATAGTAGGTATAAATGTGTACACCTAAATTTGGCACTTTAGCATGCAACAGTATTTTGTAAATTATACACATAAATGTTGAGCATGCCCATGCACCTCCCCCTGTGCATGAACCCTTGTATTTACACGCTAAGTGAGTTGCACATTAAAGTTACAGAATAGCACTTAGGGGGAGATTCTATATATGGCACCTAAAAACTCCACAAGGAAAACAGTGCCGACTAAGCATATTCTATAAGTGGCACCTAGATTTAGGCATGGTATATAGAATATGCTTAGTTGATATCCCAGCACCTAAAACTACACACATCAGTTTACGACATGGTGTAAATCCTGGCAAGTTGATTTAGACGCACTGGACCATATTCTATAACTACATGCGTAAATTTTGGAACACCCAAGAAATACCCATTTACCTACCCATAACTACACCACTTTTTGCATTCGTGCATTAGAAGTTAGGCACACTGTGTTACAGAATACGCTTAGTGACTTGTGAGCATAAATTGTAATTATTGCTAATTAGTGCTCATTATTGCTTGTTAGTTAATTCATTCATTTGTTACATTTGTATCCCACATTTTCCCAACTATTTTGCAGGCTCAATGTGGCTTACATAGTACTGTAATGGCGTTCACCATCTCTGGTAAAGAAACAAATACAGATGCTGTGGTCGAATAGGTTCATGTGTTATAGACACATTGGGGGAATCATAGATAGGAAGAGTTATGCAATGTTCATTACAAGCTTTGGTTTCGTTGTGTAGCAGGATTTAGGCACTTAAGTAGGATTGGTGGGTATGCCTTTTTGAACAAGTTGGTTTTTAGTGATTTCCAGAAATTTAGGTGGTTGTACGTTGTTTCCACGGCTTTTGGTAGTGCATTCCACAATTGTGTGCTTATGTAGGAGAAGCTAGATGCATAAGTTGATTTGTATTTGAGTCCTTTGCAGCTTGGGTAGTAGAGATTTAAATATGTTAGCAACACTGATTGACTTGTTAAGCCAGTTAAGTTATGTGTGCTGTTATAAAATATGCTTGGATTTCATGCGGATCTCTAGGCGCGCTATATAGAATCCGGGGGTTAGTGTCCAACTAGCACTTATGAGTGACAGTAACAATCACGCATGTAAATGCTACTTTTCTATAACTTACATGCACACTTGAAGTGTAAATGTAGATGCCAAGTTATGGAATGAGGGGGTTTGTGAACACTTGAGATGATGACATGAGGCCAAATGGCAGAACACAATACTGGTAGTGACATTTTCCACCAATCCCATTATTAGCAATATTTGTCCAATGGGGTATAAACTCCTCTTCACTTTCCTGAGAAGAACTCCCACTTAGCCATCTCTCTCCTCTTCAATCTGTTCAAAATTCTGCTGCACGACTAATATTCCGCCAGTGTCGTTATGCTCATATTAGCCCTCTCCTCAAGTCACTTCACTGGCTCCCTATCCGTTTCCGCATACAGTTCAAACTCCTCTTATTGACTTATAAGTGCATTCACTCTGCAGCTCCTCAGTACCTCTCCACTCTCATTTCTCCCTACATTCCTCCCTGGGAACTCCGTTCACTGGGTAAATCTCTCTTATCTGCACCCTTCTCCTCCACTGCTAACTCCAGACTCTGTTCCTTTTATCTTGCTGCACCATATTCCTGGAATAGACTTCCTGAGCCAGTACGTCAAGCTCCATCTCTGGCTGTCTTCAAATCTAAGCTAAAAGTCCACCTTTTTGATGCTGCTTTTAACTCCTAACCCTTATTCACTTGTTCAGAACACTTATTTTATCATCCTTACTTTAATATTCCCTTATTTATTTATTTATTTATTTATTTATTTATTTAGAGCATTTATATCCCACATTTTCCCACCCATGGGCTGGCTCAATGTGGCTTACATCAGTTTAAAAAGGCATACAGCAGTGTAAAAAGGCTTACATCAATCTAGTAACAAACAATCAGATACATTTAGGTTGAAGTAGTTGCTGAGTAGTGACAGAGGGGAAGAAAAGAGAAAGGTGTTTGTCCTGTTCGTGTGTCCTAATTAGATTGTACGCTCTGTCGAGCAGGGACTGTCTCTTCATGTTCAAGTGTACAGCGCTGCATACATCTAATAGCGCTATAGAAATGCTAAGTAGTAGTAGTAGTAGAAGAGAAGGTGGGGGGGGGGGGGAGGGAGGTATTGCTTTGATCTACCAAGATATTTTTACAGTAAATTTACTAGATTTTATAATCTCTCCGGAATCGGAGATTTCTTTCTTGCCAAATTTAGGGGCCCTTTTACTAAGCTGCATAGGTGACTACGCACGCCCAACGTGCTTCAATTTTGAGTTACCAATTGTGAAAGATCGTAAGGAATCTTATAAATTGAGTTCAAATTACAGACTGGTTGTGTCTATTCTTTGTTTTAAAAATTATTGGAGGGACTGGTCTGTGCTCAACTGAATGATTACTGAATGAAGCATAATGTTTTACATTATTCACAATCAGATCCTGGCACACTACAGAATCAACATTGGTGTCAATTCTTGATAAAGCTAGGTCCCTGTTACATAAGAACTATAAAGCTCTCATTCTGCAATTTTATCTTTCCTCTGCATTTGATCTGGTGGACCATGGCATCTTTCTCTCTGAGCTAGGTAATATCGGTATCACTGATAAAGTGTTAGATTGGTTTAGAGGGGCAGAAATTCAGACTGCAGGAATTAGACTGGCTAACTCCCACAGTCGATGATGAGCCCAGATATTCAATGCCGGGCCATTTCCAGTGGCCAGCATTGAATATCCGTTTTATTTTTGGCTGGTTTAAAGATAACCAGATAAGTCGGTATTCAGACTTAGCCAGTTTTCTTTAAACCAGCCAAAGATATCACATGTTTTCACATGGCCAAATATGGCCACTAAACTGGCTTTAAAAATCAATGGATAACTGGTTATATTGGCCAACAGAGCTGGTTCTCTGCTAGCACTAAGCGGGGATATTCAGTGGTGGATATCTGGTTATCCCCCGCTGAATATCAGCGAATAGCGAGTTAAGTGCTATTTAACTTGTCAGCAGCTGTTCTGGACAGTTAAATAGTGCTGATCATACAGAGTGAAGCAGAATGGAGTTTTGTCTGATAGTTGGAAGAACCCCTGTGGTGTTCTACATTGTCTCCTCTTTCACCTACACTTTTTAATGTATTTTTACATACTTTGGGGTGGCAGCAGATAAGGGCTGTTTCATCCCCCGTTATGTGGATGACATCACTGTTTTGATCCCAGTCTATGAATCATTAATGCAAATATCGTCAATTATTCAAAATTGTATGTCAATAATAAGTGCATGAATGTCAAATTATAAACTTAAAATGAACCTTGAGTAAACCAAGTTTTTATTTTTTGCTAATAACCCTGATTTATTGATTGATCACATATTTATAGATCAAGTTAAATATCTTCTCTCTCCTGTAATTAAAATTTTGTGTGTTTTTTTTGACCAATCAATTTCTCTTGAACCATAGGTCAATTCTTTGATTAAAAGCTCTCTTTTTAATGAGAAAATTATGAAGAATTAGAAAATTCTTTGAGGTTGAACAATTTAGATTACTCGTTCAATCTCTCTGTTTTTGTCAAACTTAGATTATTGTAACTTGATATATCTTGGTGCCCCTAGATATATTCTTCAAAGACTGCAGACAATTCAAAATATTGCAGTTAAATTGATCTTTTCTTTGTATAAGCATAACAGAATTTCTAAATTTTATATAGAGCTTCATTGGCTCCTGATTGAGGCCAGGATCTTGTTTAAAATTTCCTGTATTTTGTACTGAGTTCTCAATGGTGATTGTCCTGAATACTTATCTCATTTTGGATTTTCAATTTCTAGAAGCAGAAGGACTGTTACCTATTCTCCTTTTATTTTCCCTTCAGTTAAGGGTTTTAAGTGATTTAAGATCTGTGATTAGACTTCTTGCTTAGCAAGCACTCCAAATTTGGCGTGAGTATGCTTTATGTTTTATCAATAATTCTGAATACACTTCTTTTAGGAAGACATTGAAAACATCACTTTTTAAACATTTTCTTCTTAATCAAGAATGAGGTTCTGGTCATTTGTTTTTAATTGTATTTCTCAAGTTGTTGACTTGATTTTTTTCTTATTGTAAACTGCTTTGAACCTTTGGTGTTAGCGGTATATAAGTATAAATAAATTGTAAATTGTAATGAATCTCAGATACTTCTTGCAACCTGGATGTAATTGAACATGGTATAACTATCCTTCAGTTTCAGAGAATATAGTCAGATTCCCTTTTCAAGCAGTAGCATAAGAGAGCCTAAGGAAACCGTCCTGAACTTTTGTTTGGAGAAACGCTTGATCAAGACTCTCAGATCTAGAATGAAGTGGAATCCTTCCATCTTCTTTGTGATCAGAAATAAAATATCTGCCCTCTTTCATATGGTGGACATGGCTTGACCACATTGGCCTGTATAAGGGAAGAGGGTCCTTTGTAACCTCCTGATGATGAGAGCTTAATCTTGATGCTCTTAGTGGGCAATTAGGAGGATGATCCACTAATGAAAGAAAATATCCTATCCAGATAATTTTAAGAAACCACCTATCTGAGATTATAAGGGGTCATCTGTTTGAAAAAAAAAAAATTAGCCTCCCTCCCAAAGGAAGATCATCAGGAACAGATACAGGGACTGAAGCTATGTTCTCATGAATGCAGTCAAAACCCTGTCCCCACTTTTGGCTTTGATGCAGGTTGGGACGTTTGGATCCTCTGCTGTTTGGGATGAGATCAAAAACCCTATCTAGATTGGGAGGATCAGGAATTTGAAGATAGCTATGTCTATGAGAATAATAGGATCTCCATTGACCTTCATTCTAATACTTCCAAGAAGAGGAAGCCAGGTCAGAAATGAGCCTGGAGAGGGTCTTGAGTGTCATTGTGATGGGGAAAGGGGAAGGGGATGGGAGGCTGTGGAGGAGTGGCCTAGTGGTTAGGGTGGTGGACTTTGTTCCTGAGGAACTGAGTTCAATTCCCACTTCAGGTACAGGCAGCTCCTTGTGACTCTGGGCAAGTCACTTAACCCTCCATTGCCCCAGGTACAGCCACATTGAGCCTGCCATGAGTGGGAAAGTGCGGGGTACAAATGTAACAAAAAATAAAATAAAAAAATTTAATATTACCCCTTTCTGTGGTTACAATCAAAGCAGTTTAAATATTATATACAGGTACTTATTTTGTATGTGGGGTAATGGAGGGCTAAATGACTTGCCCAGATTGACAAGGAGCTGCCATGGGAATCAAATCCAGTTCCTCAGGCTCTCAGGGCACTGCACTAAACATGAGGCTACTTCTCCTCGCTGTGATGCTTAATGAGAGGGGCAGCCTCTTGCATCTTATCTCTGAAGGGATTCTTTCCATGGCAAGACATATCAGTGAGCTTCTCCTGCACATCCTGTCTTAGGTTTGAGCCAGACGAATCTGTATGTACCAATACGTGCAGTGTATATAATAAAATGTAAAAGGACAGTCACCCAGAAGCTATGGGTTTGAGTTAAGGCAGGCATATTATTATTTTGAGCCCAATCCCCAGGAGATGGAGGATGCAGACTTCAAGGCCTTATTTTTAAGAACCTTGACTCCCGATCTAAAAGCCTAGCTGGCCAATAAGGAACATGAGCCCATCTCCACCTTGGTGAGCTGAGAAATTGTTTGAGATTAAGGATCCTGTTTACTAAGGTGTGTTAGTGTTTTTAGCGTGCCTACACTTAGCGCACATGCTAAACATGTAGGTGCCTATAGGAATATTGTAGGCACATACATGGTTAATGCAAGTACATGGTTAACACGCTTTTAACGTGCCTATAACGCTCCTTAGTAAACAGGGCCCTAAGTCCAGTAGCGTGTAGGGGCGTAGCCACGGGTGGGCCTGGACCCACCCAGTTTGGGCTCAGGCCCACCCAGCAGTGCTGCACCTTTAACATAATTGGCGTGGAGGGGATCAGGCTGGGCTCCCGCAGTCCTGCATCTCCCTTCCTTAAGTGTCGCTCTCACGTGAACAGATTCCCCGGCAGTGGCGGTGATTCCCACATGTTGCCTGCTGATGCCGCTAAGCCGGAAGCCTCCTTTCTTCTGTGTCCCGGCCACCTCTGTTGCAACTTCCTGTTCTGACTAAGCGGCAGGATACTGCAGAAAGGAGGCTTCCGGCTTAGCGCAGGCAGCGTGTGAGAATTGCTGCCACTGCCAGAGACTTGTTCTCACAAGATAGGTGCTTAAGGGAGGGAGATGCAGGACTGTGTGAGTCCCTCCACACTGCCACTGCCAGGAACCAGAACTTAGAAAGTTGTGAGGTGGGGTAGGGAATGAGAGATGCTGCGGGGGGAGGGGGTTGTCATAGAGGGAAAATTGTTGGACATGGGAGGGGAGGGGAGAATTGTTGGACATAAGGGTGGCGGGGAGGGTGAGATGCTGCATGGAGTTTGTGAAGGGTGAGAGAGGGAGAAATTTTGGGCATAGGGTTGAAGGGGAGGGAGAGAGGCTGCATGGGGGGTGAGAGGAAGAAATGTTGGAAATAAGGGTAAGAGGGGAGGGAGAGATGCTGCACAAAGGGTGAAAGGGATAATACAGGGAGAATTGTTGGACGGGGGGGGGGGGGGGAGAGAGGAGAATTGTTGGACATAAGGGTGGAGGGGAGGGATGATGTATGGCTGGTAAGAGGGATGAGAGAGGGATAAATGGACCTAGGGGTGGAGGGGTGGACAAAGACCATATGGAGAGTGAGAGGGTTGAGAGAGGGAGAATTGTTGCATGGAGAGTGAGAGAGGGAGAATTGTTGGACATGGGGAGAGGTGGGGAGAATTGTTGGACATAAGGGTAGAGAGGAGGGTGAGATGCTGCATGGAGGGTGAGAGGGGTGAGGAGGGAGAAATGTTAGACACAGGGGTGGAGAGGAGGAAGAGATGGTGCACGGGGAGAGAGAAGAAATGTTGGACAAGGTAGTGGACAGGAGGAATGGGAAAATGCTGCATTGGGGAGGAGGAGGAAGAGAGATTTGGGGCACAAGGGAGGGAAACAGAGAGATGGTGGACAATAGGAGAGAGGGAGAGATTTTGGACATGGAAGAAGATGAGAGGGAGGGAGATGTTGGATCCAGGAGCAGAAGGGAGTGAAGGAGAGATGCCAGACAGTGGGAGTGAGGGAAGAGAGAGGGAGAAATGCTGGAGAAATGGGGGAGCGAGCAGAAGGGAAGAGAAGGGTCAGGGAGATGGCAGGCTATGAGAGTGGAGATGAGGAAAAAGAGGGAACAGTTGCTGGGCTAGAAGGGTGGAGGGGATAGTGGAATCATGTGGGAGAGACCAGGAGGGGGTGGCAAGGAAATGAATAAGAGAATAGTGATTACAGAGAGTAGAACTATGGTAATGGGGATTAGATTAAAGTTGAAAGATAATTGAGGGCTGGGGAAGGTTTGAGATGGGTAATGGGAGAGCTACTGGGTGAGAGAAGATGTAAATTTGATAGATGACTAAAAAGTAAAAAAAGGATGAGAAGGGTGATGGGTGAAATTTGAGTTGACAGAGAGCAGAAAAGAAAAAAGAGGAAAGAGCTAAAAAGGAGCAATCAATGTTACAAGCAGGTGTAGTGAGGGAATAGACAGGAGAGAGGAGAAAAGACAAATGAACAGCAGCCATTTGAAGGAGCCCCCCTGAATTCAAATCATAGCGCCTCACCTTGACCTCGCTCTGTGTGAAAGAAGCGCGGCAGTCTGCAGATCGCCTCCCTTCAGGCATTCCCTCCCTGTGTCCCGCCCTCGCGCAAGTTACGTCAGACGAGGGATGGACACAGGGAGGGAAGGCCCGAAGGGAGGTGATCTGCAGACTGCCGCTGCTGCGCTTCTTTCACACGGAACGAGGTCGAGGTGAGGCGCTATGATTTGAATTCAGAGGGGCCCGGCCCGGTGGTGGACAGAGGGGAGCGAGTGGAGGGGACTGCGGTGCAGGGCCCCCCCTCTCAGTGGCCCTGGATGGACGTCCTTCTCACAGGGTCGCCCAAATCGGCATAATTGAAAGCCGATTTTGGGCTTCCTCAACTGCTTTCCATTGCGTGGACGACCAAAGTTCATGGGGGCGTTACAGAGGTGTAGCGAAGGCGGGACTGGGGTGTGCCTAACACATGGGCATCTTCGACCGATAATGGAAAAAAGAAGGGCGTCCCTGACGAACACTTGGACGACTTTACTTGGTCCTTTTTTTCTTACGACCAAGCCACAAAAATGTGCCCTAAATGACCAGATGACCACCGGAGGAAATCGTGGATGACCTCCCCTTATTCCCCCAGTGGTCACTAACTCCCTCCCACCCTCAAAACAAATTTAAAAAATATTTTCCAGCTTCTATGCCAGCCTCAAATATCATACTCAGGTCCATCGCAGCAGTATGCAGGTCCCTGGAGTAGTTTTAGTGGGTGCAGTGCACTTCAGGCAGGCAGACCCAGGCCCATCCCCCACTACCTGTTACACTTGTGGAGCAATTTCTGAAGTCCACTGCAGTGCCCCCTAGGGTGCTCAGTTGGTGTCTTGGCATGTCAGAGGGACCAGTGTACTACGAATGCTGACTCCTCCCATGACCAAATGGCTTGGATTTGGTCGTTTCTGAGGTGGGTGCCCTTGGTATCCATTATCGCCGAAAATCGGGGACAACCATCTCTAAGGACGACCATCTCTAAGGTTGACCTAAATTTCGTGATTTTGGCGTCCCTGACCGTATTATTGAAACAAAAGATGGATGCCCATCTTGTTTTGATAATACGGGTTTCCCCACTCCTTCACCGGGACGTCCTGCGAGGACGTCCTCAGGAAATCTTGGGCACCCCTTTCGATTATGCCCCTCCACGGCAACTCAGATACCTGGTATATCCTGTTACAAAAGTTATTTACTGAGAAAAGGTATGGCAAGGACCAATTGCAAGCTTCCAGTACATATGAAAGTCCCAATTACAAGTCTCCAGCCCATATGCAGCACCTATGATTGGTCCAGGGTAGAGGAGAGGTGGATGCTCACCAAAGCCTATAAACCATGCTGCAGACAAAGAAACTTTGAAAAACTAGGCATGCTTGGAGAAAGTGTTTCAGATCCGTCCAAATGGCCTGTTTTTCCCGAAGGGGTTTGCTTCCCCCCCCCCCCCCCCCCCCCCCCCCTTCGTACCTTCTAGAAACTAATTCTTTCTTTCTTTCTTTCTTTCTTTCTTTCTTTCTTTCTTTTCTGTGACCTTTGTATGAGGAACAAACTTTCTTCCTCCTTTCTCTCTTCTTTATCTAATTAGTCTAATTACTTATAATTACCAGAGGTACTGATGTTAGATTTTGTAAGTTTAGTTATAACTTTACAACTGATGTCAGATACTGTGATGGTGGGTGAGTAATTAAAGACTTTTAATTCTCTCTAATTCCTGTACAATTTTTCTAAAATATTTTATAAAATTTCATAAGTTGTTTTAGCGAATAGCAAACCAAAATGTGCAGCCTAGTACAGCTTCAGATCTAGATGTGTGCTATAGGAGATCCAGAAGTTTATTTTAGAGCCATATATAACAGGGGCGTAGCCAAACCTCGAGGTGGGAGGGGGCCTGAGCTCAAGGTGGGGGGGGCACATTTTGGTTGCCGCTCCCCTCTCCCACCTTGCCGGTCCCCCCTCCGCCGCCCACTGCCGCTGCTGTATATCTTGGTAGGCAGGGGTCCCCAACCCATGCCAGCTAAAGCACCTGCTGCCGCAAATACCTTGGCTGGTGGGGGTCCCCAACCCCCACCAGCTGAATGTCACAACTGTCAGGAATGGTGAGCCCTTGGACCAAAGCTGGAGCTTTGGCAGACAAATCACTGGGGCTGGCACAGGCAGAAATCAGAACAGTCTGGACTAGGATAAACTAACAGACTCAACAAGGCAGGACAGAGGTAACTAAACACAATGGACAACACAAGAACCAGACCAGAACCAGACAAGGCAAAGAAAAGAAGGCAAGGGCCAGAACTGGAACCCAGACAGGACAAGGCAAGACTTGGAACTGGATTAAAACTGGGACTGGGACCCAGAAATGCAAGACAAGGCAAAACACGGAAGTAGATTAAAACTGGGTCCAGAAAAGGGCAAGACAAGGACAAGGCAGGGACTGGATCTGGACAGGACTAGACTGAAAGAGACAAGACAAAGCACACCTAGACAGGCAAGACAGGGCAGGAGTTAGGCAACAGAATAACAGACGCAAGACAATACACAAGGCAGGAACAGGATTCAGGATTCTCAAACAGGATTCAAGATTCTCAAACAGGTTTGGCTGGAACAGGATTCAGGATTCTCAAACAGGATTCAGGATTCTCAAACAGGCTTGGCTGGAACAGGATTCAGGATTCTCAAACAGGGTTCAGGATTCTCAAACAGGATTCTGGAACGGGCTTGGCTTGACTTGACTGGAACCGGATTCTGGAATGGGCTTGGCTGGAACTGGATTCTGGAATGGGATTGACTTGGCTGGAACCGAATTCTGGAACGGGCTTGGCTTGGCTGGAACCAGACTCTGGAACGGACTTGGCTTGGCTTGACTGGAACCGGATTCTGGAACAGACTTGACTTAGCTTGACTAAAACTGGATTGTGGAAGGGACTTGGCTTGGCTTGACTGAAACTGGATACTGAAAGGGACTTGGCTTAGCAGGGAACTGGGACAGAACTAGCTCAAACATAGAGCAGGAGCCGAACCTGGCTCAAACACACACAGGAACAGAACTTGGCAGAAACAGAGCTCAAGAGCCAGGAAGCAAACATGGCAAGCAAAGGATTAAGCAGACTAAGGGAAGACAAACAAACAAAGAAGCAATGTGCTTACCAGCACCCACAGCTGGATAGCAGTGAAGTAATCAGGTATGATGCTGGCTTCTACAGAGTCAGAATAAACAGATAAGAACCACACACACAGGAAACAGAACAGGGAATACAGAAACAGAGCTTGGCTAAACACAGAGATTGGCTTAAAAACAGAGCTTAACTATAGCAAGAGTCAAAAGCAGGGCTAGACTAAAAGCAGAAGCCAAGGGAAGTCAAACAGATACAGACCACAAGGGCAGGGTGTGGCTCTAGAGCCAGGCCTTCAGGATCAAGGTTCAAAAGCAAACTCACAGAAACAAAACAAAACATTGAAACACAAGAATCAGGGAAACACAGAACAGACCTTCAGGAGCAAGACTCAGGAACAAAGCCAAGCAGGGATATGACCTATACAGGTAACACAAATTAAGAGACCTCTTGCAAAGGCAACATACGAAAGCTCCCTGGGTCCTTATAAAGGAGTAGGCTGATGATGTCACAAGTAGGAAATGAAGCAGAAGCAGGGAGACCAAAGCGAGGCTTGGCTAACAGGAAGGACAACAACAGGGAAAAAGGCAGACTGGAGAGATCACAGAGTTAGATACAGAGAAACAGTAGGTCTGAACATAAAGGCATGGCCACAACCATGACACTGAAGACTTCATCCAGCGCTGGTCTCTGGCACTGCCGCATTACCTGCCCTGGTCTCTCTTCCCCTCACGTCCGGCACGCTACTTTTAGTGAAACTGAGCATGCTCAATTTCACTAAAAGGAGTGTGCCCGACATGAGGGGAAGAGAGAACAGAGCAGGCAATGCGGTGGCGGCGCCGCAGACCAGCGCTGGACGAAGTCTTCAGCTGCTGGGGGTTGGGGACCTCTGCCAGCCAAGGTATTTGCAGCAGCAGGTGCTTTAGCTGGTGGGGGTTGGGGACCCCTTGCTATGCCACTGATATATAATGCCTCGTTGTCTTTAAAAATTAAACAAAAATTAGATATCTTGATGCAATAAATTGATTCATAGTGTGTTTGGTTAGTAAGCATTTTAGTATTGTTGCCACTTAGTGTGCACTCCTGTACCTTTTGTGGTGTGATAGTAATATCAGGTGAGGAAATTGGAGGGGAGGCAGAGAGGAGAGGGGTTCAGGGAGCGGGAGGCTGCACGGCTAACATCGGTCCTGACCCTTGCTGTATAGCAGGGGTCCCAGTGGCATATCAAACGATGGACTATAGAATAAGTAACCACAAATTGGTTTAAATCATTGTAAACCGCTGTTCTCTAGCTACTCTCTCAAGATTCCTTTGTGCAAAGGGAATGGAACATCATTTACCGCCTTTCTGTGGGTTTTTTGCAACTAAATTCAAAGCGGTTTACATATACAGGTTTACATATACAGGTAATTATTTGCACCTGGGTCAATGGAGGGCTAAGTGACTTGCCCAGAGTCACAAGGAGCTGCAGTGGGAATCAAATCCAGTCCCCCAGGATCAAAGTCCACTGCACTAACCTCCACTGCTTTCTGCAAATGCTGGCATAAAGTGATGTACTCAGTAGTGGCACTGGTGATGTTTACGTCCTGTGTTCTATATAGCAGGTGAATGGAGAGAGTCATTTCATTACCCATCATTATTCAAATGGTGACAGCCCCATAGAGTGGTGGGGTGTTGCCCTAATGCCCATTAATACCAATGGTAACTTAATATCCAAGTCTCTATTAGAGGTGGAAACATATTTCTTCAACACATTAACAACCATTTGGTTTATTCTTTCCACCTGTCCTGAGGACTGAGGCTGATAGGCGATATGATATCTATTCTCAACACCTAAGATATCTGAGAAGTTCTGAGAGCAGAGGACATTTTTCTGGTAAGTGAACACTATTTTGCTTTGTGATTTGTGAACTTAAAGATTTGGGTTTAAAGGAGGAATTATAGGTTAGTGATAAGCAGAATGAAAATATTAAAAAAGCAAATTTTATCAACTAATCTTCATAATCTTTTCACTTTAGTTTTAAAACTTGAACTTTATACCACAGTATTAACAGATAGCCTCTAGCAGGCACTGCAGGATCTAGGGAGGAATAAAAAGAGAGAGAGAGAGAGAGAGAGAGAGAGAGAGAGAGAGAGAAAAGTAAGCATTATTAACTAGTTGCCATAATGTACAACCCTTTCCCCATAGTTTTAAACTGATTTTTTCTCTAGAAATAGGCATTTCCCCATAGTTTTAAACTGAAACCTTTTCTAGAGGTAGAAACTTAACAGCCAAAAACTCTTGTTCTAAAAGACAGTTATTTTCTTTTCCTTGGTTGCTGGAGAGGTGGCACATCCAGTGACCTCAATTAGGTGTTAATTAAGGTGTGGAGAAGTAGAATATTTGCATAGGTTGCTGAGGTAGCTAGAAAGAGCCTGTTTAAGAAAGGCCCCTTAGATTCAAAACTATATAAAGAGGAAAGGTCCCACTGAACTTTCTTTCTAAGACATTCTGAGAGAAGAGGACATTTCTCTGGTAAGTGAACACTATTTTGCTTTGTAATTTGGAAACTTAAAGATTGGGGTTTAAAGGAGGAATTGTAGGTTAGTGATAGGCAGAATAAAAATATAAAAAAAGCAGGACCCGATCCAAGATGGCGTCTGAGAGGGTCGCATGAATGCCAGCTCCTGAACCACCATCGAAAATCACAAGTGAGAATCTTCCCTGTTTAATAATGGGGAAGAGGAAGGGTAAGCCTGGCGTACCTTGCTCCATGGGTCAGGCGACTCCCTTTGCCGCTCAACAGATGACGCTGGAGGAATCAGATCTGACTGTTCAGAGGACTCAAGCCGGCGCTTCGAGGGGCCCAACAGAAATCTCGGACCCCAGTGTAGAGGGAGTGACTCTAAGTCCCCCTCTGAGGATTACACCCCCGAGACCCGGAGGAATTTCTTGGGCTACGGAGAGGCAACCGACAGTGGCATCCGGAAGTGTGGCCCCTGTGGTTGATCGTGGAGACCCCGTGGCTACCTCGTCACCGATTGAAACAGCTTCACAAGCAGGTTTGATGCCGGGTGCCTCTCAGCCTGCACAAACTCGGGACGAGACCTCCGGAGAAACTCCATTTGGGAGGCAATTCAAGGTTTAAACGGCACGTTGCTTCAGGTAGCAGAATCTTTACGAGAGAAATGGAGAAGTTGTCACAGGCCCATTCAGAGCTTTCTGGTAAGGTGACTGAGCAGACAACTAGGATGGACTCCATTGAATCTGAGGTAAACTCCAATAAAAACTCTATGTTAGCTATTATGAATGAAAATAATGCCCAAAGGAAGAAAATTGAATACATGGAAAATCAGCAGAGGAGAAATAACCTTCGGTTTTTGAATTTTCCTAAGTCTCCTCTAATCTCAGCCAAAGAGATGTTAAAAAAATATTTTATTGAAGTTCTGGGTATTCCCCCAGAAGCTTTTCCCCCATTGACTCGAGTGCTTTATATCTCTGGGGCCGGAGTTGATAATGAATCTCCTCAATTAAACTTGACACAGTTTTTGGAAAATTCATTGGAAGTTATCACAGAGAGGACGACATTACTAGTATCGTTTGCTCTAGAACTGGACCGTAATTATATATTTAGGTTATTCTTTCGCCATATCTCCTCTCCTTTTCTGGGTTCAAAAATTCAGGTTTTTCCTGATCTCTCTTGAGAGACACAAAGAAGAAGAAAAAATTTCCTATTATTAAAAGCGAGGGTCCTACAATTAGGTGAGACCTTTACTCTTAAGTTCCCATGTAAATGTCATATTTCTTTAGATTCCACTAATTATATTTTCTTTGAACCTGGAAAGCTTACAGCATTTATTGCTAGTAAGGAGTAATGTGTTGTTAACTTGGATTGAACACTAAATTGGCTGCCCCGTCCTGAATCCTTGCCCCTCTCTGTTTATTAAGATTTATTGTATTTTGTAGGTTGAAGTAGGTTTCTCTTCAACCTCTTTGTTCATTTTTATTTAAGTACCTATTTCTTGGATCAATCAATGTGGACTAATATAATTCACCGTTTTCCTGATTATTTTTTCATGATTATTATGATTTGAATAATGCCAATTTATGTTTTTGACATAAATGTTATGATAAAATTGATAAATAAAAAATTTAAAAATATATATATAAAAAAAGCAAATTTTATCAACTAATCTTCATAGTCTTGTCCCCTTAGTTTTAAAACTTGAACTTTGTACCACAGTATTAACAACCTCTAGCAGGCACTGCAGGATCTAGTTTAGTCTTTCCGCCCACCCCTAGGACAACTCTTCATTTATAGTCAGTTATTGTAATTAGGGTAACAAGCAAAGAGTGCTCTTATAGAGTTTTAAATACATTTCATTACCATCTAAGAAGAAAACACTAAATAAATCACACAATACACCATATAAACTAAAAGTCATTTTTATATTAAGCTAATATCCTTAATACTTTAGCAAGTTTTAAATGGAGTCAGCAGTCCAGCAGCAAGAGGGATGTTATCCAGTCTTTTGCATCGAGTGTCACATGTATGATTATCTCCCACTTGGTGAGCGATTATATGTGTGTGCCCGATGCAAAGAGCTCCTAGCTGTCAGAAAACAGGTCAATTCTCTTGAGGCTAGAGTAGCAGACTTGGTAGAGCTGAGGGAGACAGAGAGGTACATAGAGTAGACCTACAGGGATGTTGTAGAGAAATCCCACCTCCAGTCTGGTAGCCCCTCTGCTACCTTGGAGAAGGGAGGTCTCCTAGAAGGAGAGCATCACCATGGTGAGGTAATAAGTACTCCTGTAGCCAGGACCTGCCCACCAGGGGATGTACAATCCTCTTGCACCGAGGATATGTCTCCAAGTTCTGCCCAAGAAGGAAGGGTTAGGACAGCTGTTGTAGTTAGTGATTCAATCACTAGGCACATAGATAGCTGGGTGGCTGGTGGACGTAAGGATCGCCTGGTGACTTGCCTGCCTGGTGCGAAAGTGGCGGACCTCATGCGTCACCTAGATAGGATTTTAGATAGTGCAGGGGAGGAGCCGGCTGTCTTGGTACATGTGGGTACCAATGACATAGTGCAGGGGAGGAGCCGGCTGTCTTGGTACATGTGGGTACCAATGACATAGGAAAATGTGGGAGAGAGGTTCTTGAAGCCAAATTTAGGCTCCTAGGTAATCAATAGAAATAAAACATGGAAAAGAAATTAAGATGATACTTTTTTATTGGACATAATACATTTCTTGATTAGCTTTCGAAGGTTGCCCTTAGGTAGAAATTTCAAATCCAGGACCTCTAGGGTAGCATTTTCTGAAGTGCTACCTATTCCACGTGGAGGGCCCAACAGACAGGCAGAGTTCCGGAGTCTCAATGCATGGATGAGACAATGGTGCAAGGAGGAGGGTTTTAGATTTGTTAGGAACTAGGCAACATTCTGGAGAAGGGAGAGCCTATTCCAAAAGCAATTAAAAAGGAGATAGAGCAGCTTTTAAACTAGGGGGAAGGCCGACATTCGCTCAAAAGCGCATGGTTCGGGATAAGGTATCTTTCAAAGACATCACCAAAACAGGGAAGATAGGGTATCCCGATAGTGAGGATGCAAAAGAGACCATAGTAGAATAGGTGCCTTTAAATAAAAATAAAAATCAGACAAAAGATTGCAAATTAATACTGTCAAGTACTGAGCATGGTTTAAGTAGGAACAACAAACATAGTTTGAAATATCTATATGTGAATGCCAGGAGCCTATGAAATAAGATGGGAGAGTTAGAATATATTGCACTAAATGAAGATATAAAAGGCATCTCTGAGACCTGGTGGAAGGAGGATAACCAGTGGGACACTGTCACACCGGTATACAAATTATATCGTAGTGATAGGGTGGATTGAATTGTTGGAGGGGTAGCATTTTATGCTTTAATTATTTATTAGTTTCAAAATTTTTTAACAAATAATACATTTGAAACAGAAAAGATACCTTCGTCAATTTTACAAAGAAATCTCATTCCAAAATTAACTTTATGACTAAGTACACTCCAGTCCACAACGTCTAATCCAAGATTTACTACTAAGAGGGATTACAACTAAATTAAATAAAAGGAAAAATAAGAACCGATCTATTGACGGTGTCCTTTTTCATTTAAGAGCTTTACCTCATAGAACTTCTGGCGGCTATGAATTCAGATAATTGAACAGATTCATAAAAAACATATTTAACCGATTGATGACAAATTATACATTTACAAGGAAATCGTAACATAAAAGTAGCTCCCAGTTGAAGCACCCCTGGTTTTAACAGAAGAAATTGTTTACGCCTCTTTTGGGTATCTTTACATACATCCGGAAATATACGGACCTTGAGTCCTAGGCAATCTTTCTCTCTACTTTTAAAGAATTTTTTCATAATTAAAGTTTTATCCATGGCTAAAGCCAAAGTGACTAATAAAGTTGCGGAACTTATTAAATCTGCTGTTGGTGTTTCTAAAATTGCGGAAACATCCAGTGATTGATCCATCTGTTGTTCAGGTTCTACGAAATTTTTATTAGGTAAATAATATACTTGGTAAAATGTCATCTGTAAAACCCAGATTTTCTTTCAAATATCTATTTATCATTTCTCTAGGAGTAGTAGTAACTATCCTAGGGAAATTCAAAAACCTCAGATTTTTAAATCTTTGAGCATTTTCCAGGTTTTCAATTTTTCTTCTCAAATTAGAAACATCTTTTACAATATTGTTTTGTAAATCTCGTGATTTCTCTAAGTTTTCAGTCACTGAATTTATTTTAGCCAGCATTTCTTCTTTTTCCAGTTCCAAACCCTCAGCCTTCTCTTCAATTTTCCTTACCCGGGACTCAAGACCTTGAATTTGAGGGCATATAGCTTTACCCAAATTAGTAATTAATACCCAAAGACTTTCCAGGGATATCTCTGCTGGTCTCTCTTCTAAAAAGGATACAGTACTTTGCATTTGTAATCCTCCGGTTTGTAGCTTCTTCACTTCTGAGTCCATAGCCTTCTCCTTCGTTCCTCCCGCAGTGAGAATTGTATTCTCCCGGTTCAATTGAGGGCTTTTATCTCCCTCAATTCCTTCTCTCTCCAGGCTTATTTCTCCAGCTCCCGCTAGCTCCGGAACGCCAATTCCTGGCTGTTTCAGGGTCAACGCCATCTCTGGAGAGGAAACACACTGGGGTTGCGGGGGAGGAGCCCGTTGATCGGGGCTGAGGGTAACCTCCAGCAGGGGCGGCGTCTGAAGCCCTCCATTCGTCGCAGACGCGGCCAATCTGCCACCCACTGATCCCGCCGGCACCGTCGGTGTCCGCACGAACAAGTCCATGGGGCCAGTCTGCGAAGAGAGGGGTCGGTTCGGGGGAGCAGCTGCCGCCGCCTTCCCTCTTCGTTTAGGCATCACGAGAAGGTAGGAGAACGTGTAGACAAACGATCGGTTCAAGCCGCCATCTTGGATCCTCGTGCAATCGGGGTAGCATTTTATATTCAGGAGAGCCTTGAATCAAATAGATTGAAAATTCTGCAGGAAACAAAACACATCTTGGAATCACTATGGATTGAAATTCCATGTGTAAAGAGGAAAATGATAGTGATAGGAGTGTACTATCGTCCACCTGGCCAGGATGAATAGATGGATGCAGAAATGTTAAAGGAAATTAGGAATGCAAACAGACTGGGCAAATCAATAATAATGGATGAACTGAATTACCCTGATATTGATTGTGTAAATGTAACATCAGGGCATGCTAGGGAGGTAAAATTCCTTGATGAAATCAAGGACTGCTTTATGGAGCAGCTGGTACAGGAGCCGATGAGAGAAGGAAAAATTCTAGACCTAGTCCTTAGTGGAGCACATGATCTGTCCCTCCAACTACCGCCCCATCTCCCTCCTACCGTTCCTCTCCAAAATACTTGAGCGCGCCGTTCACAGCCGCTGCCTTGATTTTCTGTTCTCTCAGGCCATCCTTGATCCGCTTCAATCCGGCTTTCGCCCTCTACACTCGACAGAGACTGCACTCTCTAAAGTCTGTAATGACCTGTTCCTTGCCAAATCCAGAGGCCACTACTCCATCCTCATCCTCCTTGATCTGTCAGCCGCTTTTGACACTGTCAATCATGACTTACTTCTTGCCACACTGTCCTCATTTGGGTTCCAGGGCTCTGTCCTCTCCTGGTTCTCCTCCTATCTCTCCCACCGCACCTTCAGAGTACACTCTCATGGATCTTCCTCCACCCCCATCCCGCTCTCTGTTGGAGTTCCCCAGGGATCTGTCCTTGGACCCCTTCTTTTTTCAATCTACACCTCTTCCCTGGGCTCACTGATCTCATCGCATGATTTCCAGTATCATCTCTATGCTGATGACACCCAGCTGTATCTCTCCACACCAGACATCACCGCGGAAACCCAGGCCAAGGTATCGGCCTGCTTATCCGACATTGCTGCTTGGATGGCCAACCGCCACCTGAAACTGAACATGGCTAAGACCGAGCATATCATCTTTCCACCAAAACCACTTCTCCTCTTCCTCCATTCTCGATCTCAGTTGATAACACCCTCATCCTCCCCGTCTCATCCGCCCGCAACCTCGGAGTCATATTCGACTCCTCCCTCTCCTTCTCTGCGCATATCCAGCAGACAGCCAAGACCTGTCGCTTCTTCCTCTTTAACATCAGCAAAATTCGTCCTTTCCTCTCTGAGCATACCACCCGAACTCTCATCCACGCTCTCATTACCTCTCGCCTTGACTACTGCAACCTACTCCTCACTGGCCTCCCACTTAACCATGTTTCCCCCCTTCAATCCGTTCAGAACTCTGCTGCACGTCTTATATTCCGACTGAACCGATATACTCATATCACCTCTCTCCTCAGGTCACTTCACTGGCTTCCGATCACATACCGCATACAGTTCAAGCTTCTCCTTCTTAACTACAAATGCACTCAGTCTGCAGCCCCTCACTACCTCTCTACCCTCATCTCCCCGTACGTTCCCACCCAAAACCTCCGCTCACAGGACAAATCCCTCCTCTCAGTACCCTTCTCCACCATCGCCAACTCCAGGCTCCGCCCATTCTGCCTCACTTCACCCTATACTTGGAACAAACTTCCTGAGTCTGTATGCAAAGCCCCTTCCCTACCCATCTTTAAATCCCTGCTCAAAGCCCACCTCTTCAATGTTGCTTTTGGCACCTAACCTTTATACCTTTCAGGAAATCTAGACTGCCCCTACTGACTGACTGTCCATTTGTCCTTTAGATTGTAAGCTCGTTGAGCAGGGACTGTCCTTCTATGTTAATTGTACAGTGCTGCGTAACCCTAGTAGCGCTTTAGAAATGTTAAATAGTAGTAGTAGTAAGGTAATGGTGCTGGGGCCGCTTCTTATCAATGATCATAATATGATCAGATTTGATATTAGCTTTGGAGCAAGTATACATAGGAAATCCAATACGTTACCATTGAACTTTAAAACAGGAGACTATGTTAAAATGACAAGAACGGTAAAAAAAAACTTAGAGGAGCGGCTGCTAGGGTCAAAAATTTACATCAGGTGTGGATGCTGTTCAAAAACACCATCCTGGAAGCCTAGGCCAACTATATTCCGTATATTAAAAAAGGAGGACGGAAGACCAAACGACAGCCAGCATGATTAAAAAGTGAGGTGAAGGAAGCTATTAGAGCTAAAAGAAAATCCTTCAGAAAATGGAAGAAGGAACTGACTGAAAATAATAAAAAACAGCATAAGGAATGTCAAGTCAAATGCAAAGTGCTGATAAGGAAGGCTAAGAGGGACTTTGAAAAAAAGATTACGTTGGAGGCAAAAACACATAGTAAATATTTTTTTCAGGTGTATTAAAAGCAAGAAGCCAGCAAAAGAATCAGTTGGACTGCTAGGTGACAGAGGAGTAAAAGGGGCGATCAGGGAAATCAAAGCCATAGCGGAGAGATTAAATTAATTCGTTGCTTCGGTCTTCACTGAGGAAGATTTGGGAGAGATATCGGTGCCAGAAATTGTATTCAAAGCTGACGAGTCGGAGAAACTGAATGAATTCTCTATAAACCTGGAGGATGTAATGGGGCAGTTCTACAAATTGAAGAGTAGCAAATCTAGACTGGATGGTATGCATCCCAGAGTACTGATAGAACTGAAAAATGAACTTGCGGAGCTATTGTTACTAATATGTAATTTATCATTAAAATTGAGCATTGTACCGGAAGATTGGAGGGTGGCCAATGTAACGCTGATTTTTTAAAAAGGTTCCAGAGGAGATGTGGGAAATTATAGACCGGTGAGCCTGACGTTGGTGCCGGGCAAAATGGTAGAGACTATTATAAAGAACAAAATTATAGAGCATATTCAAAAGCATGGATTAATGAGACAAAGCCAACATGGATTTAGTGAAGGGAAATCTTGCCTCACCAATCTATTTCATTTCTTTGAAGGGGTGAACAAACATGTGGATAAAGGTGAGCCAGTTTATTTATTTGTTACATTTGTGTCCCACATTTTCCCACCTATTTGTAGGTTCAATGTGGCTTACATAGTACCGGAGAGGCCTTTGCAGGCTCCGGTGTGAACAAATACAGGGTGATGTTGTGGTAAGATCAAGTTCATGTGGCACAGCCACATTAGGGTATCGGAGAACGGAAGAGTTGTGTTATGTGCATTACGTGCTTTAGTTTGGTTGTGTTGCTGAGATCAGGCATTTAAGTTGAATAGATAGGGTTTGTCTTTTTAAACAGGTTGGTTTTTAGTGATTTTCGGAAGTTTAGGTGGTCGTCCATCGTTTTCAAGGCTTTTGGTAATGCGTTCCACAGTTGTGTGCTTATGTAGGAAAAACTAGATGCGTAAGTTGTTTTGTATTTAAGTCCTTTGCAGCTTGAGTAGTGCAGATTTAGATAAGATCGTGTTGATTCAGATGTATTTCTAATTAGTAAGTCGATCAAGTCTGTCATGTAACTCGGGGCTTCTCCGTAGATGATTTTGTGAACCAGGGTGGAGATTTTGAAGGCGATGCGTTCTTTGATTGGGAGCCAGTGTAGTTTTTTCACGGAGGGGTTTTATTTATTTATTTATTTGTTGCATTTGTATCCCAAATTTTCCCACCTATTTGCAGGCTCAATGTGGCTTACAATTTTTCGTCATGACTTATGTCATTTCAGAATACATATACAATTGGTAATATATATAGAACATGAATTCTAAATGAACAGTCAGGTAAAAAAGGGAAAGAAGGAGGCCAATCCAGTAAGGAGAGGCCGGCCACAACTGAGCTGATGGCTAGCGAATATAAGGTGGGAGGGGGGGGGAGGGAATGTGGTGAGGTGAAGGGAAAGGATGGGGGGGAGGGGGGAGTTGAGACTGGTAGGCAGGGAAAGGGTTAAGGAGTAGGGAAAGGGGGAGGAGAGGGTTAGGGGATATAAGGTAGGGTGGCTGATGCAGAGCTTCGTCAGTGTAAAGAACGAGTGGTTGGTGAGCGGAGCTGACCCGAGCCACCCACCCGATAGAGAGGAGGTTGTCACAGCTGGAGCAGTTAGTAGCCGTGATTATCCAAAGACTCTGGCAGGTACACAGCAAGTGAGCACATAAGATACACAACTCCCCCACATATAGTCAGAACTGTTTTACAATATATGCTTGTTATATTACTACCATGTCCTATCACTATCATGTTACCAAAAATCCTGCTGTAATACTAATTATCTATTTTCTAATATACTTCCATTATTCACGATGTATTGTAAGCCACATTGAGCCTGCAAAGAGGTGGGAAAATGTGGGATTCAAATGCAATAAATAAATAAATAAATAAATAAATAAATAAATAAGAGTGCGGTATTATTGGTGAATATTGCCCAAATGTTAATTTCAACATGAAGTATAATGTTATGCATGTATGTGGGCAGGTTTGCAGTGAATTCAGTGGGAATATGGCTTGTCTCCTGGCTTGGATGGCCAGGAGCCCAAGCACTTATCCGGGGTATATCCTTAAACGGGAGACACCATAATCATCGGGTTCTATAAGAAAGCACAGATAGGAGGTGGGTGTGCTTAGACGGCACGACCGGAAGAGTATTGTGGCGCAATCTGTAAGAAAAGCTGTGTACTACAGGGTTGAACGGTTAACGAGTTACATGAAGTTGTTTATTACTGCAACATGTTGAGTTGCTTTATGTGAAATAGAATGTTAAAGTGCCTGGCTGCGGCCTTAATAAATTCCAAATTTAGTCAAAGGAAGTGGCGTTTGGTCTTATTGGGGTCACAGAGGGGTGGGTATTGGAGTGTATGCCGAATGCTCCAGTTGAATATACAATTGGTATCACATAACGAACATGGATTGCATATTAAAATTAAACAATACGATATAAGGAGAATGCTTTCAAATCGCGTTTTACCAAATATAAGCCTAGCTGCCGTGTTTTGAGCAGTCTGAAGATTCTTTAAGGCTTGTTCTTTAAATCCCGCATAAATTCCATTGCAGTAATCTAGGTGGCTTAGTACCATTGATTGTATCAGGTTGCGAAATATTTCCGTCGGGAAGAATTGCTTCACACGTTTGAGTTTCCACAATGAGTGGAACATTTTCTTTGTTGTGGATGCCACTTGGCTCTCTAGTGTTAAGTTACGGTCCATTGTAACGCCGAGGATTTTCAAGCTGTTTGAGATAGGAAGGGTGTGATCTGGGGTGTTGATACTTGTGGGGATGTCCGTGCTGTGTTGGGATGAGAGGATGAGACAATGAGTTTCTTTATTGAGTTTTAGTTGAAATGCATTTTGCCCATGAATCCATGATGTTCAGGCCGAGCTTGATTTCGTTGGTTATTTCTGTCACTTTGATTTTGTAAGGAATGTATATTGTAACATTGTCTGCATATATGGAAGGGTTAAGGCCATGGTTGAATAGGATCGGTGATAGCGGTGATCCTTGCGGTACTCCACAGTCTGCTTTCCACGGTGATGATATGTTTGAATTTGATTTTACTTGATATGTTCTTGTGGTTAAGAAGCCCTTGATCCAGTTACGTATGTCTAGTAGTCTTATTAATATATTATGGTTTTACAATATCGAATGCACTAGACATGTCTAATTGTAGGCAGAGCCGGTCTTAAGGCGAGGCGACCGAGGTGGCCGCATAGGGCCTCACGCTCAGGGGGGCCCTGCGCAGCGCGCCTGAGGTCGCCACGCCCCGACCGCTGAGCTCCAGTCCTCCATCCCTCCCTCCGAATGGTGCGCGACGGCGGTGGGGTGGGGGCGGTCCGCCCCGGATGTCAGCGGGTGGGGGGTGCACCGCTCCCGCTGCTCCCACCCTGTCCTGCCTTTAAAAAAACAATTTCAAAGCGCCGGAGTGACAGGCAGCGCCTCGCGTCTGCCCTGCTACTAAAAATCTCTTCGACGCCGTTGGGCCTTCCCACATTGAGTCCCGCCCTCCTCTGAGGTAACTTCCAATTACCGCGAGGGCGGGCGGGACTCAATGTGGGAAGGCCCAACGACGTCGAAGAGATTTTTAGTAGCAGGGCAGACACGAGGCGCTGCCTGTCACTCCGGCACTTCAAAATTGTTTTTTTAAAGGCAGTGAGGGTGGTGGGCGGCAGGAAAATGGAGCTGGTAGGTGGGTCGGGCGGGAGGGACTCAGATGGGAGAAGGGTGTGGGGTGGGGGTTCTCAGGTGGGGGAAGGGTGGGGTGGAGAAGGGGGTTCTCAAATTGGAAGGAGACTGAGGTGGGGAGGGGGTTCACAGATGGGAGAAGGGGGTGGGGAAGGGGTTCTTGGATGGTTGAAGGGGACGGGTGGGGAGGGGACTGGGGTTCTTGGATGGGAGAAGGGGACTCGGGAGGGGGTTCTCGGATGGGAGAAGGGGACGGGTGGGGAGGGGACTGGGGTTCTTGGATGGGAGAAGGGGACTGAGGAGGGGAGGGGGTTCATGGATGGGAGAAGGGGGTGGGGAAGGGGTTCTTGGATGGTTGAAGGGAGCAGGTGGGGAGGGGACTGGGGTTCTCGGATGGGAGAAAGGGACTGGCACTGGGGTCTGAGAAGGGGTCATATGGGAAAATGGGGGCCATGCCTGGGGCTGGTGGGAAAATGGGGCATGTGTGGGTCAGGTGGGAGAATGGTTCTGAAAAGGGGGGCCCTAATACAAGGCGTGTGGATGAAGGGGGCTGGAACTGGGGGCTGAAAAGGAGGGTAGGTGGGATAAGGGGGCTAGTACTGGGACTGGAGGCTGAAAAGGGGCAGGGGCTGAAACTGGGGACTGGGGGCTGAAAAGGGGACAGGGAGAAGTGGCTGGGGGGCTGAAGCTTGGGACCGGTGGGAGAAAATGGCTGGGCTGAAATGGGGGACTGGTGGGATAGTGGGGCTGGAACAGGGGGCTGAAAAAAAGGGGCGGAGAGAGGGGCAGATCCTGGATGGGGGAGCGAGAGGGAGGGCAAACCCTGGATGGATGGGAGAGGGAGGGCAAACTGTGGATTGAAGGGGCAGAGAGAAAGGGCAGACAGTGGATGGAAGGGATAGAAAGGGCAGACAGTGAATGGGTGGGGGAGGGAGAGAGGGCAGACAGGGGCAGATGGTGGATGCATCATGGAAGGGGCAGAGATAGAGGGCACATGTGGATGGAAGGGGCAGGGAGAGAGGGCAGACATTGGATGGAGGGGACAGCAGAGAGGGCAGACACTGGATGGCAGAGAGAGAACAAATACAGATGCTGGATGGAAGGAAGACAGTGAAAAGAAGATGAGAAAAGCAGAAACCAGAGACAACAAACTGTAAATAAAATATATATTTTTACTTTTTGCTCTAGGATAAAGTAGTATTGTAGATGTGTTAATAAATGTTTATAATAGAACATGTAAACAAGGTAATCTTTTTATTGGACTAATTTTAATACATTTTGGCTAACTTTTGGAGAACAAAACCCCCTTCCTCAGGTCAGGATAGGATACTGTAACAGTACTATATTATATTGACGTAAGGAAGGATGTTTTGGCCTCTGAAAGCTAAATCTATTAGTCCAATAAAATGGTATTATTTTATGTTCTATATTTGTTTTATTTCTATGTGTTAATTTGTAAAGTGGTGATTGGTATTTGTTAGTTTTTTTCAAATTTACATCTGTTGTCTTTATATTTTGCACAATACTAGGGGACATTTTCTGTTTCTGTGGTGTTGCATTGTATGCAGAGTCTGGCATCTTGGGGGTTCAGTTTAATTTTTGTCTAAATAGAAAGTTTAAATATTACTACTTATTCTATAGTGGATTAGGGTGTATCTGTGTTTGTGAAAAAGACATGGCTTTTAGTTGTCATTGACTGTGCAGGATCGACGATCTGTACTATTCTGTCTGGTTTCATTTTACAATAGGTGAATTGATGTTCTACTGCTCACTGTAGTGTTTTAAGATGTTTTCCTTTTCTTTGTGTGATTCGTAGAAATGACTGCTTATGGTATGGTAGAATTGCTCTATAGGTCCTGAGTGTTTTGTATTCTCGGCATACCTAGTACTGGAATTTGGAGGGGGGTGTTAAAAAATGACCGGGAGGGAGAGAGGGGGGCCTTGGTGCTGGGAGCCCTAGCGGGGGAAGCCCTGGAGCTGGGGGCCTTGGAGCTCGGAGGGAGCGGCCCGGGAGCTTGGAGGGAGGGATGGCCGGCCCTGGAGCTAGGGTGGGGGTGGAGCTAGGGTGGGGGCAAAGTTAGGATGGGGGCAGGGCTAGGGTGGGGCCCCATGAAATTGGTCTGCATAGGGCCCCGCACTTGCTAAGACTGGCCTTGATTGTAGGAGAAGGATGTTTTTGCCTGTTGCTATTTCCTGCTTGAATTTGGCTAGAAGAGTGAGTAATACTGTTTCCGTGCTGTGGAGAGGGTGAAAGCCTGACTGTGATTCGTGTAATATTGAGTATTTGTTTATGTAATCTGTAAGTTGTTTGGTTACCATGCTTTCCATCAGTTTTACCACCAACGGGATAGATGCTACTGGACGGTAGTTAGTGATTTCGTTTGTTTTTTTCTTGGTATCTTTTGGTATTGCGGTGAGTAGGATATTGCTATTTTCCTTACGGAAGAGGCCTTGCTGAAGCATGTAATTTAGGTGGGATGTGAGTTCTGCTATGAAGTGGTCAGGGGTGGATTTCATTAGGTAGCTGGGACAGGTATGTAGTTTACAGTGAGTGTTGGAAAACCTACTAATAGCCTGGGTAACTGTTTCGACGGTAAGGAGGGCCAAGTTTAACCAGGTCCGATCTGCCGGGTATTCTCCAATGGTTGGGTCCAATTCATTAAGTAAGTTTTCAATGTCGGTGTTGTTCTGAGGTAGCGTGTTGCGTAGGTTTAGAATTTTTTCATTGAAGTACTTCGCAAGTTTATCTGATGGGATGTCTGTATTTGTGGTAGTGACTAAGTTGGTGTCTAGGAGTTTGTTCATGAGTTGGTATAATTTCTTCATGTCTTTGTAATCTATCCCTATTTTGGTTTTATAGTATGATCTTTTGGCCTGTCTTATTGCGTATTTGTATTTTCTTTCCATGTGTTGAGCGTATGTTCATCTTTTGTTTTATTCCATGCTCGTTCGAGTTTCCTGGTTTGTGTTTTTAACTTTTTCAGTTCATTGTTGAACCATGGTGTCAAGTTATGCTTGCGTGGGGTTCTTGTTCATAAGGGCGCAATTTCATCTAGTATGCTTTTGCATCTTTTGTCCCATTCTATGAGGTAGTATATGGAGTCTGTTTGTATTGCCCATTTGTTATTGTATATTAGTTGCCAGAACGTTTTCGTGTCTACTTGACCTCTTGTACTGTAGGATGTGTGTTCTAGTATTCGTTGTATACCCTTCTTCCGCCAATCTAGGGATACGTTTAGTTTGTAGTGGTCGGTCCAGGGTGTCTCTGTCCATTTCATATTTGTTATTGTTAGGTTCTGGTCTGTTGAGAGTTTGTGTGACATGAGACCAAGTGTGTGCCCTTTGACGTGGGTTGCTTGCATTTCTGGCCATTTGAGATTGCATAAATGCAGAAATTCCTTACATTCTCGTGCGTTGACGGAGTTCGGGTCTTCTAAGTAAAGGTTGATGTCTCCTAGTACTAGTGTATTGGAATTGGTTACACATGTATTTGAAATGAAGTCCATGAAGTTGGTTTGGCCTTCGTTCCAATTATCTGGAGGTCTGTAAAACAAGACACAATTCAAATGATCGCGTAGGGATATGTTGTAGATTCTGATTGAGGCAATTTCAAGTTGAGGTGTTATGTACTCGGCAGTGGTTTTGATGGTAAAGTGGGACCGATAGATTATAGCTATGCCTCCGCCTCTCTTTTATTTTCTGGTCCAGTGTGTGATTTTGTATCCTGGAGGGCACAGGTCTAGGATTATAGGGTCCTCTTGGTCATGGATCCAAGTTTCAGTGAGGAAGAGTAGGTCGAGGTTTTCTGACATGATCCAGTCTGTTAGTATTGCTGTTTTATTTACAGCGGATCTGGCGTTGACGTAGCCCACTTGGATTGTTTGAAATGGGTTTTCTGTATTTGGTGTTAAGTGGACTTCTGCTAGTTGTCATTTCTTTGTTGAGGTGATATTGTGTATCTGGATTTTCAGAAGGCGTTTGACAAAGTACCTCATGAAAGACTCCAGAGGAAATTGGAGAGTCATGGGATAGGAGGTAGTGTTCTATTGTGGATTTAAAACTGGTTAAAAGATAGAAAACAGAGAGTAGGGTTCAATGGTCAGTATTCTCAATGGAGAAAGGTAGTTAGTTGAGTTCCTCAGGGGTCTGTGCTGGGACCGCTGCTTTTTAGCATATTTATAATTGACCTAGAGATGAGAGTAACTAGTGAGGTAATTAAATTTGCCAACGACACAAAGTTATTCAAAGTTATTAAATCGTGGGACGATTGTGAAAAATTACAAGAGGACGTTACGAGACTGGGCGTCTAAATGGCAGATGACGTTTAATGTGAGCAAGTGCAAAGTGATGCATGTGGGAAAGAGGAACCCAAATTATAGCTATGTCATGCAAGGCTCCACTTTAGGAGTCACTCACCAAGAAAGGGATCTAGGTGTCGTCGTTGATGATATGTTGAAACCTTCTGCTCAATGTGCAGTTGCTACTAAGAAAGCAAATAGAATTAGATATTATTAGGAAAGGAATGGAAAACAAAAATGAGGATGTTATAATGCGCTTGTATCGCTCCATGGTGCAACCGCACCTTGAATATTGTGTTCAATTCTGGTTGCCGCATCTCAAAAAAGATATAGTGGAATTAGAAAAGGAGCAGAGAAGGGCGATGAAAATGATAAAGGGGATGGGATGACTTCCCTGTGAGGGAAAGGGAATTGGGACTTGATATACCGCCTTTCTGAGGTTTTTGCAACTACATTCAAAGCGGTTTACATATATTCAGGTACATAGGCGCCCCGTATAAGAGGCTTGGGGAGGCTAAGCCTCCCCAGCCAAGCTGTGACCTTTCCTCGCCTTTTCCGCCGCCACCCACCCCCCGCTGAGCCCGCCCTCAGCTCCCCGACCTTCCTGAAGTGGCCGCCCGGCGTTTAATCCTTTCAAAGTTGCAGCGAGGGCTCACCTCCGCTCCAGCCTTTCCTTTCTCGCTTCTCACTCAGTGTCCCGCCTTCCTCTGATGAGGTATTTCCTGTTTCCGCGAGGGCAGGACACTGAGCAAGAAGGGAAATGCTGGAGCAAAGCTCCAGCACTCGCGCTCCTTTCCGTCTTGCTGATCGCTTTTAACTTTGAGATTTGCAATGCAGGTAAGGAATTACACATACAAATGGCTTCAGGTACATCACGGAGAAGTGCCCCGAGGGCATCATCCTCTTCCTCTTCCAGTCCCTGCTGGGATTCATCGTGGACGCTTTCCTGATAGGCTGCATGTTCATTAAAATGTCCCAGCCCAAGAAGCGAGCCGAGAACCCTCATGTTCAGCCACCACGCCGTGATCTCGCAGCGTGACAGCAAACTGTGCCTCATGCTCCAAGTGGGCAACTTACACAACAGCCATAAGGTGTCGGCCCAGATCAGATGCAAGTTCATCAAGGTGAGTGGAGCCCTTGCCAGGTTGGCCAATGGAAAGCAGAGCCGCATCTACCCTCCTCCAGCTTTCTCCACTGCCTGGCGTTGACAGCTTGCCTGTATCTCCCGTTCTCTCGTGTCTTGGAAGGGAAAGTGAGCGTTAGGGGGATTGGCAAATTCTTTCCAGCGGAAAGTGCAGGGAGGGGGAGATACTGATATCACTGTGTTTATCTTCTATCTCTGTGCAGCTCCAACAGCGCATCAATAAGTAACATTCATAAGAAATATTTAACACCTGACCTGTCTAATGATATAAGAATTAGCAGGATTTGGGGGCTTTTATTTAAGGGGTTCGGTAGCATTCAAAGACGCTGTTGGCTTTTGGAGCTCATTACCTTTAAAAGAATAATTAGACGCTGATCCGATGATGCTCACCCCAGGGAAGTGTTGAGATGTATAAAAAGCTGATAAATATGATTAGGCGTTTAAATTACTGCTGCAACTAGTTCCTTACCGATTGCCCTGGAAGCTCTCAGCTGTGGCAAATGTAATAAGGGGGATCCAGTTCGCTGTGCAGGGTTATCAGAGGGGAATCGCAGAGGCTTCAACCTGTATACATTACTTACCCTCTTTATTGCTGTCCTTTGGTATATGAATGAGAGAACGTTTACCAGAGGCTCCCCCACCCCTCACCTTCACAGAACCGACATCCTAACTGTGGGTCCTGTGTGGATCAGTCATGTATTATGTACAGTGCAAATCAGAGGCCCCCCCTTCCCCATACACCACTCATCTAGCAAAACTGAATCTTCTCTTACCTCCCTGATCACAGCAGAGGGAAATGCAGGCCAAGGCAACACAAAGACTTAGATGGGAAAATGCTGAATTTAAGGGCTGGATCGGAACATTTTAAGGGCAGATGCTGAAACTGGAGGAAGGATAGGGACAGGGCTACAAGTGGTAGTAAGGACACATAAGGACACAAGAGGATGGTGGACATGGTGAGAGAAAAAATATCAAATGGAAAGAAAACACTGCATAAAACAGAAGACGCTGGGACCAAAGCGTATAGAATAACTAAATGCTCAGACAACAAAGGTAGAAAAAAGTATTTTATTCAGAATTTATTAATTGGAATATGTCAGCTTTTGGAAATGTGTATCTGTGATATTTTGCATGTAAGTTTCAATTTTTCTAGTATTGCTGCATGCTGAGTCTGACTTCTTGAGGTAACTTTCCAGTTAAGTATTTTGCCTTCATATCTGTTGTCATGTGTTTTTCATGTGTGATCAAGATGCAGTATTCTGCTAGTGTGTAGTATTTGCAGCCCTTTTTGGGTTTGGTTTTTTTTTGTTTCACTAGGTTGTGTACTGGTGTTTTAGAGCCCAGTGTAATTATAGTGCTGCCTTTCCACGCATAAGGTTGTAGCTCGTCCTGTCCTTGGAATTAGTGCTGTTATGGTTTGGTAAGGTTATGAGTGTGTTTTTGTACAAGTTTGTGTATAGTGTTTTGCAGTGTAGAGATTGTGTGTTGGCCTTACTGAGGTGACACCAAAACATCAGAAAGGGTGTAGAGCCTAAATCATGACACACTACCTCTTGAAGGATCTACATATGGTCGTTAATAAAAGGAGCTCATTGTGAACACTATCCACCCTAAAAGGGTGTTTTGTGGCTCTACATCAGAATTATGATATTATGATCCCTTGTTTCATATTGTTGACGGTCTGCATTTTCCGTATGGGTGGTATATTGGTGTATTAGGGTCTGCCCAGTGTAATATTTATGGTACAGTAAGGTTCTGAGTGTGTTTTTGCACAAAGTTGTGCATAGTGTTTGCAGTTGAGCGATTGTGGTTAGCATATGCTTTGAGCAACCACTTTATTCTTTGACATATGATACATATCTAATATCTAAATTTAATAAAAGGTATTAATTGTGTCTATTTTTTTTTTCTGTGTGTTGTCAGACAATTATGGAGGTAAGTTCTGCCCCTGGCCCCACCCCTCCCCAAACAATTGGGCCACCGACTGCCTATGTTCAGGTACTTATTTTTGTACCAGGGGTAATGGAGGGTTAAGTGACTTGCCCAGAGTCACAAGGAGCTGCAGTGGGAATTGAACTCAGTTCCCCAGGATCAAAGTCCACTGCACTAACCACTAGGCTAAAGCAGCTAACAGGCTTATTTTCGAAAATGATCACCGGCGATCTTCTGACATAAATCGGGAGATGGCCGGTGATCTCGCAAAAGCGGCGAAATCGGTATAATTGAAAGCGGCGTTTTTGACACCATCGCCGCTTTCCCGTTGCCGCGCCAGCGAAAGTTCAAGGGGGCATGTCGGCAGCGAAGCGAAGGCAGGCATGGGCTTGGCTACCAGATGGCCGGCTTTTGCGGATAATGGAAAAAAAAGCGGCATTAATCAGTATTTCGCCGAGTTTACTTGGTCCTTTAATTTTCACGACCAAGTCTCAAAAAGGTGCCCCAATTGACCAGATGACCACTGGAGGAAATGGGGGATGACCTCCCCATACTCCCTCAGTGGTCACCAATCCTCTCCTACACTAAAAAAATAAAAATAAAACACTTTTTTGCCAGCCTGTATGCCAGCCTCAAATGTCATACCCAACTCCCTGACAGCAGTATGCAAGTCCCTGGAGCAGTTTTTAATGTGTGCAGTGCACTTCAGGCAGGGAGACCCAGGTCCATCCCCCCTACCTGTTAACACTTGTGGTGCTAAGTGTTGAGTCCTCCAACCCCCCCCCCCCAAAACTCATTGTACCCACATGTAGGTGCCCCCCTTCACCCATAAGGGCTATGGTAATGGTGTAGAGTTGTGGGGAGTGGGTTTGGGGGGGGGATTTGGGGGGCTCAGCACCCAAGGTAAGGGAGCTATGCACCTGGGAGCTATTTGTTTACTTTTTAAACATTTTTAGAAATGCCCCCTAGGGTGCCCGGTTGGTGTCCTGGCATGTCAGGGGGACCAGTGCACTACAAATGCTGGCTCCTCCCATGACCAAATGCCTTGGATTTCGCCGGGTTTGAGATGGCCGTCATTTTTTTCCATTATTGCTGAAAAACAAAACTGGCGATCTCAAACCCAGCGAACTCTGGTATTTGGCCGGGCTAAACCGTATTATCGACAAAAAAGATGGCCGGCCATCTTTTTCGAAAATACTGTTCCGGCCAGCTGTTGCGCCGCCGCCAAAATAGATCGCCGGCGACCTATTTCGCCGGTGACGTTCAATTATGCCCCTCCACGGCTCTTCAGCTTGGAGAAAAGGCAGCTGAGGGGAGAAATGAAAGAGATCTATAAAATAATGAGTGGAATGGAAAGGGTAGACGTGAAGCGTCTGTTGGCCTTGGAAGCGGTATCGGACTACTACTCTCACCCTCCTGTAAATTTCAACCCATTCTTCCACCTCAATCTCACTGCTTTTCTTCCTTTGAAGTCCACTCAATCCATCTATTCACTCCTCTACCTCTCCGGGTAGCAGTCATTTATCGACCCCCTGCTAAATCCCCCTCTTCCTTTCTCAACTGACTTTGATGCTCTCCTTCTTTCTTGAACCTTCATCTCCTTCCCTCATTCTTGGGGATTTTAACTTTCATGCTAATGACCCCTCTAACTCTTAAGCTTCTCAATTCCTTGCCTTAACATCCTCCTTCAATCTTCAACTGTGCTCCACCGCCCCTACTCACCAGAATGGCCACTGTCTTGATCTTGTACTCTTCTCCAACTGCTCACTCTCCAATTTCCTTGCCTCAACTCTCCCCCTATCTGACTATCATCTTATAACTTTCACACTTCAACACCCTCCTCCCCAGTCCCGTCCTATTCTAACCAACACATTTAGGAATCTACAGGCTATTAACCCTTCTACCCTGTCCTCCAGTATCTCAAATCTCTTCTCTACTGCTATTTCAACCAAGTCCGTCAATGAGGCTATCTCTTCCTATAATACTATTCTGTCATCTGCTCTGGACACTCTTGCTCCTCCCGTGTCTCGTCCTGTTACATGTACCAAACCCCAACCTTGGCTGACCCCTCCTATCTGCCACCTACGCTCTTGTGCCCTCTCTGCTGAACGCCTTTGGCTTAAATCTCGTGCCCATGCTAACTTCATACACTTCAAATTCTTGCTGACCTCCTTCCAATCTGCTCTCCAACTTGCCAAACAGGACAATTACATCCATTTGACTAACTCTATTGGTTCAAACCCTAGACGTCTCTTTGCCACGCTAAACTCTCTCCTCAAAGCACCTTCTCCTCCAACTCCCCCTTCACTTTATCCCCAGACTCTGGCTGATTACTTTCATGATAAGGTTCACATGATTAAACTTGAATTCACAACCAGCTCTCCTCCACCCCTTCTTCCCTTAGTCCACTCTCCCAACCCTCTTACCCCTGCCTCCTTTTCTTCCTTTTCCAAAATCACTGAAGAAGAAACTTTACTTCTTCTTTCATCCTCAAAACTAACCACCTGCTCCACTGACCCTATCCCCACTCATTACTCAACACTATCTCTCCTGCTGTCACCCCTTTCATCTGTCATATCCTCAATCTGTCACTTTCCACTGTCCCTGATGCCTTCAAACATGCCGTAGTCACCCCACTCCTCAAAAAACCTTCTCTGGATCCTACCTCTCCTTCCAACTATCGCCCCATCTCCCTCCTCCCTTTCTTATCCAAGATACTAGAACATGCTGTCCACCGTTGTTGCCTCGACTTTCTTTCTTCTCAAACTATTTTTGATCCACTCCAATCTGGCTTTCGTCCCCTTCATTCAACTGAAACAGCGCTTACTAAAGTCTCCAATGATCTATTCCTGGCTAAATCCAAAGGGCTCTATTCTATCCTCCTTCTTCTTGATCTTTCTGCTACTTTTGATACTGTTGATCACAACCTACTCCTTGACACGCAGTCCTCACTTGGATTTCAGAATTCTGCTCTCTCCTGGTTTTCTTCTTATCTCTCACAGCGTACATTTAGTGTATACTCTGGTGGATCCTCCTCTTCCTCTATCCTGCTGTCAGTGGGTGTACCTCAAGGATCCGTCCTAGGACCTCTCCTTTTCTCCATCTATACTTCCTCCCTTGGTGCTTTGATCTCATCCCATGGTTTTCAGTATCACCTTTACACTAATGACTACCAGATCTACCTCTTCACACCAGAAATCTCGGCAGAAATCCAGTCCAAGGTAGCTGCCTGCCTCTCTGACATTGCTACCTGGATGTCTCACCGCCACCTGAAGCTCAATATGTCCAAAACTGAGCTCCTTATCTTCCCACCTAAACCAACCTCTCCCCTTCCTCCATTCTCTATTTCTGTTGACAACACGCTCAGTCTTCCTGTCTCATCTGCTCGTAACCTTCGACTTCTCCCTTTCTTATCTTGTCTTCCTCTCTTCAATAGTCCCTTTCTCTTTGTGTCCTTCTGTCTGTCCTACCCTTATCCCTTATTGGTCCTGTCTGTCTGTCCTGATTTAGATTGTAAGCTCTTTGAGCAGGGACTGTCTTTTCTTCATGTTCAGTTGTAAAGCACTGCATACGACTGGTAGCGCTATAGAAATGATTTATAGTAGTAGTAGTAGTGTTTACGCTTTCCAAAAATACTAGGACTAGGGGGCATGCAATGAAGCTACAAAGCGGTAAATTTAAAATGAATCAGAGAAAGCTTTTCTTCACTCAATGTGTAATTAAACTCTGGAATTCGTTGCCAGAGAATTTGGTAAAGGCGTTTAGCTTAGCGGAGTTTAAAAAAGGTTTGGACGGCTTGCTAAAGGAAAAGTCCATAGACCATTATTAAATTGGACTTGGGGAAAATCTACTATTTCTGGGATAAGCAGTATAAAATGTTTTGTACTTTTTTGGGATCTTGCCAGATATTTGTGACCTGGATTGGCCACTGTTGGAAACAGGATGCTGGGGTTGATGGACCTTTGGTCTGTCCCAGTATGGCAATACTTATGTACTTATATGTACTTATGATTCTCCACACATGTTGAATTATCTTACCTGTGTAATGTGGATTCCACTGGCTAAAGACATGGTTGATAAGAAAAGTAGCCATTGTTTCATACACTACAGGCGCTTGATCACTGTGCTTCTTAAAAAAAAATCTTTATTTATAATTTTAAGCAAACAATTAACACATGTAAATCCACTTGTTTTAGGAAATACAGAGCATCAATAAACAGTATTTAGAAGATTCAAGGAAATAAAACATATTTCCTATGAACTAATGCAATCTATATATAGAGAAATTAAAAGGAAAAAGGAAAACTGAGGAAAGGCGTGATAAACCCTGCTAGTTAAATATCTTTAGCACTGGTATCTGGAACAATGGAAATACTTTTCAAGTCCAAGAATGATTTTAACTGTTCAGGTACAAAGAAAACATACCTTACACCTAGGTACTTAATAGTACATTTACAAGGGTAGTTTTATTTTTTTTTTTTAAAAAAAGCTCTCAAGTCTTTTAAAAAAAAGCTCTCAAGTCTTTAACTCGCTGTCATAGAGAAAAAAAGCTTTCCTCCTTTCTTATCTTGCTTTAGATACATCTAAATAAATCCAGACTTTCTGCTCATAAAATAAGTCACTAGATTTCCTAAAATGCAACCTCATCATAGCACTGAGGGGCCTTTTTATTAAGGCGCGCCCAAAAGTGGCCTGCACTGGTGTAGGCGCGTGTTTTGGATATGCACTGGTCCATTTCCTGTGTGCACCTGGAAAAAAGGGGATTTTTAAAATGTGCCGAAAAATGGACGTGTGGCAAAATGAAAACCAGCCCTCATCCATTTTTGCCCTGAGACCTTAATGCCACCCATTGACTTAGCAGTAAGGTCTCACACGCTAACCGGGCGGTAAGTGTGTGGCACGCGGCAACTGCCGATTACCGCTGGGTAAGGGCTCCGCGGTAGAAAATATTTTCTACTAAATATTTTGGATATGCGCCAACGGTCTATGTCCCAGAAACACCAAGGAAAGATCATGATCAAGTATACAATATCATGTTTGTTGTTGATTTTAATCATAAATTGATCATGTGTGACTGTTGGCAGACTGGATGGACCATTCAAGTCTTTATCTGCCGTCTCTTCCTATGTTACTATATATATATAACCCGGCCTTCACTTCCCAAAAAATTCAAGAGTTGATGGTTGGTCTCCACAACCATATTTTTTCCTTGGACATAACAAAAGTGTTGTAGGGCCCACACAGCTGTTAACAGTGCTTTTTTACAGTTATTTCTTTTCTACCTTAAACAGGGCTTTGCTGGCATAAGCTACTGCTTGACTGTCTATGCCATATTTTTGATACTATACCGCATTCATGCAGTCCTGAGTGAACCCTATTTCTAGGTAAAATTCCTTGCCTCAGTGAGAGTAGGCCAAGCACAAGGCACGACTCAGGATGTTCTTCAGTTCTTGTACGGCAGAACTTTGCTCCGTGCCCCATTTCTATGGTACACCCTTTTTTAATTGCTTGACTAATGGTCGAGTAGTCTCTGCATACTAGTCCGTGAATTGCCGGGAAAAGTTGCAGATCCCTTGGGAAGACCGTAACTCAGAGATGTCTTTAACTACTTCAATGCCTGTATTCTCCTCTTCTGAGAGCGGAGTCCTCAGTTGACACCTCATACCCTAGGTAATTGGGTGAACTGCCACACCACTGTCACTTTGCCAGAGATAATTTAGCACCTGTCTTCTTTAATTGCTGAAATATGTGTTCTGTAAGATATTCTGAGAGAGTGGCACTTTTTATTAAGATGTCATCCACATATACTAGAGTGCCCCTAGCATTGGCATCTGGAAGCACTTTATATAAGAAGATGTTGAATTCCACTGGGGAATTAAGGTACCCAAAAGGTGTCCTATTCCAGCTGTACTGCTTATTGCCAAAAGTGAATGCTCATTTATGTTGATCCCAAAGATATACAGATACAGTCCAGCAGCCTGAAGCTAGGTCTAGACTGGTGAAATATATGGAACCTCTTATGGTGGCTAAATTCTGATCTAGTGGGGCAACTGGCCACCAGAACAGTGGTATTTGATTATTTAGTTGACAATGTTCCAGAGTAATTCTCCATGTGTTATTCTTCTTCAGAATAGGCCATATGGGTGAATTATAGGTGCTATTACATTGCCAGATAATGCCTCGAGCTTCCAAGTCCCCCCCCCCCCCCCCCCCCCACACACACACACAAAAAAAGAAACAGATGTACTAAAGTATACAGTGGCAAAAACAAAGTTTACTATAACTGAAGCTAAAAAGCTTTGAAATACCACCCCATAATCTAAAGAAAAACCTCTAAAGTGCAAGCACAGAGAAAGCCGTTTTAAAGAGGCGCCAATAAAGGGAATGCAAACTTCCAAATGGGAAGAGCAGCTGGGGACGTTTCTCATTTTCACCCATAATCGAAATTAGGGCGCCCAAAACACAGGGCAGCTGGGGACGTCCATAGTTACCCACCTATAATCGAAATGAGGACGCCCAAATCGACAGAGCAGCTGAGGACATTTAGGGATTTTATCAATAATCGAAATTAGGACGCCCATCTCGGGGACGCCCATCGCGTTCTTACATGGGCATCCCTGGGATAGTATTTAAGCGCCCTTCTCAGTATTTTCAAATCTTTGCATCGCATTGGTACAATGGCACCAAAGCAAGCACCCACCCACAAGGGTAATTTCAGCGTCTTATCTAGATTGTAAGCTCTTTGAGCAGGGACTGTCTTTCTGTGTATGGTGTACAGCGCTGCATTTGCCTTGTAGCGCTATAGAAATAAGTAGTAGTAGTGAAATTGAACTGACGTCGGTGCCGGGCAAAATGGTAGAGACTATTATTAAAAACAAAATTACAGAGCATATTCAAAAGCATGGATTAATCAGACAAAGTCAACATGGATTTAGTGAAGGGAAATCTTGCCTCACCAATCTACTACATTTCTTTGAAGGGGTGAACAAACATGTGGATAAAAGTGAGCCGTTGATATTGTGTATCTGGATTTTCAGAAGGCATTGACAAAGTACCTCATGAAAGACTCCAGAGGAAATTGGAGAGTCATGGGATCGGAGGTAGTGTTCTATTGTGGATTTAAAACTGGTTAAAAGATAGAAAACAAAGAGTAGGGTTAAACGGTCAGTATTCTCAATGGAGAAGGGTAGTTAGTGGGGTTCCCCAGGGGTCTGTGGCTGGGGCCACTGTTTTTTAACATATTTATAAATGACCTAGAGATGGCAGTAACTAGTGAGGTAATTAAATCTGCTGATGACACAAAGTTATTCAAAGTCGTTAAATCGCAGGACGATTGTGAAAAATTACAAGAGGACCTTACGAGACTGGGAGACTGGGCGTCTAAATGGCTGATGACGTTTAATGTGAGCAAGTGCAAAGTGATACATGTGGGAAAGAGGAACCCGAATTATAGCTACGTCAAGCAAGGTTCCACATTAGGAGTCACGGACCAAGAAAGGGATGTAGGTGTCGTCGTTGATGATACGTTGAAATCTTCTGCTTAGTGTGTTGCTGCGGCTAAGAAAGCAAATAGAATGTTAGGTATTATTAGGAAAGGAATGGAAAACAAAAATGAGGATGTTATAATGCCTTTGTATTGGTCCATGGTGCGACCGCACCTCGAATATTGTGTTCAATTCTGGTCACCGTATCTCAAAAAAGATATAGTGGAATTAGAAAAGGTGCAGAGAAGGGCGACGAAAATTAGAGCCAACTTCATTTTTTTGTTTCGGTTATGGGGCAGCAAACATGGGACTGCCAGTGCCGCATGTGGTCAGTGTTGGAGATCACTGCCATAAGTCATTATTAAGATGGACGGGAAAATCCACTACTTTTTTCTAGACTAAGCAGAATAAAATCTGTTTTACTTTTTTGGTACATTGCCAGGTACTTGTGACCTGTATTGGTCACTGTTAAAAACAAGATACTGGGCTTGTTGGAACTTTGGTCTGTCCCAGTATTGTAAGACTAAAAAAAAAAAAAGGAATTAGTGAAAGAAGATCCAGGGATTGCAAGCACCAGGAAGGGGTATCCATAACAGATATTGTCCTGTTGCACAAGGAACACCCCTTGAAGCAGCTAGGGGTCTTCTTATGGGATATACTGTTCATAAAAATAGTCACAGTGAAATCACACAACTTGATTGTGACAAAACTTCTCAGGCCAGAACTCAAGCACTATGGGCGGCCTGCAACAAGCTAATGCATAAAAAGAAATAAAACCAACTTTGACAACAAAATTTAATTAAGAAAATATTGGGGAAGCCACAAACCACATCACAGCAACAGCACAGAACTTACAGAATGAAAAAAGGTAAAGATCACAGTTTGGCACCAAGGTGACCATGACTCAAAAAAGGGTCCAATCAGCTCTGCAGAAAGCAGGCAGGAACAGAAGTTCATATGTGGTAAGCTTACTCAAATGATTCCTGAAAATTTGCTGGGAAGTGCTTCCTGTGCTGGGATCTACTGGTGATGTCACTCATACACAAGAATTTATTTATATCTAGCTCAAACCTTTTTTTTCAGTAATAGTTCAAGGTGAGTTACATTGAAGAACACTAGGTCTGTCTTTGTTCCTAGGGGGCTTATAATCTAGTTTTTGCCTAAATTAATGGAGGTTACGTGACGCCCAATAACTGAAGAAGCAGCAGTGGGATTTGTTGCTGGTTGTTAACCAATACCATTAGACTACTCCTCCATTTATTTTTGAAAAAACTCAGGAATCTTTGCTCTTAGTTATTATGGTAAGATTAAGACTGCAACTGCACTATTTTCTAAATAATGACCATGGTTTGGTGAACTGACTACAAGTAATAATTTAATTATTTAACTTCCACCGAGTATCTACAAAGGAGGGAAAAGACTTCAGACACTCAGTTACAAGTGCACTTCATGCATAGTTTCACTGAGGAGCTTCTCTACAAGTCTAAAAAAAAATCCTCCTTTAATTTTATTTTATATTTTTTGTTTTAATCCTTTCTAATTCTTCCTTCATATTTCAAACCATTTTTTGCATTTCTTTTTATATTAATTAAAACAGAACAGTCATTAATACAGGAAACCATTTATCAGAGCACATCTGAGTACATCTTTTTTGTAAGTGCTTCTCTGTATTAATGACTGTGAAAAAACAGTGGGGTTTTAAGCCCGTAAAACTGTATTATTTCTTGAAGTGTATTTTTCTAGTTTGGCTAGCAAGTGGTACATGTTTATGTTTAAAGCTGTTATAGAGAAATGACTGTTCTCTGCAGTGCGTTTTTTCTAGTTAAAAAGATACCAGTACTCAAATGCCAGGCCATCCTTCAGGAGTGGGGTGATCACTGAGGGACCCACCTCACAATAGCCAGGCCCCCTGCAACCAGTCACAGAATCTATAACAAGGCAGGATTGATGTGTAGATCCTGAGCTCTTTCATTAAAACTTGGGGACCATGGGTCAATTTTAGCAGTGGAAAAGGTGCCGGTACTCAGTACCCCCAAGTATCCCCTCAGAAAAAGCCCTGGTTCTCTCTTTAGTTAATACAGATAAGAGGTAATCTGCAGTGATGTGGTCAACTATTTTTAAAACTTGTTGTTCTGGGCTCTGATTGGCTCATGAGCTCAATTCATTTATGCCTATGTTTACTAAGCGGCGCTATGGGCGCATTAGCGTTTTTAACATGCATAAATGGTTTACATACGTTAAACGCTAATGCGCCCATAGAAATGTATAGGTGCATTAGTGTTTAACGTGCCTTAAATTTACAGGCGCATTAAAAACACTAATGCACCTTAGAATGTACTGGTTTTTTCTCCAGTCTCAACTTGGAAGTAGAGAGAGAAAGACCTCTTTACTAAGATCCTGTAAGCAGTTGTATTTCATAACCTGTGAGCAGTTACACTTCCTGTACTTCTCAGGTACTATTTAGATAGTAAACAAATGTTTAGAAAGTTTTTAATTAATATAAGAAGAAATACAAAAAAATGTTTGAAATATGAATAAGGAAGAATTACACAGAAAGGATTAAAAAAAATATAAAATAAAATTGAAGGAGGTTTTTTTTAAACGTGAAGAAGCTCCTCAGTGAAATTGTGCATGAAGTGTCTGAAGTCTTTTTCCTCCTTTGTAGATACTAGTGGAAGTTAAATAATTAAATCATTACTTGCTGTTTTGAGCTTTGATGTTAGACTTACTTGCAAGTATTACGCCTGTTGATTCTTGGTGAACTGACTGCCATTTGAAGTTCATCCAAACCATTGCTGTATGAAACTATAGACTAAGGAGCTCCACTGTGACAGACAAGAGCTAGTTACTTACTCTGGCATTCAGACAACTGCAGGCCAGCCACACAAGAGAGAAGATTATCACATGCCCCAGTAATTGGATTGCAGGGCATGTTCTCTGGGCACTCAAAGCATGTAGAGCTGCACTTCAAACCAAAGAATCCAGGGGCACAGGCTGAGAAAGAACACAATATAGAAAAATCAGTAATTCAACCACAAAAAAAGAGGATAAACTGACACATCTAAAATTGTTCACCAGTAATCAAAGATATTTTATAGGCACTACTGAATGCTAACATTTTGCGGGATAAAATGGAGGTATACTGTCAGAGCTGTGTGATTCTCAGTACCAAAATAGCAGAGGGTGCTGAAGAACAGGTCTGATGTGCACTATGTCACAGGCCAGTCCTTCTAGGTAAGCTTTCTAATTCAGGAACCCAGGAATGTCCTCTCTTTCCCCTAGATGGAGCAGGACACTGGTATACTGTTTACATGCTATATTTACAACTTTAGGTGAATACTTCATCATAGGCTTCTAATTAGCAACTTCTCACAACTAATATACACCCTCTTGCAGAACTTGATCCAGAATGCAATTACAAATAGGCAATGAAGTTTCCCAATCTATTCTGGGCCTGCATTGTACAATTGATAAGCATTAATATGCCTATGCCCTGCCAGCTTCCTAGCTATTAACTACAGCTTATTTTACCAAGCATATGGGCTTTAATATGCTAATGACCTGTCAGCTTTTTATTCAGCAGTCAAAGACTATAGCCTTTGACTGGATTGACTATCTACAGCAGTGTTAGTTACTTCCAGTCCTCAAGGGATACAAATAGGTCATATACCTAATAAATATGCTTGTGAATAACACTACACATAACTATAAAAATTAATTTCTATTCTTTTCACATTTATTGTTCCAAAAATACTAATTGTATAAAATGCTTTCCCTCAGTTAACCATTACTACTACTACTACTACTTATCATTTCTAAAGCGCTACTAGACGTACGCAGCCAGGGCCGTGCCAACACAGTAAGCGGGGTAAGCAACGCAGGGGGGCGCTGACCTCTGGAGGGCGCCTACCGTTTCCTGAGGTCAGCTCACTTGCAAAATGTTTTACCTGAAGCTGTGATTCTCCTCTCTCCCCTGCCCTCCCCTCTTCAACCATAGTGCTCACTGAGGCAGGCAGACTCTGCTGAAGTTGTCTGAAAGAATACAACCAGTGCTATTTATGTCTTTGGTATAAAAAGGATAGTAGCAAGGCTTGAACTGTCCTAAAAGAAAGTTATTTCCTGTTCTTGCCTGCTGAAGAGGTAGCACTGCAGTTTACCTGAATTAGGTGTTAGTAAAGGTGTGAGGAAGTAGAATAGTTGCTAAGGTTACTAAGGGCAATTTGATTACTGGGCTAGCTTCAAAGGGTTTTTTTGAAATAGTCTCCTTAGAACCCAAACTATATAGAGAGGAAAGGTCCCACTTAACTTTCTTTCTGAGAGAAGAGGATATCTCTGTGGGCAAGTGACATTATTTTATTCTGAGCTTGGTAACTTAAAGATTAGGGCTTAAAACAGAAATTGTAGGATATTGATAAATACAGTTAGAATTTTAAAATTAAAAAAAGCAAGCAAACTTTATTAGCTAGTCTCCATACCCTTTTCCTCATAGTACTAGTTTTTATTTTAGACCTTTACAGCTAGAGAAGTGAAGTCCCAAGAATGTGCATGCTGATCTTCTAGCGTTCCTGGGTGACAAATCTATAAGGTCTGACATGTAGGCCGGTGCATTTCCATGGATGATTTTATGAATCAGTGTACAAACCTTGAACACTGAACATTCCTTAACTGGGTCTTTAGTGATTTCCGAAAGTTGATAAGGTCATGAATATTTTTCAGATCAGTTGGCAGCTGTGGAATGCATTGCCAACTGATCTGAAAAATATTCATGACCTTATCAACTTTTGGAAATCACTAAAGACCTTCCTTTTTAATAAGACGTACCACACTAATCAACAATAGGAACTCTAACATATCAATACTTACCTGACAATCTGTTTATTTTCTGATTTATTGAACTGATTATATCCATTATGTTATACCTGTTCTTTTTGTAACGAATTATTTATCTACTCTTGAATGGCACTTGACATGATGAAATATTGTAAGCCACATTGAGTCTGCAAATAGGTGGAAAAATGTGGGATACAAATACAACAAATAAATAAATAAAACATTGTTACCACATCATCCGGCAAAGAGTTCCAGAGCTTAACTATTCGTTCAGTGAAAAAATATTTCCTCCTATTTGTTTTAAAGTATTTCCAAGTAACTTCCTTGAGTGTCCCCTAGACTTTGTACTTTAGGAACGAGTAAAAAAATTGATTTACTTCTACTCGTTCTAAACCACTCAGGATTTTGTAGGCCTCAGTCATATCTCCCCTCATCTGTCTCTTTTCCAAGCTAAAGAACCCTAACCTCTTTAAACTTTCCTCATACGAGAGGAGTTTCATCTCCTTCATCATTTTGGTTGCTCTTCTTTGAACCTTTTCTAATTCTGCTATATCTTTTTCGAGATATGGCGACCAGAACTGAATGCAATACTCAAGATGCGGATGTACGATGGAGCGATACAAAGGCATTATAGTATTTTTGGTCTTATTCACCATTCCTTTCCTAATAATTCCTAGCATCCTGTTTGCTTTTTTGGCCACCTCCGCACACTGAGCAGAAGATTTCATCGTATTATCTACAACGACACCCAGATCTCTTTCTTGAGTGTTGACCTCCAAGGTGGACCCTAGCATCAGGTAACTATGATTTGGATTATTCTTTCCAATGTGCATCACCTTGCATTTGTTCACATTAAATTTCACCTGCCATTTGGATGCCCATTCTTCCAGTTTCCTAAGGTCTTTCTGCAATATTTCACAATCCGCAAGTGTTTTAACAACCTTGAATAGTTTTGTATCATCTGCAAATTTAATCACTTCACTTGTTGTTCCAATTTCTATTTAATTTATAAATATGTTAAATAGCACTGGTCCCAGTACAGATCCCTGTGGCACTCCACTGTTCACCCTCCTCCATTGAGTGAAATGACCATTTAACCCTACACTCTGTTTTCTGTCCAATAACCAGTTCCAAATCCACAACAGAACCTCGCCTCCTATCCCATGACTCTTTAATTTTCTTAGGAGTCTCTCATGAGGGACTTTATCAAAAGCTTTCTGAAAATCTAGATACACTGTATCAACCGGCTCACCTTTATCCACATGCTTATTCACACCTTCAAAGAAATGAAGCAAATTGGTGAGGCAAGACTTCCCTAGGCTGAACCCATGCTGACTCTGTCCCATTTAATCTATGTTTGTCTACGTTTTCTGTAATTTTATTCTTTATAATAGTTTCCACTATTTTGCCCAGCACCCACGTCAGGCTTATCTTTCTATAATTTCCCAGATTACCCGTAGAACCCTTTTTAAAAATCAGTGTTACATTGACCACCCTCCAATCTTCAGGTACTATAGATGATTTTAATGACAGGTTACATATTACTAACAACAGCTCAGCAATTTCATGCTTGAGTTCTTTGAGTACCCTTGGATGTATGCCATCCGGTCCAGGTGATTTACTACTCTTTAATTTCCCAATTTGGCTCAGTACATCAGGTTCACCAAGATTTCTTTCAGTTCCTCTGCGTCCATCACACTTGAAAACTATTTCTGGTACAGGTAGATCTCTTACATCTTCTTCCGTAAAGACAGAAGAAAAGAATTCATTCAGTTTCTCTACTAAGGTTGTCCCCCATGAGTGCCCCTTTTGCTCCTTCATGATCTAATGGCCCCACTGATTTTCCTCATTTTATTATAGTCACCCTTTTGAAAATAAAATGTAGCACAACACCTCCTCCAATTTGATCCTCTCTATCATTGCGATACAATTTGTACCCTGTTAACATGGAGGGGCATAATTGAACGGAAACGCCTATCTCCATGGGCGTTTATCTCCGAGAACGGGTCCATAAAGGGGCGGGCCGAACCGTATTTTTGAAAAAATGGACGTTTTTGAGCTGGGCATTTGTTTTTTTTTTAGCGATAATGGAAACTAAAAACGCCCAGCTCAAAAACGTCCTAATCCGAGCCATTTGGTCGTGGGAGGGGCCACAATTCGTAGTACACTCACCCCCCTGATATGCCAGGACACCAACTGGGCACCCTAGGTCAGTGCGGTGGACTTCAGAAAAAGCTCCCACATGCATAGCTCCCTTACCACGGGTGCTGAGCTCCCAACCCCCCTCCCCCAAAACCCACTACCCACAAATGTACGACACTACCATAGCTCTTAGGGGTGAAGGTGGCACCTACATGTGGGTACAGTGGGTTTTGGAGGCCTCCCATTTACCAGCACAAGTGTTACAGGTAGGGGGGATGGGCCTGGGTCCACCTGGCTGAAGTGCACTGCGGTACCCACTAAAAGTGCTCCAGGGACCTGCATACACGCAGGCCTCTAGGACTTGTTACTGCTGTATAACATTGGCATACCAGTTTACACCTGAAGACTAATCTCTCCAAAAACGTCCTTTATTGGAATAAGCACACTTACTCACAGTTAACTGCAGATCAGAGGTTGTGCCCCACCACTGGCAACGAGTCTCCCTGGTAGTGAGATTAGCAGGTCAGAGGTGGCAGAATGCTGTACAATGCCCTCTTTCAGCCACATTCAAGGTAAGAACTAAGTTCTCTAACGTGGCTAACACATGGAAGGGATCTAAAACTGGCTAACAAAAATGGCCACTACCTCATGGACTACCGGAAACACAACAGGGCACACTCTGACCCAGTAGGCAGGGGGAAAAGCACCATGGGAGAAGAGCCTACCAACTACCAACATCGTGAGACTGTAATACAAGCTAATGAAATCACGGAGCCCAATACCCTACACCCACCACAATGCAATGCTGATGTGACCCTGTAGTGCACCCAAGAGCCACATCAGACCCAGGGAAAGGCTGTGAGAGGATTGAACATATTCTGCTGTCATGGAGGTGGGTACGGCATTTGATGGTGGCATACAGGCTGGAAAAAAGTTTGTAAAGTGGGTTTTTTTTGGTGGGAGGGGGTTAGTGACCACTGGGGGAGTCCGGGCCGGTCATCCTCTATTCCCTCCAGTGGTCATCTGGTCAGTTGGGGCACTTTTTTGGGACTTGCTCATGAAAAAAAAGGGTCCAAAAAAAGTGACCCAAAATCGCGGTAAAAACGCCTTTTTTTTCAATTATCAGCGTCTTGCCCATCTTTCCTCGGCTGCTAACCACGCCCCAGTCCCGCCTCCGACACACACCCGTCAACTTTATTCGTTTCCGCGATGGAGTGCAGTTGGAAACGCCCAAAATCGGCTTTCGATTATACCGATTTGGGCGCCTTTGCCAGAAAAACACCCATCTCCCGATTTGGGTCGCAATATAGGTGTTTTTCTCTTTTGATTATAAGCAGGATAGTGTCCCATTGATTTTCCTCTTTCCACCAAGTCTCTGAGCTGCCTATTATATCTACCTCATTATTTAGTGCTATATATTCTCCCATCTTATTTTTTAGGCTTGTAGCATTTCAAATTGTGTTTTTTCTTTTGATCAACAAGCTGCTTAGAAATTGAAGGGGATAATGTGCATCCTTTATCCTGCTCTCTCATTAAGCACACCTGGCTTACTTTCATCATTGTTGAAACCTCTGTAATAGGATTCCCTAAATGCCCTGTTTCCATAGTATCCTTCAAAGATACTCCTCACTGAACCATGCGCTCCTGGGGAAGTGTCGGCTTTCCCCCCATTCTAGTTTAAAAGCTGCTCTATCCTTTTTAAAAGTTAGTGCCAGCAGTCTGGTTCCATCCCGGTTAAGGTGGAGCCCATCTTTTCGGAACAGTCTCCCCTTTCCCAGAATGTCATCCAGTTCCTAACAAATCTAAATCCCTCATCCGTGCACTATCATTTCAACCATGCATTGAGACTTCAGAGCTCTGCCTGCCTTTTGGGTCCTGCGCATGGAACGTGGAGCATCTCTGAAATGCTACCCTGGAGGATCTGGACTTCAGCTTTCTACCTAAGTGCCTAAATTTGGCTTCCAGAACCACCCTCCCACATTTTCCTATGTCAATGGTACCCACATGTACCAAGACAGCTGGCTCCTCCCCAGCACTATATAAGATCCTGTCTATGTGATGCGTGAGGTCTGACACCTTTGCACCAAGCAGGCAATTCACCAGGTGGTCCTCACATCCACCAGCCACCCAGCTATCTACATGCCTAATGATGGAATCACCAACTACAACATCTGTCCCTGGCAGAAGTTTTTGGTGTGAGAGGATAATACATTCCTTGGTGGGCAGGTCCTGGCTACAGGAGTACTTCCTACTTCACCAGTGTGATGCTCTCCTTCTAGGAGACCTCCCTCCTGCAAGGAAGCACAGGGGCTGCCGGACTGGAGGTGGGACTTCTCTACAACATCCCTGTAGGTCTCCTCTATGTACCTCTCTGTCTCCTTCAGCTCCACGAAGTGTGCTACTCTAGCCTCAAGAGAACAGACCCATTCTCTGAGAACTAGGAGCTCTTTGCATCGGGCACACACATACAACTGCTCACCAACTGGGAGATAATCATACATGTGACACTCAATGCAAAAGACTGGATAGCACCCCTCTCGCTGCTGGACTGCTGTCTCCATTTTAGTATTTTTGAGTTTTTCAATAATTTAAAACTTACTCTTTTGCTTTTTCACACATATTCCTTTGATTTGGTACATTTGATGTTATTAGCAGTAAGCATTCTTGCTAGGTTCTAGCTTGATATTCATATTTAGATTTAACGATTAGATATTTAAATTTAAGGATTAGTGGTATTTGTCAATAATTCTTTGGATGTTCAGTAACAGCAGTTAGAGAATAAGGGGGCTAGCTTAAAGAAAGTTATATATGAAGTATGAAAAGTGCAAGAATATGATCTTAGCTAGGGTAGAATTGGATGAGAAAGTCCTGCTATAGTAGGGGCCCTTTTATTAAGGTGCGCCTTAAAGTGGCCTGTGCTGGTGTAGGCACGTGTTTTGGATGCGTGCAAGTCCATTTGCTCAGCACGCCTAGAAAAAAGGCCTTTTTTTGTGCCGGAAAATGGATGTGTGGCAAAATTAAAACAGCGCGCGTCCTTTTTTGGGCTTAGACCTTACCACCACCCATTGACTTAGCAGTAAGGTTTCAAGCGCTAACTGGGCAGTAAGCGGCCAGTGCAAGTAAACTGCCGATTACCGCCAGGTAAGCGTCACGCAGTAGAAAATAGAAAGTATTTTGTACTGTATGTTTTAGGCGTTCATCAAAAATGAAATTACCACCCAGGGTACGCAGTAGCCAAGCGGTAGTGCCAATTTGACGCACATTGGACGTGCATAGGTGCCTATGTGCCTTAATAAAAGGGCTCCATACTGTGTTTGCAGTAGGTGTTAATCCTTGTGTGTGTGACAGTAGCAAGTTAGTTGCTTTTTCCATGAAAGGTTTGGGAGAACAGTCAAGCTTTCACCTCTTTCCGGAAGTAGAGGTATCCTGAAATTTTAATTTATGGCCCTCATCAGCAAAACCACTTCTATACAGTACAGAATTCAACCTCTGGATGTCAGTCTGCCAAGAATGATACTTTACCATGGACTCCTGCTTCCCAGCGAACATATAATCCTCTTGCCCAATTAAAGCTAGGTCCCACTCTCAGCCAGTCAACTTTTCTGTAAAATAGACTACAGGTTATATGGGCTTAAACAGGCACTAATGTTACAATTTCCGGCTTTGTCCGACTTTCCTTAGATCTGTCCGGGTATTTTAATCTACTAGGTGCATGCTTTACCATGGCTTCCAATCAGGAACTTTCACAGCCAATCTAAATATACATCCCCTATCCAAAATGAATCCAGGCTGAATTTTCCAAAGGCAGTAAGGTTCCCACTCTCAACTAGTATGACCCTCCATAGTACAGACTACAGCACAGGGCTTTAACCTGCTATGCTCTGTACCTGAATTACTTAATAAAATCTGTAGAGGCATTCTTTTCATCAAGCTCCTATCCCACTTCAGGGTTTTGGCATTCCTGACAATAAGGTCTAGATTTTAATATACAGTGGCAGCAGGGGATGTTTGTTACCCAGTCCTATCTTAAGGATACTCATCAGAATGTCATTTTGCATTATCACAGCCACCATTCTTTTGCATTAAAAAAATAGCATACCGGTGGGTCAGTTCCTTCGGATAGATAGACTATGCACTTCTCGGGATGTGTTTAAAGAACAGGCTCGAGCCATATTGACCCATTTTAAGCAGAGAGGATACCCTCCTAAAATTATTCACGAGGCAGCTAAACGTGCCTTTAATGCTCAACAGGAGTGGTTAAATCATTCTACTATACTGCAGGATGTTTGTACGTTGATGAGTGTCCTGCAGTATACTCCTGCTAGTATTAGGGTAGAGAGGGTGATTAGGAAGTATTGGCCCATTCTATCAGTGCGCCCAGTTTCAGCAGGGGCCCTGGTTTACATACACAGGGAGCAGGAATTTAGGTGAAATGTTTTTGTGACATGATGCACACACTGACAGCATAGGTGGGGGTCATAGTGCGTGTGGGGCACGTACATATTGTAAATATGCGTTACAAGTTTCTCAGATTGATGTGCCCCATTTGGTAATGCAAGTGTTTACACAGTGTACTTGCACTGATGGCAATACAATGCAATGTGCATATGGAATTCATTGTCCCTGTGGGCTGTGGTATATAGGGCAAGATTAAGTGCAGAATGATATGCAAGATTAAGTGCAGAATAGACCAGCATTTGAGCAATCTTCATGTGCAGAGACAGGAGGCCCCCCTTGTTTCACACTGGATAGCAATGGTGCATTTTATTCAAGATTTGTGGTGGTATGCCAATTTAGAAACACTAGGGGTAGTAATATTCCCATGCTGTTATAACAGAAGGAACCAAGATTAATATTTACTTGCAATACAGTCATTCCTAATGGCCTGAATAAGGAAGTGGAATGGTTGAATGTGTAGGGGGCTGGGCTTGAGGTCTTTGAACCGCTGAAAATTGAGGGGCTCTATACACTTGCATCAGCGTTTTTTGGAGATCCAGTTGAGGATTTAAGAACATGTTAGAGTCTCTGACCGCCTTTTGTCCATGAATAGATTTAAGATGCAATTTGTGTTTGTTTAAAGTGTTTTAAATTTTATGTTTATGGGTTGGAGATGTATGTGGGTTTGTTGTAATGGGTAGTTTATTTTCAGGACTCTGACCCCTGATGACGCTAATGGGAACAAAACATGGACCGTGTTGGGTTCGATAGTAAAGCATTGCATGGATTCCAGTGATGATTCTTGTTTTTTACTGATTTGAAGCACTGAAGTACTCAGCCTGGCACCTGCAGTGACATTTGGTGGTTGTTCAGTTTCCAATCCTGGAAGATTGCATTACATCTGATGAAAGATTATGCATGAGACAGATTTGCATAGGCATGCAAATTTATCTTATATTGCAGGTACCCTGAAAAGCTGATTTGTTGGCTCTCCCTTGGGACATATTTGAGAACCACTATGCGATGAAAATGAACAGAAAGGTGAAATAGTACTCACATGTCTTGAGGAAAGCATCAACACCAGCAGCAGTAGTAGAGATCAGAGTGGTTCCAGTAACCAGAACAAATTTGCCATCCCACAGTGTGATTCCACTGCAGTTCTTCACTTCCAGGAGGCAGGCCTCTTTAGCTATGGACAAGCTATCAAACTTGGTGCTACTGTATGCCACAGGATAGAGTAAAGCATGTCCTTTGTACTCCTGAAACATATCTTGCGCTAAAAACAAAACGCAGAGCAATGCTTACAATTGTTTTCTTTGTACTATTTGTTTTTTCATAGTCTCTACCCTCTAACTCTCATCAGGGAAGTAACAAGTATGGTAATTCTCCTTAATCAGTGTGATTCCACTGCAGTTCTTCACTTCCAGGAGGCAGGCTTCTTTAGCTATGGACAAGCTATCAAACTTGGTGCTACTGTATGCCACAGGATAGAGTAAAGCATGTCCTTTGTACTCCTGAAACATATCTTGCGCTAAAAACAAAACGCAGAGCAATGCTTACAATTGTTTTCTTTGTACTATTTGTTTTTTCATAGTCTCTACCCTCTAACTCTCATCAGGGAAGTAACAAGTATGGTAATTCTCCTTAATCTTTACCATCCAATTCAAGGAATTATTTTACCATATTTCTTTGCTTACTCCTTCATATTTGTCTTAAGCAGATAGAAGGTAGTTCTATAACTGGGTGCTTATAAATAGGGAGAAGCCTACTTTCCTTTATAGAATATTAGTGTAATTGTGAAAATCCACATCAATAAATTAGGCTCAAGTAGTTACACCAGTCATAGAGTTGATGGATGATATGTATATGCCTACGTTCTGGTTATATGCACATAACTTACAGTATTCTGTAAGTTATGCACATAAATGTGTGTCCTACCCAAGCTCTACTCAGACTCTGCTGATTTGAACACCTACCTGTAAAATATGCACTATGTAAGATATATATAGTATATATTTACAGAATAGCACGTAGGCAGAATTTTGGTAGTTAAGTGCATATATGCCTTTATTCTAAACTGTTAGCACAATTTTCAGAATTATTCTCATTCTACTTCCCATTAAGGTCTCATTAGGGAGCCATCATTGAATGCAATGTTACATCTCCTGCTATTGCTTAGGATTCTCTGAATATTTAACAACTTTTCCTTACTAAGCAAGTGTATACTTTAATTTTCCCTATGGAGGAGATTGTTTCCCTATCTTTGAAGATTATTTCACAAAGTGGCTATGAAAATGAAAAAACTTTTTCCAGATAGTAAAATTAGTTGAGAAAAAGATCCGTTCTATGCTCCAGTAACTACATTATGCTGTCTGCTATTGCCAGTGCTTTTCTCTGTAAAGTTGATAATTTTAGTGGTCTCACATAACATGGTCTATGTTTTTGGTGTTTTGTTTCCTAAAGAAAGTTGCTTATGCTTTGTCTTTTTGTCTGTCTGCTGGTCTGTTTGTGTATGTATTATCCAATGTACCATTCAACTATGGCAACCAAATTTTCAAGATTAGCAAATCTACTGTATTTACAAGATAGTAGAAAATAATGTTTTCCCGGAAAACATATGGATGCAGTCAAAAATTAGGAAACTTGCATTTTTAGCTGCAGTACCTGGTTAGAACTACAGCATTACAACAGCTAATGTTGACACCTTATGGAAACTGTGAGTACTGAGCGGCACAAACATGATAGCAATAGTTCCCAAGAAGTTTGAATTGTTTGAATTGAATAAACAGAGATGCAGTTATGTTTATTTCAATAACTGAAATGAGAAACCTCAACTTTTACATGCAATGTTTCATTTCATGTTGTAAGTCGATTTTATTATGTATGTGATTTTGTAAGCCACCTAGATTTGTAGATGGGTAGGATATAAGAAATGATAAATAAATAAATAAATGTTAGATTATCCTGCTTATAATCGAAAGAGAAAAACGCCTATATTGCGACCCAAATCAGGAGATGGGCATCTTTCTCCCGTGGGCGCCCAAATCGTATAATCAAAAGCCGATTTTGGGTGTTTCCAACTGCAATCCATCGTGGAAATGGGTAAAGTTGACGGGGGCGTGTCGGAGGCGTGGTGAAGGCGGAACTGGGGTGTGGTTATCAGCCGAGGAGAGATGGGCTTGTTTAGCTGATAAACGAAAAAAAAAGGCGTTTTGACCGCCATTTTGGGTCACTTTTTTGGACCTTTTTTTTTCACGAACAAGTCTCAAAAAAGTGCCCCAACTGCCCAGATGACCACTGGAGAGAATTAGGGATGACCTCCCCGGACTCCCCCAGTGGTCACTAACCCCCTACCACCAAAAATACCCCACTTTAAAAACTTTTTTCCAGCCTGTATGCCAGCCTCAAATGCTGTACCCACCTCCATGACAGCAGAATGTGTTCTATCCTCTGACAGCCTTTCCCTGGTTCTGATGTGGCTCTCGGGTAAGTGTGACACCTTTTCTGTTATGCGCACTGCAGAGTCACATCAGCAATGCATTGTGGTGGGTGTAGGGTATTGGGCTCCGTGATTCCACTAGCTTGTGGCAAATGCTCACAATGTTGGTAGTTCGTAGGCTCTACTCCCATGGTGCTTTTCCCCCTGCTTACTGGGTCAAAGTGTGCCCTGTTTTGTTTCTGGTAGTCCATGAGGTAGTGGCCATTTTTGTAAGCCAGATTTAGATCCCTTTCATGTGTTAGCCACGTTACAGAACTTAGTTCTTATCTTAATTGTGGCTGAAAGAGGGCATTGTACAGCATTCTGCCACCTCTGACCTACTTCTAATCTCAGTACCAGGGAGATTCGTTGCCAGTGGGGCACAACCTCTGATCTGCAGTTAACTGTGCGTAAGCGTGCTTATTCCAATAAAGGACGTTTTCAGAGAGATTAGTCTTCAGGTGTCAACTGGTGCGCCAATGTTATATAGCAGCAACAAGTCCTAGAGGCTTGCGTGTATGCAGGTCCCTGGAGCACTTTTAGTGGGTACCGCAGTGCACTTCAGCCAGGTGGACCCAGGCCCATCCCCCCTACCTGTAACACTTGTGCTGGTAAATAGGAGGCCTCCAAAACCCACTGTACCCACATGTAGGTGCCCCCTTCACCCCTAAGAGCTATGGTAGTGTTGTACATTTGTGGGTAGTGGGTTTTGAGGGAGGGGGTTGGGTGCTCAGCACCAGTGGTAAGGGAGCTATGCATGTGGGAGCGTTGTCTGAAGTCCACCGTACTGACCTCTAGGGTGCCCAGTTGGTGTCCTGGCATGTCAGGGGGGCGAGTGTACTACGAATTGTGGCCCCTCCCACGACCAAATGGCTCAGATTAGGACGTTTTTGATCTGGGTGTTTTTAGTTTCCATTATCGCTAAAAAAAACCAAGCGCCTCTTCACGTACCCGTTTTCGGACATAGACGCCCATGGAGATAGGCGTTTGCGTTCGATTATGCCCCTCCACGTGGACCAAAAGGCTAAAAATAAGATTGGGGTGGATGCTAACTCTGGAGTTTAGTTGGTTTCAATTTATTGTTTCTTCTTAAAAACAGTTATTCTTTTCCCAAATTATTTGATGAATACCATATTGTGAGAACTGAATGTCTGGCACATCAACAAATACAACACTAAGGGGATAATTTTCAAAACAAAAAACAATGTCATAAGGTGGCAGAAGCACTTTTGTATCTCAAAAATGTCCAAATTGCGATTTTTGAAGCCACAATTTTAGTCATTCTACTCCACAGTTTGTCCAAATTTCAAGGGGGCAAGTTTTGGTTGGGATATGGACAGCACTAAGATAGACATTTTTTTGCAATAATGGAACAAAATGAAAATGTCTAGGGTCAAAATGAAGACATGTTTGGCTAGATTTGTTTCAATCATGAATTAGTGACCAAAAGGTGCCCTAAATGACCAACGTTGAGATATGTACCTGGGACCCTTTATGTGAAGTCCACTGCAGTGCCCCCAAGGGTGCCCCACTGCTCTGCTGGGATGTCTGTGTGGCCAGTCTACTAAGAATGCTGGCCCCCAATACATTCCAATGGCTTGTTTTTATGCATTTTCCCCTGCACTTTCTTTTTTCAAAAATGGTCCTAAAAGATAGATGCACTGAGCAGAAAAATGTCTAGCAAATGACCATTTTCAAAAGAAAAAGTTGGATGTTTATCTGGTTTGAAAATAGCTATGCTCATTATTGGATGTTTGGGCGATTTTCCCAAAATGTCCAAAATTGGATTTAGATGTCATATCGAACTTGCTGCAGCCTTAACTGATGATGTAACTGAGAAAGATTTTTTTTATTGGTGGGGTGTGGTATCGGGTTCTCGAGGCAGAACCGGAATTCGTGAGCCCTTGGACCACTGCTGAGGAGCGGCAGAGGCAGGCAAGACCACCCTAGATCTGGATACAAGGAAGAGCAGGACTGGAACTCTGTACTGGAATAGCAACTGAGACGGGCAAACTGGAACAGGCAGAACAGGAACAACTTCACCTGCGCTTGACCACCGTTCCTCAGGAGTTGAGCCCCTGAGTGCAGGTGGCCGGCAGGACTTGCAGGAGAAGGCAGGAACTGAAGGCCCAGAGTAGGATTCACGAGGGAGGCTTGGCTAGGTACTAGACTAGGACTGAAGACTGCTACTAGGCAAGAACACAAGACAGACTAAGCAGACAGGGTGAACACAAAGGCTAGGCAGAAGCAGGAGCTCGGATATACATACAAGCTTGACAGAAGCAGGGGTCAAGACATACATCTAAGCTTGGCTGAAGCGGGGTTCAGGACAAGCAGGTAAGCTTGGCAGAAATGGGGTTCAGAATAAGCATACAAGCTTGGCAGAAACGGGGTTCAGGACATACATGCAAGCTTGGCAAAATCGGGGTTCAGGATATACAGGCAAGCTTGGCAGAAGCAGGGTTCAGGATAACACACAAGCTGGGCAGAAACAGGGTACAGGATATACACATAAGCTGGGCAGAAGCAGGATTCAGGATATACACACAAGCTGGGCAAAACAGGGCTCAGGATATACACACAAGCTGGGCAGAAGCAGGGTTCAGGATAACACACAAGCTGGGCAGAAACAGGGTACAGGATATGCACGCAAGCTGGCCAAGGCAGGGCTCAGGATAGACATACAAGCTAGGAAGAAGCAGGTCTCAGGAGATAGACCCAAGCTGGGCAGAAGCAAACAGTAGAATAAACCAGAAACTAGCAGAGTCTTTGGGCAGGCGGCAGACAGTACAATAAACCAGGGATACCAGAGTCTTGGGCAGGCAGTAGTAGAATAAACCAGGAACTAGCAGAGTCTTGGGCAGGCAGCAGACAATAGAATAACCAGGGAAAACAGAGTCTTAGAGCAGGCAATGGACAGGAGAATAAACTAGGAACTAGCAGAGTCTTTGGGACAGGCAGCCGGCAATAGAATAAACCAGGAATAGCAGGCTAAAGGCTGAAGCTACAGCAGCTCCAAACACAACCAGAGAAATAAATCCAGGCTGAAGCTTCAGTAGCTCTAAACACAGACAGAGAAACAAACCCACGCTGAAGCTTCAGCAGCTCTAAACACAGACAGAGAAACAAACCCAGGCTGAAGCTACAGCAGCTCCAAACACAGACAGGGAACAGACAAAGGCTGAAGCTTCAAACACTGAGTAAAGGACCAGAAGGACTAGCAGTCCACAGACACACAAGCAGAAGGGCAAGAGCCCAGAGCAGGAAGGGCAAAAGCCCAAAGCAAGGCTATGTAGCAGTGCAACAGAACACTGACTAACCTGACGACCTTTTGGCAATGCAAAGGCCCTGAAGGCAAGTATAGCACTTCCTTATAAAGGCTCCCACTGATGATGTCACCTACTGCAGGACAGAAGCAGGAAACATACTGACACCAAGGAGAGGCTTGGAACACATAGGAAGTGAGCACACAGGAAGGACAGACAGGAGCCATCTAGGAAGCTGGAACAGAACATGCGGAAGCCATCTTAGATGCTGGCCAGGCAGGAGCCATCTTGGAAGCTGGCCAGGCAGGAGCCATCCCGGAAGCTGCACTTCGGGGAATCAGGTGAGCAAAAGAGGAGTCACGACCACGGACGTGACATGTGATAGCACCCCAAGATTGTCCTTGTATTTTAAAGTTCTGAGAGCTGACCTGCCACCTTTGAATTTCCAAAAGCAAGATGATTCTTGGACTAGAGATCATAGGAACAAAAGCGTTGCTATACTGAGACAGACTGAAGGTCCATCAAAGCCACCATCCTATTTCCAACAGTGGCCAATCCAGGTTACAAATACCTGACAAGATCCCAAAACAGTACAATACATTTTATGCTGCTTATCCTAGAAACAAGCAGTGGATTTTCCTCAAGTCCATCTTAATAATGGCTTATGGACTTTTCTTTTAGGAAGTTATCCAAACCTTTATAAAACCCCGCTATGCTAACTGCTTTTACCACATTCTCTGGCAATGAATTCCAGAGTTTATTTACACATTGAGTGAAGAAATATTTTTTCTGCTTTGTTTTAAATTTACTACTTTGTAGCTTCATCTCATGCCCCCTAGTCCTAGTAAACAAGCAATTCAAGTCTACGCGTTCCACTCATTATTTTATAGACCTCTATCATATCTACTACTACTACTAATCATTTCTAAAGCGCTACTTTTCTCCAAGCTGAAGAGCACTAGCCGCTTTAGCCTTTCCTCATAGGGAAGTCGTCCCATCCCCTTTATCATTTTCATCACCCTTCTCTGTACCTTTTCTAATTGCATTATGTCTTTTTTGAGATACGGTGACCAGAATTGCACATAGTATTCGAGATGTGGTCACACCGTGGAGAGATACAAATGCATAACATCCTCATTTTTATTTTCGATTCTTATCCAAATAATACTTATTTGCTTTCTTAGCTGCTGCTGCTGCACACTGAGCAAAGGGTTTCAACATATCATCAACTATAATACCTAGATCCCTTTCCTAAAGTGGAACCTTGCATCACGTAGCTATAGTTCGGGTTCCTCTTTCACACATGCATCACTTTGCACTTGCTCACATTAAACACCATCTGCCATTTGGATGCCCAGTCTTCCAGTCTCGTAAGGTTCTCTTCTAGGGATATCAATCCCAATCCTGTGCAAGTCTAACCACTCCAATCTTATTTTTATTCCTCTCCTTCCTCCCTCCTCTCCCTTTCTTATGTGCTGTGTGGAATGTCTGCTCTGCCTCCAACTAGCTTGTCTAAATTCACAACACTCCATCTTCTTACTCAAACTGAGACTTAGCTTTTCCTCAAAGACTCTACTTCAATTGCTGCCCTCTATCGTTGCCTTTTCTTCCATATACCTTGCCTAGTTGGCCGCAGTGGTGGTGTCCAGAACCTCTTCTTCCCCCTCAGTCTTACTGCTTTTCTTACTTTGAAGTCCACTCCATTGCCTATTCACTTCACTACCTCTTCAGGTTGCTGTCATTTATCGACCCCCTGATAAGTGTCTCTCTTCCTTCTCACTGACTTTGACTCCTGGCTTTCCTTCTTTCCACTGCATGCAAATCTCTCTCATGAATATTTACTGTGAATATCCTGAAAACCTGACTGGGGTGACTCCAGGACCAGCTTTGGGAACCACTGCCTTAGTCTCATCCAATCACCACCAACATATTTAGGAATCTTTAAGCTATTGACCCTTGCATTCTCTCCACCACTGTTACACCTTGTTAGGCTAACTTTTTCACTGTTGTATGAATAATTACAGTCTTATTTTTTTCAGACTGAAACAAACACACACACAGAATCATGAGAGGCTTCTAGTTCAGCCAGTGTATAACCCAAGAGCAATGACAGCACTTTTACAACCTGAATGATGTTAATCAGAACAAGTAGTAAGTGGTAGGAGTCTTGGCAGGTAGGCAAGGTGTTTCTCAGACAGGCCAGTTAGATAAAAGAGTAGGGGTAGCACTTCACATAAGATGGAATGCAGGGAGCCTTTTGTCTAGGTTTACAGCCTCTTTTATACAGAAATCACAAGCTACAGTTGGGGTAGTGATGTGCATTCTGGTTTTGTTGTTAATGTCAAATAACTTTGTTTATCCTAAATGTTGCTACTTTCAGGGGCCACAATATTGTCTCACTGGCACCACGTTGAAGAGATTCACCTTGACTGGGAGATGAGTTTTCATAAACAATGTGCAGTGTTTTTCCAGCCACAGTGCTTCTGTGGCTGCAAGGGAATAGTTCTTCACCAGTCTGGCCATGACACATTGATAATAACATTATTATTCTGGTACATTGGCACCCTTGGCAGCATTCTCTTCTCTGTATGCAAGGCTGAGGCTTGCTAGACAACATTCCTCTGTATGAAAGATGAGATTAGCTAGAGTCTGTATTTTAAAGTCAGGTTGAAATACTGAATAATGCCATGTATTATAATCCCATATAGGAGCATACAGTGCTGTATATTGTGCTTTACGCAGGGGCCCTTTGCCCCCACATCCCCCCTTATTTCAAGGGGGTCAGCTCACAATGATTTGAAATACTAGCTAAAAATAAACAATAGTGTGTGTTTACTCACAATAAGCAAAATTAACAATGACACCCGTTATTCATGACTACAAACTTATAAATGAACAGCAAACAACAATGTAATCATGCATACAGTGACAGTCTAAAATAGTAATAGGTATAAAAGCATGCAAATGTATAAAACTTGAATGATTATGCAATGAAGCGAAGGGGAAAACACAGAAGTGGAAGAACACTAAATACCAGGATAGATAAATCATTCCCTTTTGGGGGGAACAATCTGCACTACTAGTTCTGAGTCATTTTATTGTGCAGAATCAGTTTAGAAGACTTAGCAGTATTCTCCTGATGAAGGCTTTTATGCTGAAACATGGCCTGTGTTGATGACACATAGCTGGGACTTGCATATTTTGAAGAATAAACAACCTTTGCTTTATCCATCCTGGTATTTAGTGCTCTTCCATTTCTGCATTTTCCCTGTTGGTTTCTTCCTGTGGAAGTCCTTGGCTTTCTCACAATGAAGCGAAGCACATTAGATGATATGCAGTATTGTTCATCCAAAATGTAGCTAACCAGCTTATTTTCAAAGAAGATCACCGGCCATCTTCCGACACAAATTGGGAGATGGCCTGCGATCTCCTGAACCTGGCCAAATCGGTATAATCGAAAGCCGATTTTGGCCGGTGCCAACTGCTTTCTGTCGCAGAGCCAGCCAAACTTCAAGGAGGTATGTCGGTAGGGTAGTGAAGGCGGGATGGGGGTGGGGCAGGGGTAGGATGGGGGCATGCTCACGAAATGGCTGGCTTCGCCCGATAATGGAAAAAAGAAAGCTGGCCCTGATGAGCATTTCGCCGGCTTCACTTGGTCCCTTTTTTTCAGGACCAAGCTTCAAAAAGATGCCCCAACTGACCAAATGACCACTGGAGGAAATCAGGGATGACCTCCCCTTACTCCCCCAGTGGTCACCAACCCTCTCCCACCCAAAAAAAAAATATATATATTTTTTGCCAGCCTCAAATGTCATACCCAGCTCCCTGACAGCAGTATGCAGGTCCCTGGAGCAGTATTTAGTGGGTACAGTGCACTTCAGGCAGGTGGACCCAGGCCCATCCCCATCCTACCTGTTACACTTGTGGTGGTAAATGTTAAGCCCTCCAAAACCCCCCAAAACCCACTGTACCCACATGTAGGTGCCCCCCTTCATCCCTAAGGGCTATGGTAGTGGTGTACAGTTGTGGGGAGTGGTTTTTTGGGGGGATTTGGGGGGCTCCCAAGGTAAGGGAGCTATGCACCTGGGAGCTATTTTTGAAGTCCACTGCAGAGCCCCCTAGGGTGCCCGGTTGGTGTCCTGGCATGTCAGGGGGACCAGTGCACTACAAATGCTGGCTCCTCCCATGACCAAATGCCTTGGTACCGTACCTTTTTTCTGGGGCTCACCTGCTCGCTCCCTGCTGTTTGCACCCGGCCGATCCCTGCCTCTAAAACTTATTTTTTTCGCGAACCGGCAGACAAGAAAGAAAACAAACAGCAGACAGGCTTGCCTCCTTCCATCGCGTTGGCCACTTCGTTTCCCTGCATTCTCAGCGCGTCCCGCCCTCCTATGATGTCATTTCCTTTCCTCGAGGGCGGGACGCGCTGAGAATGCAGGGAAACGAAGCGGCCAACGCGATGGAAGGAGGCAAGCCTGTCTGCTGTTTGTTTTCTTTCTTGTCTGCCGGTTCGCGAAAAAAATAAGTTTTAGAGGCAAGTGGGGCTGGGGGTGTATGTGTGTGAGCAAGTGGGGCTGGGGGTGTGTGTGTGGGCAAGTAGGGCTGGGGGTATATGTGTGGGGGCAAGTAGGGCTGGGGGTGTGTGTGTGAGCAAGTGGGGCTGGGGGTGTGTGTGTGTGGGCAAGTGGGGCTGGGGTTTGAATGATCTCGGGGGTAGGTGGAGGCTGGGGCGAGTCACTGGACATTGAAGGGAGGGGAGGATAGGGGGCAAAAGAGAATAGCTGGACATGGAGGGGATGGGATAGTAGGGCAAGGGAGAGAGGAGAATGGAGAATTGCTGGACATGGATGGAAGGGGAAGGCAGGGAAGAGAGAATTGCTGGACTTGGATAGGAGAGGAGGGCAGGGGACAGAGGAGAATCACTGGACATGGGAGGGGAGTTTAGGGCAGGGGAGAGAGGAGACATGCTGGACATGGATGGAGGGGAGGGAAGATAGGAAGGAGATCCACATGGATGGGATGGCAGGGAAGGAAGGAGAAATGCTGGAAATGGATGGAGAGGAGAGCAGAGCAGGAGATAGAGGAGAATTGCTAGACATGGATGGATGGAGGGGTTGGCGGGGAGAGAGGAGAAATGCTGGTCATGGAAGAAGAAAGGAGGAAAGTAAAGAAATAAATGGAAAGGAAGCCCTGGAAACGGAGTTAAGAGAACAGATAGAGAGCAGCAGAATCAGACACTTGGACCAGTATGGATAGAAAACAGTCACCAGACAACAAAGGTAGAAAAAAATTATTTTATTTTCATTTTAGTGTTTGGAATTTGTCCAATTTGAGAATTTATATCTGTTGTCTTATTTTGCACTGGGTATACTGGAGCTGTAACATCTTATAGAATGCCCCTATCGGACCGACCGTTCACTTGTCTATTAGATTGTAAGCTCTTTGAGCAGGGACTGTCTCTCTTTGTTAAATTGTACAGCGCTGCGTAACCCTAGTAGTGCTCTAGAAATGTTAAGTAGTAGTAGTAGTAAATGATTTATAATGAAAAAAAAATCACAAGTTATTGTTTTTCTCCTATACTAGTATGTTTTCAATGATGTCTGTTTATATGCGCCATGGCTGATATAAGGGGTGTGGCTATCATAGGGGTGGGGCCATATGTGGTGACCCCACCCATAATGAGTACCGGCACCTTTTTTTCTACAAAAAATGCACTGGTCATAGGATAGGAGGCAGTGTTCTATTGTGAATTAAAAACCGGTTAAAAGAGAGTAGGGTTAAATGGTCAGTATTCTCAATGGAGAAGGGTAGATAGTGGGGTTCTCCTGGGGACTGCGCTGGGACCGCTGCTTTTTAACATATTTATAAATGATCTAGAGATGGGAATAACTAGTGAGGTAATTAAATTTGCTGATGACACAAAGTTATTCAAAGTTGTTAAATCGCAAGAGGATTGTGAAAAATTACAAAAGGACCTTACGAGACTGGGAGACTTGACATCCAAATGGCAGATGACATTTATTGTAAGCAAGTGGAAAGTGATGCATGTGGGAAAGAGGAACCCGAACTATAGCTACGTGATGCAAGGTTCCACATTAGGAGTCATCGATCAGGAAAGGGATCTAGGTGTCATTGTTGATGATACATTGAAACCCTCTGCTTAGGAAAGGAATTGAAACAAAAATGAATATGTTATAATGGACTTTAGATAGTTTTGAAGGAAACTCCAACTATTTGGAATGTGAGGACAGTGCCAGACTGACCTTTATGGTCTGTGTACTGCAAATGACAAGACGGATTTGGATAGGCTGGAGTGAGATTTGATGGGGATTTGATGGCAGTTCCAGTAGTTAGAACATAAGGGCAGAGCCGGGAGGACTTCTAGGGCCTATGTCTCAGAAACACCAAAAACCCCCCATGATTAAGTATATAATATCATGTTCATTGCTGATTTGTAATCTGTTGGATTGGTCGTGAGCCCTTGAGCCCAAGCCTGCTGATAGCAGAGGCCAAGGCCTAGGGGAGACTGACCCGCCACTACACACCCCAGCTATCCAACACCCCTAGCCTACCCACACGCAGCACCTCAGGAAGAAAGGGAAATAGGCATTCAAGCAGGCCTCACGATCAAGTGAGGGCCACCAATACTGCTGGGCGATGAACCGCTTAGTCCCCAGGGTCCCAGGATGACCGGCCATTCGAGAGGCATGCCCCCTTGGGGCATCCTTTCCCTCAGACGGGGCGGCACAAAGTTCATACCCGCAGGTACTGCTAGCGTCATAGCGGACATAATGGCGGCAGGCTCAATTACATACTGCAGGGGTTCCTCCTCCAGGTCAGCCTCCATGGACCTGGAGAGAGCATCTGCCTTGGTGTTCTTCTCCGCCGGACGGTAAGTCAGAGTGAAATCAAAGCAGGAGAAAAATAATGCCCATCGGGCCTAGTGAGGATTCAATCTTCTCGCTTCACGTAAATAGGTCAGGTTTTTATGGTCCGTGAATACCGTGAAGGGCTCCTGTGCCCCTTCCAGCAGGTGACACCACGCTTCCAAAGCCAATTTAATGGCCAAAAGTTCTTGATCCCTGATGGCATAATTCTTCTCAGCAGGGGTATACTTCTTAGAAAAGAAGGCACAAGGGAGAAGTTTCCCACTAGAGAGGGCTTGGGACAGCACTGCCCCTTTGCCAATCAATGATGCGTCCACCTCCACAAAGAATTTATTTCCTGGGTCGGGATGGCGTAATACAGGTGCCCCGACAAAAGCCTGTTTAAGGTTCTCAAAGGCCTTACAAACCTCTGGTGACCAGTTACGGGCGTCAGCATTCTTTCTGGTCAAGGCAGTAAGCGGAGCGGTTAGAGACGAGTAATTCCAAATGAACTGCCTATAGTAGTTTGCGAACCCTAAGAAGCGTTGTAGGGCCTTACGCCCTGTGGGTTGCTGCCACTGCAGGATGGCTGTCAACTTACTGGGGTCCATATGCAAGCTGTGGCTCGAGATGATATACCCCAAGAAAAGCAGTTTGGAGCAATAGAATTCACATTTTTGTAGCTTCACATAGAGGTGGTTCTCCCTCAACCATTGCAATACGATCTTCACATGTTCCTGGTGATCTTCCTCAGCCTTAGAAAAAATAAGGATGTCATCCAGGTAGACCATTACAAACTTATACAAAAGATCCCTGAAGATGTCATTCATGAAGGCCTGGAAGATCTCTGGGGCATTAACTAGACCAAACAGCATTACCAGGTATTCGTAATGCACGTCGCTGGTGTTAAACGCCGTCTTCCATTCATCCCCCTCCTGGATCCATACGAGGTTGTAGGCCCCTCTGAGATCGAGTTTGGAGAAGATCTGGGCCCCCTGGAGACAGTCGAACATCTCAGAAATCAAGGGTAGGGGGTATTTGTCCTTCTGGGTGATTGCATTGAGTCCTCTATAATCAATACAGGGGCGCAACCCCCCGTCTTTTTTTTCCACGAAGAAAAACCCAGCACCCGCTGGCGACTTTGATGGACGAATGAACCCTTGGGCAAGGTTATCTCTGATATACTGGGACATGGCTTCTGTCTCCGGACGAGACAGGGGATACACTCCGCCACGAGGGGGTTCGGCGCCTGGTAGTAACTCAATGGCACAATCCTAGGGCGGTGAGGAGGCAGAGTCTCTGCTTGTTGTTTGGAAAAAACATCTCTAAAGGATTTATATGGCTCTGGTAACGTTACATTGGCTTGATCCAGAGGAAGGGCCACTGGTACCGGAGAGACCTTGTCCAAACAGACTTTCTGGCAACCCGGGCCCCATGCTGACAATTCACCCTGGGCCCAAACAATGCAAGGTTTATGCAGGCGAAGCCAGGGTAACCCCAGGATGATGGACTCAGTGGCCGACGGGAGGACATAGAAGGAGATAATTTCTTTGTGTAAGACTCCTACACGTATCATCATAGGCACGGTCCTGGAGCGTAAAACTCCCCGAACCAGTCCCAAAGCTGCTAAACAGTGATGGGGTGAGGTAACGCCTCAGTAGGAATTTGATGACCCCACACCAGGTCCTCACTAATAAAGTTGCCTCCCGCACCCGAGTCAACTAAAGCTTCAAAACAAGGGGTATCCTTAATCGCCAACAAAACTGGAACCAAAACTTGCATCCAGGGGGAGAAGGACTTCGGCCCTGACCCTGTCTCCCTAGAAGGTATCAGGGCTGCTGGTTTCACGATCTCCTTCTATTCGGGCAACCATGAACAAAGTGCCTCTTTACTCCACAATACAGGCACAGCCCCTCAGAGTGTCTCCGCTGTCTCTCCTGGGCCGTCGGTCAACCTGCCTAGGTTCGGGCCCATTTTGCGAACCCTGAGACTGGGAGGAAGGATTCTTGTGCGAACTCTTCGAGCTAGCCCCTCCAAACTGCTGACTGGCGTGACGTTCATAGGCACGGTCTCTGAAACGGCTGTCCGCCTGGGTGCAGAGACAAATGAAATCGTCCAAATTGGAGGGCAGCTCTCAACCTGTCAGTTCATCCTTGATGGTGGCCGATACCGCATGCTAGAATACTGCAGTAAGGCTTGGATTATCCCATCCCAGCTCTGCTGCAAGGGTTCGGAATTAGATGACATACTCGCCCAGGGAAAGTCAACCCTGATGCAGATTCAACAGCTGAGTGGCCGCCAAGGAGGACTTCCCGGGTTCCTCAAAGATGAGCCGAAATTGCTTCAGAAACTCTGACAGGCTATCCAGTATAGGATCTTTTTTCTCCCATAATGTGGAGGCCCAGGCTAGGGCGGGTCCCGAAAGCAGGGAGATGATATATGCTACCGAAGGAAAATCCCGGGCCTGCAGCTAAAAGACAATTTGGCATTGATTGAGGAAGCCCCGACAGGTCTTGCTATCCCCCTCATACCGAGGAGGCTGGGCCACACAAATACCTCGGCCATACAACATGGGTCCCAGTGGGCTAGGAGCAGACAGCTCCCCCAGTAGCACCAGCAATGGTAAGCATATCCACGCGTTGACTCAGCGTGTCAACGACTCTCAAAACTTGTTGTAGTTGAGCATGAAATTGCTGGAGTAGCTGCATAGGAGAGGGGTCGGTCGAGCTCATGGCTTTGGTGTTCTGTAATCTGTTGGATTGGTCGTGAGCCCTTGAGCCCAGGCCGAGGCCCGCTGATAGCAGAGGCCATGGCCTAGGGGAGACCGACCCACCACTACACACCCCAGCTATCCAACACCCCTAGCCTACCCACACGCAGCACCACAGGAAAAAAGGGAAATAGGCATTCAAGCAGGCCTCACGGCCGAACTGGAACCGATACTCAGATCCACTCATACGGGCCTCACGGCCGAACTGGAACCGATACACACCCAGGGAGGGGAAAAAGAAACACAGGAGTCCCCGCAGGACCCAAGGTGCCAGCCGCGCACTGAACACCAGCCACAGGGCGCAGGAAAAACCAACCACGGAGGCTCCATAGACCCAGGACAGAACTCCTCCCCCAGACTACAAGGAAGGATATCAAAGGAACCAGCACGGGGTGCCACCCCCAACCCCCCAGGGGACTAGCGCAGGAAAGGAAAACTAATACAGGAAGCACCCTGTAACCACAGGAGGATACGGAGAAAACAGCTAGAAGACCGGGCTGCCACAAGAACACCCCAGCCAGGAACCCCCCCCCCCCCCCCCAGGACAGAAGGGAGAATGAGCCACCTAACAGCGACAGAAGTCAGAGACAGGTACAGGAAACAAAAGGTAAACTAGCCCTCAAACCAGAGGCCAGAGGCAAAGATACAAAAGGAATGAAGAAAATCCACTGTCTAAAACACACAGAAGGCAGAGACACAGTACACAAGGGGTTAAACTTACTGAACCAGAAGTCAGAGGCAGGAACACGGAGGAGGAAGATAACTGAATAAACAAACAACCTGAGGAAGGCCCGCAGACCAGCAGCCTGCCGAGAAGGCAGAACGGGGCAACGCCCCCAGTGAGTAAACAAAGTAGCTGGCCCCCCACAGAGAACTGCAAGCAGCGAGGGAGAGCCCCAGCTGGAGGCAAGTAACATAGTAACATAGTAGATGACGGCAGAAAAAGACCTGCATGGTCCATCCAGTCTGCCCAACAAGATGAACTCATGTGTATACCTTACCTTGATTTGTACCTGTCTTTTTCAGAGCACAGACCATATAAGTCTGCTTTGAGCTATCCCCTCCTCCCAACCACCAGCCCCGCCTCCCACCACTGGCTCTGGCACAGACTGTATAAGTCTGCCCAGCACTATTCCCCGCCTCCCAACCACCAGTCCCGCCTCCCACCACCGGGTCTGGCACAGACCGTATAAGTCTGCCCACCACTATCTTCGCCTCCCAACCAACAACCTCTCTTCCCCCCACCGGCTCCGCCACCCAATTTCGACAAAGCTTCTGAGGATCCATTTCTTCTGCACAGGATTCCTTTATGTATATCCCATGCATGTTTGAATTCCGTTACCATTTTCCTCTCCACCACCTCCTGCGGGAGGTCATTCCAAGCATCCACCACTCTCTCTGTGAAAAAATACTTCCTGACATCTTTTTTGAGTCTGCCCCCCTTCAATCTCATTTCATGTCCTCTCGTTCTACCGCCTTCCTATCTCCGGAAAAGATGTGTTTGCGGATTAATACCTTTCAAATATTTGAACGTCTGTATCATATCACCCCTGTTCCTCCTTTCCTCCAGGGTATACATGTTCAGGTCAGCAAGTCTCTCCTCATACGTCTTGGAACGCAAATCCCATACCATTCTCGTAGCTTTTCTTTGCACCACTTCAATATTTTTTACATCCTTAGCAAGGTACAGCCTCCAAAACTGAACACAATACTCCAGGTGGGGCCTCACCAACGACTTATACAGGGGCATCAACACCCCCTTTCTTCTGCTGGTCACACCTCTCTCTATACAGCCTAGCAACCTTCTCGCTACGGCCACCGCCTTGTCACACTGTTTCGTCGCCTTCAGATCCTCAGATACTATCACCCCAAGTGAACTAATTACTCACACACATGCTGACAGAAACGAACCCAGACAAAGGAAACTAAACAGCAAGCTGAATACACACACACACATGCTGCCACGAGATATCCCAAACAAAGGGAAAATAACAGAAAGCCCTGAATAGGGAACACAGATACAAAACTAGAGCACAGAACAACGTTCTGACAGAGAACAGCAACGGCTTTAGCCACAAAGAAACGTAACACCAAAGCAGGGGAAGCAGGAACATGTAGGCTTAAGTACTACCCACTGACGCCAGCTCAACCCCTGACAGCCAATCAGGAATGAAGTCCACCCCCTCCCCTGCCAGACCGGCAGAATCATAACATGATTTAATTTTAGATGATAATGAATGTGACTGTTGGGCAGACTGGATGGACTGTTCAGGTCTTTATCTGCCATCACTTACTATGTTACTATTAGGCACATTTTCAAAAGAGATGGATGTCCATCTTTTGACATAAATCGGAACATGGAAGTCCATCTCCCAGAGATGTCCAAATCGATAAAATCAAAACCCGATTTTGGACGTCTCCAACTGCAGTCCATCCCAAGGACGTCCAAATCTCAGGGGGGCGTATCGGAGGCATGGTGGAGGCGGGACTTGGGCGTGCCTAAGACTTGGACATCTTTGAGCCATAATCAAAAAAAGCAGGGACGTCCTAAAGTAAAACTTGTACGTTTTCACCCGGACGTGTTTTTTTTATGAATAAGGCAAAAAAAAGGTGCCCGAAATGACCAGATGACCACTGGAGGGAATCGGGGATGACCTCCCATTACTCCTCCAGTGGTCACTAACCTCCTCCCACCCTCAAGAAACATCTTTAAAAATATGTTGTGTCAGCCTCTATGCCAGCCTCAGATGTCATACTCAAGACCATGACAGCGCATGCAGGTCCCTGGAGCAGTTTTAGTGGGTGCAGTGCACTTCAGACAGGCGGACCCAGGCCCATACCCCCCTATCTGTTATGTTTGTGGAGGAAACAGTGAGCCCTCCAAAACCCACCACAAACCCACTGTACCCACATCTAGGTGCCCCCCTTCACCCGTAAGTGCTATGGCAGTGGTGTATAGTTGGGGGTAGTGGGTTTTGGGGGGGTTGGGGGGCTCAGCACACACGGTAAGGGAGCTATGTACCTGGGAGCAATTTATGAAGTCCACTGCAGTGCCCTCTAGGGTGCCCGGTTGGTGTCCTAGCATGTCAGGGGGACCAGTGCACTACTAATGTTGGCTCATCCCACATCCACATGGCTTGCATTTTGACATTTTAGACATGGACGTCTTTGGTTTCGAAAATCGCCGAAAGTCATAGACGTCCATGTCTAAGGACATCCAAATCCAAGGACGTCCTTGGTATTTTCAAAATGAAACGTGGACGTCCATCTTTTTTCAAAAATATGCTTTTCCCTGCCCCCAGATTTGGAAGTTTTACAAAAATGCCCAAATCCCAACTTGGACATTTCTTTCGAAAATGCCCCTCCACATGACATTGGAGCACCACTGTTTTTCCCTAGGTTGTTTATCTATGTAAAGGGGCAATTTTGTGGGCATTGTGCTGATAAGATTTTTTTTAGGACTGATAAACTGTTTATATAAAAATTATTTGTATAGGAGTGAAAGTATGGTGTTTCACGTTCTGTCTGTGGGGTAAGTTGTGGGTTATCCCTTGGATTCTATATAGTGTGACTTAGGTTGTGTACGCAAATCCGGTCATATTCCGGACACGCGCACATAATTTAATTAGTTAACAAGTCAGTCAGCGCTGACAATGCCACTTAAGCAATTATTGACACTAACTGGCATTAATTAGAATTTACGCAGACAACTGTCTAAGCATATTCTGCAATGTGACGCACATAAATTCTAAGTTGTTAATCTGCTTGTGAGTCCTTGTGCCTAGGCCGAGGCTTAGGAAGGCCTTGGCCAAGGCCTAGGGTAGACCAAACAGGCGCTAAGTAAAACCATGGCCGCAAAGCCCCGCACACTCAGGACAATCAACAAGCACCACAAGAAAAGGCCCACTCAGGTGGGCCGCAAGGCCGATCCGGAACCCACTCGTACAGAGTCCAAGCATACGGGCCTCACGGCCGAACTGGAACCAAGTCATATACTAGGGAAGGGAAAAGAACAACGAGGGTTCCCCGAAGGGACTGGAGCTCATGCAATGCACACAGCACTAGCTTTTGACACAAGGAAAAGGCGACAGACAAAAGCTGGCAGATACAGACTACGACCAGAGGGAGAAAATGCAAACAAAGGCTACATAGAAACACAGGTAGCAAAGCCCAAAGGGAAAAAGGGAAAGCCGGGGACGGAATGGGACACTGTAGACACGGACTCTACAAGAGCAAAGCTCCACAGGAATGGCTAAACAGGGAAAAACAGGCTGAAGGAAAAGGATGCTCTTAACTAAAGACAGGAAAGAAGCAGGCATATAAGAGTACCGAAAGGGATAAGGCAGACACCAGAGAAAGGCTGCCTAACAGAGGCAGGGCTTACAGAAGGCAATACCAAGCTTTGCACATAAAGTGTTAACACTGAGTAAAGGGAAACTTAAACAAACAGGAATGATTACAACGGACAGAAAGGCTGCCTAACAGAGGCAGGACTTACAGAAGGCAAATACCAAGCTCTGCACATAAAGGGTTAACACTGAGTAAAGGGAAACTTAAACAAACAGGAACTATTACAATGGGCAGAAAGGCTGCCTAACAGAGGCAGGACTTATAGAAGGCAAATACCAAGCTCTGCACATAAAGAATTAATACTGAGGAAAGGGAACTAAACAAACAAAGCAGGGACGAGCTTACTACGGACAAATCAACACCAGAGCCAGGCAGAGGACAGACGCAGGTGCAGTGCAGTGCAGCAATCAAGCACACGCTGGTAACAACCAGCACACACAGAAACCACAAGCATCAAGAAGAGCAAGCAAACTCCAAAGAATACACACTGTGCCACTAGCTCAGACTGAATGAGGGAATCAGGCTCAGCTGACAGGAATCAATGCTAAAGCGTAGGCTGTAGGGAGAGGTAAGTTTAAATAGATCTGACTTCTGACGTCTGCTGCTTCAGACATCAGCTCAATCCCTGACAGGCCAATCAGAAGCGAGTCCCAGTCATTCTCCTGCCTGTCTTAGCAGAATCATAACAGATACATATTTGAAACCAGGGGCATTGCTGCTATGGGGTCACTGGGGCCAGGGCCCCCGTAGATTTGGTCCTGGACCCCCCTACTGTCGACCTCCCCCACCAGCCAAAGTCTTCTTCCTTTCAGGTTTCTGAGTCTGACGCCCTGCATGTTGTACGTGCAGGACGTCAGACTCAGAAACCTGAAAGGAAGGAAGAAGAAGACTTCGGCTGGTGGGGGATGGGGTCCCCGCCAGCCCAGGTAGGCGACGGCGAGCGAGCGGGCAGACGAGCGGGTGAGGGGGTCGAGAGGGTTAGCGGCGGTGGGGGGGGTGTCAGCGATGATGATGGCGATGGCGGCGGGGGGTGGGCGATGATGATGGTGCCGGTGGCGCCGGGGGGGGGGGGGCTAAAAATGTGCCCACTCACTTCAGCTCTGGCCCCTCCCTACCGCTGAAGGTCAGATACCATGAGTGGGAAAGCGCGGGGTATAAATACTCCCCTGTTTGAAACAGTATAGTGTCAAAGAGAAATACAAGCAGAGAAATTTAATCATGTGGTTATGTTTAAATGTTATAAAGCGTATGGGAAAGAAAATGGAATTATTACAAAGTGAATTAGATAGACATGTGACTGACCTGAGAAGGTTGATGGAGGAATCTGAAACCCTGCCCAGTGTCAATTCATGTCTGTGAAACCAAAATTAACTATTAGTACAGGAATTAGAAAGGCAGGCAGAAATGTTGACTGAGGCTGAAGGAGCAGTACAAATGTTGAAACGTGAGGCAGAAAAGATACCAGGCCTCATGGCAGTCATCCAAGATCTCGATAGTGACGATAAGGAAAGCAATACTGCGAGAAAAGGCTTGAGAGAATGGCTCATGGTCCATACAGGCTACGATCATTTTACAATCTAGATGTACAGTTATACTTTGCGGCAGACCCCGGGATCAAAATCATTGGCATTAGTGGCAATGGGATCCAGATTGCAAGATCACACTGAAAGCAGGTGGAGTTTATGTGAGCATATATGTGGGGCTACTGTATGGTCTTTAGAATATACCCAACCCATAACAGGGGGAGGCACCAATAGTAATCCAGTCATCACATTTTCCCCTATAAAATCTTCTGACAGGGGTGTTTAATTCCTTAACTATTTCTGAGACTCATTTAATGAAATTAACTTTATACTGTTCTAGCAGAGAAGTACAAATAGACCCAGAGTACAGACCAAATCCCATTAGTGAACTGCTATTATCAGTGGTTACAGAAGAAAAAGCTACCCATGTCTGAGATTCATCTCATGGTAAGATGGAATCTTCTTTTATATTACCTATAGTATCACTAGAAGAAGAACTTGAGAAGGTATTTGGGATATTGATGGTACATCAATAGTACATTTAGAGACCAGGAAAGCAGCTGCTATTGCAATTTCAGCACAAGGAAATTGCCTTACTAATATAGATTTGTCAGCTGCACAGAAAGCAGAGTTAGAAGCTTTGTGGTTGGTGTTAAAACACATAAAAGAAATTAATTTATTCATAGAGCCTTTATTGTTGAAAACTGACTTCAGATATTTAGAATCAGTGCTAACATGAGGTTTACATTTTTGGGTACAGAAACAGTTAATACCAGCATTGGAAAGTGGAAGGAATGCTCTATTCTGTTCTCCAAAAAGATATTCTACAAGATGGCAGAAGGTGGCTGAGATATTAAGAGATGCAAAAGTGCCACTTAGTGTTGTGCGTGTGCCAGCATACACTAACATAAGATCAGTGATATGTGATTTAAATAGAAAGGTAGATGTAAAAATGAGATCTTTAATCCAAGTAGCAGTAGTGACTAGATCAGGTCTAGACACAGAACAGATCAGGAAAGAATCAACATTTGAATAACAAGAACAGGAATCCAGACAGGATTCTACTGACCAGACACTTAACTGGTCAAGGGCTACAGTGGGAATTGAAAAGACAAGCCCACTCATTGGGACACCCAGGAATAAAGGGCACTTTATATAGAGTTCAGCAGGCTGCTAGGTGGCCTGGAATGAGACAACAGGTGAGGGAATATGTACAGCATTGTCTACCATGCTTACAAAATAATGTACCTCATAATCCTCCATCACCTATACTGTTACAACAAAGGAGAATAGGACCCCGGGTTAGAATACAGATTGGTTTTATTGAAGGATTACCTCAATCAAGAGAAGTGTACACATATCTATTAATAGTAATAGATACATTAAGCATTTGGATAGAAAGTTTTCTGTGTAGACAGCACACAGCTGACGTAGCTGCCAAACAATTGTTTGTTTGAACAAGTAATCTCTAGGTTTGGACCACCACAGGTTATAGACTCAGGGGTCTAGCATTTGTATCGGAAGTGTTCAAATACATGCTAAAAACTTTGGGAATCAATTTCATGTTACATGTTCCATATAGTCCTGAAAGTTTAGGAATTGTGGAAAGACACAAAAGAATTGCCAAAGAAGGGCTTAGAAAGTAGTTTCACATTCAGGAAAAGATTGGCCTAGGCAAATGCCTATAATGCTAGCTTCCATAAGATCTTTTCCAAAACCAGCAAGAGAGGGTGTATCATCATATCAATGTTTGATGGGTACAGATATGCCACTTTGGAATAAATTCTATTTATGATGCCTGAAAAATTGGCGCTGAAAAAGAAATCCCGCTTAGGCATAATCTATAAACTGTGCCTAGATTTAGGCATGGCTTATAGAATATGCCTAAGCAGGTTTATAGAATATGCCTAGCGGCCATGCCAGCACATAACTCTAGGTGCATCCATTTACACCAAGGAAATCTTAGTATAAATACCAGCACTTAAGTTGGGCACGGAGCAGGTGTATGCTATAACTCTGCGCATATATATTAGGCATGCCCATGGCCATGCCTATTTTTGTCAGTATGCATTAGAATTTATATTCACCACTTTACAGAATACACTTAGCAAGTAGTATGCATAAATTCTAATTAATGCCAATTAATTCTAATTAATGCCTTTTTATCATTTTGGTCACTCTTCTTTCAACCTTTTCTAATTCCACTATATCTTTTTTTAAATATGGTGACCAGAACAGAACGCAGTGTATATATTAAAACTGACAAAATGGAGTCACAAATATAAAATGGACTCCAGAAGTGCAGCTGGAATAGCTGACACTGAAAATCTGACATTATAATAACCTTTATAAAGAATGTGCTGAGAGTCCTGAGAAAGAAGGGAGTAGAGTAACAGGATGTCTACAGCATGACCATGAGATGAAAGTAAGAACAGAGGTTGGCAAGACATGTGAAACAGGTGTCTGATAGTACTGCAGAAGGGAAAAAAAAGGGGAGAGAAAGTTAGACGCCAGAAGGTTTGAGATAAACTAGTAACGAGCTAAATAAAATGCAAGGAATGTGTGATGATGCCAGAATTATGTGCATATAAGAAAGGAGACAATTGTATTAGCAAGCAACTTCTTAACAGGCAACTTCATCTCTGTATTTGATGAGATTGTTCCTATACTTGCTTCCTATGTAATATTCTTGCATAGCTCTGTCATCCAAATGGCAGTTGAATAAAAAGAAAAAATTCTATAATTTTTGTTTCTCTAATTTTTGTTTCTCTGTATATACATTTATTGGGACATGTAAATTTTATTGGGATTTGTTGAAAGAATTTCAACAATTGGTGCCCCGTGTGAGGAGTCAGCGGCAGGACTGCTGACAAGTTATCTGTTTTTAGTTGATTGATCAACGGTGCATCGGTCTTACGATACTGATCAGCTCGTGAGAGGTGCTCTGCAATCTTCTGATTCGTAGACGGGGACTGCTTGGTTTTTTGTGAGGAAAGCGGGACCCCCGATGCCTGTTTCGGTGATTGACTAACAACGCCCCGGTCTTGCGATACTGGCCAGCTCGTGAGAGGTTCGTTGCAATTACTTGATCCGAGGTATCTGCTTAGGTGATGAGTATATTGACGTCATACTGCATACTTTTCTGTATTTTTTGACCCTGTTTGCTGTGATCCTTTTTCATTTCTTTCTTCTTTTTATTCTTTGTTACTATTTACAATATTATTGTATTTGTTGTAAAATGGCTAATATTAATATTGATATTGAGGTTCTTGTCTCTTCTACAGCAGACGGTGCAAGCTTTGTATATGCAGCACCAGGATTTCGTTGCTGGGGATAATGTTGTTTATCTTTCTTGAATCTGGTTGTTAAAAAGGGTATGACAATTCAGGCTTTTCTTTAAATCTTATGGGTATAGTATTACGGAGGTTAAATACAAAGCCTCCCTTCAGGAATGTAGCCTTGATTTTCCTCTAGCTGTTTTTTTGTCACGCTATGTTAACTTTCAACTTTGTGATTTACTGAAAGGTGCATGACGGCATTTTCTGAGGTTTAAAATAAATAAATAGGAATTATTTAGCTAAGTTTTTGGATTATGGAGTTATTACAAATTTTATATACCTTGTATACCAGGATTTTGTGCTATCCCAGTGCCCTTCTAGGCAACTGCCTGGGTTGCCTCACTTTGTTTCTCTTTTATTACATTAGATTTAATATTTGTATTCTTATAGCTCCATGCTGCACTTGGGTTCAAAGCACGGTGCATCTGTTGTAATTTACTGTGAGATTTATGGTATCGTGTTCATTTACTGACCATAGTCCCTAAAGAATGTAAAGAAAACCACAGAAGGTATCCCACACCCCAAAAGCTAAAACATTGGATTTTAAAACTCAGATTTGTAACTTATGTCAAAGTTACCGAGAGAGCTTGTTTCCTCCCCGCTTCTGCACAGATACATTAAACAAACCCTGCATTCGGAGAGAAAAAAAAAAAAAAAGGGTCCAGTTTGTGCTTTTCTTCAGGGACATATCAGCTACCTGTAGCCATGATTCATTTGCCTTTTATGCAAACCTTATGAGTCTCGTAGGCAGTGCAAATCACAGCTGCTTAATTGTATTGCACTAAATTTGTTTTCCTCCACTGCAGGGGAGGGATGCAAATTCCTAAGTTATTCATGAGATTTGCAAACTATTTCTTGCCTATTCTCTGTACCTACCTCAGTAGGATTTGTACAATAAATGTCTAGTGAAATATCCCACGTGTATGTATGTTCTGTACGGTAATTGAGATTTCAGAGAGATAAGTTTTAGGTTTCATGTGGATTTTCGTTGTTTCAATGTTCAGTTGTTTGCTTATGATGTCACTTTTCTTTCTTTTATTGATGACTTGCTCCCTCTGCTGATCTTTGTGTGTATTACATGTACAAGTTGCTTTGGGAAAGAAAGAAGAAAAAAGAAACAGTCCCTGCCCAAAGGAGCTTGCGGTCTAAACCACGGCAGACAGACAAGACTCACAATTACAGACTTTAGTTTTAATAATGTGATTTATGCAAGGAACTGTTTGTCTACTAAACTACTTAATGTGTTTAATTCATCATGCTTGTGATACATATATATCTGTGTTACTTTACCTTGGGCAATTGGGACTCCAGAGATATTGCCCCCTCCAGGGTAAAGGAATTTAGCTGAATGCTCAGATTAAGAAGTTGTTAATGTACCTTGAATGAGAATGCTTTGTGCTGCTTTAGAACATTTCTAGGCACCTGCCTACTTTGCTGACATCATCCTTGTTCTAACTTTTCTCCATAAATCATATGTCTCATGATTTTAGCTGGACGCTTAAACCTGGTTGTCCAGAGAGGTGAGGTGTACCATGATAAAGATCTAAATGTAAGTTTTAAATCATAGGGAATCACATTATGAAGAAGATGGAAGCAAGTTCCCATTCCTTGAAAGGTTACTGAGATGTTTGAAGCTTGTAAAAGATATACTGCCAATGTGCAAGTTGTGTGAATAGTGTGAATAACCACATGGCAGGAGTACATGATTATGTGCTACGAAAGTACACTTGTAAGTTAGATAGAAGGGTTGTGGAAGTGGATATATGTGGAAGTGTTTCAACAGGACTATACTGTTTGGGGATAGGCCAGAATAGGAATTCATTTTATTCTGTATTACCTATCAAAAGAAGCATGAAATTTGAGTATAGAATTAAGCTAATGGCATTTTGTTAAGGGTTTGACCAGATATTGAGTGAATTATTATCATCTATGCCCTGAGGCCTACATAGAGGCCCTGTTCTGATTTATCGTTTGGAGTCCTCTCTCTTGTTTTTCAGGTTCATCAAATTGTCCTCTCACCTTAGTTGGCAGGCAGGACGTGACATCATTTGACTGTGATCACTGATGGCACCAGTCTGTGTTAAGGCCTGCTGTCTACCATTCCTGATCTACTTCTGAATTGATAAATAATTTTTATAATTGGCATGTGACATTACATTTACCAGCCCCTGACATGAGTAAAGCTATGGAAGTCTCGTTTTGGCATCCTAATATGCTTTCTTATGCCATGAGAATTGTACTAAACTGTTTAGTTTGTTCCAAAAATATAGTACATCGAGGTCCAGTTATTTCTCCTGGATCCATTCCAATTCCAACGGGACCCGGAGTAGAGTGGCATTTGGACTTTACAGATATGGTAATACCAGTAAAAGGTAAAAGGTATCTTTTAGTGTGGGTCGACGCATTTACAAAATGAGTGGAAGCGTTTCCGTGTTCAAAGGAAACAGCTCAGGTGGTAATAGACACCTTTTTGAAATATATATTACCAGCCCATGGATGTCCACAAAAATTGGTAACGGACAATGGAAGTCATTTTGTAAACTCACTGGTCAAAGATATGACTGATTTATGTGGAATACTGCATAGACGGGTGGCAGTCTATCGCCCTACTTCTAATGGCCTAGTGGAACGCTATAATGGCCTATTAAAAACAAGACTTAGAGTCTTACTAGCCTCATTAAATCGGGGCTCAGAAAAGAAATATACCTGGTTGGACTTATTGCCCATGGCTGTGCTACAGTTAAGGTGTCATCCAAGTACAAAATTGCAGATCTCACCTTTTCAATTACATACAGGACGAGACCCTAGAGGGGTACCTGTAAAAGAAATTGATACCGGCTTTGACGGTATAACTAATTATTGGAAACAAATAAATCCAATAATAAATTTGACTAGAGACATGGCAATTTGTAAATCAAAGGAAGTTCATAATATGACTTTTTCTTCATCTTTTTCAGTGGGTCAAAAGGTCCTTCGAAAGAACTTCACACATAAGACCTGGAAGGACCCAATTTACGTGGGACCATTTGAAATAAAAGAGCTAACTCACACAGCAGCAAGATTGTCAGACCACATCATCTGGGTACATCTATCTGATTTACGCAAGGCTCCTGATCCGGGACCACCTGTGCACACTACTGTACCCCCAGAAGGCATTCCTTAGTAATATCATCAGAGCAAAAGAATTATGAAGGTTTTTGCAATCTGTTTGCTGGTAGGACTTACTTATGGACTCAATACATATGTTGAGAGAATTCAACATGCCTCAAAGACTTTTAATCTAACTAACTGTATTGTTTGCACTCTACTTGTCACTTCTGTAATTACCATTCCAGCACACATTCACCCTTACTCTATGATTAAGTTGCAAGGTATTCATAACTGTTTCAGTAATGGTACCTGCTATTTGGGTCTGGGACATGAGCACAGACAATATTGGACCAATGTTACTGCTCAACGCCTGCCTTCTTTGTTTGCTCATACTATACCTGCATTAAACTATTGGTGTCTGATAAACTCTAGTTCACTTCAGGGTAAGATACCTAATGTTTTATGTAATTATACTTATGACATACAATCCCGAAATTGGACTGTGTTACAGGGATCCTATGTTATAAATCAGACTGCAACATCTATAGCTTGTGCTAACAAAATGTTCTGTAACCGGACACTGACAACCTCTTATGTGACCTCTACTAATCTTACTCTTACAAATTTGACTTTTGTCTTTTCATTATGTCAATTTAATGCCTCTTCTATACAAGCCATTACTGCTGTACCTACTGCGTGTTCTTCACTTAAGGCACTAAATAATCCTATTTTTCCTTTTTCTCAGACCTATGCTTTATATCATAACCTAACTTCTCTACAGTCTTTACGGTTGGGAGATTATCTGTTATGTGATAATATCCTGTACACTTATCTTCCATCATGTTATAAGTTCTGCACTCTTGTTCAACTAAATTTATTTGATTTGATCATTCCATTGGAAATCAATAATTGTTAAAAATGCAATGCAGCGCATTCTTTCACTGGCAAGAATTGAAGTGAGTGATTATAAGGGAATTTTAGACACATCTTGGTGGGATTCAATAACTGGATGGTTTGGATCCCTGAGCCCATGGTTAAAGGGTCTTGTTTCAGTTACAATGGTCTTCATAGTTGTAATACTGTTGTTGCTTTGTCTTATCCCATGCTGTATGAAACTATGTGGGAACATGATGACAAAGATAACAAATACTACTATGATAACACATAGGGAACATGTTAACATATATCCAGGACATGGACAGACAAAGGAAAGAATGGCATGTAATAAAATCTATTCAAAGATTAACCATGAATAACACTTGACAGAAACTGTATGCTAGCTATGACGGCCTCTAGAAAGGGAGTAATGAGAAATACTATATCCCCATAGAGCTCAAACATGCTAGACATACTATAGTGTTTGCCTAAATATGTGAACGCTGCATACAGCGTTCAAGGGAGGATTGTATATATTAAAACTGACAAAATGGAGTCACAAATATAAAATGGACTCCAGAAGTGCAGCTGGAATAGCTGACACTGAAATCTGACATTATAATAACCTTTATAAAGAATGTGCTGAGAGTCCTGAGAAAGAAGGGAGTAGAGTAACAGGATGTCTACAGCATGACCATGAGATGAAAGTAAGAACAGAGGTTGGCAAGACATGTGAAACAGGTGTCTGATAGTACTGCAGAAGGGAAAAAAAGGGGAGAGAAAGTTAGACGCCAGAAGGTTTGAGATAAACTAGTAACGAGCTAAATAAAATGCAAGGAATGTGTGATGATGCCAGAATTATGTGCATATAAGAAAGGAGACAATTGTATTAGCAAGCAACTTCTTAACAGGCAACTTCATCTCTGTATTTGATGAGATTGTTCCTATACTTGCTTCCTATGTAATATTCTTGCATAGCTCTGTCATCCAAATGGCAGTTGAATAAAAAGAAAAAATTCTATAATTTTTGTTTCTCTAATTTTTGTTTCTCTGTATATACATTTATTGGGACATGTAAATTTTATTGGGATTTGTTGAAAGAATTTCAACAGCAGTACTCAAGGTGAGGTCTCACCATGAAGCGATACAGAGGCATTATACTATTCTCAGTTTTATTTCAGACCCCTTTCCTAATAATTCGTAGCATCCTGTTTGCTTTTTTGGCCACCACCACACACTGGGCAAAAGATTTCAGCGTATTATCTACAATGACACTTAGATCTTTTTCTTGGGTGCTGACCTCCAAGCAGAAGCAGAACCAGGTTGATGGTGCGGGGGAAGCGAAAGCGGTACGAGAGCGAACTTCTGCTGGTGCTGGCGCACATTTTCAATGCAACACGACTTGAGAAAAAAATAGGTGACAGCGCCGGCAGAACTCCGTTTGGGGGAGCAGCAACTCCCCTGCTGCCACACCTAGCTACGCCACTGCCTCCAAGGTGAACCCTGACTTGGGATCTTTTCTCTTCTCTTGCTAGCCTTACTGTATTCCCTTTTTGCTCTGATGTCCCACCACCATCTGAAACAGAACTGAATTTCTTTTCTTTCCCCCTAAAACCACCTCTCCGTGTTCCCCATTCTCTAGTTCTGTGGATTGCACTCTAATCTTCCCTTTCTCTTCTTGTAACCTTGAGTTCATCATTGACTCCTCTCTCTTTTTCTGCACATATCCAGCAGACTGCTGAAAACCTGTCATTTCTTTCTCTTTAATATCACCAAAATGTGTCCATTTGTTTCTAAGCACACTACCAAAATCTTTATCCATACTCTCATCACCACCTGTTTAAATGACTACAACTTGCACAGGTCTCCCACTAAACCATCTCTCTCCTTCAATCTGTTCAAAATTCTGCTGCACAACTTATATTCCACCAATATTGCTACACTCACATAACCTATCTTCAGTTCATTTGCACCCTATCCATTTCCATATACAATTCAAACTCCTCTTGCTGACTTATAAGTGAATTCATTCCGTAGCTCTTCAGTATTTCTCCTCTTTTATCTCTCCCTATAACCCTCCCCAGGAACTCTGTTCATTAGGTAAATCACTCTTATCTGTATTCTTCTCTTCAACCACAGAAGATCTTGAAGAGTCTGGAGTACTCAGTTTTAGATCCTGAAGAAAAGAAGCAGAGGGGTGCCCAACCAGGACCACAGAAGAGGATTCAAATAGAGTACAGAGAAAAGAGACATGTTTGGGATCAAATCAGTGAGAAAGAAGGAATTGTGTCTTTGTTTAAATTATCCTTCTAATTTGTCTTTTTCCATTTGTTACATTGTGGATACTTGATTTGCGGAATTATACTTAATAAAGTAGTTTTATGAAATTAATTCTTTTATGTGAACAGAGATTCTTTTGGAATTTCCTAGTGAGCCAGTGAAGGCTTGGGGGATTGGGGGGGGGGGGGGGGGGATAGAATCTGCCTCCTTCTGTCCCCCTGAGCTTTTTTTTGTTTGTTTTTGTACCACCTCAATGAGAGATGAGATACATCTGTTATGCATAAGAAAGTACAGATTTTTACCTTCATCTCTCTCGCATACCCAGCCTTTACGTTCTGAACATTCAGACACAATTAAATTATGCTTCACAGAGGAACCAATGCCCATGCATCCACTTTTTGCAAAATTCACACCAACGGCCCTGCAGGAAAAGAAATGAAGAGTGATACTGAATTATGAAGTTACTATAAAATACAGATTGAGGTATAAAGAGCCATCAGGTATTGTTAAAGATAAGATTGTTGGTACAGTTACAAGACTGAAACCAACAGATTACCTCTTTCACATTTAAAACAAGTGCATTAAAGAGATAATTATATAACAGCTCACAGTGGTAAAAAGTATGTGAATATTTTTCAGAGTGAAAGTACCTCTGTATTTTAACTTTGAAAATTAGCCCAGAAAAAGTACCTGCATTTCATAATTTGTGTGGGTAATTTTTTCAAATATAACTCCTGGAAAGAATGAAGGTCCTCACAAGGTTATTGTATGCTGCTTGGCAGACTGGGGGCATACCTTCAGGGAGGTAACCCTGACTTGTAAGCTAATTCTCACTGGATACTGTATTTTGGGTCCAAATTGAGACCAGTATAACTGGGGGTGGGGTCATTGGCAAATTACTACACACTCACTACTCTTCACCAACATGTTGTTCACCAGAATTGGGGTTCTGAACCAAAAGTTTACTAAGGAGAAATTAGGACCTAGCTGCTAATTTTCTTTCCTTTAATTCAACCAGACCAGTCCAGAACCTGTGGGTTATGTCCATCAACCTGCAGACGGAGGCAGACCACAAAAGATGTGAGCCCTATAAGGACACTACACAGAGTGAACTCTTCAGTATTTTGAATGGCCAAGCAGTAAAGTGAACAGTATTCTTTATCTAGAGTTGCCATGTTTATGTTTAATTTCTTACCACCTTATTTGGTGCACAGTTCAAGATGTTTTACATATCTAAAATCAACAAAGTGAAAAGATTAACCAATTAATATAACCTGATAGCAACATGAACCCAGAGAAGAAACTTGTCTCTTGGAAATAAAAGCAAAAATTTGTAAATAAACAGTAACCTTAATTGATATAAGGAAGGGGTTTTGGACTGGTCTGGTTGGACTAAAGGAAAGAAAATTAGCAGATTAAGACCAAATTTCTCCTTCCTTAACATCCAAGCCAGACCAGTCCAGAACCTGTGGGTTGTAGCAAAGCAGTGCTCAAGATGGACCTACACATCCTTGTCGAAAATACTTTAGCTCCAAATGCTGCACCTGTTCTAACTGCTATATCTAAGCAATAGTGTTTGGCAAAGATATGAAGAAAAGACCACATAGCTACCTTACATATGGACACCACGCTTACCTCCTCCTCGAGTTGCCATACCTCTGGTAGAATGAGTTCTTAAAGTTTGAGGCAGGGGCGTAGCCACAGGTGGGCCTGGATGGGCCCAGGCCCACCCACTTTCCCTACAGGCCCACCCATCCACATTATTCCTCGCTGGCTGCCTTTTCTCCCCAGGCTCCGCTTCGCTGCATCGCTCTGCATTCTTCTTCTTGCCTGTCACGCTGCACACAGCGCTGCCATTCACACAGGCAGCTGTGCTCCCCCCTACCGCGTCTATCCGGCCCTAACAGGAAGTGCATCAGAGGACCAGATGGACGCAGCAAAGGGGAGCGCAGCTGCCTGTGTGAATGGCAGCGCTGCGTGCAGCGTGAAAGGCAAGAAGAAGAATGCAGGGAGCGAAGATCACGCAGCGAAGCGGAGCCTGGGGAGAAGTGTGCATATCTACATTTTGGGCTCAGCCAAGGTACCGGGCAGGCAGCGGAGCAGAGAGAGAAATCAGTTGTATATTGTGGGAGGAGAAGGAGAGGGGGATAGGGACAAAAGATATGGGGTGGATGGTGAAGAGGAAATGTTGCTTGGAGGGGGAGGGAGAACACAGGGAGAAATGTTGGACACAGAGGTGAAGGGGAGGGAGAGATAGTGCATGAGGGTGGAGGGGAGGAAGGGAGAGAGAGACAAAGGGGTAGAGGGGGCAAGAAAGGGAGAAATCTTGTATATGGGGGTGGAGGGGAGGGAGAGATGGTGCACGGAGAAGAGAGGGAGAAATGTTGGGCATGACAGTGGATGGGAGGAAGGGAGAGATGCTGTATGGGAGGAGGAGAAAGAGATATTGAACCTGGGGCACAAAGGAGGCGGAGACAGAGATGGTGGACAGTGGGCAGAGGCAGAAATGTTGGACATGATGCAGGAAGGAAGAGAATGCTGCATGGGAGGGAGGGGGAAGACAGATATTGGATCTGGGGTACAAGGGAGGGGGAAAGAAGGATGTGGACAATGGGAGAGAAGGGGAGATGTAGGACATGGGGTTGGATGAGAGGCAGAGGAGATTCATGGGAGGGAGGGAGGGAGATATTGGATCCAGGAACAAATGAGAATGATGGAGAGATGCCAGACAATGGGAGTGAGGGAAGAAAGAGGGAGAAATGCTGGACCATGGGGGACAGAGGAGGATAGAAGAGAAGGGACAGGGAGATGTTGGGCTACGAGAGCAGGGAGGGAAGAAAGAGGGAGTAGATACTGAGCTAGAAGGGTGGATGGAGGAAGATGCTGGGAATGGTGGAACCATGTGGAAGAGGGTGGCAAGGAAATGGATGAGAGGATAGTGATTACAGAGGATAGAAATATAGTAATGGGGAGTAGATTAAAGATGAAAGGGAATGGCTGGAGAAGGAGTGAGTTGGGTAATGGGAGAGGTAGTGGGTGAGAGAAGAAGATGACGATCTGATAGGCAGCTGTAAATTAAAAAGAAGGAGAAAGAGAGTAAAATTTGATTTGACAGAGAGGCAGAAAATAAAAAAAAGAGGAAAGAGCTAAAAAGGAATGATCAGTATGTCAGAGGTAGATGTAGTGAGGGAATAGACAGTAGAGAGGAGAAAAGACAAATGGACAGCAGTCACTTGAAGGAGAATTAGTAGATGACAGACAGGAAATTAGAAGCAACATAATGGAAAAATAAAATGTCCAGACATCAAAGGTAGAAAAAAGCATTTTATTTTGAATATTTAAATGGAATATGTTAGCTTTGTGAAAAGTGCATAGCAAATGTCTTTGCATTGTGTTCAGTAGAAAGGAAATGCATTTTTGTTTTTATTTCTCCAGAGTTGTAGTACATGTTAAGTTTAACTTCTTGGGGTTCTCAATTCAATTTTTGTGTAAATATTTTTATTTCTAACTTGTGATCCCTTGTTCTGTTTTTGGCGAGGGTCTGTCAGTGTGACAGTAATGGCAGGTACAGAAATCAGAAGGGAGGCAGGGAAGAGAGGGGATTGGAGAGAGTGCCCTCCTTTATTTTCTGACCTGGGCCAGAGCATGTCTAACACTGGCCCTTACCCTTGCTTTATAGCTGGTGGGGCTCCCCAAGCATTCCAGCTGAGGACCTCCTCCAAAGGCAGTCAGAACTCGCTTCTACCAAGCTCTGCAGTTGGCAACAGCATCTTCGAGTTACTGACAACTAAGGATGCAAGGGGTGCCAGCTTCGGTCGCCTAGGGATGTTGCTACTGCCTGCCAAGCTTGGTAAAAGAAAGTTCTGGCCACTTTCAGAGGAAGTCTTCAGCTGACAGAGTTTGAGGATCCTCATTAGCTAAAGTATTTATATTTTGAGGTGAAGGTAGGGCGAGGCAGAGAAACTTTTGTGCCACCCACTTTGGGCTCAGGCCCACCCAAAATTGGTTTTCTGGCTACGCCACTGGTTTGAGGAGGTTGCTTCCCCTCCAATAAATAAGCAGACAAAATTATTTATTTTAACCAGCGTGCTAGCATAGCTTTAGAAGCAGGTTTTCCTTTCTTGTTTCCTCCAAGAAGGACACTCTGTCTGACTTATGGAATTCTTTGTTACTTCCAAGTATCTCATGAGAGCTCTCCTAACATACAGGGAATGAAAAACTGAATTCCTCTCCATAGTTTTCTCTTTGGAAAGAGGGAAGGACAAGGGTCTGAAAGAGATGCAAGGAGGATACTACTTTTGGGAAACAGGAGGGAAATGTCCTAATAGATGCTCCTGCATCTGAAATTGTAGGAAGGAGTCTCTACAAAACAGAGCCTGGATCTCATAAATTCTATGAGCTGAAGACATAGCTGACCAAAACACTTGGGATGAAATTCAAAGTGATTTAAAAAGACAGGAGAGACTCTTGCCTGCTTAAATTGTTTGGAGCCACCCAACTGCCAATATTCAGTGGCACTTAACCAGGCAATGCTACTGAATGTTGGTTGTAATTGGCCACATTTAAAATGGGCAGGTCAGGGGCAGTACAGGGGGTGGTGTTAGGGAGAAGCAGCTAGTTATGAGTGTGCCGGCAAAATTCAGTGTTGAAACCCGCATAGCTAACTGGGTGAATTTAGGAGAGCTCCAAAGTTGTCCTAAATTCACCCAGTTAGCTATACAGAACCCAGATGAATATCAGCTGAGAACCGCATAGCTTTTTACAGTGGCCAGCTCTTCCCCTTTCAATCTCCCTCCCACCCACATGAAATATCCCCCTATTTCCTATCCCCCTCCCCAAATCTCACCTTTCCTAGCAAGGAAAGAACTCCCTCTTACTCCCATAACACCAACATTTGGGGAGCAAACAGGGCAGCTGCCCTGGACCCCACAGCTCCAGGGGACCCCGCAGTCCAGGCATCGCTTCCACTTCTCCCCACCACAGTCAATCTCTTCATTCCTTCCTGATCTTCTTTAAAAAAATTATTTCCCTTCTTAGAGGCAGCCATTCTTACAAGTTGCCTGATGCTTCCCCAAAGCTTTCCCTCTCTGCTGCGATCCACCCCCTCTGATGCAATTTCCTGTTTCCATCTGGGCAGATTGTGGCAGAGAGATAAAGCTTCGGGACAGCCAGAGGGAGCTTGTGAGAATGGCTAACACATAGGGCCCTGACAGAAAAGGGAAATAAAAATTTTAAAGAAGACCACAAGGTGAAGAGAAGGGATGAAGATGCCCTGATTGCTGCTGGCTGAATGTTGAACCAACTGTTTTTTGAACAAGATCTTTCAAAATTGCCTTCTTCAGAAGTTCAAAAAGTGGATGACCCAAGGCCTTCAGTAGAAGATTGAGACTCTATTCCGGAAAAGGACAAAATGGAGGATGATCTAGATGATCTCTGAAACAAGGTAAGGCTGCTACCTGAATGTCCACGAACCTTAACACCAGACTGTTCTGTAGATCTCCTGAAGGAATGCCAAAATATGGACCATCAAGGAAGAAAAGGGAGACAATGTCATTTGTGCACAGCAGGATTCAAAAACTCTCCAGACTCGTGCATACAGTGCCAAGGTGGAACACATTTTCACTTGGATGTAAGGTAGCTATGACTTCTTCCACATAGCCTCATATTCTTAAATGGAACCGCTCAAGAGCCAAGCTGTAAAAGAGGAGAGCAGGGTCTTCCATTATCACTGTCAAAAAAGTCCCATTTCCTATGACAGTTTGAATAGTTGATTGAGCTTTGAGATAAACAAGATCTGTAAACCAAGGTCTTTTGGGCCACTCTGGAGCTGTAAGAATTTCTCAAACTGGGTGAGATGCTATTTTTTGAATTATATACTTGTATCATGAGAAGAGTCAGAAATACATTAATTTTCTTACTGCCATAGTTGCAATACAGCATCCAGATCCTTCGAACCATACTCTCCTCTACATAAGTACATATTTACTGCCATACTGGGACAGACTGAAGGTTCATCAAGGCCAGCATCCTATTTCCAACAATGGCCAATCCAGGTTACAAATACCTGGCAAGATCCCAAAACAGTACAATACATTTTATGCTGCTTATCCTAGAAATAAGCACTGGATTTTCCCCAAGTCCATCTTAATAATGGCTTATGGCCTCTTCTTTTAGGAAGTTATCCAAAGCTTTTTTAAACCCCACCAAGCTAACTTAACTTATTTTACTACATTCTCTGGCAACAAATTCCAGAGTTTAATTACATGCTGAGTGAAGAAATATTTTCTCCTATTCGTTTTAAATTTACTACTTTCTAGCTTCATTGTGTGCCCCCTAGTCATAGTATTTTTGGAAAGAGCAAACAAGCGATTCACATCTACCCATTCCACTCCACTCATTATTTTATAGACCTCTATCATATCTCCTCTCAGGCGTCTTTTCTCCAAGCTGAAGAGCCCTAGCTGCTTTGGTCTTTCCTCATAGGGAAGTTGTCCCATCCCCTTTATTATTTTTGTCACCCTTCTCTGTACCTTTTCTAAGTCCACTATGGAGCTCATTTTTTGAGATGCAGTGACCAGAATTGCACACAATATTTGAGGTGTGGTCGCACCATGGAGCGACAAAAAGGCATTATAACATCCTCATTTTTTGTTTTCCATTCCTTTCCTAATACCTAACAGTCTATTTGTTGTCTTAGTGGCCACCGTACACTGAGCAGAGGGTTTCAATGTATCATCAAAAATGATACTTAGATCCCTTTCCTGGTCGGTGACTCCTAATGTGGAACCTTGCATTACGTAGCTATAGTTTGGGTTCCTCTTTCACACATGCATCACTTTGCACTTGCTCATATTAAACAACATCTGCCATTTGGACACCCAGTCTCCCAGTCTTGTAAGGTCTTCTTGTAATTTTTCACAATCCTTTTGCGATTTAACAACTTTGAATAACTTTGTGTCATCAGCAAATTTAATTACATCACTAATTAGTCCCATCTCTAGATCATTTACAAATACGTTAAAAGCAGCAGTCCCAGCAGTCCCAACACAGACCCTTGGGGCACCCCACTAACTACCCTTCTCCATTGAGAATACTGACCATTTAATCCTACTGTCTATTTTCTATCCTTTAACCGGTTTTTAATCTTCAATAGAACTCTACCTCCTATCCCATGGCTCTCCAATTTCCTCTCTTTCATGACTTTTGAAAATCCAGATACTCAATATCGACCAGCTCATTTATCCACGTTTGTCCACCCCTTCAAAGAAATGTAATAGATTGGTGAGACAAGCTTTCCCTTCCCTAAATCCATGTTGGCTTTTGGGCTAATTTTCGAAAGAGAAGGACATCCATCCTTCGACATGAAATTGAAGATGGACGTCCTTATCCCAGAGATGTCCAAATCAGTATAATCGAAACCCGATTTTGGATGTCTCCAACTGCAGTCTGTGGCAAGGATGTCCAAATTTCAAGGGGGCGTGTCGGAGACATAGCAAAGACGGGAATTGGTTGTGCCTAACACTTGGACGTCTTTCACCCATAATCGAAAAAAACAAGCATGACCCTGACGAACACTTGGACGTTTTCACCCGGACATGTTTTTATTATGAATAAGGCACAAAAAGGTGCCCGAAATGACCAGATGACCACCGGAGAGAATTGGGGATGACCTCCCCTTACTCCCCCAGTGGTCACTAACCCCCTCCCACCCTCAAGAAACATCTTTAAAAATATGTCATGCAAGCGTCTCTGCCAGCCTCAGATGTCATACTCAGGTCCATGACAGCGCATGTAGGTCCCAGGAGCAGTTTTAGTGGGTACTGCAGAGCACTTCAGACAGGCAGACCCAGGCCCATTCCCCCCCCCCCCCCCACCTGTTACATTTGTGGAGGAAACAGCAAGCTCTCCAAAACCCACCACAAATCCACTGTACCCATATATAGGTGCCCCCCTTCACCAGTAAGGGCTATGGTAGTGGTGTTCAATTGTGGGTATTGGGTTTTGGGGGGCTCAGCACACAAGGTAAGGGAGCTTTGTTCCTGGGAGCATTTTATGAAGTCCACTGCAGTGCCCGCTTGGTGTCCTGGCATGTCAGGGGGACCAGTGAACTACAAATGCTGGCTCCTCCCACATCCAAATGGCCTGCATTTGGACGTTTTTGACATGGCCATCTTTGGCTTCAAAAATCGCCGAAAGTCAGAAACGTCTATGTCTAGGGACATCCAAATTTAAGGATTTGGACATTTCTGACAGTATTTTCGAAACAAAAGATGGACGTCCGTCTTTTTTCAAAAATACGGATTTTCCCGCCCCTGGATTTCACAGTTTTGCAAGGACATCCAAATCGCAACTTGGACGTTTCTTTTGAAGATGGCCGTCTTTGTCTCATTAATCCATGCTTTTGAATATGCTCTGTAATTTTGTTCTTTATAATAGTCTCTACCATTTTGTCCGGCACCAACATCAGGCTCACTGGTCTACAATTTCCGGGATCACCTCTGGAACCTTTTTTCAATTTAATTCAATTCAGTTCTTATACACCGCTAATATCCCCTTTCCAGGGTTCAAGTATGGTTTACATTCTAGGTAAGACAAAAGCAGATAGTGTTAATGTGAGGTATGAGAAAAATTAGAAACCATTAAAAAAATTGATGTTACATTGGACACCCTCTAATCTTCCAGTATCATGCTTGATTTTAAAGATAAACTACATATTACCAACAATAGTTCTGCAAGTTCATTTTTCAATTCTATCAGTACTCTTGGATGAATACCATCTAGTCCAGGCAATTTGCTACCCTTAAATTTCTCAAATTGTGCCATTACATCCTTCAGGTTTATAGAGATTTCATTCAGTTTCTCTGACTCAACAGCATTGAATATCTTTTCTCTCCCAAATTTTCCTTGCTGAAGACCGATGCAAAGAATTCATTTAATCTCTCTTCTATGGCTTTGTCTTCCCTGAGTAACCCTTTTACCCCTTGGTCATCTAGCGGTCCAACTGATTCTTTTGCCGGCTTCTTGCTTTTATTTCTTAAAAAAATATATTACTATGTGTTTTTGCCTCCAACAAATCTTTTTTTTTCAAAGTCCCTCTTTGCCTTCCTTGCTTTGCATTTGACTTGCCATTCCTTATGCTGTTCCTTATTATTTTCAGTCAGATCCTTCTTCCATTTTCTAAAGGATTTTCTTTTATTTCTAATAGCTTCCTTCACTGGTTGTCATTTGGTCTTCCTTCTTCCTTTTTTAATACGCGGAATAAATTTGTCCTCGGCATCCAGGATAGAATTTTTGAACAGCATTCATGCCTGCTGTAAATGTTTGACCTTCGCAGCAGCTCTTCTAAGTTTGTTTTCACCATTCTTCTCATTTTTATCATTGTCTCCTTTTTGAAAGTTAAATGCTAAAATATTGGATTTCCTGTGTGTACTTACTCCAAAGCTGATATCAAATCTGATCATATTATGATCACTGTTATCAATTGGCCCCATCACTATTACCTCCCGCACCTGATCATGACCTCCACTAAGGACTAGGCCTAGAATTTTTCCTTCTCTTGTTGGCTCCTGTACATGTCGAATGTGACCAGATACCAGATGACAAAGATGGGATGCTCACGCTACAGGCTGCCCGGAATCACCCCTACCTGAGGCCCATAACCGACCAGCTTGAACACTTGAATCCAGATGCTGAGATCTCGCTCTTGCCAGACAGAGATCCACCAGAACCCCTGGACATCCGTGAATCATACAAGAGCCCACGCAGTGCTCCCTATGCACACTCACTCAACTTGGGTTGGACAACAGTAGGCGATGTCTGCCTCGAGCAAACAAGAGAGTCAAATGTCAATGTACTTTCGATCAATGTCCTAGAAAGCGGGCGCTCTTCCTTGTTCGAGCCATGTACCAACCATCTAACCACCAAAGAAGCTCCCACCCAGAAGGAACAGAGCATTGTCCCAACGCTCTACAAAACAGTCTCTCCAGCAGACTTAGGAGAATGTCTGGGAAGCTCAGTGTTCCAGAACACCAAAGATGAAGATGAACCTGCCTTCTCCATAAAAGATAAAGAGTTCCTGAACATAATGAGTACAGAGTTCAGTACATATGAGTCATCTCCTTCAGTAGACCATACTAGAGACCTGAAGGCCCCAGACTTAGAACACCTGGGAAGCTCAGTGTTCCAGACCACCGAAGATGGAAACAAACCTGCTTTCTCCATATGAAATGTGGATATGGGAGGAGCCAGCATTTGTAGTGCACTGGTCCCCCTGACATGCCAGGACACCAAGCGGGCACTGCAGTGGACTTCATAAAATGCTCCCAGGAACAAAGCTCCCTTACCTTGTGTGCTGAGCCCCCCAAAACCCAATACCCACAATTGAACACCACTACCATAGCCCTTACTGGTGAAGGGGGGCACCTATATATGGGTACAGTGGATTTGTGGTGGGTTTTGGAGAGCTTGCTGTTTCCTCCACAAATGTAACAGGTGGGGGGGGGGGGGGGGAATGGGCCTGGGTCTGCCTGTCTGAAGTGCACTGCAGTACCCACTAAAAGGTGCCTTCTGTCTCGCTGCACCCTATGCCTGGAATAAACTTCCTGAGCCCCTACGTCTTGTCCCATCCTTGGCCACCTTTAAATCTAGACTGAAAGCCCACCTCTTTAACATTGCTTTTGACTCGTAACCACTTGTAACTACTTGCCTCCACCCAGGGGCGTAGCCAGCCTTCTGTGGGAGAGGGGTCCGAGCCCGGGGGGAGGGGGCACATTTTAGCCCTCCCCCCGGCGCCGCCCCCCCCCACCGCCGACATTGCCGCCCCCCCTCCCGCCGCGAACCCGCCGCCGCTGCAGCCTACCTTTACTTTTGCTGGCGGGGGATCCCACTCCCCGCCAGCCGACGTCTTCTTCTTAGTCGCTTCCCGCTCTTCAATTTGTTTGCTGACTCCTGCACGTTGTACGTGCAGGACGTCAGACTCAGAGAACAGAACTGTTCTCTGAGTCTGACGTCCTGCACGTATAATTACGTGCAGGACGTCAGCAAACAAATTGAAGTGCAGGAAGGACTGAGAAGACGTCGGCTGGCGGGGAATGGGATCCCCCGCCAGCAAAAGTAAAGGTAGGCGGCGGCGGGGGCGGGTTCGCCGGGAGGGGGGTCCTGGGGTGAATCTGCGGGGGCCCCGGCCCCCTCAGGCCCCACGTAGCTACGCCACTGCCTCCACCTACCCTCCTCTCCTCCTTCCTGTACACATTAATTGATTTGATTTGCTTACTTTATTTTTTGTCTATTAGATTGTAAGCTCTTTGAGCAGGGATTGTCTTTCTTCTATGTTTGTGCAGCGCTGCGTACGCCTTGTAGCGCTATAGAAATGCTAAATAGTAGTAGTAGTAGTAGTAGTAACTTTCCAGGTGCTGGACCTGAACCAAACTCCTGCAAAGTAAAGTAAATTCTGACTATTTAAATTCCAAACTTCTCAACTTTGTGGCTATAGGTGAGATACCTGATATTCTCTTTAATTTAATGCTTATTGCTTAATTAATTTGCCCTGTGAACCCTCTTTCTTTCTTTCTTTCTTTTCCTGCCAAGCTCTGATAGAGAGGATAGGCTGTTCAAACTGCATTGCACTGTGGCTCTAAAGTTGCATTTTACATTGCTGAAACTGCTATAATTATTGGGAATAATTAGATTTATTTACCAAAGGAAAGTTATATTCTAGGGCAATTTGAAATCAATTGCAAATTCTTTGATCAGACTGTACCATTTCTGGTCCCATCTAGAGAATTTCTTTGATACAGCAGTTAGCTGACACATTGGGAGGAAATCACTGCATAGCAGGAGGTGGGTTGGACTCTAAACCACTTGTTTGTAACTTTTCAGGTGCTGGACCTGAACCAAACTCCTGCAAAGTAAAGTAAATTCTGACTATTTAAATTCCAAACTTCTCAACTTTCTGGCTATAGGTGAGATACCTGATATGCTCTTTAATTTAATGCTTATTGCTTAATTAATTTGCCCTGTGAACCCTCTTTCTTTCTTTTCCTGCCAAGCTCTGATAGAAAGGATAAGCTGTACAAACTGCATTGCACTGTGGCTCTAAGTCTAAAGTTGCATTTTACATTGCTGAAACTGCTATAATTATTGGAAATAATTAGATTTATTTACCAAAGGAAAGTTATATTCTAGGGCAATTTGAAATCAATTGCAAATTCTTTGATCAGACTGTACAATTTCTGGTTCCATCTAGAGAATTTCCTTTATACAGCAGTTAGCTGACACATTCGGACTTATAATCCCACCCACCCCAGGGTTTTCCACTCATTTATAGACAAACCAAACCTCATTAACTTTACTCCTCATACACAGGCAGTCTTGCAGACTGTTAACCCCAACATAGTACACCTATTCATACCCATTTCAACCAATCAGCATGACTTTTATTCTCTGCAATAATTGTGGTGCTTTAGTTTCAAGGCCAATCATCTGGAGACTTAAGGCTTGTCCTATCTGACTTCAGCTATCCAGTTTAAAATAGGAGCTCAGTAAAGTAATGCAAGAATTGGATGCACAAAGCAGCTTCTAGGACTGCACAGAATCATAACTTCTCACCACTGCCTCAAAGAATAAAACCAACTAAGAATAGATGGTTCACGGTGGGCTCAGGCAGACTTCGTCATGTGACACAGAAGCATCCACCCGCACAAGTGTTGCCCCTAAAGAATTCTTTTGCTCCATTACAACACTATGATGTTTCTGAAAATAGAACTGAGGCAGAGGAAAAAGCAATGAAGTTGGAACAAAAAGATATGAAGGTACCTGAAGTGAAAAGACACCCCCAAATCACTAATGTTGAAACACATACCAGGAAATATAGATGGAAAGCGATGGCCACAAATGCTCATAGTCTAAGCAATAAAGTTCATGACCTTCAAGCCCTGATGTTGGAGGAAGACTTAGATATTGTTGCAATCACAGAGACGTGGCTCAATGGTTCCCATGAATGGGTGCAAACATACCAGGCTATAATCTATTTAGGAAGGATAGAGAGGGCTGTAAAGGTGAAGGAGTAGCTCTATATGTGAGAAATGAGATCACAGCGACTGAAATGACAGGGACCTGGGGAAAGGAAGAAGCGATATGGATCACCTTAAAGAGAGATGATAGAACCTTTGTCCACGTGGGTGTTGTTTACAGACCTCCGACACAATTAGAGAAATTAGATAAAGACCTGATCGCAGATATTCAAAAGTTGGGAAAGAAGAGAGAGGTGCTGTTGCTGGGAGATTTCAATCTGCCGGATGTAGATTGGAAGGTTCCGTCTGCGAAATCGGAAAGAAGTAGAGAGATCGTGGATGCTTTCCAAAGTGCTCTGCTCAGACAAATGGTGACGGAACAGACGAGGGAGGGAGCGACGCTGGATATGGTGCTCACAAATGGGGATAGTGTGTCAAATGTCCGAGTGGGTGCACACCTGGGAAGCAGTGACCATCAAACGGTTTGGTTTGATATGATGGCTGAAGTGGAGGGCGGCCACTCTAAACTCAAAGTCCTGGATTTCAAGCGTGCTGACTTTAGTAAAATGGGGGAATACCTGAGAAAGGAGCTGATGGGCTGGGAGGACGTACGAGAAGTGGAAGGACAGTGGTCCAGGCTGAAAGAAGTAATAAATAGGGCCACAGACCTTTATGTAAGGAGAGTAAATAAAAGCAAGAGAAAAAGGAAACCGATATGGTTCTCCAAGCAAGTGGCTAAGAAAATAAAGGCTAAAGAGTTGGCGTTCCTGAAATATAGAAAAACTCAAGAAGAGGAACAAGGAGAGGAATACCGGATGAAACTGAAAGAAGCCAAGAGAGAGGTAGGTCTGGCGAAGGCGCAAGCGGAAGAACAAATGGCTAGAAATGTAAGAAGGGGCGACAAAAATTTCTTCAGGTATATTAGTGAAAGGAAAATGACTAAAAAGGGAATTGTGAGACTAAAAGATACAGCGAACCGCTATGTAGATAATGATGAAGAAAAAGCCAATTTGCTAAATAGATACTTCTGTTCTGTTTTCACAGAAGAAAATCCTGGAGAAGGACCACAAGGGACTGGCAAAAGTACATTTGAGAATGGAGTGGATATAGCACCATTCACGGAAGAGAGTGTGTATGAACAACTTGGAAAGCTAAAGGTGGACAAAGCCATGGGACCGGACGGGATCCACCCCAGAATATTGAGGGAGCTCAGAGACGTTCTGGCGGGTCCTTTTAAAGAATTGTTTAATAAATCCTTGGAGACGGGAGAGGTTCCGAGGGATTGGAGAACAGCGGATGTGGTCCCTCTTCACAAAAGTGGTGATAGGGAAGAAGCTGGAAACTACAGGCCGGTAAGCCTCACCTCGGTAATTGGGAAAGTAATGGAAGCGATGCTGAAGGAAAGGACAGTGAATTTTATGGAAACCAATAAGTTGCAAGATCCGAGACAACATGGTTTTACCAGAGGGAAATCGTGCCAAACGAATCTCATTGAATTCTTTGATTGGGTAACTGCAGAATTGAATCATCGACATGCTACAGATGTAATCTACTTAGATTTTAGCAAAGCTTTTGACACGGTTCCCCACAGGAGGCTCTTAAATAAACTCGATGAGCTGAAGATAGGTCCAGAAGTGGTGAACTGGATTAGGAGTTGGTTGACGGACAGACGACAGAGGGTGGTGGTAAATGGAGTTCGCTCGGAGGAGGGAAAGGTGAGTAGTGGAGTGCCTCAGGGATCGGTGCTGGGGCCGATTCTGTTCAATATATTTGTGAGTGACATTGCTGAAGGGTTAGAAGGTAAAGTTTGCCTATTTGCGGATGATACTAGCATTTGTAACAGAGTGGACACCCTGGAGGGAGTGGAAAACATGAAAAAAGATCTGCGGAAGCTAGAAGAATGGTCTAAGGTTTGGCAGTTAAAATTCAATGCGAAGAAATACAAAGTGATGCACCTAGGGAGTAGAAACCCATGAGAGACTTATGTGTTAGGCGGTGAGAGTCTGATATGTACTGAGGGGGAGAGGGATCTTGGGATGATAGTATCCGAGGATCTGAAGGTGACGAAACAGTGTGACAAGGCGGTGGCTGTAGCGAGAAGGTTGTTAGGCTGTATAGAGAGAGGTGTGACCAGCAGAAGAAAGGGGGTGTTGATGCCCCTGTATAAGTCGTTGGTGAGGCCCCACCTGGAGTATTGTGTTCAGTTTTGGAGGCCGTACCTTGCTAAGGATGTAAAAAAAATTGAAGCGGTGCAAAGAAAAGCTAAAAAATGGTATGGGATTTGCGTTCCAAGACGTATGAGGAGAGACTTGCTGACCTGAACATGTATACCCTGGAGGAAAGGAGGAACAGGGGTGATATGATACAGACATTCAAATATTTGAAAGGTATTAATCTGCAAACAAATCTTTTCCGGAGATGGGAAGGCGGTAGAACGAGAGGACATGAAATGAGATTGAAGGGGGGCTGACTCAAAAAAGATGTCAGGAAGTATTTTTTCACAGAGAGAGTGGTGGATGCTTGGAATGCCCTCCCGTGGGAGGTGGTGGAGAGGAAAACGGTAACGGAATTCAAACATGCGTGGGATATACATAAAGGAATCCTGTGCAGAAGGAATGGATCCTCAGAAGCTTAGCCGAAATTGGGTGGCGGAGCCGGTGGGGGGAAGAGGGGTTGGTGGTTGGGAGGCGAAGATAGTGGTGGGCAGACTTATACGGTCTGTGCAGATCTGGTGGTGGGAGGCGGGACTGGTGGTTGGGAGCCGGGGAATAGTGCTGGGCAGACTTATACGGTCTGTGCCAGAGCCGGTGGTGGGAGGCGGGGCTGGTGGTTGGGAGGAGGGGATAGTGCTGGGCAGACTTATACGGTCTGTGCCCTGAAAAAGACAGGTACAAATCAAGGTAAGGTATACACATGAGTTCATCTTGTTGGGCAGACTGGATGGATCATGCAGGTCTTTTTCTGTCGTCATCTACTATGTTACTATGGTGATCAGCTTGCGATTTTAAATACAAAAGATGAGCGTTCCAAATGTTCGGACTGGAATAGTGGAAAGATGAGGCAAAAAGAAGCTTGTATTTGACACCCCTGCAAGTTGAGTAATGTAGTTGAAGATAGGAGTGAGCTGTATTTGTGGCATTTCTTGGTGGTAGATCAATCAAAGGAACCATTTATTTGGGTGCGAATCCGTAAATTATTTTATGTGTTAACGTGTAGATCTTGAAAGCGATTCGTTCTTGTACTGGTAGCCAGTGTAGATAGAGACGCATAGGCTGCGCAGGAACGAAGCGCGATTTTCCCAAGATGAGTTTCGCAGCAGTGTTCTGGGCAATCTGGAACTTTCTCAGTAAGTGCTCCTGACAGCCCGTATATATCCCACTACAGTAATCTAGGTGTGACAGGACAAGCCAGTGGACGAGAGTGCGGAAGAGCTCTCTGGTGAGACAGAACCGTATACGCCGCAGCCTACACATTGCATAGAACATCCTCTTGGTGACCGCTCGCACATGCAGGTCCATTTGCAGATGAGGGTCCAGCTCAACACCTAGAAGTCTTAGGCTCTTCGAAATAGGAAGAGTCTGATCTTTGATGACAAGGGTGCTTGCAGAGAATTTGGTATGGAGGGACGAGAGAACAAGACATTGAGTTTTTTCTTTATTTAACTTAAACTGAAACACCCTTGCCCACAAATCCATGGTGGAGAAACATGCTTCAATCAAATCTGTGATTTCAGCTAGTGAGGAGTGGAAGGGGATGTAGATGGTTATATCATCTTTGTAGATAAATGGGTTCAAGCCTAGGTTTGCTAGTGCTGCTGCCAAGGGAAACAGCATGATATTGAACAGGGTTGTTGGTGAAAGAGGTGAGCCTTGGGGAACCCCACAAGAGGCTTTCCAAGGAGCGGAAAAGGCCGGTGTTCCTTTGACCCGGTAAGTTCTTGTCAGAAAACCCTTGAACCAATGTATCACGCTCCCTCCAATGCCTAAGATATCTAGTATATGAAGTAAGATGTTGTGGTCCACCATATCAAACGCGCTAGACATATCAAACTGCAGCAGTAAGATTCGTTTTCCAACCGATATCTCCCTTTTAAAATTTGACAGGGCGGTAACCAGAACTGTTTCTGTGCTATATTGAGCATGGAATCCTGACTGCGAGTAATGCAGAATGTCAAAGTTCTCCAGGAATTCATTTCACTGAGTATTTACCATGCTTTCCATTACTTTGATAAGCAGGTGTATAGACGCCACTGGTCGATAGTTTGAAATTACGTCAGCTTTGATCTTTGGATTCTTTGGAATGGGTGTGAGAAGTATGCTGCCGTGCTCGGGGGGGGGGGGGGGGGGGGGAGAAGATGCCCTGTTTCAGCATGTTATTTAGATAGGAAGTCAGGTCAGCGATGAAGCGCTTAGGGGCCGCTTTTAAAAGGTGGCTTGGGCAAACATCCAGACCACAATACTTACTAGAGAACTTGAGTAGAGCTTTAGATACGTTATCTGCAAGAATGCTACTAAAGGCAGTCCATGTGCGATCAGCTGGACAATAATCAGCACGAGGGACCATTGTGGTAAGGAAGTCGTCCACAGCTGTGGGGGAACCAGTTAGTGTAGATCTAAGATTTTTTATTTTCTCGTTGAAATAAGTAGCAAGCAAGTCTGCTGATGGAAGTTCGTCTTGGGTGGTCTCCAGCTTATTGATGGCAAGAAAAGAGTTCAAGAGTTGGTTAAGCTTTTTGCTATCTTTTCCTGCAGATTTTAATTTCATGGAAAAGTAAAGACGTTTTGCTTTCTTGATGGCATAATTATATTTGCGGTGACACGATTTCCAAGCTTCCAGCGCTTGATCTAACTTCTTTTTGCGCCATACTTGTTCAAGCTTTCGGGTTTCAGTTTTCAAGGTTTTTAGCTCAGTAGAAAACCAAGGCGTTGAACTACGTAAATATGAAGTTTTGTGTTGCATGGGCGCAATAGATTCTAGAACACTCCTATATTTGTTGTCCCAGGCACTGAGATAGAGGGCAGAATCGGCTTGCACTGCCCAGTCGGTGTTATAAACTAACTGCCAGAATAATGGAATGTCAATTACGCCTCTTGAGTTGTATGCGCGGATTGGACTGGGCTGGTGCAAACCCGAGCTTAACCAGCGCAAGGTGAATTGAAGTTTGTAGCGATCAGTCCAGGCCGTTTCAGTCCAGCGGATATCATTTAGGAGGAAATTGGTGTCATCTAGGAATTTAAAGGAGAAGAGATCTAATGAGTGGCCTTTGGAATGGGAAGGGCAAGCAACCGGACACTTCAGGTCCCAGAGATTGAGGAAATCTAAAAATTGGAGTGTTTCCGGGGAGTTTAGGTTGTCAAGGTGAAGATTAAGGTCACCTAATATGATGATTTTGGAGTTGGCAGTACAGATAATAGAGATGAAGTCCAAGAGATCTGTTTGATTGTTACACCAATTAACTGGAGGCCTATAGAATAGGATGCAGACCAGGTGTTTGCGGAGTGAACTATGATGAATGTTTACCGCAGCAATTTCCAGTGATGGGGATAGGTGGTCAGTGCAGGAATCCACTGTGAGGTTTGAACGGTATATGAGGGCTAGGCCACCACCCCTGTCCCAGTGAGCAATTTTGTATCCTTTCGGGCAAAGATCAAGCATAATGGGGTCCATAGGCACTCGCAACCAGGTTTCTGTGATGAACAGAAGGTCAAGTTCCTTGGTAAGGATCCAATCACGAATAAGCTCAGGTTTATTCACAATTGATCTTGCGTTAATATAGCCAATTTGAAATGAATGAAACTGAACAGCCTGCTTCTCATCACATGGGATAGGGATAAGTTGCCTTGGAATATTGGTGCAAGGTTCTGAATAGACGTGTGATCCGAGTGGGCAGCATTGTGGAGTAGGCGGCGAACTGATAGTCTCCTGCTAAGCGAGACCAATGGTATAGAGTTGAATTGGGACTCTGTTACGGTGAGAGTAAAGTGTATAAGAGCGCAAAAGTAGAAAATGAGAATTACTCGATGGGACAGCATTGTAGAATAGAAGTTCATAGGGTAGTGTTAACAACAGGTGGAGAAAGCCACTTTGGACAATGTTAGTGTCCCTCCTCTATCTGTCCAGCAGTCATGTCCATACAGAAAAAAAAACTCAGAACAGGTACAGTACAGGAGCCAAAGCCAGCAGATGTTTATATGCAGACAAGAGGTGCTAGCAAAGTGAAGATATCCTGCTTGTCTTGACCAGGAGAGCTTAGCAGATGGCAGCAGAGGAGAGGCTACGTGGAGCAGCACAAATGTTAAACCATGCAGGAAGCAGTTGGGCAGGACCAGCTGCAGGATCAGGAACACCCCCAGCCACCGAGAAGCCCCGAGGCCTCACCACCGCCAATCAGCTGACCCAGGGAAGATGACGATCCACGGGCAAATGGCCACAGGGGAGGCGGCCCAGATGAAAAGGAGCACGCAGAGCGAGGGAAAGAGCACAAGCCCCCCGCAGAGAAGGGAGAGCGAACACTGCGCCGCCCAAGCAACACGGACAGGGCAGGTCTCGGAACCGACATCCAAACCACTAGCTCGGCGAAAGTTAGGAGTCCCGACATGACAATACCGCACACAGTCACGATTAGACTACATCCTAATTTCGCAGACGTTGTTTGAGCAGGTCTTGGCCGCAGCAATTGGACCGGAGGAGATCTCAGACCATGCATTAATATGGGTAGATTTAGAGACGACAATCTATTTTAAGAAGCCCTCGGGTTGGCGTTTTCCAGCATATCTGTTCTACTTGCCTGAATTTACTAAACATTTGCAGGTGAAATGGGAGGAATTCTTCACCTTTAATAAATGTCACCTAGATGATCAGCCAAAGCGGTCTTGAGGGGGGATATAATAGCTTTTGTGAGTAGGCGTAATCGCCGCATTGCACAAGGGATTATAGATCTTGAAAAGAAGCTCAAAGCGGCTAAGCAGAGGTGTGTTAGATCCCCCACTCCCGCATTGTATGAGTCCTTAACGGCGACAAGAATAGCGCTAAATAGCCTGTTGCATGAATGAACAGAGTGGTCTCTTATTTACAGAAAGTACAGGCTCTACAAATTTGGGGATAAAGTGGGAGGGATGCTGGCATTTTTAGTGAAAGGAACACGTAAGACCCATTTTATCTTGGCAGTCCATTTGCGGGAGGGAGGGGTTTCCTCCAATTTTGAGGAGATTGCGGACATATTCAGGCAGCATTTTGATACTTTATACAAGGGGGAGAAGGAGAAGGGGGACGTCCAGACTGCCATCCAGGAATATTTGCAAAAGTCGGGAATGCAGAAACTCTCCGCAGAGGAGATAGATTCCGTCAATAAACCGCTTATGGCAAAAGAGCTTCAGAAGGCTATTAATGCACTGAGGCTCCATTCAGCGCCGGGACCAGATGGGTATACTGGAGAGTTCTTTAGGATTCTGCGGAGCCAGCTCCTTGGACCGTTGTAAGATTTTTATAACACTGTTGTTTAAGATGGAGCTTTTCCCCCTCATGCAAATACAGCTCTAATCGGCTTAATGCCCAAGCAGGGGAGAGACCCGCTCCAACCAGGCGCGTATAGACCAATTTCCCTGATTAATGTGGACATAAAGATATTGTCCCGTATATTGGCAGATAGGCTGGCTCCTTTGATATCACTTATGGTGAAAGAGGATCAAGTAGGCTTTGTCCGAGGGCGCCAGTCAGTACTGAATGTGCGCAAGCTAATTCTGGCCATGATGTAGGATTTGGGAGGACAGCAGCGAGGGATGGTGGTCTGTTTGGACACTGAGCGGGCTGTTGATTGGGTGTTTTGGCCGTTTCTGTTTGGCACTGTGCTGGATAGGACTGTGAGACTGGTTTATGCAGGCAATTATGGCCCTATATTCAGAACCACGGGCTAGTGTGCTGGTGAATGGCATCAGGTCGGCAGAGTTTATGATTGCATGTGGAACTCGCCAAGGTTGCCCGCTATCACCGTTGTTGTTTCTGCTTGCACTGGAGCCTTTGTTGTGTGAGATTCGGGTGAGTGACGACATTCGGGGTGTGCTCCTGGGTGGGCACTTGCTCAAAGTGCTCGCATAAGCGGATGACCTATTACTATTTTTAGAAGCCCCGCAGACTTCCTTGGGGAGGCTCCTCCATATCATTGTTAGGTACGGCGAGATCTCGGGCTTTCACCTGAATCTGTCTAAGTCGTTAGCTGTACCATTAGATGTGGATGTGAAGAAGAACTGGAGAGGGCAGTTTCCCCGTCTCTGATGTATGAGAGGAATGTGATTCCCTTGTTGGAAGAGACCAGGCACACCTTACAACTCTGGGGCGCCTGCCCGCTTTCCCTAACAGGATGCATTAGGCTGTTTAATATGATGGTGCCCCCCCCCCCCCCGGTGGCTGTTTCAGATGTTGTCATTATTCTTGAGACAGAAGGAGGAACGGTCCTTGCATGGATTGATTCAAACATTTCTCTGGAGGGGCAGGTGTCCCAGACTTCCAATTAATATATTGCAAAAGCCTAGGGGACATGGGGGCATGGGTTTACTGAACATTAGATATCTGACAATATCTGTGCCATGAGGCATATACGAGACTGGTTGACAGGACAACAATGCTTCTCTGCGACACTTGCAGAGTCTTCCGTGCTCCCTAGAGTGCATCTCAGTTGGTTGTTGCATTCATCAAGATCAAAGCATGACATTGGGATTCGCAATAACCCATTTGTACTTTCCACCAGAGCAGCGTGGAGATGGCTGTGTCATAGACACGGCTTCTCTGCAGTAGCGGCACCTTTCTTGTCACTGTACCATAATCCGGACTTTCCAGAAGGAACATCATCACTGGCTTTTGCTTGCTGGCGCAGGAAAGGAATTCACTACTTGTACCAGCTGGTAAACAAGGAAGGAAAGATTCAGCCCTTCTTGGATATTCAACAAGAATTTGCAGTGTTTTCATCAGACTACTTTGCTTACCTCCAAATACAGCGTTACACCTCTTCACTGGGATGGATCAACCTTTGTGAGGATGTGCAGGACACGCTAAACACAGCCCTCACATTGGGGTCGCAGAATTTAGTACCATCTCGATTTCACCATAGATTTGTATTGGATTCTACAGAAGATCTGGACTTTGTGAGCAGGGTAAGCACGTGGACAGAGGACTTGATGACTGAAGTGTCTGCGGAATTGTTCCGGAGCTTTGTATTGTCTATACAACAGAGCTCCCCTTTCACAAGGTGCTGGGAGTTACAATATAAGTTTATGCTCCGAATGTATATATCTCCGGCTAGGGCGCACTGGGCTGGGTTTGGAGCCTCCGGAGCATGCCCCAAATGTAATCAGGCGCGGGCCACCCTTGGGCACATGTTTTGGTCCTGTCCACAGATCATATCTTTCTAGTCACAGGTGCTGGGTGAGATTCAAGCTTACTGGTGCCGTAAAGTGTCAAGGCATCCTCTAGTATTATTTGGCAGCTACAAATATGCAAAACCCACTTTACCTGGATTTATATGTTTTCTACAAAGAGCTATGCTAATTGGGAAAAATCCATTCTTTTGTACTGGAGGGAACCAGTGACGCCTTCTCTGGGATTGTGGAGGACACACATGATAGAGTTGTTGAAGCTGGAAAGATATGCTATTAAAGACCTGGCCTCAAAGGAGGGCAGATGCTTACAGTGGACAGGGGAACGCTTTTGGGACACTCTACAGCCAATGGCGAGAAGCAGAATCCTGAACTAATGTACATTATATATGGTGCGATTTAACAAACTTGCTTTGTAAATGTTGATTTCTAGAAAGGGGGAGGGGGTGGCAGGGGTGTGAAAGGGTTGGGGTTGGGTGGGGAAGGGGGAGGATAGTGGGATTGTTGTGGTATTAATCAGTTAAGGTATATTGGAATTGCGGAAGATCGGCATTGTATATTTGTGATGTATGTTGCAATAAACATGATTTATATTTCAACATTTTTATTGATGATTCCACAACATGACAACAGCACGCAAAGTCGTTTTACAGTGCATTGTAAACATAACATAAACATCTGATTAAACACTGTGATTCTTATCCTCATCAATCAGTTTTTAAACCTTTTCTCCCCCCCTCCCCTGTAACCTCTCCCCCCCCCCCCCCAAGCTTAACATTCATCTGCCCCGTGATTCCTGCTCCAAAGATCCTGTTGACAATACACCTCCTCTGGGCATCAGCAGTACACCATTGCACTGGTTCTTGGTTTCTCCTATTATGCCCAGCTTTATGATTCAACAGAAACCATTTCCCATGTCCTAATAATGTATAAATTTATGTTCAATAATAAGAAGTCTTGCACTACCGCTCATACCTTTCCCCCCTTCCCCCCCGATCCCCCCTCCCTCCTCCCTCTCTATACCCCCATCTACCCTCCCCCTCCCTTCCCTCAATGCAATGCTCAAAGTATCGTGCAGTCTATACTACTTTTGCCAGGGGAGTTTATTTAAAATTTGACTACGCGCTCGTGGCGAGATGGTGTTCAGATACGCCCCCCACACTGCTAAGAACGTCCGCTGCCTTCCCGGTGTCAGGCCCGCACCTCTGGCCTCCCATATCATCAGTTCGTGAAGTTTATTCCTCCAATGCCAAAAGGAGGGAGGGTGATCCTGCAGCCAGTATTGTAATATGCACTTCTTCCCTACAATGCACGCCTTCCCTAGAAATAACTTCTCCCCTCGTGTGCCCAGACTCCACAGCCCGGGCACACTGAATACTGCTCTTTCAAACGTTAGTTTAAAATTCCTACCTAGTACCTCTTGTAAAAACTGGGAGATCGCCACCCAATATCTAGAGATACTTCCACATTGCCACAGTCCATGGGCAAATGTAGCCTCACCACTTGTACATTTAAGACAACAACGGGAATCAGTTACCCCCATGTGAGCAGCCTGTCTCTGGGAAACATAAGCCCTATGCACCACCCGAAAATGACACTCCTGGAGTTCTGCACTGTGGACCAACTGTGGGCCACTTTTAAGGGCTGTCAATAACAATTGCGTAGGTATTTGCCTTCCCATCTCTCTGCTCCATCTGTCTGCCACCACCTGTAAGTCACGAGCTTTTTCTTTATTGCATAGTTCTCTATGGAACCATGCTACCGACACTTGTCCCTCTGCATCTCCTTCCAGGAGTGTTCTTAGCTGTTCACCAAAAGCAACCGACAGGCTCTCCGATGGCAGCGATCGCACGTAATGCACCAGCTGCCTATAGGCCAATATGCTTAATGGGCCCCATCCTCCCAACCCCGCAAAAGTCTGGTAATCTACCAGCGATCCGTCCTGTTGGAGTAGGTCTGCCAACCTTATTATTCCCTTATTTAATAATTGACGAAACACCTTGGAATCCCTCCCTGGCGCAAATTCTAGATTCCCTTGTATAGGAAGCCATACACTACTCGTGGGATTTTGTTGCCACAGCGGCAATAATGCTCTCCATAGCTGCCACATTGGACGCAGCAATATACTGTCCCGTAATTGTGCTGGCAGTTGTCTTCTGGGTGCATGTATCAATGATGCTATATTCCAGGGGTCAAAATAGTTTTTTTCCAGTTCCATATCGAGATAAGTGCTGGTTTCCAACAACCAGTCTCTAAGATATCTGAGTAAACAGGCTTGACTGTATTTCTTAAAATCTGGAAATCCCAGCCCTCCAAGCCTTGAGTTACCCATCACCAGTTTCCATTTCATCTTTGCCTTCCTACCCCCCCAGCAGAATCTTGCCGCCAATTTATAGAATGTCTCCAAATCTTGTTTATTAATCCATAGTGGTAAAGCCTGCATTACATAAAGCCACCTTGGAAAAATAATCATTTTTAGCAAGTGTACCCTACCATAAAAGGACACCGGTAGAGCTGACCACTTTGTCAATTGATCCTTCGTTTCCCGTAGAAGCTTGGTTACATTTATCTTGTATACCTGTGAGGTGTCCATTGTCAATTGTATTCCCAAATATCGAAACCTGCCTGTCGCCCACCTCAATGGGAAATCCCCTTCCCACATACCTCTTACTTCTTCTGAACTGGCCAGTGCCTCCGATTTCAAAAAATTTAATCTAAATCCGGAAAAGTCTCCATATTCCACTAAACTCTCCATTAGATTTCCCAATGAGGCCTTAGGTTCTGTAATAAGCATTAATAAGTCATCCGCAAACGCAGCTGTTTTAAAGGAATGTTTCCCTATGGTTACACCCTTTATACCCTGATTAGATTGAATCTCACGTAATAGTGGGTCCAATGTTAAGACAAAAAGTAGTGGCGACAAGGGGCATCCCTGTCTTGTTCCCCTACTTATCGGGAAACTATCAGACAATACTCCGTTTGCGTACACCTGTGCTCGCGGCTCTGCATATAATGCTCTAATTGCCCTCAAAAACCCCCCTCCTATACCATATGCTTCTAAGACCCCGTACATATAGCCCCAATTCACCCGATCAAACGCTTTTTCAGCGTCGAAGCTTATTAACATAGCCGGGATCTTCTCCCTCCTAATTCTTTCCAATGCCCCTAATATTCTTCTCATATTTTTTGATATTACACGCCCCCGGATAAGCCCCACCTGTGAATCAGCTATCAGCGAAGGCAACACTCTAGTTAGTCTGTTCGCCATAATTTTAGCGAGGAGCTTCACCTCCGCGTTAAGCAATGATATTGGGCGGTAGGATTCCGGCCTATCTGCTGGTTTACCCGGCTTTTGAAGAACAATTATTTGAGCTATATTAAGATATCGAGGCAGCCTTTCCTGTTGTATAATATTATTAAACACTTCCACCAGTACTGGACTAATCTCTGATCTCAGCAATTTATAAAATTCATTCCTGAAACCGTCCGGTCCTGGGGCCTTTCCCAATGTCCCTTGCTGTATTACTAATTCCACTTCTTCCACCGTCACCGAAGCATCTAATTTGGCTAGGTCAGAGTCCGCTATGCGGGGTAATCCCATACTAGACAGATACGCCTCACTATTGTCCATTATCGTATTTTGCGCTTCATAAAGCTGGGCAAAAAATTCTGTAAAAACCCCGTTAATGGCTTTATCTGTATGATGTCTGTTACCCTTGGAGTCTATCAGTGTGGTCATTTTTGTCCGTCCTTTGTTTCCTTTGACTAAACGAGCCAATAAGCCACTACTCTTATTCGCAAACCTATAGAGCTGATATTTGTAATAAGCTTGCGATCGTTTCGCCCAGTCATGCAACAGTTCATTTAAATGTTGTTGCGTTTCCAATAATTGTTTTTTCACCCTTGCAGTCTGTGTCTCCCCGAATTGTTTGCGGAGGAAAGTCATTCGTCTCTCCAGGCGCTCCACCTCCCTACGGCGCACTTTTCTCTGATGACTAATATAGGAAATCACCTCCCCCCCGTAGGACAGCTATCGCTGTCTCCCAATAAAGATCCGGTTGAGCCCTATGCTGAGCATTGGCTTCTGCATATTGTTGCCATTTTGAGACTATAAAAGGCAAAAAACTAGTGTCCCTGTACAAATAAGACGGGAAACACCAACCACCTTCCCCAGAGACAGGCTCCCCAGCCAACTTCACCTCAACCCATGCATGATCTGACACCATTATGGGGCCTATCTTTGCTTCTTCTACCTGTGTTAATAATTCTGATGATATTAATATATAGTCTATCCAGGACATTGTATTGTGAGCTCTAGATATATGTGTGTAGTCCCTTTCTAGAGGATTAAGTGTCCTCCAGACATCTATCACTCCCAATGCAGATTCTAGTAAATGCACCCCGCGTTCCGTGCGGGCTACTTCTCTATCAGTAGGTGCTGAGCGATCCAGTTTTGGGTCTGCTACATCATTCATGTCCCCTCCTAACACTATTGGTATATCCCCCAATCCCAAAATCTGCTTAATTACTCCTTTAAAGAATTTCCGCTCAAATACATTTGGGGCATATATATTGCACAAGATCATCGGTTGGCGTTCCAGTACTACAGATACTAATATAAACCGTCCTTTTGGGTCTGCTATAACTTTCTTTGTTTCCATGTGCAACCCTTTCTTTACTAGGATCACCACTCCCCCCCTTCTCCCCTCTGCTGGTGCCTCATACATGGAGCCTACCCACCATTTTTTCAATTTTTGATGTTCCCTCGTGGAGAGATGCGTCTCCTGCAGGAAGGCAACCGAGGTCCCCCTGTCCCTTAAAACCTTAAGCAATTTTTGTCTTTTAATGGGCGAGTGTATTCCCCCCACATTCCAAGAGGTGAACTTCACATCTGGCATTTTAGCCTATTCCTTCCCTTTCCCGTTGAGGTCTATTGTCCAATGAATCCATTCCCATCACCTCGTACCTAAGAGTGTCTCCCAGCCTCCACCCTCCCAGCTTAAAGGACATTATACTTATGCCACATTTCCCCTTATTTGCCCCCTCCGATCCTTCCAGTGTTGCCCTCCCTTTTCCCTCCCTCCTTCCTCCCCTATCCCCTTTTCCTCCCTCCCCCCTACCCTCTCTTCCCTTTATTGTTCCGGATTCTACCCAGAACCCTTCCATACTTGAGCTAAAGGTCACCCTTCCCCTTGTTATCTTCCTGTCTCCCCCCCTATCTTCCATCCTTATCTCCTCTCTATCCCTTGCTGACAGTCCCACTGTTATGTATTCCACCCCTCTTTGAATGCTACTGCTACTACCACTACCCAACCCCTCCGGAGCGCCACTAGGGCCCCGCAGCGTTGTACAGTGTAACATGTCTTAACTTAACCCCCCCCCCCCATTTTTCAACCAAACATTGATCAATGTCCTCATATGGGGATTACATTCGTCTGAGGGTCCCTCCTTCCTTAACCTGTTTAACCCAACCTTCCATAGTTTAACTTTAACTCCCTTACTAACTAAGCCCTTCCCTTCCTGTTAAACAGATTACTTTCATATTCCTCTGATCATACTGTCCAGTCATTTTATGTTCCTTAATACTTTTTCTACCATTCATCCTTAACATTCTCTCACAGATTCATATTCCCATACATCCATCAGACTTTACATTAATATGTTACTATTGTGCTCTCTTCTACATTGTTTTCTACATATTTACAGTAGGCAAAAATAGCATAATACAGATATATATCTCTCCCTCCCCACACTATTATATATTCAATGCCTTTTAACTTTTAGGCCATCTCTCTACAGATGTTCAGCTTATATATATCACAAATCAGCTTCTCTCCGATCTTCTCTAATGGAGTGTCATTTCAGCAGATGGCCAAACTATCCTGTACAGCTTCAATGCACAAGAATTCAGCCATACATTTACCTCTCCCCGCTAATTACACTGTTCTTGTTACCCTCTTGTAGCCTTCGGTATCCTGCTCCTTACAACTCTGTCTGTTTCTTCGTTTAGTCTGCTGCAGGTCTCTGACTCCCCAACTGTTCCATAAAACTTTTTGCATCCTCCACTTTATCAAAGAAATGCACTCGACCCTGATCGGTTACTTTAAGCTTTGCTGGGAACAATAAACTGAAGCGTACTTTGTGCTCAATCAACTTGGCGCATATTGGAACAAACTCCTTCCTTGCTGCCGCCACTTTGGTGGAGTAGTCTTGAAACACAAGAATTTTGCTGTTTTGGTAGCGTAGTTGTTTGCCTCCTCTGGTCGCTTGCAACACCCGCATTTTATGTGCATCGTTGAGTATTTTAAGGATGGTCACTCTAGGTCGCGCCTCTCCTTCACGCCTCGGGCCTAATCTGTGTGCCCGTTCCACTCGGAGTTCCCCCGTCAATTCAGGAAGCTCAGCCGCCTCTGGAATCCATTTCTCTAGAAAACTCCTTAAATCTTTGTCTCCAAGTGCTTCTGGCAACCCGACCAGTCTTAAGTTATTCCTTCGTGAGCGATTTTCAATATCTTCAAACCTCTCCTCCAGCAGCTTGAGGCGTTTTTGTAAGGCTGGACTCTCCTCCTCTAGCTTCTGCACTGTGTCTTCCACGTGCCCAACACGCTGCTGCACCTCTTTCAAACCGGACGCTATGGTGGCATACCGTTCCTCCATGCCTTCAAGCTTCTCTAGTATTTGTTGAAATTTACAGTCCACCGACTGCTCTACTGCCTCCGTCACCTCACGGATGATATCCGCCGCCCATTGTGGGCTCGGAGTCGGAGACGGCGGCTGGCTCTTGTCCGCCATCTTTGCCTCCGCTCCTCGTCCCTTCTCACGATTCTCCTTCCTCACTGATTTCGAGGCCATCCGCTTTTGGACTTGTTGCGTTTTGTTCACCACAACCGCCCCGTTATTTCTGTGCCTTTTTTAAGTCCGTTTCGGGGGGGAGACAGGTTGGTTATTTTTATCGATTCTATCGGGCGCCTCGGAGCAATGAGTGCATGCGTCCTCACTCCTCCATAGCCCAACCGGAAGTCCAATAAACATGATTTAAATATAAAATGTCTTATGGAAAGGAGGGCTCACCATAGATTTTAAATTTTAAAAAATATTTTTAAAAATTCTTGTAGTTGGGGGCAGGACTAGGCAAGGGCAGAGCTGGGCAAGGAGGGCTAGGCAAGGGGCCTGGGCCATACTGAACTTTTCTGCACAGGGCCCCGCAATTGCTAAGTTTCTCTCTGCTGTGGTGGACCTCCCTGTCCAGCTGGAGTTCTGTCAGGGTGTTGATCCTTTCACACTGCTTTCCATCTCCTGGCTCCTTGAGGTTGTAGGGGGGCTAACTCAGGAATAATGTCAGCAAGTACTTTTTCACGGAGAGGGTGGTAGATACCTGGAATGCTTTCCCGGGGGAGGTGGTAGAGATGAAAACGGTAACGGAATTCAAAAATGAATGGGATAAACACAAAGAAATCCTTTATAGAAGGCATGGAACCAAACACGCTTACCAGTGCAGTGATTGGATGGCAACACCAGTTATTGGGAAGCAAAGCCAGTGCTGGGCAGACATCTATGGTCTGTGTCCTGATTGTGGCTGACCGGATTCAGCTTCAGTAGCTGGAGAACAAGGCCAGTGTCAAGCAGACTTCTATGGTCTGTGTCCTGATCGTGACTGGACAGATAGGCCAGTGCTGGGCACAGGGACGTAGCTACGGGTGGGCCTGGGTGGGCCCAGGCCCACCCAGTCGTTTGCGACTTTCCACGATGACGATGACGACGTGGAGGGGCATAATCGAACGCGAACGCCTATCTCCATGGGCGTCTATGTCCGAAAACAGGTACGTGAAGAGGCGGGACAGACCGTATTTTCGAAAAAATGGTCGTTTTTCAGCTGGGCGTTTGTTTTTTTTAGCAATAATGGAAACTAAAAACGCCCAGCTCAAAAACGTCCTAATCTGAGCCATTTGGTCATGGGAGGGGCCACGATTCGTAGTACACTCGACCCCCTGACATGCCAGGACACCAACTGGGCACCCTAGAGGTCAGTGCGGTGGACTTCAGACAACGCTCCCACATGCATAGCTCCCTTACCACGGGTGCTGAGCACCCAACCCCCTCCCCCAAAACCCACTACCCACAAATGTACAACACTACCATAGCTCTTACGGGTGAAGGGGGCACCTACATGTGGGTACAGTGGGTTTTGGAGGCCTCCCATTTACCAGCACAAGTGTTACAGGTAGGGGGGGATGGGCCTGGGTCCACCTGGCTGAAGTGCACTGCGGTACCCACTAAAAGTGCTCAGGGACCTGCATACACGCAGGCCTCTAGGACTTGTTGCTGCTATATAACATTGGCAGACCAGTTGACACCTGAAGACTAATCGCTCCGAAAACGTCCTTTATTGGAATAAGCACGCTTACAGTTAACTGCAGATCAGAGGTTGTGCCCCACTGGCAACGAGTCTCCCTGGTACTGAGATGAGCAATAGGTCCGAGCTGGCAGAATAGTGTACAGTGCCCTCTTTCAGCCACATTCAAGGTAAGAACTAAGTTCTGTAACGTGGCTAACACGTGAAAGGGATCTAAAACTGGCTTACAAAAATGGCCACTACCTCATGGACTACTGGAAACAAAACAGGGCACACTCTGACCCAGTAGGCAGGGGGAAAAGCACCATGGGAGTAGAGCCTACCAACTACCAACATCATGAGCATTTACCACAAGCTAGTGGAATCACGGAGCCCAATACCCTACACCTACCACAACGCATTGCTGATGTGACTCTGCAGTGCGCATAACAGAAAAGGTGTCACACTCACCCGAGAGCCACATCAGAACCAGGGAAAAGCTGTCACAGGATAGAACACATTCTGCTGTCATGGAGGTGGGTACGGCATTTGAGGCTGGCATACAGGCTGGAAAAAAAGTTTTTAAAGTGGGGTCTTTTTGGTGGGAGGGGGTTAGTGACCACTGGGGGAGTCCGGGGAGGTCATCCCCGATTCCCTCCAGTGGTCATCTGGTCAGTTGGGGCACTTTTTTGGGACCTGTTCGTGAAAAAAAGGGTCCAAAAAAAGTGACCCAAAATCGCGGTAAAAACGCCTTTTTTTTCGATTATCAGCTAAAGACACCCATCTCTCCTCGGCTGATAACCACGCCCCAGTTCCGCCTTCTCCACGCCTCCAACACGCCCCCATCAACTTTACCTGTTTCCGCGACGGATTGCAGTTGGAAACGCTCAAAATCGGCTTTCGATTATACCGATTTGGGCGCCCACGGGAGAAAGACGCCCATCTCCTGTTTTGGGTCACAATATAGGCGTTTCTTTCTTTTGATTATAAGCAGGTTAGTCTTCTTGCCCGCAGCGGCGAGCGGGCGGGTTGAAAAGCAGCAAGTAGCCAGGTTCGACTCCGTCCTTCGCTTCCTGCCCTCTCTCTGCGCCATCCTGCCCGCCCGAAAGGAAATGACATCAGAGGAAGGCGGGATGGCGCAGAGAGAGGGCAGGAAACGAAGGACGGAGTCGAGCCTGGCTGCTTGCTGCCTTTACGCCCGCCCACTTGCCGCTGTGGTCAAGAAGACTAAGTCATCATCGTCACGCAGGTCCCACAGTACATTCTTGATGATGCCCCGCTCCACTCATGCTTACCCTCCCCCAGCCATCTCTCCTCTTGTGCTCTCTTATTTATCCCTACTATCCCCCTTCATTCTCCTCACCCTGGGTTACCACATGGCTCCAGAAAAAGGAGGACGGATTGAGCCAGCTGGGTTTTACTTCCATTGCTTTGAAAGCAATGGAAGTAAAACCCAGCTGGCTCAATTACTTCCATTGAAAGCAATTGCTTTCCATTGAAAGCAATGGAAGTAAAACCCGGCTGGCTCAATCCATCCTCCTTTTTCTGGAGCCATATGGTAACCCACCTCACCACCATCTCTCTCACTCTTCCCAAGTCCATTCTCTTCTCAGACTCACTCCTTCACCTCTTTTCTCACTCCTCTGTTGCCCTAGTCTCTCATGTCCTATTGCCTTCCAAACTTCCCTCTCTGTGTCTTATTCTCATTTTGACCCTGCTCTACACACCCTTCTCTTTGCTGCCAGCCATCTTTCTGATTTTGTTTTTTGTTCTGTTTTTTTTCTCCTTTTGGGGGAGGGGTTGCTGAGTCCAGTGCAAAATAACCCCATTAAATTAAATTGAGGGGGAGGGGGAGTACAGTCTAATAGTACACCCATAGCAATGATAGTGAGGCTGAGGGGTCAGCACCGTCATACACATGGCTTAGGTAAGGAGCAGAGAAAGTGCAAAATAGCTCCCCCAACATGTATCTCCTGCTGCCTTCTTGCAGGCTCTGTTGTTCACTCCTTCTTTTTGGCAAAAAAATAAGTCTGTGCAGCTTTGGTATTAAGCAGGCCTTCTACTTATGTATCCCTTCCTTGTGTTAGGGATTATCAGGAGTACACATCACAGGTTGATGAACCCCTTCTCTGTTGCTAGCAGTACACAACTTACTGCGCTCACAACCTTTCTGTTTTGCAGCTGGTGCAAGCCTAGTTCAAAATCACAGTTGGTACAGTAAATATCTCATTGAGAGAGCCTCCTGCCACTAGTATAATAATATGGTACAGTGTGATCTTATATTTTGGTTTTATATTGCATTTGATTTACATTGCAACATTTAAATGGTAGGGAGGTTTTATAGCTGCAGAACGGAAGGTGAATTGCTTTTGACTGTGTATTTTTTTTTGTCCAGTGAAATGTGCGCACGTCCGAACTTAAAGCCCACCTCTTTACCACTGCTTTTGACTCCTAACCACTACTCACTTGCCCTGTCCTTTATCCTCACCTATTTATCCCCTTACCCTTAATTGTTCTGTCTGTTTTACCTGTCTTATCTAGATTGTAAGCTATTTGAGCAGGGACTGTCTTTTTTGTGTATGGTGTACAGCGCTGCGTATGCCTTGTAGCGCTATAGAAATGATAAATAGTAGTAGTAGTCCACTGTAAGGAAGGAAGCCATTTGGTAAATGTGTTTCCACTCCCCCGCGCAGCCATCGCCGTTCACTCAAAACACAGCAAGCAAACCTGTGAGCTGCTGCATCCACGTTGTTGTTCTTTATTGAAAGAGGGGAGCGGGGGAGACGCCGGATAGAATGGGGAAGGGGATGGAAAGAAACTGGATGGGCAGGGGAGCGAGGAGAATTGCTGGACAACAGGGATTGATGGAGGGGACAGGGGAGCGAGGAAATTTGCTGGAGATGGATGGAGGAGAAGGCAGGGGAGAATGGAGAGTTGCTGGACATGGATGGATGGATAGAGAGGAGGGCAGGGGAGAGAATAGAAATTGCTGGACGGAGTGGAGGGCAGGGGAAGGAGGAGAATTGCTGGACATGGATGGATGGAGAGGAAAGGGGAGAGAGGAAATTTGCTGGGTATGGATGGATGGAGGAGAGGGCAGGGGAGAATGGAGAGTTGCTGGTCATGGATGGATGGAGGGGAGGGCAGAGGAGAGAGGAGAATTGCTGAACATGGATGGATGAATGCAGGGGATAGAGGACATTTGCAAGATATGGGTGGATGGAGGAGAGGGCAGGGGAGAATGGAGAGTTGCTGGACGGATGGATGGAGGGAGCGGAGAGAAGTCAGGGAGGAGATGCGCATGGATGGAGGGGAGGGAAGAGAGGAGAAATACTGGACATGGATGGAGGGCAGGGAAGAGAGGAAAAATGTTGGACAAGGATGGAGGGAAGGAAAGACAAAGGAAGGAGATGCACATGGATGGAGGAGAAGGGAGATAGGAGAAATGCTGGACATGGATGGAGGGGAGGGAAGACAGAGGAAGTAGATGCACATGGATGGAGGGGAGTGAGGAGAAATGCTGGATATGGATGGAGGGAAAACTGCTGAGTTTAAGGGCTGGTTTGGAACATGAGGGCAGATACTGAAACTCGAAAAAAGGATAGGGACAGGGCTACAGATGGTAGACAGGACACAAAAGAACACAGGAGGATGGTGGACATGGTGAGAGAAAAAATATCAAATGGAAAGAAGACACTGCATAAAACAGAAGACACTGGGACCAAAGCGAATGGATCAGACAACAAAGGTAGAAAAAAGTATTTTATTCAGAATGTATTAACTGGAATATGTCAGCTTTTGGAAATGTGCATCTGTGATATTTTGCATGTAAGTTTCAATTTTTCTGGTATTGCTGCATGCTGAGTCTGACTTCTTGAGTTAACTTTCCAGTTCAATATTTTGCCTTCATATTTTTTGATTTCTAGTTCCTTGTGTCATGTCTGTTGTGTCATGTGTTTTTCATGTGTGATCAAGGTGCAGTATTCTGCTAGCGTGTAGTATTTGTAGCCCTTTTTTTTTCACAAGGAAGTGTATTGGTGTTTTAGAGCCTAGTGTAATTACAGTTCTGCCTTTTCAAGCATAAGGTTGTAGCTCATCCTGTCCTTGGAATTAGTGCTGTTATGGTTTGGTAAAGATATGAGTGTATTTTTGCACAAGTTTGTGTATAGCATTTTGCAGTGGAGAGATTGTGGGATAATGTAATTATATTTAAAAATATCAATTTTTCCATTAAGTATGTATGTGGTTATACTGATGCAGGGCAGCTGATGGGCAGACTACTTAGAAATCCATCATCAAGTGAATTCTAAGGCATTATTTTGTAGGATCCCAAGAGACACTACTCATATAGACAGTGCATGCCCACCCATATTAGCTCTGGGCCCACCCAAAATCTCAGGTCTGGCTACGCCACTGGCTGGGCAAACCTTTATGGTCTGTGCGCTGATCATGGCTGGACAGATTAGGATGGGCTGGAATGGGGCTTTGATGACAACTTCAGAAGTTGCATAACAATGCCAGTGCTAGGCAGACTTCTATGGTCTGTGCCCTGAAAATGGCAAGGACAAGTCAACATCAAGCTATACATGTGTAGTGTCATATCATACTTTAGCTAAGAGTTTACCTTGTTGGGCAGACTGGATGGATTGTACAGCTCTTTATCTGCTGTCTTCTACTATGTTACTACGTTACTGTATTGCAAGTGTGGACTGGGCCTAAACTGTTGTGCTGCATATTACCACAGCTTCCTCTTCTTTGCTTTCTCTAAACTACAGTCTTGTACTGCTTTCTCAATACCACGGTCTTGTACTGTGGGTAATGCTGGAATTCGTGTGCCACAAACAGCACAATCCTCCAGCACAGAGCTATCTTCCAAGTCCTACCTTTGGTGCAGTGCAGATATGCTGGGCCACCTGCTGTACCATCAGTATCACTCTAATCCTGCTTCTGCAGCACTTTCCCCCTTCTCTTTCTTAATGCCAGTGTGGCAGGGACTGGGGCTGGAGCTAAACAGTAATTATCATGTTGTGTACTCACCTCACATTCTGCTTGTATCTTACCAAAGGTCAAAAGACAGGTGAGCCTTCTTAGGCTGGTCAGAATTGGTAGGTGTGCTGTCATAATCTTCCAACTTCACTCTCACAACTCACACCTGCACAGGGCTAGGCCACGCCACAAAATTTGTCCTCCACTCCAGCCTGCACAGGGTAAAGTTGCTCCTGTTCCAGTGAGCTCCACTTCTTTTCCTCTGTCTGTGGCAGGCAGCAGCATGCAGATTTCACACCAAAGGCTTTTTTGTACTGCCACAGAGAGAGAAGAACATGAAGGTGCTTGCATACAGAGGATTTTTTCCAATCAGCAAGTCCGGCATAAGGGTATCTGATGCCCTAGGTAAACTTTCAGTTGTGTACCCCCAACCAGCCCCAGCCCCATTAATTTTTGAAGTGGATCTCCCAAAAGCAGCACTGCTCCATGCACACTCTGCATAGAGACTCACAGCCCTTATATATGGCAGTTCTGCCTCCACTTCCTCTTCTTCTGCCTCCTCCTCTTCCTCTGCTTCTTCTTCCAGATGAAGGTTCTCTATGGGAGGAAGGAACTGTGGTTAGTCTCAGTCAAAGGGTGCCTGGCGTATATTGGCTCCATGTGTGGTGGATGCTGCCCTGGCTTGATGTGGCAGAAACTGGGTAAAAGTTGCTCTGTTTATTGATTTCTGTCCCCTAACGATTCGGAAGGCAAGGCGAAACCAAGATCCCTGTTGGGACTTTTAAATTTGTGCTTTTGTTACCCTCCCTGAAGAAAATCCGCTCAGCCTTTGCAGCTTAATCCATCACAGTTGTTTGGAGCAGATCTAATTCATGGACCGATAAGTTGTTGTTTCTTCATATTTTCTGTGCTTGAATATATGGTCATTTTTGAGATGGACATTGATTGATTAAGATTGTTAAAAATGCTGTGATGGAAAAGGGTGTATTTGCATTTGGAACATGCACATGTTTTATTTCTGAGCACTTAATTAAAAAATCTAATGGTTATAGATATTGAAATTTCATTATATTAATAATAAACACAGATATTTTTGAGTTAATAAATTATTTTTGAAAAGATATGTGGAGGGGCATAATCGAACGGCGCCAGCCAAATATATGGCCGGCCATCTATTTGGCTGGCGCCGCAAAGAGCACTCCCGAACCATATTATCGAAAAAGATGGCCAGCCAACTTTTGTTTCAATAATATGGTTCGGGCCGGCCAAATGTCAGAGATGGCCGGGTTTGAGATGGCCGACATCGGTTTTCGCCAATAATGGAAACTAATGCCAGCGATTTCAAACCCGGCCAAATCCAAGGCATTTGGTCGTGGGAGGAGCCAGCATTTGTAGTGCACTGGACCCCTGACATGCCAGGACACCAACCGGGCACCCTAGGGGGCACTTCTAAAAATTTAAAAAAATAATAAAAATAGCTCCCAGGTGCATAGCTCCCTTACCTTGGGTGCTGAGCCCCCCCAAATCCCCCCCAAAACCCACTCCCCACAACTCTACACCATTACCATAGCCCTTATGGGTGAAGGGGGGCACCTACATGGGTTTGGGGGGGTTGGAGGGCTCCCATTTACCACCACAAGTGTAACAGGTGGGGGGGGGGGGGGGGTGGGCCTAGGTCCTGAAGTGCACTACACACACTAAAAACTGCTCCAGGGACCTACATACTGCTGTCAGGGAGCTGGGTATGACATTTCAGGCTGGCATAGAGGCTGGCAAAAATGTTGTTGTTTTTTTTTTTTTTGGGTGGGAGGGGGTTGGTGACTACTGGGGGAGTAAGGGGAGGTGATCCTCGATTCACTCCGGTGGTCATCTGGTCAATTGGGGCACCTTTTTGAGACTTGGTCCTAAAAAAAAATGGACCAAGTGAAGCCGGTGAAATGCTCCTCAGAGCTGGCCTTCTTTTTTCCATTATCAGCTGAAGCCAGCCATGTCTTAACAATGCCCCCATCCCGCCTCCGTCCCGCCTCCCATACCCTTCTGAAACGCCCCCTTTAAATTTGGCCGGCTCTGCGAAGGAAAACAGTTGGAGCTGGCCAAAATCGGCTTTCCATTATACCGATTTCGCTGGCTTCAGGAGATAGCTGGCCATCTCCCGATTTGTGTTGGATGATGGCCGGCGATCTCTTTTGAAAATAAGCTGGATAGTGTTTTCTTACTTGGACAGTTTATATTTTCTGATTTCAGTGAGTCCAGGATAAACTATAATTTTTTTGAGTTTAAACTCCTGATTGTCTAGTATTTGTTGATGTGGTTTACACATGTATCCTCTTGTGCTCCGGCCAGTCATTTCCACTACCCAAGGGTCTCTTGCAGGTGTAAGCTTGTTACCAGTGATTTGGTCTTTGCTGTAAATCTACAGTGGCTGCACTTAGCACAATGTGATGAGTTGCTGTACCAAAATAATTTGGAATGTGGTGGGGTGCCATTGTTCTCTTAGAGGTCCAGACACATCAGCAAACTACTACAAATACTACTACTACCACAAATCATTTCAATAGCGCTACCAGTCGTACGCAGCGCTTCACAATTGAACATGAAGAAGAGATAGTCCCTGCTCAAGAGAGCTTACAATCTAATTCAGGACAGACAGACAGGACAAATAAGGGATAAGGGTAGGACAGATAGGACACATAGGGATAAGGGACTATTGAAGAGAGGAAGACAAGATAAAGGTTACGAACAAGTGAAAAGTTAGGAGTCAAAAGCAACATCAAACAGGTGGGCCTTTAGCCCGGATTTGAAGATGGCCAGAGATAGAGCTTGTCGTAGAGGCTCAGGAAGTCTATTCTAGGCATAAGGTGCGGCAAGATAAAAGGAAAGGAGTCTGGAGTTAGCGATGGAGGAGAAAGGTGCAGTTAGGAGAGATTTGCCTAGTGAACAGAGTTCCTGGGAAGGAGTGTAGGGACAGATGAGGGTGGAGAGGTAGTGAGGGGCTGCAGAGTGATTGCACTTATAGGTCAATAAGAGGAGCTTGAATTGTATACGGAAACGGATATGGAGCCAGACTTCAGAAGAGGGCTGATATGAGCATAGCGACTTTAGCGGAATATTAGTCGTGCAGCAGAATTTTGAACAGATTGAAGAGGAGAGAGATGGCTGAGTAGAAGACCTGTGAGAAGCAAGTTGCAGTAGTCTATGCGAGAGGTGATGAGAGTGTGGATGAGGGTTCTGGTAGCGTGCTCAGAAAGGAAAGGGCGAATTTTGGCAATATTATAAATGAAGAAACGACAGGTTTTAACAATCTGCTTAATATGTGCTCCCACCCCCTCACTCTCTCCTCAATCACTGGCTGACTACTTCCGCGACAAGGTACAGAAGATCAACCTCAAACTCACTACCAAGCCACCTCCTCCTCTTCACCCTTTAACCCACTCCCTCAACCAACCAACCCAGACCTCCTTCTCTTTTCCTGATATCACCGAAGAGGAAACCGCCCACCTTCTTTCCTCCTCGAAATGCACCACCTGTTCCTCTGATCCCATCCCCACCAACTTACTCAACACCATCTCTCCTACTGTCACCCCCCCCCCCCCAATCTGTCATATCCTCAACCTCTCTCTCTCTCCACTACAACTGTCCCTGACACCTTCAAGCACGCTGTAGTCACACCACTCCTCAAAAAACCATCACTAGACCCTACCTGTCCTTCCAACTACCGACCCATCTCCCTCCTACCCTTCCTCTCCAAGATACTTGAACGCGCTGTTCACAGCTGCTGCCTTGATTTTCTCTCCTCTCATGCCATCCTCGATCCACTTCAATCCGGTTTTCGCCCTCTACATTCGACAGAAACGGCACTCACTAAAGTCTGCAATGACCTGTTCCTTTCCAAATCCAAAGGTCACTACTCCATCCTCATCCTCCTCTACCTATCCACCGCTTTCGACACTGTCAATCATAATTTACTTCTTACCGCACTGTCCTCATTTGGGTTCCAGGGCTCTGTCCTCTCCTGGTTCTCCTCTTATCTCTCCCACTGTACCTTCAGAGTACATTCTTATGGATCTTCCTCCACCCCCATCCCGCTCTCTGTTTGTGTTCCTCAAGAATCTGTCCTTGGACCCCTTCTTTTTTCAATCTACACCTCTTCCCTGGGCTCGCTGATCTCATCTCATGGTTTCAAATATCATCTTTATGCTGACGATACCTAGCTCTATCTCTCCACACCAGTCATCACTGCGGAAACCCAGGCCAAAGTATCGGCCTGCCTATCCGACATTCCTGTAGTCCATCACCCCTCTAACACCTCATCCTCTGCTTTTGATGACCCTCATACTATCAACAGTCACACTCTCAGCAGTTGTCTTACTTCCTTTAACTTACCATCAACTCAGATCATTTCAAAAATCTTTCAATCCTTGCAAATGACTAAAGCTCCTCATGATCCTCTTCCCTCTCTATTTTTCACATTCTTCGAGCCCACGATGCTTACCTATCTTCAGATGATGGTCAAGTCTCTAAATCAAGGAACATTCCCCACAGCCTGGAAAACAGTTTACATCCATCCCAACTCTAAAAACCTCAAAAGGATCTGAATTGCTGCTTCCAACTTTTGTCTAATAACCCAGTTATCATTCTTATCATATCTAGTAGAAAAAATTGTATTTAATCAGCTCAAAGACTACTTAGATAATACAAGTGTATTGCACTCAAATCAGACAGGATTTAGAAAACATTATAGCACTGAAACTTCTCTCCTTGGACTGGCTACACATATTCTATGAAGCCTAGACCAGGACAACCTATTTGTGCTCATATATCTGAATCTTTATGCAGTCTTTGATCTGGTTGATCACGACCTACTCCTAGCCAGACTTAATTCTATAAGTATCACTGATAAGCCATAACTGGTTCTTCTCATATCTGTTAATAGATCCTACACTGTACACTGGCTAGACACTTCCTCAACTCCTTGCACCCTGCCCTCTGGTGTCCCCAAAGGCTCCATTCTGGCCCCTACTCTATTTAATATCATCCCCTCCCTGATACAGTCACTCAATCTCATCTTCTTCATCTACGCTGGCGATATTCAGATAGCTAGCCTCCAATGTTACACTTCTCAAGAGATCCATGCCCTACATGAAAAAATAAAATAAGATAGCACAATGGCTTCAACTCCACAAACTCAAACTTAATCCAAACAAAATGAAAGGACTCCTTATGTATTGTACAAACCCTCCCACCCTTCTAGCTTCAATTACTATGGCACATTCCCCAGTCTCATTTATAGATTCTTTAAAGATATTGGAAGTCATCTTAGACAGTGCCCAGCTTCAACTTCACACTACATATTACTAACACAGTATGTACTTGATTTCACAAACTTAAACCGGTCTACCCCACTCACAATCTTTTCTCAGAGACAGTTCTCCGGATTCTGGTTCACTTGCTCATAATCATACATCTAGACTACTAAAATGTAGGCTCCATAGCTTGTGATCTATGCCAACTCCAACTTATGCAAAATGCTGCAATCAAACTAATCACTGGTTCGTGTAAACATGACCTCATTAGCTCCATTCTTTGAGAAGAGCACTGGCTCTCAATCCCCCATTGAATAACGTACAAAACCTCACTCTTCACCTTCAAGGTTCAACAATCTGGACTGTCTCTCTATTTATTCTGGATTATAACACCTTATCTTCAAGCCAGAGCACTTCATTCCACCAACCAAAACCTTTTAACTATCTCATCCCTCCACCAGGTCTGTTTTGATACTATCCAGTCTGAAATTTTCAGCATTAATGCTCCCACCCTATGGAATTCTCTCCCCCTATTATTACATAGCAAGTAGTCCCTTGATAAATTTTTAAAAGGCTTGAAAACATTCCTGTTTATAAATGCCTCCTTTGGCAATGTCCCCTCCTTGCCCCCTGCGTGCCTCCTGCCTGGCAGCACAGCCATGGGATCTCCAGCAACACCTTTTCCATTTTCTACATATTTTTAGCTCTTCTGTCCTCCCTATCTTGTCAATTTTGTAGTTCCTTTCTCTACCCTGTTATATATTATTTTATGTAAATTGCCTTGAAAGGTACATCATTGTGCGGTATATGAAAACTGATTAACATAGAGGGGCATAATGGAACAGAAACGCCTATCTCCATGGGCGTTAATCTCCGAGAACGGGTCCGTGAAGGGGCGGACCGAACCGTATTATCGCTAAAAAATAGACGCCCATGTTTTATTCGCCAATGTGTGAGCTGGGCGTTTTTGCTTTTCAGCAATAATGGAAAAGGAAAGTGCCCAGCTCAAAAACGAATAAATCCAAGGCATTTGTTCGTGGGAGGGGCCAGGATTCGTAGTGCACTGGTCCCCCTCACATGCCAGGACACCAACCGGGCACCCTAGGGGGCACTTTTACAAAAACAAAAAAAAAGGTAAAAGAGCTCCCAGGTGCATAGCACCCTTCCCTTGTGTGTTGAGCCCCCCAAATCCCCCTCAAAACCCACTGCCCACAAGTCTACACCATTACTATAGCCCTAAGGGGTGAAGAGGGGCACCTACATGTGGGTACAGTGGGTTTGGGGGGGTTGGACGACTAATAAGCATTAAGCAGCACAATTGTAACAGGTAGGGGGGATGGGCCTGGGTCCACCTGCCTGACGTCCACTGCACCCCCTAACAACTGCTCCAGGGACCTGCATACTGCTGCCTGGGAGGAGGGTATGACATTTGAGGGTGAAAATAAAAAGTTGTGAAACATCATTTTTTTGTGGTGGGAGGGGGTTAGTGACCACTGGGGGAGTCAGGGGAGGTCATCCCCGATTCCCTCTGGGGGTAATCTGGTCATTTAGGGCACTTTTTGGGGCCTTATTCGTGAAAAAACAGGGTCCAGGAAAAGTGCCCTAAATTCTAGCTACAAACGCATCCATTATCGGCGAAGGGCGCCCATCTCTGTTCGGGTGATAACCACGCCCCAGTTCCGCCTTCGACACGCCTTCGACACGCCCCCGTCCACTTTGTCCGCATCCGTGACGGAGTGCAGTTGAAAGCGTCCCAAATTCGGCTTTTGATTATACCGCGTTATTCGTTTTTGTGAGATAAACGCCCATCTCCCGATTTAGGTCGGAACTTGGGCGTTTTTCTCGTTCGATTATAAGCTGGATAGTAACATAGTAGATGATGGCAGAAAAAGACCTGCACGGTCCATCCAGTCTGCCCAACAAGATAAACTTACATGTGCTACTTTTTGTGTATACCTTACCTTGTTTTGTACCTGTCCTTTTCAGGGCACAGACCGTATAAGTCTGCCCAGCACCATCCCCGCCTCCCGCCACCGGCTCTGCCACTCAATCTCGGCTAAGCTCCTTAGGATCCATTCCTTCTGAACAGGATTCCTTTATGTTTATCCCACGCATGTTTGAATTCCGTTACCGTTTTCATTTCCACCACCTCCCGTGGGAGGGCATTCCAAGCATCCACTACTCTCTCCGTGAAAAAAAACTTCCTGACATTTTTCTTGAGTCTGCCCCCCTTCAATCTCATTTCATGTCCTGTCGTTCTACTGCCTTCGCATCTCCGGAAAAGGTTCGTTTGCAGATTAATACCTTTCAAATATTTGAAAGTCTGTATCATATCACCCCTGTTTATCCTTTCCTCCAGAGTATACATGTTCAGGTCCGCAAGTCTCTCCTCATACGTCTTGTAATGCAAATCCCATACCATTCTCGTAGCTTTTCTTTGCACCGGTTCAATTCTTTTTACATCCTTAACAAGATACGGCCTCCAAAACTGAACACAATACTCCAGGTGGGGCCTCACCAACGACTTATACAGGGGCATAAACACCCCCTTTCTTCTGCTGGTCACACCTCTCTCTATACAGCCTAACAACCTTCTAGCTACGGCCACCGCCTTGTCACACTGTTTCGTCGCCATCAAATCCTCATATACTATCACCCCAAGATCCCTCTCCCCATCCGTACCTATCAGACTCTCCCCGCCTAACACATACGTCTCCCGTGGATTTCTACTCCCTAAGTGCATCACTTTGCATTTCTTCGCATTGAATTTTAATTGCCAAAGCTTAGACCATTCTTCTAGCTTCCGTAGGTCCTTTTTCATGTTTTCCACTCCCTCCGGGGTGTCCACTCTGTTACAGATCTTAGTATCATCCGCAAATAGGCAAACTTTACCTTCTAACCCTTCGGCAATGTCATTCACAAATATATTGAACAGAATCGGCCCCAGCACCGATTCTTGAGGCACTCCACTACTCACCTTTCCCTCCTCCAAGCGAATTCCATTCACCACCACCCTCTGGCGTCTGTCCGTCAACCAGTTCCTAATCCAGTTCACCACTTCGGGTCCTATCTTCAGCTCATCCAGTTTATTTAAGAGAGCCTCCTGTGGGGAACCGTGTCAAAAGCTTTGCTGAAATCTAAGTAGATTTCGTCCATAGCTCGTCCCTGATTCAATTCTCCTGTCACCCAATCAAAGAACTCAATGAGATTCGTTTGGCACGATTTCCCTTTGGTAAAACCATGTTGTCTCGGACCTTGTAACTTATTGGCTTCCAGGAAATTCACTATCCTTTCCTTCAGCATCGCTTCCATTACTTTTCCAATAAGCGAAGTGAGGCTTACCGGCCTGTAGTTTCCAGCTTCTTCCCTATCACCACTTTTGTGAAGGACCACATCCGCCGTTCTCCAATCCCTCGGAACCTCTCCCGTCTGCAAGGATATATTAAACATATCTTTAGGAGGACCCACCAGAACCTCTCTGAGCTCCCTCAATATCCTATGGTGGATCCCATCCGGTCCCATGGCTTTGTCCACCTTTAGCTTTTCAAGTTGTTCATACACACTCTCTTCCGTGAACGGTGCTCTATCCACTTCAATCTAATTTGTACTTTTTCCAGTCCATTGCGGTCCTTCTCCAGGATTTTCTTCTGTGAAAACAGAACAGAAGTATCTATTTAGCAAATTTGCTTTTTCTTCATCATTATCATTTAGTCTCACAATTCCGTTTTTAGTCATTCTCCTTTCACTAATATACCTGAAGAAAATTTTGCCACCCCCCCCCCCCTTACATTTCTAGCCATTTGTTCTTCCGTTTGCGCTTTCGCCAGAGGTATCTCTCTCTTGGCTTCTTTCAGTTTCATCCGGTATTCCTCCTCGTGTTCCTTTTCTTGAGTTTTTTTGTATTTCTGGAACGCCAACTCTTTAGCCTTTGTATTATGCACACCTTAAAAATACACGTCAAACAGTCTTGTAAAATTTATAACATTATATTGTTTGCATTTGTATCCCACATTTTCCCACCTCTTTGCGGGCTCAGTGTGGCTTACAATAAGATAAGAATAATGAAAATACATTTGTTACAACTTGGTTATGGGTTATATTGTACAAGTTATGCGAGATATCGAATTATCATTAGGAATATCACAATGAGACGTCAACATGAAGCTTAAGGGCAGTGTTAGGTCACAAGGGCATGTGGTGTACATATTTCTGTGAGTAAGTGTATGAGTAGTGTTGAATTGTGGGGGATGGGAGATCATAAGTGGATGTATGATGCATTGATGAACAGTGAGTGTGGACTCTATGTGTTTTGGTTCTTTCCGTAAATTGTTTCAAATAGATGGGTCTTCAGTGATCTGCGGAAGGATGCTTGTTCGTGGGTCGCTCTTAAGTTGCGCGGCAGTGTGTTCCAAAGCTGCGTGCTCGTGTGAGAAAAGGTTGACGCGTGTAGCGTCTTGTATTTCACGCCCTTGCAAGTAGGGAAATGGAGGTTGAGGTATGTTCGGGAAGATCTCCTAGCATTTCTGGGTGGTAAGTCAATCAACTCGGACATGTAGGCTGGGGCTTCGCCGTGAATGATCTTGTGGACTAGTGTGCATACCTTAAAAGTGATGCGTTCCTTAAGTGGAAGCCAGTGTAGTTTTTCTCGTAGTGGTGTTGCCCTTTCATACTTTGGTTTTCCGAAGATGAGTCTGGCTGCTGTGTTCTGGGCTGTTTGAAGTTTCCTCAGTGTTTGCTCTTTGCAGCCTGCGTATAATGAGTTGCAGTAATCCAGATGGCTGAGGACGAGTGATTGCACAAGGTTACGAAAGACGAATCTTGGGAAGAATGGTCTTATCCTTTTCAGTTTCCACATGCAGTAGAACATCTTCTTAGTTGTGTTGTTTGCATGGGTTTCAAGTGTTATGTGGCGGTCGATAGTGACTCCAAGGATTTTTAGTGTTTTTGAGATTGGAAGGTTTAGGTTTGGTGTATTTATCACTTTGAATTCGTTAGTGTTGTATTGGGAGGTGAGTACCAGGCATTGAGTTTTATCAGTATTTAATTTCAGACGGAATGTGTCTGCCCATGTGTTCATGATGTGTAGACTTTGATTGATTTCGTTGAGGATTTCTTTGATGTCTTGTTTGAAAGGGATGTATATTGTCACATCATCGGCATATATATCAGGGGCGTAGCCACGGGTGGGCCTGGGCCCACCCAATTTGGGGTCAGGCCCGCCCAGCAGCTCAGTGATACGGGAGGCTCCGGTCCCCATCATTATCCATTCCCCCGTGGCGTGCCGCAACTTTCATCCCCATCTTCCCTCACCCTCACCCTCGCAGGCCCGCCCAGCAGCGATTTCGATCGCAGGCAGCTCCTTCGGCTCGCACACGCTGCCTGCCGGCTGCCGCTCAAATCTCCTTGCAGCTACTAGCAGCGCTAACCCGGAAGCCTCTCCTCTGAGCTTCCGGGTTAGCGCTGCTAGTAGCTGCAAGGAGATTTGAGCGGCAGCCGGCAGGCAGCGTGTGCGAGTCGAAGGAGCTGCCTGCGATCGGAATCGCTGCTGGGCGGGCCTGCGAGGGTGAGGGAAGATGGGGGTGAAAGTTGTGGCACGCAACGGGGCAAGGGATGATGGGGAAAAGATGTTGGAATGGGGGAGGGAAGACGGGGACAGCAGCTGCACGGGGGGGGGGGGAGGGAAGAAGATGGAAGGAAAGATGCTGCACAGGGAGGAGGGAAGATGGAATGATGAGGCATGGTGGGTGGGGGAGAAGCTGCATGGGGAAGAAGGGAGAGATCCAGTAAAGGGGTGGAGGGGTCAGGAAGGGAGAAGTCTTGGCTGCATATGAGGTGGAGGAGAGGGAGACATGCTGCATAGAGAGGGGATAGGTGGTGAGAGGGGGAGAAATGTTAAACATAGGGGTGGAGAGGAGGGCAAAATGGTGGGCATAGGGGTGGAGGGAAGGGAGAAATGTTAGACATGCTGGTAGAGGGGAGGAAGGTAGATATGCTGTATGGAAAGGGGAGAGAGACGTTGGACAGTGGGAATGAGAGGGGGAGATAGACATGGAGGTGGATGAGAGGTACACAGTAGGTGGTGAGGGGGGAAATGCTGGGCCATGGGGGAGAGGACTACTACTATTACTATTTAACAGGAATGAAGAGAGAAGGGGCAGGAAAATATAAGGCTACCATGGTGGGGTGGGGAGGGGATCAGATGCTGGTTAGAAGGGTGGAGGGAGAAGATGATGGGAATGGTGGAACCCTGTGGGAGAGGGCAAGAGGGGGAGGAGGGGGTGGCAAGGAAATGAATGAGAGATAGTGATTACAGAGGGTAGAAATATGGTAATGGGGAGTAGATTAAAGATAAAAGAGAAAGTAGGGATGGGGAGGAGTAAGATGGGGAATGGGAGAGCTAGTGGGTGAAAGAAGAAGATGGAAATTTGATAGGTAGTTGAAAAGTAAAAAGGAGACAAAGAAGGGTGAGAGAGAGGCAGAAAAGAGCTACAAAGGAATGACCAACATGTCAGAGGCAGGAATATTGAGGGAACAGACAGGAGAGAGGAGAAAAGACAAATGGACTACAGCCGCTTGAAGAAGAATTAGCAGACGGCAGAGAGGAAAGCAGAAAAGAGTAATTGGAACCAGCAAGATGGAAAAATAAAATGTCCAGACAACAAAGGTAGAAACAAAGCATTTTATTTCAAATGTTTTAAATGGAATATGTTAGCTTTTGGAAATGTGCATAGGAAATGTCTTTGTATTGTGTTCTGTAGAAAAGGAAATGCATGTTTTGTGTCTCCAGTGTTGCAGTAATGCTATGTTTAACTTCTTGGGGTTCCTTTTCAATTTTTGTCTAAATATTTTTATTTCTAATTTGTGATCCCTTGTTCTGTGTTTGGTGAGGTTCTGTTGGTGTGATAGTAATGGCAGGTGGAAAATTGGAAGGGAGGCAAAGAGGAGAGGGAATCGGGGAGGGGAGCCCTCCTTTATTTTCTGACCTGGGCCAAGTAGGTCTTACAACAGTCCTAACCCTTGCTGTATAGCTGGTGAGGATTCCCAGGCATCCCCAGCTAAGGACCTCCTCCAAAGGCGGCCAGAACTCCCTTCTACCAAGCTCTGGCAACAGCATCCTTGAGCCATCGACAGCTAAGCATGTGTGGGGTGCTGGCATCAGTGGCTTAGGGGGTCATTGCTGCTGCCTGCCAAGCTTGGTAAAAGAGAGTTCTGACCACCTTCAGAGAAAGTCTTCAGCTGACTGAGCTTGAGGATCCTCATTAGCTAAAGTATTTATATTTTGAGGTGGAGGTAGGGCGGAGCAGAGAAAATTTTGTGCCCACCCACTTTGGGCTCAGGCCCACCCAAAACTGGCTGTCTGGCTATGCCACTGATATATATATAGGTTGAGGTTCTGGTTTGATAGGAGTTTTGCTAAAGGGATCATCATTAGGTTGAAAATAGTTGGTGAGAGAGGTGATCCTTGTGGAACTCCACATTCAGGTGTCCATTCCTTGGACGTGGTTGAGTGTGATGTAACTTGATACGAGCGTAGGGTTAGGAACCCCTTGAACCAGTTCAGGACATTTCCTCCAATGCCGAAGTATTCAAGTATGTGTAGTAGGATTTCGTGGTCGACCATGTCGAAGGCGCTTGACATGTCAAATTGTAGGAGGAGTATATTGTTCCCGGTTGCTATTATTTGTTTAAATTTGGTCATAAGGGTGACTAGTACTGTTTCTGTGCTATGGTTTGACCGGAATCCGGATTGGGCATCATGCAGTAATGAGTGTTTGTTTAGGTAGTTTGTGAGTTGTTTGGTTACCATTCCTTCGGTTATCTTGGTTATTAGTGGTATTGATGCTACTGGCCTGTAGTTGGTAATTTCACTCAAGTGTTTCTTTGTGTCTTTAGGAATTGGGGTGAGTAAGATTTTTTCTTTTTCTTTTGGGAAGAGTCCATTTTGTAGCATGTAATTTACATGGTTCGTTAGGTCAATTATGAATTGTTGAGGGGCTGATTTCATGAGGTTGTTTGGGCATGCGTCTAGTTTGCAGTTGGATTTGGCATATTTTTTGAGAGTTTTAAAGATGAGGTCTTCTGATAGTGGTTCGAACTCGGTCCAGGTTCTGTCTGCTGGGTGTGTTCCTTCTTCTGGGTCTAGACAGTCTAGAAGAGTGGCGTATTATACTCCTCAAATCCAAATACAAAATGAAAGTGATCACTTATCTGTTATTATATCTTCAACACTGGAAAAACTGTTAAACACTCGGCACCCACAATGAACTGCATTGGCATTTCGATTGAAAATTACCTGTTTCCAGGGTAGTAAGGGAGGATCCCTGCAAATGATTTTCAAATGCAACAATGCTTACATCTTACAATATCAACCAGCTCACCTTTATCTACATGTTTATTCACCCCTTCAAAAAAATGTAGAAGATTGGTGAGGCAAGATTTTCCTTGACTATGTATATGCTCAATAATTTTGTTCTTTATAATAGTCATTACCATTTTGCCCAGCACCAACGTCAGCCTCACTGGTCTATAATTCCTGGATCACCTCTGGAACTATTTTTAAGTACATAAGTGTTGCCACACTGGGAAAGCCCAGCATCCTGTTTCCAACAATGGCCAATCCAGGTCACAAATACCTGGCAAGATCCCCCCAAAAGTACAAAACATTTTATGCTGCTTATCCCAGAAATATTTTTCCCGTCCAATTTAAATAATGGTCTATAGACTTTTCCTTTAGGAAGTCGTCCAAACCTTTATAAAACTCTGCTAAGCTAACCGGCTTTACCACATATTCTGGCAACGAATTCCAGAGTTGAATTACACGTTGAGTGAAGAAACATTTTCTCCGATTTGTTTTAAATTTACAACTTGGTAGCTTCATTGCATGCCCCTAGTCCTAGTATTTTTGGAAAGTGTAAACAGACGCTTCACGTCTACCCGTTCCAATCCACTCATTATTTTATAGACCTCTATCATATCTCCTCTCAGCCTTTTTTTCTCCAAGCTGAAGAGCCCCAGCTGCTTTAGCTTTCCTCATAGGGAAGTTGTAATGCCTTTATCATTTTTGTTGCCCTTCTCTGCACCTTTTCTAATTCCACTATATCTTTTTTGAGATGCGGCGACCAAAATTGAACACAATATTCGAGGTGCGGTCACACCATGGACCGATACAAAGGCATTATACCGTCCTAATTTTTATTTTCCATTCCTTTCCTAATAATACCTAACATTCTATTTGCTTTCTTAGCTGCCACAGCACACTGAGCAAAAGGTTTCAAAGTATCATCAACGATGACACCTAGATCCCTTTCTTGGTCCGTGATTCCTAACGTGAAACCTTGCATGACGTAGCTATAATTCAGGTTCCTCTTTCCCAAATGCATCACTTTGCAGTTTGCACTTGCTCACATTAAACATCATCTGCTATTTAATCACCCAGTCTTCAAGTCTCGTAAGGTCCTCTTGTAATTTTTCACAATCCTCTTGCGATTTAACTACTTTGAATACTTTGTGTCATCAGCAAATTTAATTACCTCACTAATTACCCCCATCTCTAGGTCATTTATAAATATGTTAAAAAGCAGAAGTCCCAGCACAGACCCCTGGGGAACCCCACTAACTACCATTCTCCATTGAGAATACGGACCATTTAACCCTACTCTCTGTTTTCTATCTTTTAACCAGTTTTTCATCCACAACAGACCACTACCTCCTATCCCTTGACTCTCCAATTTCCTCTGGAGTCTTTCATGAGGTACTTTGTCAAACGCCTTCTGAAAATCCAGATATATAATATCAACTGGCCCACCTTTATCCACATGTTTGTTCACCCCTTCAAAGAAATGTAATAGATTGATGAGGCAAGATTTCCCTTCACTAAATCCATGTTGGCTTTGTCTCATTAATCCACGCTTTTGAATATGCTCTGCAATTTTGTTCTTTATAATAGTCTCTACCATTTTGCCCGGCACCAAAGTCAGGCTCACCAGTCTATAATTTCCCGTATCTCCTCTGAAACCTTTTTTAAAAATCGGCGTTACATTGGCCACCCTCCAATCTTCTGGTACCACGCTCGATTTTCAGGATAAATTACATATTCCGCAAGTTCATTTTTCAGTTCTATCGGTACTCTGGGATGAATACCATCTGGTCCAGGAGATTTGCAACTCTTCAATTTCAATTTGTCAAATTGCCCCATTACATCCTCTAGGTCTATAGAGATTTCATTCAGTTTCTCTGACTCATCAGCTTCGAATACCATTTCTGGCACCGGTATCTCTCCCAAATCTTTCTCAGTGAAGGGCAAAGCAAAGAATTAATTTAATCTCTCCACTATGGCATCGTCTTCCCGGATCACCCCTTTTACCCCTCAGTCATCTAGCAGTCCAACCAATTCTTTTGCCAGTTTCCTGCTTTTAATATACCTAAAACCATTTTTTACTATGTGTTTTTGCCTCCAATTCAATCTTTTTTTCAAAGTCCCTCTTTGCCTTCCTTATTAGTGCTTTGCATTTGACTTGACATTCCTTATGCTGTTTCTTATTATTTTCAGTCAGTTCCTTCTTCCATTTTCTGAAGGATTTTCTTTTAGCTCTAATAGCTTCCTTCACCTCACTTTTTAACCTTGCCAGCTGTCATTTAGTCTTTCGTCCTCCTTTTTTAATATGTGGAATATATTTGGCCTGGGCTTCCAGGATGGTGTTTTTAAATAGCATCCATGCCTGATGAAAATTTTTGACCCACAAAGCCGCTCCTCTAAGTTTTTTTTTCACCGTTCTTCTCATTTTATCATAGTCTCCTTTTTTAAAGTTAAATGGTAACGTATTAGATTTCCTTTGTATACTTACCTCAAAGCTAATATCAAATTTGATCATATTATGATCACTGTTATCAAGCAACCCCAGCACCATTACCTCTTACACCAGATCATGTGCTCCACTAAGGACTAGGTCTAGAATTTTTCCTTCCCTAGCATGCCCCGATGTTACATTTACCCAGTCAATATCGGGGTAATTGAAATCACCCAATATTATTGTGTTGCCTAGTTTGTTTGCTTCCCTAATTTCCTTTAACATTTCTGCATCCGTCTGTTCATCCTGGCCAGGCGGACGGTAGTACACTCCTATCACTATCCTTTTCCTCTTTACACATGGAATTTCAATCCAAAGGGATTACAAGATGTGTTTCCTTTCCTGCAGAATTTTCAATCTATTTGATTCAAGGCTCTCCTTAACATACAATGCTACCCCTCCACCAATTCGATCCACCCTATCATTATGATATAATTTGTACCCCATTATGACAGTGTCCCACTGGTTATCCTCCTTCCACCAGGTCTCAGAGATGCCTATTATATCTAAGTTTTCATTTAGTGCAATATATTCTAACTCTCCCATCTTATTTCTTAGGCTTCTGGCATTCGCATATGTTTGTTGTTCCTATTTACATCATGCTCAGTACTTGACAGTATTAATTTGCAATCTTTTGTCTGATTTTTATTTTTATTTAAGGACACCTGATCTACTATGGTCTCTTTTGCAACCTTACTATCGGGATACCCTATCTTCCCTGTTTTGGTGATATCTTTGAAAGATACCTTATCCCGAACCATGCGCTTTTGATTGACTGTCGGCCTTCCTCCAGTTTCTAGTTTAAAAGCTGCTCTATTTCTATAGTTAGGGTTATTTTTTCCCCATGTGCATCCCTTAGCCCTTGTCCGCATTAAATTTAATCTGCCATTTTGATACCCAGTCCCACAATCTCGCAAGGCTCTCCTGCAATTTCTCATAATTCACTTTTGATTTAACAACTTGGTGGATAGAGCACTTATCTGCATTTGTACAGATTAGTATTTTTGAATATTCAGCCCTCTGTATCCACACCATGTGCAAACTTTCGACTTTGATGCTGCTTAATTTAGTTTCTTTCTAATTTCTACTTTTCATTATAGTTTTCTTTTTTAAAAGTTAGTGCAGCTGAAGAATACTGCCGCCAGACTCATATTTGGAAAAACTAAATATGAAAGTGCAAAATCCTTAAGAGAGAAACTCCACTGGCTCCCACTTAAGGAATGCATTGCGTTCAAGATCTGCACGATTGTACACAAAATCATTCATGCAGACGCCCCAATCTACATGCTAAACCTCGTGGACCTACCTCCAAGAAACGCCACGAGATCATCCCGCAGATTTCTCAACCTACACTTCCCCAGCTGTAAAGGACTAAAATACAAGCTGATGCATGCCACTACCTTCTCTTACATAAGCATGCAATTATGGAATGCATTACCTACAGACCTGAAAACAATCGACGAAACAACTATCTTTCGCAAATCTCTGAAGACATATCTCTTCAACAAGGCCTACAATGAGAACCTATAGCCACACTAATCCACCTCACCAACCCACTCAGTTAAGAAAGCCCACCTTCTATAATTACCCAAATCACTCCCTTCCTCCTTCTTTCTTCCCTTACTTAATCTCTGCACAATACTAAATGTATCTGTTATCCTGTAATGACAATGTTAACAAAACTATGTAAGCCACATTGAGCCTGCAAATAGGTGGGAAAATGTGGGATACAAATGCAATAAATAAATAAATAAATTAATGTTCTCTCTCTAGTGTTTATGTCTAATTTGATGTATTATAACCAGCTGTAGTCTATGCCTACACACCTGACTCAATCCTGCATGTTGACAGAAAAAGCAATGTTATTTATATGTTACAAGTGTTTTCCATAGATAACAGGATTGATAAGACATACTAGCATCTATAAATTGCATTATTATTATTAAAGCTATCTAATGACTTAGTAATTTGACTCTGATCGTTTGATTTTCATATACTTATTTTATTTATTGCATTTGTATCCCACATTATCCCAACTTTTTTGCGGGCTCAATGTGGCTCACAATTCATCGTGGATATGGGAAATAGAGGGGAACATACATTTATTATTAACAGAGTTTTGGGTTAAATGATAGTTAAATGATAGCATTAAAACAAAAGATAGTAAGAAACATTTCTGGATAAGTCAAAGATTATACAGTTGATCTTTATTGTATATCTTGTCGAAGAGATAGGTTTTCAATAGTTTGCGGAAATTTGTCAGTTTGTAGACAGTTCTCAAGTTGCGTGGCAATGCGTTCCAGAGCTGCATGCTCATATAGGAAAAGGTAGATGCGTGCATTGATATGTATTTCAGGCCTTTGCAATTATCATACGCCAAGATGAGGAACTAAGATGAGAAACTAAATCTAAGTCATTTATTTGGCATCATTTATTTGGACCATCAAGACAGCCCTGTTAAATGCCCTTGTAATCACTCACCAGTCCAAAGTAAGATCAGCTTCTGTGCCTTCTTCCCATATCCATCTTCCGGTTCTGTCACTCAGCCCTGTCCAACTTATTCCTTGCACCAGTGCTGTTATCCAAAGCTAAATAAAATGCAAGAACTTTTGGTAAGTGTCTACATACATTTAAGGCTAGATTTTCTAATGTGTACTAATGCACATTAATGTGATTTAACACATGACTTAATACAAGCCCAATTATTGTCAATGGGGTGTATTTACTAACCATTCTATAACTTGGTGCCTACTATTAAGCCACAAGTGCTCTCATAGTTTATAGAATGCTAGCACTTACATATGTCAGAGGTGCCAATAATTGGCATTCATGTGCATAAATGCAGCAAAGTTAGTCACCTGTAGCAAGTGTTCTCCAGAGGACAGCAGGACAAATATTCTTACATGTGGGTGCCGGCATCTACACAGCCCCAAGTGCTCTCATAGTTTATAAAATGCTAGCATTTACACATGTCAGAGGTGCCAATAATTGGCATTTATGTGCATAAGTGTAGTGAAGTTACTCACCTGTATCAAGTGTTCTCCAGAGGACAGAAGGACAAATATTCTTGCACGTGGTTGCTGTTACCTACAGAGCGCCAGTGCAGATACTGCCCAGAGTACTGATAATTCTAGAAACCTCTGTCAGGCTCGAACACACATGCATGCATGCCTTCCCACCCACCCAACTTGTATGGGACCCACAGTTAGGTAGAAATTACAGAGCATATGGAATTCAACTCCTAGGGGAGGTGGGAGGGTATATCAGAGTATATGTCCTGCTGTCCTCCTAGACACCTGCTAGAGATGAGTAATTTCACTTTCTCTGAGGACAAGCAGAACATAGTTTTCTCAAATGCGGAAATCTTTAGCTTCCAGGCTTACCAAAAACAACAAATGGTCAATAGTGATTTGCAACCAGAACAAATCGCATTAAAAACAAAAACAGACGTGTTGTGAAGGTGCAGCCTGGAACAGAAAAGAATGGGCCTTGAAGGGTGGAAATGGATTCTATACTCCAGCCAAGTTCTGCAGTTTTGGCTGACCAAACTGGCTGTCGTGTCGGGTATTCTACTCAAAGCAGTAGTGAGATATGAATGTGTGGACTGAAGACCACATTGCTGCACTGCAAATCTTGTCAATGGAGGCTGACTGCAAGTGGGCTACTGACACAGCCATAGATCTGAAATTGTGAGCAGTTGCATGACCCTTCAGAGTCAGCACAGCCCGGACATAAGTGAAAAACATGCAGTCTGCTAGCCAATTGGATCAAGTGTGTTTACCGATGGTTGCCCCCATCCTATTTGGGTCAAAGGAAACAAAAAGTTAGGTGGACTGTCTATAGGCTTTAGTCCACTCCAGATAGAAGGCTAAGGCTCATTTGCAGTCCAAGGTGTGCAGTGTGCTTTTGCCAGGATGGGCATGAGGTTTCGGGAAAAATGTTGGAGGAACAATTGACTGGTTAAGATAGAAACATAGAAACATGACAGCAGATAAAGGTCAAATGGCCCATCCAGTCTGCCCATCCTCTCTAACTTCTAACTCTTCCTTTTCCTAAGCAATCCCACATGCTTATCCCATGCCTTCTTAAATTCAGACACAGTCCTCAACTCCACAACCTCCACCAGGAGGCCATTCCACGCTTCCACCACCCTTTCTGTGAAATAATACTTTCTTAGATTACTCCTAAGCCTATTCCCTCTTAACTTCATCATATGCCCCCTTGCTCCAGAGTTTTCTTTCAGTTGAAAAAGGCTCACTTCCTGTACATTAATTCCCTTGAGATATTTAAATGTCTCTATCATGTCTCCTCTCTCCCTGACACCACCTTAGGAAGGAACTGAAGATGTATGTTGTGAGGAGGATAAGGCACAGATCCCCATTAGGAGGAAAACTTCCCTTAGACTACAATACCCAGAACCCCATTGAGAAACAGGGTTATAGAAACAGCCCCAAAGACCCCAAGTGGAACTCTAGTAAAGAAAGGGAAGAAAGTAGCATAGAAAAAGGTCTGTCCTTTTCCCTAGCAGCCCCTAGAGGGAGTGTGAGAGATGAAGCTCAGTATCTGTGGCTGAGAAGGCAGTATGTGATTCCTCCCAGGTGTGATGTGCAGAGAGAGAAATTCCTGAGGGCTCCAAAAGAATAGGACGCCCAGGTAGACAGCTCGGAGGGCGCAGAGCCCATGGAATACCTGCAGGAAGAAAGAGACATGCTCCCTGATTGTTTAGAGGAACCTACAGTAATGGAGTGGGAATAGGGTTACCATATTTCAATATGTCATACCAATTGTATATATGTGTTACCTGACTGTTCATTACATCATCCATGTTCTATATGTATTACCGATTGTATCTGTATTCTGAAATGGCATAAGTCATGACAGAAAAATTGTAAGCCACATTGAGCCTGCAAATAGGTGGGAAAATGTGGGATAAAAATGCAACAAATAAATAAATAAATATTTTGTCCTCTCAAAAAGAGGACACATGTCCCGCCCCCGTCACCTCCCCTCCCCCGGGTCACCTCCCATAGGCGCCCCTTATAAGAGGCTTGGGGAGGCTAGCCCAGCTGTGACTTTCCCCGCCTGCCTCCTCCTCCAAATGTAGCCCTGACTCGAGTCCTGCTGAATTCTGCTGCCGCCGCTTCTGTTGAGTGGTGGCAGGAACAAGACACTGAACCGCTGTCGCCGCTTCTCTCCACAGCCAGCATAAGAACAAAAAGAAGCGTGGGGCCGCAGCAGCCCCCACTGACGTCAATTTCCAGTTCTGGGGGGCAGAGGACCGGCAGAGCTGACAGCGCATGCCTGAAGCCGCTGCGGCCCTGAGCTTCTTTTTGTTCTTGTGTCAGCGCTGCTGTACAGAGGCCCGGAGGGAGAGAACATGGCTGGAAACGGTAAGGAAGAGAGGACGGTGGAGGAGAGAGAGACAGAGTGGAAAAGAGCAGGGGAGAGCCAGAGAGAGATGGGGAGAGAAAGAGGGGCCATGGAAAAGAGCAGGGGAGAGTCAGAGAGAGATGGGGAGAGAAAGAGGGGACATGGAAAAGAGCAGGGGAGAGCCAGGGGCATGGAAAAAAGCAGGGGAGAGTCAGAGAGAGATGGAGAGAGAAAGAAGGGACATGGAAAAGAGCAGGGGAGAGTCAGAGAGAAGATGCTGGATGGAACAGGGGTACAGAGAGAGAGATGAGTGGAAAGATGGGGAGAGAAAGAAGGGACATGGGCAAGAGAGAGAGAGAGAGAGAGAAGCTGCTGGGGAGAAACTGGGGGAGACCCTAGCTGTCAGATGGAGAAATGCTGAATGAAAGGAGGGAGAAAGGGGGAAAACGCTGGAAGGAGGGGGCAGAAAGAGGGAAGACACTGGATGGAAGGGTAGAGAGGGAAAGAGAAAAGACACTGGAAGGACATGCTGAATGGAAAAGGGTTGAGAAAGAGAGAACTGTCTAGAAGGAAGGGGAGATAGAGGGAGACAATGGATGGAAGGAAAGGGAGACAATGGATGGAAGGATTGGGAGAGGGTAATGGGTGGAAGGATAGAGAGAGAAAGAGGGATGACACTGGATGGAAGGTTAGGAAAGAAAGAGGGAAGGTGCTGGACATGGATGGATGGAGGGGAGGGAAGACAGGAAGGAGATGCACATGGATGGAGGGGATGGAAGAGAGGAGAAATCTTGACGTGGATGGAGTGGAGGGCAGGAAAGAGAGGAGAAATTTTGGACAGGGATAGAGGGAAGGAAAGACAAAGGAAGGAGATGCACACGGATGGAGGGGAAGGGAGAGAGGAGAAATGCTGGAGATGGATGGAGGGGAGGGAAGTAGATGCACATGGATGGAGGGGAGTGAGGAGAAATGCTGGATATGGACGGAGGGAAAACTGCTGAATTTAAGAGCTATATCGGAACACTGAAGGATAGGGACAGGGCTACAGATGGTAGACAGGACGCATAAGGACACAGGAGGATGGTGGACGTGGTGAAAGAAAAAATATCAAATAGAAAGAAGACACTGGATAAAACAGAAGACACTGGGACCAAAGCGAATAGAAAAACTAAATGCTCAGAAAACAAAGGTAGAAAAAGTATTTTATTCAGAATATGCCAGCTTTTGGAAATGTGCATCTGTGATATTTTGCATTTAAGTTTTAATTTTTCTAGTACTGCTGCATGCTGAGTCTGACTTCTTGAGGTAACTTTCCAGTTCAGTATTTTGCCTTCATATGAGATGTGTATGAAACTGGCTGAGATCCACAATGGGTCAAGAAAGACTGACAGCTTTATGTTTACTGAACATTGAAAGTGATCTTGTTGGAGATATTAACCCTGAGCAGATCATTGACACCTATGATGTGAAGTCTAGTCGCCGGATGTTACTTCACTAATGTGACTATTTCATTTTGGGATTTTCCATGTATGGAAATAGCAGTGTTTAATAATTGATAACATTTTTGAATAGTATACATTGGTTAATATATGCTTTGAGCAACTGCTTTTTTTCTTTGACATATTATATATATCTAATATCTAAATTTAATATAAGGTATTAATTGTGACTATTTTACTTATTTTTTTTCTGTGTGTTGTCAATTATGGATGTAAACCCCACCTCTGGCACCACCCCTAACCTCGCCCCCTTTAGCCTCCCCAAACAGTTGGGTCATTGACCACCATGTCACCTCCCCTCCCCTTACTATCTATGGCCCTGGTAGTCTAGTGACCTCTTCGGTGCAGGAAAGAGCTCCCTCTTTCCTGCCTGGAGCTCTGTCCTTGCCCTGCATCCTGTTGCTGTGATGGTCTCGGGATTCAAAATGGCCACCGAGAGTTGAAGTCTTGCGAGGCCGCTTCAACTCTCAGCAACCATTTTGAATCCCGAGACCGTCACAGCAACAGGATGCAGGGCAAGGGCAGCACTCCAGGCAGGAAAGAGGGGACTCTTTCCTGCCCCGAAGAGGTCACTAGACCACCAGGGCAGTAGATAGTAAGTAAGGGAAGGGGAGGCTAGGATAGGCCCGCCGCCCGCCCATCTGTCCAGAAATCTGGACAAACGGGCGGACTGGCAAAACTAGTCCGGACGCCCGGACATGTCCTCAAAAAGAGGACATGTCTGGGTAAATCCAGACATATGGTAACCTTAAGTGAGAAGCTACAGACCAAGAGAGTTCCAGCACCTAAAGGTAGAGTGGGAGGCCACAGGAGAGTATAAACTGTGAAGCGGGAGGTGATCTGCCAGCCCTGGTTGCTGAAGGGCTACTGCCAAGAACTGGAGAAATGAAAGTGATTGATTGTTCTTATCCTATATAATAAAACGCACCTCCAACATTCTGAAGCTGACTGCATGGCTGAGGCATTCCTGCTCTCTGTATCCATCTCCTGAATTGACATCACGTACTTCCGGGTTCGTCACAAGCAGAAGTGACCAACCACACAAGGTTTCTCGGCTTCAGAATGTTGGAGGTGCATTCTATTAAATAGGATTGGTCAGTTCCTTGAAGCACAGCCAGAGCTCAGCGTCCTGCACAGTAACGCTCAGACACCAGAGAGAGAGAGAGAGAGGGGGGCTGACACCAGAGAGAGGGAGGGAGGGGGGCCTGACACCAGCCGGGGGGGGGGGGGGGGGGGAGGTATGTCTGTCACACACACTCTCTCTCTCACACACACTCTCTCTCTCACACAGTCAATGTCTTTCTTTCTCTCACTCTCACACACTCTATGTCTCACACTGTATCACATTCACTCTCTATGTGTCACACAGTCACTCACACACTCTCTTGGTGTCATACACTCAGTCTCACGGAGAGTCTGTTTCTCACACACACTCTCTCTCGCACACACTGTATCTGTGTGACACACACTCTCTGTCTCTCACACTGTGTCTTACATACGCACTTGCACACACTCTCAATCTCACACACACACTCTCTCTCTCTCTCACAGACACACTCGCACCCAGACTCACTCTCTTCTCTCTCTCTCACACACACACACACACACACACACACACACACACACACACTCGCACATTCACTCTCTCTCTCTCACACAGTCACTCTCACATACACTCTCTCAAACATACACATTCTGAGGAAAACCTTGCTAGCGCCCGTTTCATTTGTGTCAGAAATGGGCCTTTTTTAACTAGTTCTCATATAATTGATGAACTTATTGAGACAAACTGTTTTGAACTGATTTGAAAAAAAAAATTACCAGGGCCCTAAAGGGCTCTTCCTATGGGCCCCAGTGCTGGGGCTTATGATCTGTAAGAAAGAAGGGGCTCACTTAGATAAATTGCTGGGGACTTTTCTCTTGTGCATACATATCTGGAGCCCAGCCCAGACCTTTTGATCCTTTTGAACTGAAACTAGCAGGATCAAACTGAGAGTACTCTGGGCCCCCCCCTCCCCCCCCCCGCCGCCATGCTGCTGCTGCCGCCACCATTGCCCCATCCCCGCCGTGCTGCCTCCCTCACACCATGTTGGATCATGAGGAGAAAAAGAGAAAACCAAACATTAATCTAGGGAACACAACAACATAACCTCTCTCCAGTAGCAGGCATATTATGAATTTATAAAAAGCTGTTCAAAAGTCACTCGGGACCTGTATGCAGGGAGGGCACTGCAGTCTAACAAAGCAATTTCTGCTAAACTAAGAGGAATCTTGATGATTTTGTTTCATTCAGCTCAGCAGAATGAAACAAAATCAAGATTCCCCTTTTTAGTTTAGCAGAAATTGCTGTGTTGGGCTAGCGGAGACCCAATTATTTCTTATAGTTTCTCAGCATGCCTATGTCCAGCTATACACAACCCTTGCCAACCTTGTAACTCTGCCAAGGTTAAGCAGGCTGTCACATTTCTTCAGTGAAATATCAGGACAGAGATGCTATGATTTTAGAGGCCTAGTTTACTTTAGAAAGCCTGAACCTGTTTTTCACTGCATTCAATTTGTGACAATTATTTACAGTTTACAAGTGCAGCCAACTCGCATAGAAAGAGCGCCACCACTGCTGCTGCTTTTAACAGAAGCTCTGGGGCGAGCTGAGCTTTCTTTAAGGGGGGGTGTGGCTTGCCTTAATTTTCCACAAGGTGGCAGGTGCACCTGAGGTCCATCTGATGACGGAACTTAACTTCCCTCTACTGCGATCCGCCCTTGCGGAAGAATGAAGTTACCTCTGAAGGGGGGGTGGGCCACAGGAGAGAGAAGTTCCTGCATCATCAGCCAATGGAAGCTAGCTGCAGCCTGCTAGTGGTGTCCTTCCCAAGGAGGTTTAATAAACAGGAGTGGAAGTGAGCCTATCTAGTCCATTGTAATCAATGAAGCCAATTAGGACAGTTTGACTTTCCCCTTCCCAGCACAGCTATCATCCCCGTTTACTCAAAGCAAGCAAACCTATGACCTGCTGCATCCACATTGTCGTTTTTTTTTTTAATTGTTGGTCCATCTGTAACAAGTGTAAAGCTGTTTCAATTGGATAGGCAGTGCCTTAAAAGGTGGAGGACAAAGGTTTTTTTTGGGAGGGGTTAACTTATTGGACAGTTTTTTAATTTATTTGAAAGCTTCCCATATGTAGATATAAATATCATGAAATAACAATTGAATATCACTAAAGCAGCTTAAAAAATTATTATAGCTGCTAGAAACAGCAATTTTAAACTCTGTATTTTGTGCTCATTTTTCTACACTAAAAACTAAATAAATACACTGTATACAATACAGATGGCCACATTTTAGTGAGGATATCCTGTTTCCTGATGGGTTCATCTTAAATATTGTTGTAATCTACCTTGGGAAGCCTGGTGTTATAAAGATGATGAAATATATTGAAATTAAATGGAAGTTGAATTAAAAACTCTCCTGTCATTGGGGCACATGAAATCACATCTTCATCTGTTTTGTAGAACTTTACCTTTTAGATACACAAATGGATTATTCTGTTGTTTGAGCATATTTCAGGGACAAGTGGTTTATAAGTCAAAATAATAAAAATATTTTCTGTCAAACAGATCTCTCATTTGTGGAAACATAACTAAATGGGCTATAAGCCCCTAATGCAGCCCATTGGTTTTCTTATATTTTCTTCTTGTGATGGCTCATACTGTGCCAAAACTGGAAATACAGTGAGACAGAATAATAGAATTCAGTAACATCCAAAACTTATTTTTTATGTTTTAATCATCTTTATTAAAAGCAAAACATGTTGGTTGATAAGCTTCATACAGATCAAGAAAAAAAAAACAGTAAACCATCCCACATGGCACAATAAAAACTTTTACTTTTACCCCAAGAATTCTTCCCCTCCCATACTCCCCTCCCTCCCTATAAGCCCACCTGTCTGTTTCCGCCTGCCAAAATAACACAACAGATGTACAGATCAGTAGAACTCAAAGCATTTCATAACAAGTAAAGCCATAAACAACACAGTTTATACCAAACTGTTTAACCACACTTTGCTTTTGCCTTCGGGTTTAATAAGCAATACCATGTGCAAGAAAGGTATAGATAAACGTAAACAATCCATGCTTAAGGCATGTGCCCTAAATATGTAATACTTGGTAGCAATAATTAAACAGTGATGGAATATTCACATAGCAGGCAGTCAACAGATTTATTTTCCACTTGAAATAATCAACTTTATATAAACTTGGCGACTGTTGGTTTACTGTTTTTTTCAGGGGGAAGGCCGACAGTCGCTCAAAAGCGCATGGTTCGGGATTACATATCTTCCAAAGATATCACCAAAACAGGGAAGACAGGCATGGGCGTAGACTGGGGGGGGCGAGGGGGGCATTGACCCCCCAATTTATCTTCTTACCGGAAGTCGTGGGGTGCCAGTAGTAAAAGCACCAAACAGGCTGCTCATCCTTCGCTTTCCTGCCCTCTCAGCGTCCTGCCCGCCTTCTTCTGATGCCATTTCCTTTTGGGCGGGCGGAACGCTGAGGGCAGGAAAGCGAAGGACGGAGTCGAGATGCTTCCTGTTTGGTGCTTTTACTACCGCCAGTTCGGAGTTCGCCGCTCTTCTTCTCACCGGTACTAGTGGAAGTGAGCCAGCCAGTCCGCACTGTAAGCAAGGAAGGAAGAAGGCGAAGCCATTTGGTAAATGAAATCTGTCTCTGTTTCCACTCCCCCGCACAGCCGTTACTGTTCACTCAAAACAGATCTGCCCAGTTCAAACTCCAAGCGAGGGCAACCCTTTCGTCAGGTAAAAGACTTTTATGATCGTTTCCATTGTCGAAGGCCAGATCTACGCCCTAAATCCCCGCTACTGGTGTTTTCGCGCATTAGAAGAAACAACGGTCAGGATTTCTTAGTACTTAAGGAAGCCGTCCCGGTTTAAACCGTTTCCCTCTTGCTCACCTACTGATATCCTTATTCAATTAGGATTTTGGAGGTCCAAATCAGACTGATAACCCTACAACTACTACTATTTAGCATTTTTATAGCGCTACAAGGCGTACGCAGCGCTGCACAAACATAGAAGAAAGACAGTCCCTTCTCAGAGAGCGTACAATCTAATAGACAAAAATAAAGTACGCAAATCAAATCAATTAATGTGTACAGGAAGGAGGAGAGGAGGGTAGGTGGAGGCGAGTGGTTACAAGTGGTTACAAGTCAAAAGCAATGTTAAAGAGGTGGGCTAAGGATGGGGCAAGACGTAGGGGCTCAGGAAGTTTATTCCAGGCATAGGGTGCAGCGAGACAGAAGGCGCGAAGTCTGGAGTTGGCAGTAGTGGAGAAGGGAACAGATAATAAGGATTTATCCGTGGAGCGGAGTGCACGGGAAGGGGTGTAGGGAAAGACGAGTGTGGAGAGATACTGGGGAGCAGCAGAGTGAGTACATTTATAGGTTAGTAGAAGAAGTTTGAACAGGATGTGAAAACGGATAGGGAGCCACTGAAGCGACTTGAGGAGAGGGGTAGTATGAGTCAAGCGACCCTGGCGGAAGACGAGATGGGCAGCAGAGTTTTGAATCGACTGGAGAAGGGAGAGGTGACTAAGTGTGAGGCCAGCAAGAAGCAGATTGCAGTAGTCTAAACGAGAGGTGACAAGAGTGTGGATGAGGGTTTTGGTAGAGTGCTCGGAAAGAAGGGTGCGGATTTTACGGATGTTGTAAAGAAAGAAAAGACAGGTCTTGGCAATCTGCTGGATATGAGCAGAGAAGGAGAGAGAAGAGTCAAAGATGACCCCAAGGTTTCGAGCTGAGGAGACAGGGAGAATGAGAGAGCCATCAACAGAAATAGAAAACGGGGGGAGTGGGGAGGTGGGTTTGGGGGGGGAAATGAGAAGCTCTGTTTTGGTCATGTCTAATTTCAGGTGGTGTTGAGACATCCAGACAGAAATGTCAGACAAGTACGCTGAAACTTTGGTTTGGATGCAAGGTGACTTATCAGGGGTAGAAAGGTAGATTTGGGAGTCATCAGCATAGAGATGGTAGGAAAAGCCATGGGATTAGATTAATGAACCAAGGGAAGAAGTGTAGATAGAAAAGAGGAGGTGACCAAGAACAGAACCCTGAGGTACGCCGACAGGCAGAGGGATAGAAGTAGAAGAGGATCCACCAGCGTGAACATAGAAGGTGCGGAGGAAGAGGTAGGAAGAGAACCAGGAAAGGACAGAGCCCTGGAATCCAAGTGAGGACAGGATATCGAGGAGTATGCTGTGATCGACAGTGTCAAAAGCAGTGGAAAGATCAAGAAGAATGAGGATGGAATAGAGACCTCTGGATTTAGCCAGTAATAGGTCATTGGAGACTTTAGTAAGCGCAGTTTCGGTTGAGTGGAGAGGGCAAAAACCAGATTGTAGTGGGTCAAGAATAGCATGTGAGGAGAGAAAATCAAGGCAGCGGCGGTGAACAGCACGCTCAAGTAATTTGGAGAGAAAAGGGAGGAGGGAGATGGGTCGGTAATTAGAGGGACAAGTAGGGTCGAGTTAAGGCTTCTTAAGGAGAGGTGTGACCACAGCATGTTTAAAGGCAGTAGGGACAGTTGCAGTGGAAAGTGAGAGGTTGAGAATGTGACAGATAAAAGGAATAAGAGCAGGTGAGATGGCATTAAGAAGGTGGGTGGGAACGGGATCAGAGGAACAGGTGGTACATTTTGAGGAAGAAAGGAGAAGTGTAGTTTCCTCTATAGTAACTTCAGGAAAGGAGGAAAAGGAATGTGGGGAAGGAGAGAGAGGGGAACGGACTAGTGGAGGGAGAGGTGGCGAGGAAGAGAATTCAAGGTTTATCTTTTGAACCTTGTTGTGAAAGAATTCAGCAAGGGTTTGAGGAGATAATCAAGGGGGAGTTGGGGGAGGGGACACCTTGAGGACAGAGTTCAATGTGGTGAAGAGAAGTCGAGGTTTAGAGCCAAGAGAGTTGGTCAGTTGGATATAATAATCCTGTTTGGCGCGTAAAAGAGCAGAATGGAAGGAGGTCAGCATGAACTTAAAGTGTAAGAAATCAGCAAGGGCCCAAGATTTCCGCCAGAGGCGTTCGGCGAAGCGGGTACAGGAACGTAGGTAGCGGATATTAGAAGTCAGCCAAGGTTGGGGTTTTGTACGCCTTATAGGGTGGGTCATCAAACTTGCTCTGGGTTTCTGCCTTTAATTTGGTCTGAGCTGTGTATAAGCCATAATAAGATAATTCTATTATTTAGACTAGCCTAGTTTGTGGAGAAAGAGCTGGCTTGATAATATCTCATACATATTCATTATGGTTATTCCCCAAAAAAAGCCAGCTCTTTTTCCCTTCCTTCCTTCCTCCATATTAGCATATTCATTTGCATACATATATATATATATATATATATAAAATAAAACTCACCCTCAACGTTCTGAAGACACTGACGTCACTTCCGTCACTTCCTTCAAGACGGGTTCGAAGGGCTCGTGGTGGTGAAGCCACTGAAATCGACAAGTCTTGGGGCCCTGCCCTCGCGTCAAATGTGATGATGTCGAGGGCGGAGCAATGGCGTCAGAACGATGAGGGGGTCGGTAGGTAGATAGGGAGAGAGGGAGGGAGAAGGGGGGTGTTGGGGAGGAAAACCTTGCTAGCGCCCATTTCATTTGCTCCAGAAACGGGCCTCTTTTACTAGTATATATATATATATATATATATATATATATATATATATATATATATATATGTATATATATGTATATGCAAATGAATATGCTAATATGCTCCACCCTATCCTTTGCCCCCCCCAAATGAAACAGTCAAACTACGCCCATGAAGATAGGGTATCATGATAGTGAGGTTACAAAAGAGACCATAGTAGTTCAGGTGTCCTTAAATAAAAATCAGACAAAAGATTGCAAATTAATACTGTCAAGTACTGAGCATGATGTAAATAGGAACAACATAGTTTGAAATGTCTATATGCGAATGCCAGAAGCCTAAGAAATAAAATGGGAGAGTTAGAATATATTGCACTAAATGAAAACTTGGATATAATAGGCATCTCTGAGACCTGGTGGAAGGAGGATAACCAGTGGGACACTGTCATACCGGGGTACAAATTATATCGTAGTGATAGGGTGATAGGGTGGATCGAATTGGTGGAGGGGTAGCATTGTATATTAATGAGAGCCTTGATTGAAAATTCTGCAGGAAACAAAACCCTTCTTGGAATCACAGTGGATTGAAATTACATGTGTAAAGGGGAAAAGGATAGTGATAGGAGTGTACTACCATCCGCTTGGCCAGGATGAACAGACGGATGCAGAAATGTTAAAGGAAATTAGGGACGCAAACAAACTGGGCAACACAATAATAATGGGTGATTTCAATTATCCCGATATTGACTGGACAAATGTAACATCAGGGCACGCTAGGGAGGTAAAATTCCTTGATGAAATCAAGGACTGCTTTATGGAGCAGCTGGTACAGGAGCCGACGAGAGAAGGAAAAATTCTAGACCTAGTCCTTAGTGGAGCGCATGATCTGGTGCAGGAGGTAATGGTGCTGGGGCCGCTTGATAACAGTGATCATAATATGATCGGATTTGATATTAGCTTTGAAGTAAGTATACATAGGAAATTAAATACGTTATCATTTAACTTTAAAAAAGGAGATTATGACAAAATGAGAAGGTGAAAATAAAACTTAGAGGAGCGATTGCGAGGGTCAAAAATTTACATCAGGCGTGGATGTTGTTCAAAAACACCATCCTGGAAGCCCAGGCCAAATATATTCCGCGTATTAAAAAAGGAGGACGGAAGACCAAACGACAGCCGGCATGGTTAAAAAGTGAGGTGAAGGAAGCTATAAGAGCTAAAAGAAAATCCTTCAGAAAATGGAAGAAGGAACTGACTGAAAATAATAAGAAACAGCATAAGGAATGTCAAGTCAAATGCAAAGCGCTGATAAGGAAGGCTAAGAGGGACTTCGAAAAAAAGATTACATTGGAGGCAAAAACACATAGTAAAAATATTTTTAGGTATATTAAAAGCAGGAAGCCGGCAAAAGAATCGGGTGGACCCAGGGGCGTATCTGCGTGGGGCCTCAGGGGCCTGGGCCCCCGCAGATTTCGCCCTGGACCCCCCTACCGCTGCTAACCCTCCCCCTCCGTTGTTGTCGCCTACCTTCGCTGGCGGGGGACCCCAACCCCCGCCAGCCGAGGTCCGCGTCCTCCTGCCGCTGCCGGCTGCCGTTAAAAGAATTCCGTCAGCTGGCGGGGGACTCCCAACCCCCGCCAGCCAAGCCGAGGTCCTTTCATTTCTTCTTCCAGTAAAGCTGGCGTCGAAAGTTTCTTCTGAGTCTGACGTCGCTGCACGTTGTACGTGCAGGACGTCAGACTCAGAAACAGAATGAGCTTCATTCTGTTTCTGAGTCTGACGTGCACGTACAACATGCAGCGACGTCAGACTCAGAAGAAACTTTCGGCGCCAGCTTTACTGGAAGAAGAAATGAAAGGACCTCGGCTTGGCTGGCGGGGGTTGGGGGTCCCCCGTCAGCTGACGGAATTCTTTTAACGGCAGCCGGCAGTGGCAGGAGGACGCGGACCTCGGCTGGCGGGGTTTGGGGTCCCCCGCCAGCGAAGGTAGGCGACAACAACGGAGGGGGGAGATTGGCAATGGCAGCGGCTGGGGGGAGGGGGATCGGCAATGGCGGTGGTGGCGGCGGCGGGGGGGCTATAATGTGCCCCCTCACTCTGGCCCTGGCCCCCCTACCGCCGCAGTTCAGATACGCCCCTGGGTGGACCGCTAGATGACCGAGGAGTAAAAGGGGCGATCAGGGAAGACAAAGCCGTAGCAGAGAGATTAAATGAATTCTTTGCTTCGGTCTTCATCGAGGAAGATTTGGGTGGGATGCCGGTGCCGGAAATGGTATTCGAAGCTGACGAGTCGGAGAAACTTAATGAATTCTCTGTAAACCTGGAGGATGTAATGGGGCAGTTCTACAAATTGAAGAGTAGCAAATCTCCTGTACCGGATGGTATTCATCCCAGAGTACTGATAGAACTGAAAAATGAACTTGCGGATCTACTGTTAGAAATATGTAATTTATCCTTAAAATCGAGAGTGGTACCGGAAGATTGGAGGGTGGCCAATGTAACGCCGATTTTTAAAAAAGGTTCCAGGGGAGATCCGGGAAATTATAGACCGGTGAGTCTTACATCGGTGCTGGTCAAAATGGTAGAGACTACTATTAAGAACAAAATTACAGAGTATATTCAAAAGCATGGATTAATGAGACAAAGTCAACATGGATTTAATGAAGGGAAATCTTGCCTCACCAATCTACTACATTTCTTTGAAGGGGTGAACAAACATGTGGATAAAGGTGAGCTGGTTGATATTGTGTATCTGGATTTTCAGAAGGCATTTGACAAAGTACCTCATGAAAGACTCCAGAGGAAATTGGAGAGTCATGGGATAGGAGGTAGTGTTCTATTGTGGATTTAAAACTGGTTAAAAGATAGAAAACGGAGAGTAGGGTTAAATGGTCAGTATTCTCAATGGAGAAGGGTAGTTAGTGGGGTTCCCCAGGGGTCTGTGCTAGGACCGCTGCTTTTTAACATATTTAAAAATGACCTAGAGATGGGTGTAACTAGTGAGGTAATTAAATTTGCTGATGACACAGAGTTATTCAAAGTCGTTAATTCGCAGGAGGATTGTGAAAAATTACAAGAGGACCTTAGGAGACTGGGAGACTGGGCATCTAAATGGCAGATGATGTTTAATGTGAGCAAGTGCAAGATGCATGTGGGAAAGAGGAACCCGAATTATAGCTATGTCATGCAAGGTTCCACGTTAGGAGTCACGGACCAAGAAATGGATGTAGGTGTCGTCGTTGATGATATGTTGAAACCTTCTGCTTAGTGTACTGCTGCGGCTAAAAAAGCAAATAGAATGTTAGGTATTATTAGGAAAGGAGTGGAAAACAAAAATGAGGATGCTATAATGCCTTTGTATCGCTCCATGGTGCGACCGCACCTCGAATATTGTGTTGAATTCTGGTCGTCGCATCTCAAAAGAGATATAGTGGAATTAGAAACGGTGCAGAGAAGGGTGACGAAAATGATAAAGGGGATGGGACGACTTCCCCATGAGGAAAGGCTAAAGTGGCTAGGGCTCATCAGCTTGGAGAAAAGGCAGCTGAGGGGAGATATGATAGAGGTCTATAAAGTAATGAGTGGAGTTCAACAGGTAGACGTGAAGCGTCTGTTTACACTTTCCAAAAATACTAGGACTAGGGGGCATGCGATGAAGCTACAATGTAGTAAATTTAAAACGAATCGGAGAAAATCTTTCTTCACTCAATGTGTAATTAAACTCTGGAATTCGTTGCCAGAGAATGTGGTAAAGGTGGGTAGCTTAGCAGAGTTTAAAAAAGGTTTGGACAGCTTCCTAAAAGAAAAGTCCATAGACCATTATTAAATGGACTTGGGGAAAATCCACTATTTCTGGGGAAAGCAGTATAAAATGTTTTGTACTTTTGGGGGATCTTGCTGGGTATTTGTGACCTGGATTGGCCACTGTTTGCTGGGCTTGATGGACCTTTGGTCTTTCCCAGTATGGCAATACTTATGTACTTATATAATACTGTGCTGCTTGCTATTTTGTATTTTTGCAGTATATTGTTTGCCTGCATAATAAAATCTCACTTGCAAATATTTTTCTGACACGGCTTTAATTAACAAAAGCTACCATATGAGGCAGACACAGTCGTATAATTAACATTTTAATTTTATTTGTATTTAGGTAATGACTGAGAAAAATGCTATTAAAAATTATATAACAAAGCATGAAGTTGACTTGGTTAACTTTTGCTGTATATTAACCAGTAGTAAATATAATAGTAATAAACAATTTTAAGTGCATTTTTATAATATACTACTGCATTCTTCAAAATAGAAGGAGGAAGTTCCCACAAACCATCTAGGCACAGGTAAAAAAAGCTTTCAAATGCTCCCAGGTTTCAACCTAATACATGTTAAATGTGGGATATGACTGTCATAAATAAAGATCTGAAAGGAGTCTAGTTCCGGCAGTGGCGTAGCTAGGGTAGTTACACCCGAGGCCGGTCATTTTTTAACCCCCCCCCCCCCCCCCCCCAAATCCAGTACTAGGCATACCAAGAACACAAAACACTCAGGACCTATAGAGCAATTCTACCATACCATAAGCAGTAATTTGTACGAGTCACACAAGGAAAAGGAAAGCATCTTAAACACTACAGTGAGCACTAGAACATCAATTCACCTATTGTAAAATGAAAACAGACAGATTAGTACAGATCGTCAATCCTGCACAGTCAATGCCAACCGAAAGCCACGTCTTTTTCACAAACACAGATACACCCTAATCCACTATAGAATAAGTAATCATAAACTTTCTATTTAGACAAAAATTAAACTGAACCCCCGATGCCAGACTCTTCATACAATGCAACACCACAGAAACAGAAAATGTCCCCTAGTACTGTGCAAAATATAAAGACAGCAATGTAAATTTGAAAAAACTAACAAATACCAATCACCACTTTACAAATTAACAAATAGAAATAAAACAAATACAGAAAATAAAATAATACCATTTTATTGGACTAATACATTTAGCTTCCAAAGGCCAAAATCTCCTTCCTCAGGTCAATACAGTATAGTGCTGTTACAGTATCCTATCCTGACCTGAGGAAGGGGGTTTTGTTCTCTGAAAGTTGTCAAAATGTATTAAAATTAGTCCAATAAAAAGATTACCTTATTTACATGTTCTATTTAGAAACATTTATTAACACAGCTACAATACTATATCCTAAAGCAAAAAAATAAAAATATATATTTTATTAACAGTTTGTTGTCTCTGGTTTCTGCTTTCCTCATCTTCTTTTCACTGTCTTCCTTCCATCCAGCATCTGTCTTCGCTCTCTCTCTCTCTCTCTCTCTACAATCCAGTGTCTGCCCTCTCTAATGTCCCTTCCATCCACTGTCTGCCCTCTCTCTTCCTTCCATCCACATCTGCCCTCTATTTCTGCCCCTTCTAGCCACCATCTGCCCCAGCCTGCCATCTCTCTCTCTCTGTCCCCCTTCCATCCACATCTGCCCTCTCTCTCTCCCTTCCATACACATCTGCCCTCTATCTCTGCCCCTTCCATCCACCATTTGCCCCAGTCTGCCCTCTTTCTCTCTCCCTCTTCCACCCACCATCTGCCCTTTCTCTCTGCCCCTTCAATCTGTCTGCCCTCCCTCTCCCATCCATCCAGGGTCTGCCCTTCCTCTTCCATCCATCCAGGGTCTGCCCTCCCTCATGCTCCCCCCTTCCATCCAGGGTCTGTCCTCTCTCTTTCTCTGCCCCCTCTTTTCAGCCCCCAGTTCCAGCCCCCTTATTCCACCTGCCCCTAGTTCCAGCCCACATCTCCCCCCTGCCCCCCTTTTCAGCCCCACTATCCCACCAGTCCCCAGCCCTTTTCTTCCATCAATCCCGAGCTTCAGCCCCCAGCCACTTCTCCCTGTCCCCTTTTCAGCCCCTAGTTTCAGCCCCAGCCCTTTTCTCTCACCAGTCCCGACCTTCAGCCCCAGCCAGTTCTCCCTGTCCCCTTTAAAGCCCCCAGTCCCCTCAGTTTCAGCCCCTGCCCCTTTTCAGCCCCCAGTTCCAGTACTAGCCCCCTTATCCCAACTACCCTCCTTTTCAGCCCCCAGTTCCAGCTCCCTCATCAACCACATGCCTTGCATCCCCCCTTTTCAGCCCCAGACCCATTCTCCCACCTGCACCAGGCATGGACCCATTTCCCTCCTACCCCCTTGTCAGACCTCAGTTCCAGCTTCAGACCCCTTCTCCCCTCTGAGCACTCCCCTCCCCAGTCCCCTTCTCCCCTCTCAGCACCCCCACCCCTCCCCAATCCCCTTCTCCCCTCTGAGCACCCCAATGAGCTCCCCCACCCTCCCCAATCCCTTCTCCCTTCTGAGCACCCATCTGAGCTCCCTCACCTTCCCCAATCCCCTTCTTCCCTCTGAGCACCCCTCTGAGCTTCCCCACCCCTCCCCAATCCCCTTCTCCCCTCTGAACACCCCTCTGAGCTCCCCCACCCTCCCCAATCCCCTTCTCCCCTCTGAGCTCCCCTCTGAGTTCTCCACCCCTCCCTAATCCCCTTCTCTGAGCACCCCTCTGAGCTCCCCACCCCTCCCCAATCCCCTTCTCCCCTCTGAGCTCCCCCACCCTCCCCAATCCCCTTCTCCCCTCTGAGCTCCCCCACCCCTCCCCAATCCCCTTCTCCCCTGAGCACCCCTCTGAGCTCCCCCACCCTCCCCAATCCCCTTCTCCCCTCTGAGCACCCCTCTGAGCTCCCCCACCCCTCCCCAATCCCCTTCTCCCCTCTGAGCTCCCCGTCTCCCATCTGAGCCCCCCCACCCGGTCCAGTCCCCCCTCCGTCGAGGGCTGACAGAGCCCTCTTCTCCTGCTACCACCCTGCCTTTTTAAAAAAAAATCCATGCAGCGACGCAGGCAGCGAGGCAGGCAGCGCCTCGCGTCTGCCCTGCATGTGCTGTGAAAGCAGAAAATCACCTTGCTGGCGTCGGGCCTTCCCTCGCTATGTCCCGCCCTCTTCTGAGGTAACTTCCTATTTCCTCGAGGGCGGGACATAGTGAGGGAAGGCCCGACGCCAGCGAGGCAATTTTCTGCTTTCACAGCACACGCAGGGCAGACGTGAGGCGCTGTCTGCGTCACTGCATGGATTTTTTTTTAAACAGGCAGGGTGGTGGCAGGAGACGAGAGCTGTCGGCTCTCGACGGAGCACCCCCCACCCGCTGACACCCGGGGCGGACCGCCCCCACCGCCCGGCCCTTGCTACACCATTGAGTTCCGGTAGTGCCGAAACAGGGACGGGGGAGAAGTTTTCCCTTTAGATGTAATGACTCTCCTTCACTAATTCCTTCTAGACAAAAAGTTTGCCCTCTAGTGGCCAAAGTGCCAGTGAAACCACTAGTTAGAGGAAGAAACTACCATCCCCAGAAACCACTGAGACACCAGGAGGACTCTCAGGAAATGGAGGGAGGAGTGAATGATTGGGAAATGAGTTCTGATCAAGGGAATGAGCAGCAGCTGGGGGAACCCAGGGTGGAGGAAGACACGGAATGGGATAGGGTTGCCATATGTACGGATTTACCCGGACATGTCCTGAACAGTCCGCAATTCTAGATAGAGTGTCTGCATTGCCATGGAGTTTCCCTGCCCTATGCTGTATAGTGAAAGAAAAGGTTTGTAAGGCTAAATACCACCTATTGAGGCATGTATTATAACCCTGCATTCACTGTAGCCATTTCAAGGGGGCATGATCGGGAGTTCCCTAGTGGTTAGGGTGGTGGACTTTGGTCCTGGGGAACTGAGGAACTGAGTTTGATTCCCACTTCAGGCACAGGCAGCTCCTTGTGACTCTGGGCAAGTCACTTAACCCTCCATTGCCCCATGTAAGCCGCATTGAGCCTGCCATGAGTGGGAAAGCGTGGGGTACAATTGTAACAAAAAAAAAAGGAAAGATTCGTCCCTGCAGATAATATATTAGGGCTTCCATTGCCCATTTCAGAGCTAAGCACTCTTCTTCTATGACAGCATAATGTTGTTCTGCCAGTGTTAGTTTCTTACTTAGAAATAGGACTGGATGTTCTTCACCTTCAAACTCTTGTGACAGAACGGCACCCAAACTGGTATCAGAAGCATCAGTTTGTAGAATGAAGGGTTTATTAAAATCTATCCCTTTAAATATTGGCTCTTCACATAGACTATTCTGGAGAACACTAAAGTCCTTTTCATTCCCCTCAGACCAACTTAACTGGTTGGGATTTGCTTTTTTAAGCATATCGGTGAAGAAGCTAGAGACTTCAGCAAATCTGGGAATAAACCTTCTATAATAGCCTATGAGCCCTAAGACACTGCACAGTTGTTTTTTAGTAGCCAGCAGGGAAAAATCTTTTATACTCTGGACCTTGTCCAACATTGGTTTAATGACTCCTCCACCCATCCTGTATCCTAAATATTTTACCTCTGAGCTAGCAAACACGCATTTTTTTGAGTTAAAGGTGAGCCTGGCTTCCCGCAAGGATTCTAAGATGGCTCTAACTCGGGGTAAATGCGATTCCCAGCCAGGACTAAAAATCACAATATCGTCCACATAGGCCACGGTGTACTCTTGATGCCCTTTGGCAGCATGCAGCCACCCCATTTAAGCCAAATGGCATTCTTTTAAATTGAAATAGACCAATAGGAGTGCTGAAAGCTGTTTTGGGTTTGGACTCCTCCGTTAAAGTGATTTGCCAATATCCTTTTGTAAGATCTAGCATTTTAAGATATTGTGCTTGTCCTACTTTATCTAAGAGTTCATCTATGCGGGGCATAGGATAGGCATCAAATTTAGAAAGGAAGTTAACCCTCCTAAAGTCTATACAAAACCTCTGAGATCCATCGGGTTTCAGCACTAAGACTACGGGACTAGACCATGAACTGCGAGATTCTTCTATTATGCTCATATCCAACATTTCTCTCACTTGCTTAATAATTTCTCTACTTCGCGCTTCTGGTACCCTATGAGGCATATTTTCAAAGCACTTAGCCTTCCAAAGTTCCGTAGGTTTCTATGGAATTTTGGAAGTCTAAGTGCTTTGAAAATATGCCTCTATATGGCCTTTGCCTTACTATTTTTCCTGGTTCCGTAATAATATCATGAAAAATAAGATGAGTTTCTCCTGGGATGGGGTTGAGTACGTCCTGGAAGTCCTCTATCAGGGCCTATACCTCTAGCCTCTGCTGAGGAGTCAAGGAAACACCTATAATTGGTGTACTTGTTTCATGCATATCTCTAAGCTGGGGGCCTAGGTCTTCTTCCGTGGTGGCCACCATCACACCCTGCTCTACCCATGGTCATAATACATTTACATGGTAAATTTGTATCCTTCCTTTATCATTTTTCATCTCATAAGACCACGGTCCTACTTTTCATTTTATTGTGAGAGGTCCTTTCCATTGGTTAGTGAATTTATGTGGGGAAGAGGGTATCATTACTAAGACCCTATCCCCAACTTGAGAACCCCTTTCTTTTGTGGCTTTATCATAATATGCTTTTTGAATCTTCTCTAAATTGTCTTGGGCATATTTAGAAGTGCATCTAATTCTAGCCCGCAAGTCCCTTAAATAGGACACTACACTCATCAGGTTTAGGTTTGTCTTCCCTTTCCACCCATTGCTCCTGTATTATGTCCAGAATTCCCCGGGGTAATCGCCCATACAGTAATTCAAATGGTGAAAGCCCTAATGAAGCTTAAATGTTTTCCCTGCATGCATACTGTGAACTGGTCACCCTTCCAAGACCTAGCCAGGGCTGACCCTGCTTAGCTTCCTTCACACACAGTCACTGCTGGGCTCTATACTTCTCGGTGATTCACCAGGACTCTGCCTCAAACACAGGGGAGTTCTCTGCCTCCTCTTCTCCTTTCACAAATATGCATCAACACCAGGCTTCTTATAACCAAAGGCTTTATTAGTTGCCATTTAACATAATCTTCATGGCTTATTTCTTCTTCAACTCAAACATAAAAAAAGGCATTTACTTTTCCTTCTCAGAGGGTAGTGCAACAGTCACCTTTTCAGCAGAGAGCTTCCCCAGTGCTTCCATCTTCACCTTCCAGCTTTCCACCATTGTCTTAATAAAGCTGCCTGAAAACCTCTCACACCTGGTTCAATTTCCCAATCAACTCCTGGCTTCTCACTCTCCTGCCTAGAGTCCTTCCCCTGACTCTGATTCCCTTCCTGCTGCAGTGCATTCTGGACCTTGTAGTTTCCTGCCTTCTCACAATACAAAATAAAATGAAGCAACTGATCCCAGTCTTCATAGCGCCCATTTAACCCTTTCCTCAACATATTTTTAAGGGTCTTGTTAAAGTGTTCTACCATACCATTTGATTGGGGGTGATAGGCAGAGGTGGTGATATGATGGATGCCGAAGGCTTCCCAGAGCTGCCTCAAAGTCTCAGACTTAAAGTTAGAGCCTTGGCCCGTGAGAATTTCCATTGGGAAACTCACCTCACAAAATAGCTTTACTAACTCCTCTGCAATTACTCGTGCCATTGTGGTGCGGAGAGGCACAGCCCATGGGAATATGGTAGCCCTGTCCATAATGACTAAGATATACACATATCCCCTAGGGGTTTTAATAAGGAGACCAATGATATCCATCGCTAGGCTAAGCACGGGTTCCTTTATTACAGGTAATGGCAACAACGGGACCCATGGTGAATACCTGTCTATTAGTTTCTGGCACTGAGGACAACTTGGTGAGTAAAGAGAATAAAATTGCTTTTCTAACCGATGCAGCCTTGGGTGACTTATTTCTTCCTAGGTATTGGTGGGTGGACCACCATATTGGGAGGGATAAATAAACCCAAAATTACATTGGATTAGAACAATTTGATTCAATAGCTGATCTATGAAAGCCTTTATAGCATTCCAAATTGCCCTTGGATCCAGGAGACTGGTGTGAAGCTGAATCTCCTGAACAGACCAGCAACCCTGAGTATGAAGCCCATCTAGATGAGCACCCCAATCCAGGTTGGATGCATTTGTGGTCAGAATTTTCTGTGGAGAGGGAAGCCGGAATGGAAGTCTCAGAGTCAAATTGCTTTGAATTTTCCACCAGAACAGGGGTGACCAAGATGATATCTACTAGATCACCACTGGGAAGCTAGGGTCCACTGGGAGCCAGTCAAAACTCAATCCCTACTTAGACTGGGGAGCTGGCTGGGACTTTTGAGGATGCTACTGCCAAGGATACTCCTCATGAGATATCTGAGTCTGCACCTGCCTTGGCCTACTGGGTGCACAGTCAGCCTTTGGGTAAGATTGCTGAGGTACAGGTCCTCTCCTAAATTTCCGAGATCACTTCCTCACCTGGTGGGCTGAAAAGAAGAACCACATCAGTTGATGCTGGCATCAATGTCTGGTGAGGCACCAGCATTGACGAATGGCTGACAGGCAGATTTGGAATATTATTCCTGTCTTTAATCAAACAATTCCAAATTATTTAAAATTTAGAAATACTTTGGAATCCTATTTGTTTGATAGGTATTACATTTTTTAAAATTAATTAATCTTTCTGTAAACTGCTTTGATTCCTTGGTCGATTTAAGCGGTATATAAGCAATGGAATGGAATGGAGAAGTACCATAGTTGGCACCGGTGCCCTCTTTCCCGTGGCATCACACTGAGCTAGGATGCACCCAAGCTTATCCTGTAACATGACTCAGAAAAGCTCCATGAGGGCAGGCATCAGTAAAGGCGAGGCCAGTGCTGGTGTGGATGTTGTAGTTGAATTGGAGGTGGGATCCCGGCTTCTGGGAGACTGGCACATTGACACTACTTTAATGGAGGGGGTGTGGGCTCACAGCGCCAAACGCTTCTCAGGTACCAGTAAGGCTGGTGTCCTGGAGGGCCTGGCACCATGCTTCAAGGAGGCCTGATGCTTCTTTGCCTTTGCTTGTTGACCAGCATCAGAGTCCTTCTGTGCCAATGAGGACGATGCAGAATCCACATAAGACCTCAGTGTTGGATCCAATGATGCTCGGCCCAAGCGGGCACTACCAACACCCAGTATCAAAACAGGGGAAGACCTCCTTGATGTCGATCACCTCCAGTGACCAGTGAAGCTCCAGAAGCCATGGCTACTGATGCCTTCGATGCCAACGTTGATGGACTGGATTGTGGTGTGCCAAAAAGTTTCTCACGCAGGAACCCCCCCTGACTTTTCTGGGTTCTCTTCTGTATTTGATCACAAAGAGTACAGTGAGAGGACTTATGGTGAGGCCCTAGAGAGGTTAGTTAAATGGCATGAGGATCAATCACTGACATGATCCTAGCACAGTTCACTGCTTAAACCCACTGGAATGTTTCTGGGACATAATGGGGAAGACAGCTGCAGTGAAATTAAATGTTACAATTGTAAAAATCTTTTGTCTTTCTTTTGAAAAAAAAAACTCCAGCAGGGAGCTCAGGCCTAAATATGCTGCAAGCTGCAGAAAATGGAAACTGTAAAGGGCTAAAAAAACTCTAATCGGAAACAAGAGGAAAAATCATAAGAGGAAAGTTCCCATGATACTAAAATAAAAAAAGCAGGAAGGTCAGCAAAAAAGTTTACCATGAGGCAAAAATCGTGCGACACAGACAGTGTGAGACATGTCGTGGATGAGAAGAAACTGCAGGTCCCTCATGAGTTGGGGGGGCAAGAAGGCACAAACACATGTGCGGTTGGGCCTGCCAAAGGCTTCTGGAGTCATCAGTATGCTGGGCAGCATCCACATCAGGGCTCCGTAGATGACAGGACCCACATGTGAGAAAACTATGTCCTGCTTGTACTTGGAGAATAGGAGCTATTCTAAAAAGTACGTACCAAAGTCACTTACTTCCAGACTCTGTATATCGTGCCTAGCATTCCGCATTCAAATCTAAGCATGTTCCATAGCAATGAGCATAACTTAATTGGCTTAAGAAGCCAATCAACATTGTTAACAGCACTTAACAAGCAACAATGAGCACTAATTGGCAATAATTAGAATTTACATGCATTACTGTAACTCATTGCGCCTAAATTCGAATGTGCACATCCAAAAAGGGGTGCAGTTATGAGTGGGGAAATGAGCGTTTTGTGGGCGATCCCAAATTTCCGCTCACTGTTATAAAATGTGGCCCAGTCCGAGTAAATCTATGCAAAGGGATTTATGCCACATTTTCATTAGTGTAAATGGTGTTGGGATATCAACTAAGCGTATTCTATATACCGCACCTAAATTTTATAGACTACACTTAGGCAAAAATGATTTCCGCACAGATTTCCCAGGTGCCATATATAGAATCTCCCCCTTAGTGTATAACTGCAAGGGGCATACATGCGGGTGGAACATGGGTGGCCCATGGGCATCGCCAAGTGTCATGACCATCTTATAGAATATTACAACTTTGCACTTGTATTCTATAACAGCTTAGGTGCATCAAAGCACCGTTAGAGAATTGGCACCTACATCTTGGTGCAAAGTTATAAAATTGCCCATAATGTTTAAATATTAGTAAATTTAGCCCTTAACCAATATATTAAATTTAATTTAAAAACTTAAATACCAGCCTTCACGGAGTAAACCAAAGCACTAAAGTGCACAAGAATAAAATACAATCTGGTCAATATTCAAAGTGATTTAACCAGACAGAAATGGCCGCTGATTGGTTAAATCGTTTGGTCGGGGCTATACACTATTTTTCAGTGACACTTAACCAGTTATCATGGCTGAAAATTAGCGATTAATGCCTAAGTGAAAGCTGGCTATTTTGGGAGTATTCCAGGAGTGAAGTTAGTACTTGGCCAGTTAAATACCAATATTCAGCACTTAATTGGCCAGGATAACCACATCTATCTTTATGTGGAGGACTGGCCTAGTGGTTAGGGTGGTGGACTCTGGTTCCGGGGAACTGAGGAACTGAGTTCAATTCCCGGCACAGGCAGCTCCTTGTGACTCTGGGCAAGTCACTTAACCCTCCGTTGCCTACCGCATTGAGCCTGCCATGAGTGGGAAAGCGTGGGGTACAAATCTAACAAAAATACAAAATAAACACTTAAGTTCTGAATATTGACTTAATGTATTGGCCAGCACCGCATAAACTGGATATTCAGTATTGAAGCCTGGAGATGGCCTAGCATCCAATATCCAAGAATAACACACCAGTGGTGGTCAGCACAATGTTCACTGCTGCCAGCTGAATATTGACCCCAACACAAATACACTATAAGAGGAAAGGCTAAAGAGGTTAGGGCTCTTCAGCTTGGAACAGAGACGGATGATTATATATTTGATTGATGTCTACAAAATCCAGAGTGGTGTAGAATGAGTAGAAGTAAATTGATTACTCGTTCCAAAAGTATAAAGACTAGGGGACACTCAAGGAAGTTACATGGAAATACTTTAAAAACAAATAGGAGGAAATGCTTTTTAACTCAACAAATAGTTAAGCTCTGGAACTTTTTGCCGGAGGAAGTGGTAACAGCGGTTAGTCTAGATTTGGACACATTCCTGGAAGAAAAGTCCATAGTTTGCTAGTGAGATAGACATAGGAAGTAACTGCTTGCCCTTGGATTTGTAGTATGGAGTGTTGCTACGATTTGGGTTTCTGCCAGGTACTTGTGACCTAGCTTGGCCACTGTTTGGAAAGCAGGATACTGGGCTAGATGGACCATTGGTCTGACCCAGTATGGCTACTCTTACGTTCTTATTTTTGATTGGTTTGCTAGCTGGCTGCCTAATATTGCCTGGCTTCATGGCATCCTTCTTTCTGTAATAAGCTTCATTGTTATATTGATTATTTTGTGCTCTTCTCTATAGTGTGCCTGCTCTCTTTGGTGGCTAAGAATGTATTTTCTAGCCCTTCTCCTGTTCATACTGCTATCATGGTGCAGACTGTCCCTGAAGATGTTACTGCTTCTCTATTTGAGCGACTGCCTTTCTCTCCTTGTGTGGGTGATTCTAAACAGAATCAAATGGGGGCCTGTTGTAAGGGTCCTGAAGGGGACTCATGGGACCTGGAGAGTTGGAGGTCTAGTAAGGGATAAGGGAGAAATGGAAAGACTTTGTCAGTCATATAATGAAGGAGATTTGTTAGGTTCCTTTGAAGCTGAAAATAGTAGCCTTGAAGAGCTTGAGCTGTAAATATTTGGCTGAGGCTAACTATCTGTTGATCCAAATGTAATAGCAAAGGCCTTGAAACCTAACACATGAAAGAAACTGAGTAAATTGCCTGTAGCTTAGCTAAAGAAGGACATGCATGGGCCAGAATGATATGGTGTACCTATTGATGGAACAGACAGGGCCTGATAATAGGAAAAGTGTGTTGCTTGCCAATTATCTTATCATGCCAGAGAATTAATCTGTGTTCTAAAATTTGCTAATAAAAGCAGCTCAGCTGAAAAGAGGGATTAGAGGACAGTCTTCCCTAAAGCTGGCTTTAGCTTTACCTGTGACCTGTGTTGTGTGTTTATTTTCTCAAACGCACCTTGGGCTCTGAAACCTAAGAACCGAGGTAATGGCAAGGAGACTTCCAGGTTTTAATAGCCATCACTTCCACATATACAAGCTAATAATTCCTAGCTCAAAGACTAGATAAATTAATGTCTCTGTAAATTACTGCAGTCTTCCTATAGTCCTGTCCGTGACAGGCTTCACTGTCTCAATTTGCATTCGGGGTTTCCTGTCATCTTCCCCCAGTCCCAACCCTGACAGGCTCCATATTAATCCAAAGGTGAAAGGTTTAATTATCCTTACCCCTATCCCTAAAAATCCATCAATACAATCTAGTGTAGTTTCAAACTATAGACCAGTGGCTTCCATACCACTTTTAGTTAAGGTAATGGAGGGACTTGTAGTGCAGCAATTGACAAATTACTTATCTTGTTATGATATTTTACATGAATCTCAGTTGGGATTCAGGAGAGGTTTTAGCACCGAGACAGTTTTGGCAACACTGTCATCTGAGCTTAAGCAAGAAGTTATACAGGTAAGTTCTTTTGATGCAATACGATCTCTCTTGTGCGTTTGATCTAGTGGATCATATGGTACTGTTATCCATTTGGGATCTTTAAGGGGTGTGAGGTGTGTCTCTTCAGAGGTTTAAAGATTTTTTTTTCACTAACAGAAGTTATAAAGTAAGGATCAATGGGGTGCCAGTCATGATAATTGAGGAATTTAAAGAGGCATCACTTTTGTGGGAAAGTATCCCTTCAATTTGTCAGGATTAAATTTAAGTCTCTGTGTGCATAGCCTGTTAACTTTTGTGGATAGTTTTTGTTCAAGTTGAGAATCTCTTGAGCACTGCCACTGGAGGGTCCAGCAAGGATCTGAATGTCATCAGCATATACATATGCTGTTAGTCCTAGTGGCTGAACAATGGCCAAGAGAGGAACCATAAATATATTAAAAAGGATTGGCATCCTGAGATATTAAAGTGGCATATTACTTCTTTCTACCAGATGGATCTCGTTTCTGTAAAACCGTGATTGTGTCTTTAAAAAAGAGGGAAGGAGGAAAAGGGCAAGGCCTTCATAAATACTCAGCTCTTCAAACTTGTCTATGTAATAATGACAGACCCTGATAGTACCATGGTTATGATTTCTTCTGAGACTAGAATGAAGATACCACAGCACAAAAAAAACATTTTTTGTGGGCAAAAACCATTTGTCCTATACTAAATTCAGTGTGTGTATTCCAAATCCAAAGTCAGAATTGTTGTAACACGTCAGGAAATTTTGTTATGCATTAGTTTGCCCAAATGAATTAAGCACTTGGAAAGCATTGAATAATGTTTTACAGAACAAGTTTTACTCCAACAATTACCTGATCTACATCAAAGTTTTCATAGTAAACAGTATATGAAAATGTAATGGAATAACAAAATTTCAAAAACGTCTGGTATTCCAGTTTAAAAGTCTTACTTCAGCAAGGCCCAGTACTGTTAAAAGTGCTTCAGGCATCTACTTTTGCGTTTGTGACTGGTCATATTTTCCCGTTGCAAAAACCAGCAGTAGTCCCCCATCATGTTGGGATTCCAGCGGCCTTGATATCTGTTCTCCATTGTAGAAATGTCTTTATGGAACCTCTCTCCATGTTCGTCACTTACATGTCCCAAATTGGGTGGGAAAAATCAAGATGGGAATGTAAGAAATGCATTTTCAATGACATTCAGCAGCCAAGTTGTTCATATGCTTTAAGCATGTTGTCTACTAGTTCAGCATAGTTTTCAGTTCGTCTGTTCTCAAGGAAGTTCTGCACTACTAGCACCAATGCATACCAAGCATTAATATTATAAGTGAATAGGCTTTGCATGTATAACTTAAAATCTAGATGTGTCAGGCAAATTCGGAGTTCCAAAACACCTTAGATTAGAAGAATCACACATTCAGTTTTGAAAAATTTTAAAAACACACTTGTTCCAGGATACATTTGAAAATAATTTGTGACAAATGGCAACATTAGGTAGGCAGCATTAAATAAGCAGAACTTTATATATGTCTCATGTACTTGTTATGAATGGTTGTTTTAGTAAGAATTGGTGTTTTCTATTTTTAAGAATGATTGTTTTAGTTTGCTTTCCTATCTATTCAATGGAGTTCTATTATGATTGTTTTATTATGATTTTATATTACCATTTAAACCGTTTTTGTTTTGTTTTGTTTAGTAAAATGAATAAACGATAAACGATATTTGAAATCGGCGGGTTCAATTTAGTATAAATCACATGTTTTTCTCTCAGTAGCAAAATCATTGCTGTGTTGTGGCTTGGAGTGGTACAAATTTCTCAAGGGTGGAATGAAGAGAGATGTTCCAATCTGATTACATCAACCATTGTTATGTCTCACTCAGTGGTACCAGTCAACAGAAAAAAGTTCTTTACTGTGTGTTAACAGCATTGCAGATAACTTGAAAGAGTATTTCTCTGCAGTGTAAGGTAGGTGGTGGTAGCCGATGATGAATGTCAGTCAGTGGTGTCCTAATTTATATAAAGGTACCCTGGACGTATGAGGCTATATATTATTAAATGATAATATAGCAGTTCATTGTCTCATCTATATCCTGTTGATTTGGAGCAATTAGAGTGAGTTTAAGTTTCTGATATTGCATTGCTCTATGCAGTTTTGAATTGGTTCACTTTCTATATATGCCATTACATCTCAGTAAAAGGAGTTGGGGCAATATTCCCTCTAAGCTGTGTAGGAGTCTTTTGCCCACATTCCTGCCAGTGGGAAACAGTGCTTCAATATCATGTTTTCAATCACAAGGGATGCATATTGAAGCACCACCTCCCACCGGCAGGAATGTAAGTCGAGAACTTCCTTACAGGTTAGCGGAAACTTGATTTAAAGTCAGATAGAGATGATGAGACAGTAACACTTTATGGCTGAAAAGCTCTGCACCTGGTCATGGATGAGAAACTCAGCATTTCTACTGAGCCCTTTAGTGTTTGTTTTATAGTGTTTGATCATCTTAATTCTTATCCCCTGTGCCATTCTCCAAATGTGATCTTTCCTTATCCTAAACCATTTTGGTGTACATTTTCAAAAAACACTATATCAAGAAATAAAATAAAATGAAAAATTACACTAAAATGTTTTCTATTCTGGAGTACTCTTCCTTTAAATACTTTACGTAGTAACGTGGAGGGGCATAATCGAACTGGGCGTCCATCTTTAAGGGCGCCCCGGCGAAGGGGCGGGGCATCCCATATTATCGAAACAAGATGGGTGTCCATCTTTCATTTCGATAATACGGTCGGGGACGGCCAAATCTCAACACTTAGGTTGACAGAAATGTTGAGATTGCCGACCTTAGAGATGGCCGACCTCGGTTTTCACCTATAATGGTCGTGGGAGGAGCCAGCATTCGTAGTGCACTGGTCCCCTCTTACATGCCAGGAGAGCAACCAGGCACCCTAGGGGGGCACTGCAGTGGACTTCACAAATTGATCCCAGGTGCATAACTCTTTTACCTTGGGTGCTGAGCCCCCCAAAACCCACTACCCACAACTGTACAACACTACCATAGCCCTTAAAGGATAATGGGGGGCACCTAGATGTGGGTACAGTGGGTTTGTGGTGGGTTTTGGAGGGCTCCCATTTACCACCACAAGTGTAACAGGTAGGTGGGGATGGGCCTGGGTCCGCCTGCCTGAGGTGCACTGCAGTACCCACTAAAAACTGCTCCAGGGACCTGCATACTGCTGTGATGGAGCTGGGTATGACATTTGAGGCTGGCATAGAGGCTGGAAAAAATGTTTTTTAATTAGTTTTTTTGGGTAGGAGGGGGTTGGTGACCACTGGGGGGGTAAGGGGAGGTGATCCCCGATTCCCTCCAGTGGTCATCTGGTCAGTTCGGGCACCTTTTTGAGGCTTGGTCGTGAACAAAAAGGGACCAAGTAAAGTCGGCCAAATGCTCATCAGGGACGCCCTTCTTTTTTCCATTATCAGCTGAGGACGCCCATCTGTTAACCACGCCCCCGTCCCACCTTCGGTACACTGCCAACATGCCCCCCCTTGAACTTTGGCCATCCCTGCAATGGAAAGCAGTTGAGGATGGCCAAAATTGGCTTTTGATTATGCCAATTTGGGCGCCCCTGAGAGAAGGACGCCCATCTCCCAATTTGTGTCGGAAGATGGGCGCCCTTCTCTTTCGAAAATGAGCTGGATAGTAATGTAGTAGATGATGGCAGAAAAAGACCTGCACGGTCCATCCAGTCTGCCCAACAAGATAAACTCATATGTGCTACTTTTTGTGTATACCTTACCTTGATTTGTATCTGCCATTTTCAGGGCACAGACCGTAGAAGTCTTTCCCAGCACTAGCCCTGCCTCCCAACCACCAGCCCCGCCTCCCCCCTACCATCTCTGCACCCAATCTCGGCTAAGCTTCTGAGGCTCCATTCCTTCTGAACAGAATTCCTTTATGTTTATCCCATGCATTTTTTGAATTCCATTACCATTTTCATCTCCACCACCTCCCACGGGAGGACATTCCAAGTATCCACCACTCTCTCCCGTGAAAAAATACTTCCTGACATTTTTCTTGAGTCTGCCCCCCTTCAATCTCATTTCATGTCCTTTAATTCTACTGCCTTCCCATCTACGGAAAAGATTCATTTGCGGATTAATACCTTTCAAATATTTGAACGTCTGTATCATATCACCCCTGTTTCTCCTTTCCTCCAGAGTATACATGTTCAGGTCAGCAAGTCTCTCCTCATATGTCTTATAATGCAAATCCCATACCATTCTCATAGCTTTTCTTTGCACTGCTTCAATTCTTTTTACATCCTTAGCAAGATACGGCCTCCAAAACTGAACACAATACTCCAGGTGGGGCCTCACCAACGACTTATATAGGGGCATTAAAACCTCTTTTCTTCTGCTGGTCACACCTCTCTCTATACAGCCTAGCAACCTTCTAGCTGCGGCCACCGCCTTGTCACACTGTTTTGTCGCCTTCAAATCCTCAGAAACTATCACCCCAAGATCCCTATCCCCGTCCGTACATATCAGAATCTCACCGCCTAACACATACGTCTCCTGTGGATTTCTACTCCCTAAGTGCATCACTTTGCATTTCTTCGCATTGAATTTTAATTGACAAACCTTAGTCCATTTTTGTAGCTTCCGCAGATCCTTTTTCATGTTTTCCACTCCCTCCCGGGTGTCCACTCTGTTACAAATCTTAGTATCATCCGCAAAAAGGCAAACTCTACATTCTAACCCTTCGGCAATGTCATTCACAAATATATTGAACAGAATCGGCCCCAGCACCAATCCCTGAGGCACTCCACTACTCACCTTTCCCTCATTCGAGTGAATTCCATTAACCACCACCGTCTGGCGTCTGTCCGTCAACCAGTTCCTAATCCAGTTCTCCACGTCGGGTCCTATCTTCAGCCCATCAAGTTTATTCAAGAGCCTCCTGTGGGGAACCGTGTCAAAAGCTTTGCTGAAATCTAAGTAGATTACGTCTATAGCACGTCCCTGATTCAATTCTCCAGTCACCCAGTCAAAGAATTCAATGAGATTTGTTTGGCATAATTTAAAACCATGTTGTCTCGGATCCTGCAACTTATTGGCTTCCAGGAATTCACTATGCTTTCCTTCAGCATCACTTCCATTACTTTTCCAATAACTGAAGTGCGGCTTACCAGCCTGTATTTTCCAGCTTCTTCCCTATCACCACTTTTGTGAAGAGAAACCACATCCACCGTTCTCCAATACCATGGAACCTCTTCCGTCTCCAAGAATTTATTAAACAAATCTTTAAGAGGACCCACCAGAACCTCTCTGAGCTCCTTCAGTATCCTGGGGTGGATCCCGTCCGGTCCCATGGCTTTGTCCACCTTTAGCTTTTCAAGTTGTTCATACACACTCTCTTCCGTGAACGGTGCTGTATCCACTCCATTCTCATTTGTACTTTTGCCAGTCAATCGCAGTCCTTCTCCAGGATTTTCACACTTTAAGTGTAAGGTCATTAAGAGAGTGATCTTCCTTTGAGAAATGCTCACCTTTGAGCTGTCCATTTGTTTTCCTCTTTAATATTTTATGGTATGAAGATTGATATGGGACCTAATTTTTGGCTCATCATTAAAACAGCATCCTTATTTACTTGTTTTCAATTGAATCATGTATACTCCGCTCCACATTATTTTGAGTGCATTTTAGCGCTACAATATTTGAAAAGAGATATACAAATTCCTTTGATATCTGGATAGAATAGGCAACCATCACATGGTGAGAAGACTCCTGATGCAGGCCTGAACGGCCAAAACACAGCTGTATCGAGTCCCTTTCTCCCAACTTATCTATGGTTAATAAAGTATATATTTCTCAATGTTTATATTAAAAAGTGTCGTCACCATTTTTTAAATATACTTTTAAATATTTTTATGTTTTTATATTTTTTATTTATTTTTTGTTTGTGTTTTTGTTAGTCATCTTTGCTGTTTTGCCTTTTGTTGTGACAAGACCACCACATCCTTTATAAAGTTTTAAACCTTGATCTTTGAACCACAGCATTAACAGATAGCCTCTAGAAGGCACTACAGGACCTAGTTTAGTCTTCACATGGAGAAAAAATAACCCTAACTATAGAGACAGAGCAGCTTTTAAACTAGAAACTGGGGTAAGGCCAGTTTCTGACCTCATCCCCACCAACTTACTTAACACCATCTCTCCTACTGTCACCCCCCCCCCCCCATCTGTCATATCCTCAAACTCTCTCTCTCCACTGCAACTGTCCCTGACACCTTCAAGCATGCTGTAGTCACACCGCTTCTCAAAAAACCATCACTTGACCCTACCTGTCCCTCCAACTATCGCCCCATTTCCCTCCTACCCTTCCTCTCCAAGATACTTGAACGCGCCGTTCACAGGCGTTGCCTTGATTTTCTCTCCTCTCATACCATCCTCGATCCGCTTCAATCCGGCTTTTGCCCCTTACACTCGACAGAAACGGCGCTGTCTAAAGTCTGCAATGACCTCTTCCTTGCCAAATCCAAAGGCCACTACTCCATCCTCATCCTCCTCGACCTATCCGCCGCTTTTGACACTGTCAATCACAATTTACTTCTTGCCACACTGTCCTCATTGGGTTCCAGGGCTCTGTCCTCTCCTGGTTCTCCTCTTATCTCTCCCACTGTACCTTCAGAGTACATTCTCATGGTTCTTCCTCCACCCATCCCGCTCTCTGTTGGAGTTCCTCAGGGATCTGTCCTTGGACCCCTTCTTTTTTCAATCTACACCTCTTCCATGGGCTCCATGATCTCATCCCATGGTTTCCAATATCATCTTTATGCTGACGACACCCAGCTTATTGTCTTTCCACCCAAACCCACTGCTCCTCTCCCTCCACTCTCTATCTCAGTTGATAACACCGTCATCGTCCCCGTCTCATCTGCCCGCAACCTCGGAGTCATCTTCGACTCCTCCCTCTCCTTCTCTGCGCATATCCACCAGATAGCCAAGACCTGTCGCTTCTTCCTCTATAACATCAGCAAAATTTGCCCTTTCCTCTCTGAGCACACCACCCAAACTCTCATCCACTCTCTCATTACCTCTCGCCTTGACTACTGCAACCTACTCCTCACTGGCCTCCCACTTAACCATCTATCCCCCCTTCAATCCGTTCAAAACTCTGCTGCACGTCTTATCTTCCGCCTAGACCAATATGCTCATATCACCCCTCTCCTCAAGTCACTTCACTGGCTTCCGATCAGGTACCGCATACAGTTCAAGCTTCTCCTGCTAACCTACAAATGAACTCAATCTGCAGCCCCTCCTTACCTCTCTACCCTCATCTCCCCTTATGCTCCTACCTGTAACCTACGCTCTCAAGACAAATCACTCCTTTCAGTACCCTTCTCCACCACCGCCAACTCCAGGCTCCGCCCTTTCTGCCTCGCCTCACCCCATGCTTGGAATAAACTCCCTGAGCCCATATGCCAGGTCCCCTCCCTGCCCATCTTCAAATCCTTGCTCAAAGCCCACCTCTTCAATGTCGCCTTCGGCACCTAACCACTATACCTCTATTCAGGAAATCTAGACTGCCCCAACTTGACATTTCGTTCTTAAGATTGTAAGCTCCTTTGAGCAGGGACTGTCCTTCTTTGTTAAACTGTACAGTGCTGCGCTGCGTAACCCTAGTAGTGCTCTAGAAATGTTAAGTAGTAGTAGTAGTAGTAAGGCTGACAGTTGCTCAAAAGCGCATGGTTCGGGATAAGGTATCTTTCAAAGATATCACCAAAACAGGGAAGATAGGGTATCACAATAATGAGGTTGCAAAAGAGACTGTAGTAGATCAGTTGTCCTTAAATAAAAATAAAAATCAGACAAAAGATTACAAATTAATACTGTCAAGTACTGAGCATGATGATGTAAATAGCAACAACAAACATAGTTTGAAATGTCTATATGCAAATGCTAGAAGCCTAAGAAATAAGATGGGAGAGTTAGACTATATTGCACTAAATGAAAACTTAGATATAATAGGCATCTCTGAGACCTGGTGGAGTCTTGGCCAGGACGAGTGGACGGACGCAGCAATGTCAAAGGAAATTAGGGAAGCGAATAAATTGGGCAATGTAGTATTAATTGGTGATTTCAATTATCCACATATAGACTGGGTTAATGTAACATCGGTACATGTTAGGGAGGTGAAATTTCTTGATGAAATCAAGGACAGCTTCATGGAACAGCTGGTTCAGGAGCCCATAAGAGAAGGAAAAATACTAGACTTAGTCATTACTGGAGTTCATGATTTGGTGCGGGGGGTAATGGTGCGAGGGCCGCTTGATAACAGTGATCATAATATGATCAGTTTTGATATTGGCATTGAAGTAAGTGAACTTAGGAAATCAAATACATGAGCGTTTAACTTTAGAAAAGGTGATTACGACAAAATGAAAAAAACGGTGAAAAAAAGACTGAAAGGTGCAGCTCGCAGGGTAAAAAACTTACATCAGGCGTGGATGCTGTTTAAAAACACCATCCTGGAGGTACAGGACAAATATATTCCGCGTATTAGAAAAAAGGGAAAAAAACCAAACGTCAGCCGGCGTGGCTAAACAGTAAGGTAAAGGAAGTCATTAGAACCAAAAAACAATCATTCAGAAAGTGGAGAAGAGAAGCGACTGAAGGTAACAAGATAAAACATAAGGAATGCCAAGTCAAATGCAGAGCGGAGATAAGGAGGGCAAAAAAGGACTTTCAGAAAAAGTTAGCGTTAGAAGCGAAAACACATAGTAAAAATTGTTTTAGATACATTAAAATTAGGAAGCCGGCTAAAGAATCGGTTGGGCCACTGGATGAAAATTGTGTTAAAGGGGCGATCAGGGAAGACCGAGCCGTAGCGGAGAAATTAAATGAATTCTTTGCCTCGGTCTTCACCGAGGAGGATTTGGGAGGGACACCGGTGCCGGAAAGCATATTTGAAGCAGGCGAGACGGAGAAACTAAACAAATTCTCTGTAAACTTGGAGGATGTAATGGGTCAGTTCTGCAAACTAAAGAGTAGTAAATCACCAGGACCTGATGGTATTCATCCCAGAGTATTAATAGAACTGAAAAATGAACTTGTAGAGCTACTGTTAGTAATATGCAATCTATCCCTAAAATCGAGTGTGGTACCGGAAGACTGGAGGGTAGCCAATGTTACGCCGATTTTTTAAAAAGGTTCCAGAGGAGATCCGGGAAATTATAGACCGGTGGGTCTGACCTCGGTACCGGGCAAAATGGTAGATGCTATTATCAAGAATAAAATTACAGAACACATACAAAAACATGGCCTGATGAGAATGCGGAGTTCCCCAAGGATCCCCCCTCTCACCAACTATCTTCAACCTAATGATGATACCACTAGCCAAACTCCTAGCTAACCAAAACCTTAACCCCTACATATATGCCGATGATGTTACGATCCTTATCCCGTTCAAAAGCGACTTAAATGAAATAACCAACGAGATCAACCAGAGCTTCCAGACTGTGCACTCTTGGGCGGACTCATTCAAGCTAAAACTCAACACAGAAAAAACTCCCAATACAATACAAACAACTACCCTACAATAACCACACCATACTGCACACTTCCTATCTCAGAAAATCTGAAAATCCTTGGAGTCACCATTGACCGAAACCTCACTCTCGACACCCACGCGAAGAACACTACGAAAAAAATGTTCCAATCGATGTGGAAACTCAAAAGAATAAAACCTTTCTTCCCAAGAAACATCTTCCGCACCCTAGTACAGTCACTGGTAATAAGTCACTTGGACTACTGTAACGCTCTATACGCAGGCTGCAAAGAACAGACCATCAAAAAACTCCAGACAGCCCAGAACACCGCAGCCAAACTCATTTTTGGAACACCTAAATACGAAAGTGCAAAACCCCTCAGAGAGAAACTACACTGGCTCCCGCTCAAGGAACGAATTGAGTTCAAGATCTGTACGACTGAACACAAAATCATTCATGCAGATGCCCCACTCTATATGCTAAACCTAGTGGACTTACCGCCCAGGAATGCCAAAAGATCGGCCCGCAAATTCCTCAACCTGAACTTCCCCAGCTATAAAGGAATGAAATACAAACAGGCTTATGCTACTACCTTTGCGTACAAAAGCACAAAGTCCTGGAACGCACTACCCATGGCGCTGAAAACCATAACCAATCTAACAAGCTTTCGCAAAGCCCTGAAAACACATCTCTTCAACAGAGCCTATAAAAGTCACCCTCAATGAAACAAAACATTCCTTAAACTACCCAAGTACACCTAAGACACCTCTCACACGTCCTTACCTAACACCTTTCCATCTGAATTCCTCTTCCACCTCAGCCTATGATTGACTGTCTTTTTTTTTCTTCAAATCATGTAGCGACATTCTCATTTCCATACTCTGTAAGCCACATTGAGCCTGCAAAAAGGTGGGAAAATGTGGGTACAAATACAATAAATAAATAAATAAATAAAAGTCAGCACGGATTTAGTGAAGGGAAGTCTTGCCTCACCAATCTACGGCATTTTTTTTGAGGAGGTGAACAAACATGTGGACAATGAGGAGCCGGTGGATATTGTGTATCTGGATTTTCAAAAGGCGTTTGACAAAGTGCCTCATGAAAGACTCCTGAGGAAACTAGAGTCATGGGATCGGAGGTAGGGTATTACTATGGATTAAGAGCTGGTTGAAAGATAGGAAGCAAAGAGTAGGGTTGAATGGTCAGTATTCTCAGTGGAGAAGGGTAGTTAGTGGGGTCCTGCAGGGGTCTGTGTTGGGACTGCTGCTTTTTAACATATTTATAAATGACCTAGAGATGGGAGTAACTAGTGAGGTAATTAAATTCACAGATGACACAAAATTATTCAGGGTCGTCAAGTCGCAGGAGGAGTGTGAAAGATTACAGGAGGACCTCGCGAGACTGGGGGACTGGGCGTGCAAGTGGCAGATGAAGTTCAATGTTGACAAGTGCAAAGTGATGCATGTGGGTAAGAGGAACCCGAATTACAGCTATGTCATGCAAGGTTCCGCGTTAGGAGTTACGGACCTAGAAAGGGATCTGGGAGTCATCGTGGATAAGATGTTAAAAACTTCTGCTCAGTGTGCTGTGGCAGCTAAGAAAGCGCACAGAATGTTGAGTATTATTAGGAAAGGGATGGAAAACAAACACGAGGATGTTATAATGCCGTTGTATCGCTCCATGGTGCGGCCGCACTTAGAGTATTGTGGTCGCCGCATCTCAAAAAAGATATAAAAGAATTAGAAAAGGTGCAGAGAAGGGCAACAAAAATGATAAAGGGAATGGAACGAGTTCCCTATGAGGAAAGGCTGAGAAGGCTAGGGCTCTTCAGCTTGGAGAAAAGGCGGCTGAGGGGTGATATGATAGAAGTCTACAAGATAATGAATGGAGTAGAGCAGACAGATGTGAAGCGTCTGTTTACACTTTCAAACAACAACAAAACTTTCTCCTATTTTAAATCTACCATATTATAGCTTCATCTTGTGTCCCCTGGAGAAAGTTTTTCTTTGCTCAGCGTGTAGTTAGACTCTGGAACTCGTTGCCGGAGAATGTAGTGACAGCAGCTGGCCTTACAGAATTTAAAGGGGGTTTGGACAGATTCCTGAGGGAAAAGTCCATTGAACATTATTAATTTTTTTTTTTTTTTTGGGGGGGGGGGGGGGGGTTTGCCGGGTTCTTGAAGCCTGGATTGGCCAGAGACAGGATGCTGGGCTTGATGGACCCTTGGTCTTTTCCCAGTATGGCGGTACTTATGTACTTATGAGGATAACCAGTGGGACACTGTCATAACGGGGTACAAATTATATCGTAGTGATAGGGTTGATAGAATTGGTGGTAGGGTAGCATTGTATGTTAAGGAGAGCCTTGAATCAAATAGAATGAAAATTCTGCAGGAAACAAACACATCTTGGAATCCCTATGGATTGAAATTCCATGTGTAAAAGGGGAAAGGATAATGATAGGAGTGTATTACCGTCCGCCTGGCCAGGATGAACAGATGGATGTAGAAATGTTAAAGGAAATTAAGGATGCTAACAAACTAGGCAACAAAATAATAATGGGTGATTTCAATTACTAGTATCACTCCAACCTGCGGAATGTGTAGAATACAATCAACACCAAACTCAAAACTTCTACACTCTTATCAGCATCTGAAGGGTGATAATAAATATATAAACATGTACGATGGTGGAAAAAAAAGACCTCAGTGAGAACCGGACACACCTCTATTCAAAGGATACATCTTAAATACAGAGGGGACCTTTTTAATCATCAGTCTCAAAAAAACTCCACATACTTCTCTTTCATGTTATCATAAAACATAACACCCTATCAAAACACTGTAGGAAAAGGCCAAAAAACAATTTCCGGCACACAGCCGTTACTTAGCTTGGATGGTGGAATCAACGTCATTTTCTTCTTTTCAAGTAATATCATGCAAAGTCCGTTCCTGTGTACATCATCAGCTGCCCTTGTGGGCTGTATTATGTGAGACAGACTTCTCGTGCATTGAAGACACGATTGATTGAACACAGACATTGCATTCAAACCAACAAAATCCATGAACCTTTGGTGTCTCATTGTGTGAGCAAACAACATCTATTTTCGGATTTAAGATGTATTGCGATTGAACAAGTGCAGGTCACTGAACGAAGGGGTGATATTAGAAAAATTTTAAGGCAGAGGGAGCAGAGGTGGATTTTTACCCTAAGATCGGTGATGCCAGGTGGTTTAAATGTCTAAATCGAATGGAAGGCTTTCCTTTGATGACATGCAGACAGATGACGTAGGTAAGTGATGATGTCATACGTTACACATTTATATACTATCATGGAAGTACGGAAGCTGACCGCCATTCCTGAAGAGATGTTGAAATTTGCTGTGAAGGCGTGGGTCGAGGCTTGGAGGTGTTTTTGAAAAGTTATTTATTGTTTTCCCCTGAAGCAGCCATTTGTTTGGCGAAACAGGGCCACCCTGTCGGGAAGTGGATGATTGCAGGAACGGACTTTGCATGATATTACTTGAAAAGAAGAAAATTTCGTTGATTCCACCATCCAAGCTAAGTAAAGGCTGTGTGCCGGAAATTGTTTTTTGGCCTTTTCCTACAGTGTTTTGATAGGGTGTTATGTTTTATGATAACATGAAAGAGAAGTATGTGGAGTTTCTTTGAGATTGATGATTAAAAAGGTCCCCTCTGTATTTAAGATGTATCCTTTGGATAGAGGTGTGTCCGGTTCTCACTGAGGTCTTTTTTCTCCACCATCTTACATGTTTATATATTTATTATCACCCTTCAGACGCTGATAGAGTGTAGAATTTTTGAGTTTGGTGTTGATTTCAATTACCCCAATATTGACTGGGTAAATGTAACATCAGGGAATGCTAGGGAGGTAAAATTCTTTGACAAAATCAAGGACTGCTTTATGGAGCAGCTGGTAGAGGAGCCAACAAGAGAAGGAAAAATTCTAGACCTAGTCCTTAGTGGAGCACATGCTCTGGTGCGGGAGGTAACGATGCTGGGGCTGTTTGATAACAGTGATCATAATATGATCAAATTTGATATTAGCTAAGTAGTAGTAGTGAAGTAAGTATACACAGGAAATTCAATATGTTAGTGTTTAACTTTCACAAAAGAGACTATGATAAAATGAGAAGAACAGTGAAAAAAAACTTAGAGGAATTTATTTATTTATTTGGTACATTTGTATCCCACATTTTCCCACCTATTTGGCTCAATGTGGCTCACATAGTACCGTAAACAGAGTGACTTTGAGGGTCAAAAATTTACATCAGGCGTAGATGCTGTTCAAAAACACCATCCTGGAAGCCCAGGCCAAATATATTCCACTATTGAAAAAGGAGGATGGAAGACCAAACAACAGCCGGTATGGTTAAAAAGTTAGTTGAAGGAAGTTATTAGAGCTAAAAGAAAATCCTTCAGAAAATGGAAGAAGGAACTTACTGAAAATAATAAGAAACAGCACAAGAAATGTCAAGTCAAATGCAAAGCGCTGATAAGGAAAGCAAAGAGGGACTTTGAAAAAAAGATTGTGTTGGAGGCAAAAACACATAGTAAAAATTTTTTTTAGGTATATTAAAAGCAGGAAGCTGGCAAAAGAATCGGTTGGACCGCTAGATGACTGAGGGTTAAAAGGGGCGACCAGGGAAGACAAAGCTGCAGCGGAGAGATTAAATTAAATCTTTGCTTCGGTCCTCACCAAGGGAGATTTGGGAGAGATACTGGTGTCAGAAATGGTATTCAAAGCTGATGAGTCAGAGAAACTGAATGAAATCTCTATAGACCTAGAGGATGTAATGGGGCAATTTGACAAATTGAAGAGTATCAAATCTCCTGGACTGGATGGTATTCATTCCAGAGTACTGATGGAACTAAAAAATGAACTTGCGGAAATATTGTTAGTAATATGTAATTTATCCTTAAAATCGAGTGTGGTACCAGAAGATTGGAGGGTGGCCAATGTAACGCCGATTTTTAAAAAAGGTTCCAGGGGAGATCCGGGAAATTATAGACCGGTGAGTCTTACATCGGTGCCGGGCAAAATGGTAGAGACTACTATTAAGAACAAAATTACAGAGCATATTCAAAAGCATGGATTAATCAGACAAAGTCAACATGGATTTAGTGAAGGGAAATCTTGCCTCACCAATCTATTGGGGGGAAGGCCGACAGTCGCTCAAAAGCGCATGGTTCAGGAAAAGGTATCTTGCCAAGATACCTCACAAACAGAGAAGATAGGGGTTCTGGATAGTGAGGTTGCACTAGGTCAGGTGCCCTTAAATACAACTAAAGATCAGACAAAAGATGGCAAATCAATAGTGTCAGGTACTAAGCATCATGCAAATAGGAACGACAAACATACTCTGAAATGTCTATATGCAAATGCTAGGAGTCTAAGAAATAAGATGGGAGAGTTGGAATATATTGCACTAAATGAAAAATTGGATATAATAGGCATTACTGAGACCTGGTGGAAGGAGGATAACCAGTGGGACACTGTCATACCGGGGTACAAAGTATATCGTAGTGATAGGGTGGACCGGACTGGTGGAGGGGTAGCATTGTATATTAACGAGAGCCTTGACTCAGATAGATTACAAATTCAGCAGGACACAAATCACACCTTTGAATCATTGTGGGTTGAAATTCCATGTATAAAAGGGGACAAAACGGTGATAGGAGTGTACTACCGTCTGCCTCGCCAGGATGAGCAGGTAGACGCAGAAATGATAAAAGAAATCAGAGACGCAAACAAAATGGGCAATGTGATAATAATGGGTGACTTCAATTATCCAAATATAGACTGGGTAAATGTAACATCGGGACACGCTACAGAGGTACAATTCCTTGATGAAATCAAGGTCAGCTTTATGGAGTAGCTGGTGCAGGAGCCGACGAGAGAAGGAAAAATTCTAGACTTGGTCCTTAGTGGAGCGCATGATCTGGTGAGGGACGTTATGGTACTGGGGCCGCTTGAAAACAGTGATCATAATATGATCAGTTTTGATATCGACCTTGAAGTAACTGTACACAGAAAGTCAAATACGTTAGCGTTTAACTTTAAAAAAGGAGACTTTAAATTTAAACTTTAGCATATTTTCAAAGCACTTTGGGAGGCTAAGTTCCATCGGTTTCTATGGAAATTTGGGAGGCTAAGTGCTTTGAAAATGAGCATATGATAACATGAGAAGAACGGTAAAAAAAAAACTTAGGGGGGCAACTGAGAGAGTAAAAACTGTACAACAGGTGTGGACGCTGTTCAAAAATACCATCCTGGAGGCCCAGGCCATACATATTCCGCGAATTAGAAAAGAAAGACGGAAGTCCAAAAGACAGCCGGCCTGGTTGAAAGTGAGGTGAAGGAAGCTATTAGGGCTAAAAGAAACGCCTTCAGAAAATGGAAGAAGGAACTGTCTGAAAATAAGAAGAAGCAGCATAAGGAGTGTCAAAGCAAATGCGAGGCGCAGATAAAGAAGGCCAAGAGGGATTACGAAAAAAAGATAGCATTAGAGGCAAAAAAAAACATAGTAAAAAATTTTTTCAGTATATTAAAAGCAGGAAGCCGGCAAAAGAATCGGTTGGGCCGCTGGATGACCGAGGGGTAAAAGGGGCGATCAAGGAAGACAAAGACGTAGTGGAGAGACTGAATGAATTCTTTGCTTTGGTCTTCACCGAGGAAGATTTGGGTGGGATACCGGTGTCGGAAATGGTATTTCAAGCGGGCGAGTCGGAGAAACTTACTGACTTCACGGTAAACCTGGAGGACGTAATGGGGCAGGTCAGCAAACTGAAGAGTAGCAAATCTCCTGGACTGGATGGTATTCATCCTAGAGTACTGATAGAACTGAAAAATGAGCTTGCGGAGATACTGCTAGTGATATGCAACTTATCCTTAAAATCGAGCGTGGTACCGGAAGATTGGAGGGTGGCCAACATAACGCTGATTTTTAAAAAAGGCTCCAGGGGAGATCCGGGAAATTATAGACCGGTGAGTCTGACGTCAGTGCCAGGGAAAATGGTAGAGGCTATTATTAAAAACAAAATTACAGAGCACATCCGAGGACATGGATTACTGAGACCAAGTCAGCACGGCTTTTGTGTGGGGAAATCTTGCCTGACCAATTTACTTCAATTCTTTGAAGGAGTAAACAAACATGTGGACCAAAGAGAACCGGTTGATATTGTGTATCTGGATTTTCAAAAGGCGTTTGACAAGGTACCTCATGAAAGGCTACAGAGGAAATTGGAGGGTCATGGGATAGGAGGAAATGTCCTATTGTGGATTAAAAACTGGTTGAAGGATAGGAAACAGAGAGTGGGGTTAAATGAGCAGTATTCACAATGGAGAAGGGTAGTTAGTGGGGTTCCTCAGGGGTCTGTGCTAGGACCGCTGCTTTTTAATATATTTATAAATGATTTAGAGATGGGAGTAACTAGCGAGGTAATTAAATTTGCTGATGACACAAAGTTATTCAAAGTTGTTAAATCGCGACAGGATTGTGAAAAATTACAAGAGGACCTTACGAGACTGGGAGACTGAGAGGCTAAATGGCAGATGACGTTTAATGTGAGCAAGTGCAAGGTGATGCTTGTGGGAAAAAAAAACCCGAATTATAGCTACGTCATGCAAGGTTCCATGTTAGGAGTTACGGACCAAGAAAGGGATCTGGGTGTCGTCGTCGATAATACACTGAAACCTTCTGCTCAGTGTGCTGCCGCGGCTAGGAAAGCGAATAGAGTGTTGGGTATTATTAGGAAAGGTATGGAAAACAGGTGTGAGGATGTTATAATGCCGTTGTATCGCTTCATGGTGCGACCGCACCTTGAGTATTGTGTTCAATTCTGGTCGCTGCATCTCAAGAAAGATTTAGTAGAATTGGAAAAGGTGCAGCGAAGGGCGACTAAAATGATAGCGGGGATGGGACGACTTCTCTATGAAGAAAGATTAAGGAGGCTAGGGCTATTCAGCTTGGAGAAGAGACGGCTGAGGGGAGACATGAAAGAGGTATATAAAATAATGAGTGGAGTGGAACAGGTGGATGTGAAGCGTCTGTTCACGCTTTCCAAAGATACTAGGACTAGGGGGCATGCGATGAAACTACAGTGTAGTAAATTTAAAACAAATCGGAGAAAAAGTTTCTTCACACAACGTATAATTAAACTCTGGAATTCGTTGCTGGAGAAAGTGGTGAAGGCGGTTAGCTTAGCAGAGTTTAAAAAGGGGTTGAACAGTTTCCTAAAGGACAAGTCCATAAACCGCTACTAAATAGACTTGGGAAAAATCCACAATTCCAGGAATAACATGTATAGAATGTTTGTACGTTTGGGAAGCTAGCCAGGTGCCCTTGGCCTGGATTGGCCGCTGTCGTGGACAGGATGCTGTGCTCGATGGACCCTTGGTCTTTTCCCAGTATGGCATTACTTATGTACTTATATACTTATTACATTTCTTTGAAGGGGTGAACAAACATGTGGATAAAGGTGAGCCGGTTGATGTGGAGGGGCATAATCGAACGTCGCCGGCGATCTATTTTGCCGGCGGCGTAACAGCTGGCCGGAACCGTATTATCGGAAAAAATGGCCGGCCATCTTTTTTTTCGATAATATGGTTTAGCCCGGCCAAATGCCAGAGTTCGCCGGGTTTGAGATCGCCGGTTTTGTTTTTCAGCGATAATGGAAAAAAAAATGTCGGCCATCTCAAACCCTGTGAAATCCAAGGCATTTGGTTGTGGGAGGAGCCAGCATTTTTAGTGCACTGGTCCCCCTCACATGCCAGGGCACCCTAGGGGGCACTTCTAAAAATGTTTAAAAAATACAAAGAAAGCTCCCAGGTGCATAGCTCCCTTACCTTGGGTGCTGAGCCCCCCAAATCCTCCCGAAACTCACTCCCCACACCTCTACTCCATTACCATAGCCCTTATGGGTGAAGGGGGGCACTTACATGTGGGTACAGTGGGTTTTGGGGGAGTTTGGAGGGCTCAACATTAGCACCACAAGTGTAACAGGTAGGGGGGGTGGACCTGGGTCTGCCTGCCTGAAGTGCACTGCACCCATTAAAAACTGCTCCAGGGACTTGCATACTGCTGTCAGGGACCTGGGTATGTAACAAAGAGAGGGAACCAAATACAGAAAAAGACCAAGCAAAAAAAACAGCACAAAGGGCCTTTAAAAACAAAAGGAAACACAGTTCTTTCATTAAGATATCCTTTAATAATAAGATATTTTAATGAAAGAACTGTGTTCCCTTTTGTTTTTAAAGGCCCTTTGTGCTGGTTTTTTTTTTTTTTTTTGCAGGGACCTGGGTATGACATGTGAGGCTGGCATAAAAGTGCTTTATTTTTATTTTTTTCGTGTGGGAGGGGGTTGGTGACGACTGGGGGAGTACGGGGAGGTCATCCCTCATTCCCTCCAGTGGTCATCTGGTTAGTTGGGGCACCTTTTTGAGGCTTGGTCGTGAAAATAAAAGGACCAAGTAAACCCTTTGAAATGCTGCTTAACGATGCTTTTTTTTTCCATTATCCGTGAAAGCCGGCCATCTGGTAGCCACGCCCATGCCCGCCCATGTCTCTCCTTCGCTTCGCCGGTGACATGCCCCTTTGAACTTTCACCGGCGAGGCAACAGGAAAGCAGCGATGCTGTCAAAAAAGCAGCTTTCGATTATACCGATTTTGCCGCTTTTCCGAGATCGCCGGCCATCTCCCGATTTATGTTGGAAGATGGCCGGTGATCACTTTCGAAAATTAGCTGGATTATGTATCTGGATTTTCAAAAGGCGTTTGACAAAGTACCTCATGAAAGACTTCAGAGGAAATTGGAGATTCATGGGATAGGAGGTAATGTCCTATTGTGGATGAAAAACTGGTTAAAAGATAGAAAACAGAGAGTAGGGTTAAATGATCAGTATTCTCAATGGAGAAGGGTAGTTAGTGGGGCTCCCCAGGGGTCTGTGCTGGGACTGCTGCTTTTTAACATATTTATAAATGACCTAGAGATAGGAAACCTAGTGAGGTAATTAAATTTGCTGACGATGCAAAGTCATTCAAAGTAGTTAAATCGCGGGAGGATTGTGAAAAATTACAAGAAGACCTTACAAGACTGGGAGACTGGGCTTCTAAATGGCAGATGACATTTAATGTGAGCAAGTGCAAAGTGATGCATGTGGGAAAGAGGAACCTGAATTATAGCTATGTTATGCAAGGTTTCACGTTAGGAGTCACCAAACAAGAAAGGGATGTAGGTGTCGTCGTTGATGATACGTTGAAACCTTCTGCTCAGTGTGCTGCGGCGGCTAAGAAAGCAAATAGATATGTTAGGTATTATTAGGAAATTAATGGAAAACAAAAATGATGACATTATAATGTCTTTGTATCACTCCATGGTGTGACCGCACCTCGAATATTGTGTTGCTGCATCTCAAAAAGGATAGAGTGGAATTAGAAAAGGTGCAGAGAAGGGCAACGAAAATGATAAAGAGGATGGAACGACTTCCCTATGGGGAAAGGCTAAAGCGACTGGGGCTCTTCAGCTTTGAGAAAAGACAGCTGAGGGGAGATATGATAGAGGTCTATAAAATAATGAGTGGAGTGGAACGGGTGGACGTGAAGCGTCTGCTTACGCTTTCCAAAAATACTAGGACTAGGGGGCATGCGATGAAGCTACAAAGTAGTACATTTAGAACAAATTGGAGAAAATGTTTCTTCACTCAACGTGTAATTCAACTTTGGAATTTGTTGCCAAAAAGTGTGGTAAAGGCGGTTAGTTTAGCAGAGTTTAAAAAAGGTTTGGACGGCTTCCTACCGGAAAAGTCCAAAGACCATTATTAAATTGGACTTGGAAAAAATATTTCTGGAATAAGCAGCATAAAATGTTTTGTACTTTTTTGGGGGATCTTGCCAGGTATTTGTGACCTGGATTGGCCACTGTTAGAAACAGGATGCTTGGCTTGATGGACCTTTGGTCCCAGTAAGGCAGTACTTTTGTACTTAAGTAAGTATGGAGAGTAGTTGATAAAGTTTGCTGTTTTATACTTTTATTCTGTCTATCACTAACCTACAATTCCTCCTTTAAACCCCAATCTTTAATTTTCCAAAGCACAAAGCAAAATAGTGTTCACTTACCAGAGAAATGTCCTCTTCTCTCAGAACTTCTCTCAGAAGGTCTTGAAATCTAGACTAAAAGCCCATCTTTTTGATACTGCATTTAACTCCTAACCCCTATTCACTTGTACAGTACCCTTCTCTGTTTTATCATTCCCACCTTAGTAATTCTCTTATCCCTTATTTGCCCTTTTTTATCTGTCCAGATTAAATTGTAAACTTATTTGAGCAGGGACTGTCTCTTCATGTTCAATTGTACAGTGTTCAAGTAGTAGTAGTAGTCTTGGAGCTCAAATCCATAAAAATATACAGTATCCAGTTCTTTTAAAGTACAGTCCACTTTTTCCTGGCCTCTATGATCACATGCCCCTTCTCCTGGTATCAGTGGAGCTTTACAATGAGAGCCTGGGGTCACTTATGTGGGTTAGGGTGGGACCGTGTTTCTCTGTGCGCTTTCTCAATTTCATAGTTCAGGTCCACCAGCTGCATTGGAACGCATGTATTCAGCAGTTCTTTTCCAAAAGTTCTCGTCAGGCAGCTCAGCTTCTTCTGGCACCTTGAAAATTCTGATGATGAAATGCCTATCTTTATTTTTTTGGTCTTCCACTTTGTCTCTGATCCACTGATCCTCCCAGCTCAACTTTTGCATTGTGATCGTATCCTCTGCATATAAGTATTCTAGAGTAGCCATACTGGGCCAGACCAATGCTGCATCTCGCCCAGTATCCTGTTTCCAACAGTGGCTAAGCCAAGTCACAAGTAACTGGCACAGGGACGTAGCCACGGGTGGGCCTGGGTCCACCCACTTTGGGCTCAGGCCCACTCAGCAACAATGCACCTCAGACAACCAAACCACAACTTCAGCTTTCCTTCCTCCCAGCCACCCGCCGGCACACCGCAGGTTTTGTTCCCTTCCTGCTCCCTCCCCTGTCATCCCCGTCCTGCAGCGATGTTAGCTCCTGTGGTTTTTGTTCTCTCCCACCTCCCAGCCACCCGCCAGTGCACCACATACCCTCCCTCCCCTTCCATCCCTGCCGTCCAGCTCTGAACATCTGCAGTGGCGCCGGGGCCGTCCGCACGCTGCTACGAGTGCTTCCTCTGCGCTGGCCCCACCTCTTCAGAAAGAGTAACGGAGAAGGTGAAGCCGGACGGAAGGAAGCAATTGTGTAGTGGCAGCATGTGGCTCCGCTGCAGACGTACAGAGCTGGACCGCGGCGGGGATGGAAGGGGAGGGAGGGTGGGCCTGTGGCGCGCCAGCGGGTGGCTGGGAGGTGGGAGAGAACAAAAACTGCAGCAGGTGGCTTGCGGGGGCAGGGGATAGGGGAAAAGGTGCAGCATGTCGACGGGTGGGGGAGAGGGGAAAAAACCTACAGCATGCCGGCAGGTGGCTTGAGGGGTCATGGAGAGAGGGAGAGACAGGAGCACTGTTGGGATGAGGGAGTGAGACAGGGTAGTGCTAGGTGGGGTGGAGGAATAATTGTTTGATGTGAGGGGAGGGATGGCGAGATGCTGCAAGGGAAAAGAGAGGGAGAATTGTTGGATACGGGTGGGGTGGGATGGGGAGAGGGAGGGAAAGGCTGCATAGGAGTGGTAAAGGACCAGAGAGAAAAAAAAGTGTTGGACATGGAAATGGAAGGAAAGGAGGGAGAGATGAGAGGGGAAATGTTGAACATGGCATTGAGGTAAGGGGAAGGAAGGATGGAGAGATGCTGTGTGACGGGGGAGGGAGTGAGATGTTAGACCAGGGTCTCAAGGCAGGGAGAGGGAAAAAAGTTGGACATGAAGGTGGAGGAGAGGAGAGGAAGAAGGAAGATGGATCCAGGGAGAGAAGATGGACAATGGATGGTAGGGAAGAGAAAGGGAAAAATGCTGAACAATGAGGGAGGGGAGAGAGATGGGACAGGAAGATGCTAGTGGTGGGAGGTAAAAGGGATAGGGAGATATCAGGCTAGAGAGTGAGGATGGGAGAAAGAGGGAACAGATGCTGGGCTGGAAGGGTGGAGGGAGGGAGACACTGGGAATGGTGGAAAGCATGGGGGAGAGGCCTAGGGAGTGGAGATGGCAAGGAAATAAATGAGAGAACAGTGATTACAGGAGTAGAAATATGGTAATGGTGCGTAGATTGAAGATGGAAAGGAACGATAGGCTGGGAAGGAGAGAGATGAGGAATGAGAGAGCTAGTGGGTGAAAGGAAAAGGAAATGTGATAGATATCTTAAAAGTAAAAAGAAGGAAAAGATTTAGAAAGAGGATGAAATTTGAGTGTACAGAGGCAGAAAAGAAAAAAGAAAGAAAGGAAAGAGCTAAAATGGAAAGATCAATATTTCAGAGGCAGGTGTAGTGAGGAAATGAAATGACAGAAGAAAAAAGACAAATGGACAGCCACTAGAAGAATTAGCAGAAAACAGACAGGAAAGTGGGAAAGAGAAATTGGAACCAACATGATGGAAAAATAAAATGTCCAGACAATAAAGGTAGAAAAATCATTTTATTTTGAATGTTTTAAATGGAATACGTTAGTTTTGGGAAATGTGCATAGTGGATGTCTTTTTATCGTGTTAAGTAGAAAAGGAAATACGCTTTTGTTTTGTCTTTTTTCTCCAGTGTTGCTGTGCATGCTGAGGTTCCTAGTTCAATTTGTCTGCATATTTTTATTTCTAATTTGTGATCCCTTGTTCTGTAATTTGTGAGGGTCTGTCAGTGTGACTGTAATGGCAGATGAAGAGATTGGAGAGGAGAGGGAATTGGGGGAGGGGCTTCTTTATTTTCTGCCCTGGTCACCAGCATGGTTAACAGCAGCCCTGAACCTTGCTGTGGCTAGTGGGGATCCCCAAGCCCTGCCAGCTGGGGATCTCTTCTGGGGCTGGCCGGATTTGCCTTCCGCCGAGCTTGGCAGATGGGGGCAGCATCCTGGAGCCACTGACAACTAAGTATGTATGGTGTGCTGTCATCAGTGGCTCAAGGAGTTGCTACTGCCTGCTGGGCTTGGTGGGGAGGAGTTCTGGCCATCTCTGGTGGAGGTCTTCAGCTGAGGGAGATTGGGGATCCTCATCAGCTAAAGTATTTATATTTTGAGTTGGGAAGCGCTGGGGGAGAGGGGGGAGAGAGAAAATTTTGTGCCCACCCACTCTGTGCTCAGGCCTACCCAAAATTGGTTATCTGGCTACACCACTGACCTGGCACAAACACAAATCATGGCAACATTCCGTGCTACCAATCCTAGGGCAAGCAGTTGCTTCCCCATATATGTCTCAGTAGCAGACTATGGTCATTTTCCTCCAGGAACTTGTCCAAACCTTTTTTAAACCCAGATACGCTAACCACTGTTACTACATCCTCTGACAGAGTTCCAGAGCTTAACTATTCATTGAATGAAAAAATATTTCCTCCTATTTGTTTTAAAAATATTTCCATGTAACTTCTTTGAGTGTCCCCTAGTCTTTGCACTTTTGGAATGAGTAAAAAATTGATTTACTTCTACTCGTTCTACACTACTCAGGATTTTGTAGACCGCAATCATATCTCCTCTCATCCGTCTCTTTTCTAAGCTGAAGAGTCCTAACCTCTTTAGCCTTTTCTCACATGAGAGGAATTCCATCCCCTTTCACATTTTTTTCGCTGTTCTTTAAACCTTTTCTAATGCCACTAATTCCTAACATCCTGTTTGCTTTTCTGGTCACCACCACACATTGAGCAGAAGATTTCAACGTATATTATCTACAGTGAGACCTAGATCTTTTTCTTGGTTGCTGACCCCCAAGGTGGAACCTATCATCAGGTAACTATGATTTAGATTATTCTTTCCAATGTTCATCACCGTGCATTTGTCCACATTCAATTTTCATAAGCCATTTGGATGCCCAATCTTCCAATTTCCTAAGGTCTCCCTACAATATTTCACAGTCCACACATGTTTTAACAACCTTGAATAGTTTTGTGTCATCTGCAAATCTTCTAGTATATTCACCCAATTCTCTACTTCATCCAGCCTTTCGGTATAAGCTCCCAGGTTGTCCTTTAGTTTTTCTAAGAACTGCTCCACAGTTTCCACCTTGGATTCTCTAATTTCTCTCAAGGGCACATGCAGTTCCACCAGGTCTGGCTCTGTGGCACTTGAATGCTCAGCTTTCTTCTGCCATCTCGGCCAGGGCTGCTGCAGGCAGCGCTGCTACGTTTAAAGCTTTAGTATCATATATCTCATGAATGTTTTTTCCAGGTTTTTCCTGCACACTTTGTGGCATGTCCAAGAGCTCCTCTGACACTGGGGTGGATAACACTGGGAAACTCCATTTATTTGCTCACAATTCAGGAGCTCTGGAACCGCTCACCTACTCATCTTTCCCCTGTAATCGGAAACCCCCATTATGTTTACTTTATAAAGGCTCAACCAACCACTCTGTGGCGTGATATCACCTTCTACTGGTTCCTTCACAAACAGGAAGTATGCCCCCTAGCTTGTATTTCTAATCAGACAGGTTTAGAAATACAAGCTAGGGGGCATACTTCCTGTATCAATTCCAACATGGTTTACATCATACAATGCCTGTATAAATTGGTATACGTAGGACGAAGTAGTAGATCTATTAAAATCTGTCTTAATGAACATAAGTCAAGGACTAGCACTAGGACTAAGACTAGCACTAGGACTGAACAGGCTCCTCTAGTCACCCACTGGATCATTCGGTGGCAGATCTCCTGTGGAGGGTCATTGATCAGGTTAGGATCGGGTGGGAGTGTGGAAACTATGAATCATGGCTGAATTATAAGGAATAACAATGGATATTCACGTTAAATACTGTTGCCCCTAGTGGCTTAAATGCGGAGATCAAGTGGATGTCTTTAATATAGATGTCCCTTTAAAATTTCCTGTCCTGTGATTGGTGGGGAACCATGAGTCTTGAACCTATAAGAACTCATGTAGTAGATGCCGGTGGGCTGAAACAAAATGACCATTAGGAGGGGCATAATCGAAAGATCGTCCAAGTACGCATTAGGACGTCCTTACGAAAACGTCCAAAATCAGGCAGGTATAATCAAAAAATAGTATGGACGTTTTTCGACAATCGATTATTCCCTGTTGCAAACGACCAAATGAGGGGCGCATAAAGGTTAGAAAACAGGGCGCCATTACACATTCGATTATCGCAGGTGAAAACGACCAAATCAGAAAGTATAGTAAAACAATTTGTACCGCAAGTACAGTGCATGCTGTTCTGGACATCCAGGTACGGGAAATATGAGGATCGTTCATACGCATCAAATACAGGAAGATCATGTTGCTCCACCGAATATTCCTCATATGTGCCCTATCTGGATGTCCGGAACTGCATGCACTGTACCTACTGAACATGCAGCTATATGCATATTGTGTATATGTGAAAAGGTTCGCGTGCTTCATACTCATCTACATAAGGCAAGTTCCGCACACAGGAAGGGCCCGCACGCATAACAACCATTCATGCATGTCAAGGACATCTATGATTACGACGGTGTCCACGTGCTGATAGGGTCATATATAGGATGGTAATCCATATATGGAACTGTGCACGAAACAACGTCCGTCACGCAAGGGCGTCCATATAAGGCACTTGTTTTCCAACACCTATTCTCACTGAAAAATATGGCGCACCTGCGACGTGAGCCAAACTTTAGTGAGGCTGAGAGCCTGCTGCTGGTGCGGCTATGCCTTAGGCACCGGCACAGGCTCTTCATCCACCACCACCACCTGCCCCCCAGGATACAGGCAGTGAGAGCCAGGTCCCGCATCAGGAACAGGCTGGAAAGGTAAGTGTTTGCCACCACCCCCCATCAGGTCTCCCTCCTGTACCTACACATATAACAGCTTCATCATCACTGTAAGCAGTAACCGGAGTGTGCATGCAAGGATAATGAGTAATATGGGTACATGCACAATCAGTAATAAAATGTATGTACTGGAAAGGACAACCATTCCCACATCCCAACAATAATTTATTTCTTTATTTACTTATTTATTGCATTTGTATCCCACATTTCCCGACCTCTTTGCAGGCTCAATGTGGCTTACATCATGAATGGTGGAAACATTTAACAAAAGAAATGTATAGCATACAGAAGGATCTTGATAACGTGGTAATGATAAGACATATTAGTAGTTTAAGAAGCATAAATTATAATGCCTACAAACGGGACTTTCTAGCCTCATGGCCACCTCTATGGCATCATCTGCATAGGAGCTGACTCTGTGACTGCTATGGGTGCTTGAGCACCCCCAATATTGAATAAATTCCTTGTATGTGTCCAGGGAGGGCTTATCTCCACTGGGGTTAGCACCCCCAATAATTTAAAAAAAGTGTCTCCTATGAGCATCTGTACCAATGGAATGTCCCCCCCCCCCCCCCCCAACAGTGTTGACCCTCTCTGCTATTTGATTGACAAATGAATGTGTGTGCAGAGGGCTAGAAGGACCATCCCCTGACTCCTGCTCTACAAACTTATATCTTACAGACGCTTCGGGGTTCACAGGGACCTGGAGTCCCTCCGGAGGAGGTTCCGGCGTGTGAGGCGGGAGAGTCCTGACATCATCAGGGCAGAGCGACGGTACCTGAGGGCTCGACATAAGTCTTCAAAACAGGACACCTGTACTCATTTGTAAATGTATTTATTGAATAATGCAAATGTACTGTACAATATCACTTTCCATGTGGCTAATAGCCAACTAGTAAGTAATAACATATCTGTCCCAGATCAAGGACTCAGGTTGCAGGTGCCCTCCCATGAGTGTGGCTGCAACTTCCACCGACCCTCCCCCCGAGATGAATGAGATGACATGCCTCACTTTACTATCCCCCTTTCTGGGGTGGGTGGATAGTGTTTCCTGGTAGTCCTGCCTGAGGCCCTACTTTTAGTGGATGTCATGGCCTCACGTAAAAGTTATGTGCTAAGCACCCTTCCCAACGCCCCCCCCCCCCCCCCCACAATAAAAACCACAAAAACAGGTCAGCAAACCGTCATCACATATCAGAATGCAAACATGCTGGTCAGCAATGAGTGTGGTCTGCCAACATGTTCTGTGTCAGAGCAGCTTCCAGGGTTCCCTGTCATGTCATCTGATGCATCTCAGTCCCCATGGGTATAGGCCACGCCTCACCACACCTTGCCCCATCCCCCGCCTCAGGCCACCCAGCTACTGCACTATGCAAGCCATCTTGCATGTGCTGATCTCAACCACACTCCTTTGACATACACAGGGCTCCAGCACCAGCAGGAGGAGGAGGCGGACGAGGAGGGCCACCTGGAGGAGGAGCCAGCCAGGAGGAGCCAGCCGAGGAGGCCCACCAGGAGGAGGAGGAGGAATCCCACGAGGAGGAGGAGGAGGAGGAGGAGGGGGTCCTCATCATTGATGAGGACATTATGGAGGACCCCTCCCCACCTGCAGCTCCATCCACTGAGCCATCTCCATCCCCTGGGCCAGCTCCATCTGAGCCATCACCATCCCCTGGGCCAGCTCCAGCCCTTGGCCCAGCTCCAGCCCTGCGCCTCCTGCAGCAGCTGGTAGATGGGCAGAACCAGGTGCTGCAGGAGCTCAGAGCCCTAAGGCAGGGTAATGAGCAGCTCCATGGCCCACTGAGGGTGCTGCTGGTGCTGCTCATTACCCTGCTACAGAGGGCCTTGCTAAGAGGGCAGGGCTGCCCTTGACAGACTTTGGGGGGGGGGGGGATTTGTTGGATTTGGGGGTGGGGAGTGGGGGGATATGTATGGATTGTGGAGATTTGTTGTGGGGGGGATATGTAGGGGTTGTGGGGATTTGTGTCTGGGGGGAGTTGTAGGGGTGGGGGGTGGGAAATTGTTGGGGTTTGTAAAAAATATATTTTTCCTATTTCATATAACAGGGTGTGTGTGTCTGTACCTTGTGCATTACATATAACCAAATGGTGGTGTTGATGTGAGAGGAGGCAGCAATATGCATTGCATGAAATGTGAAGTGTGAATGAGAAAGTTGATGCATGTCTGTGTTAATGGTGCCCATACAGGAGCCCACCTGTTCATTCCAACCTGCATGGCTGTATGTGTAGGGGAGTGGGCCGGGGAGGCTAGGTGGCTATTACTGTTGAGGAACACAAATGGCCATCCAGCCTCTCTCCCTCCCCCTTACCATATAGCCCCACAGCACAGAGTGGCATAAATAATAGATTTGTTGTCTAGCACTTGTGATCTGTCAAGTAGAAACTTGCACATAACCCTAGGTAGCACATACATGATGTTTTCTCAGTGTGATCACCAGACACCCTTACCCACAACCATACCAAATTGGTGGGGGGCCCACGAAGGAGCTACAAGCAGCTGGCTCATCTTTTCACATTCAATACATCAGCAATGGTATATAGTGATGGTGGTGAGGAGAAAAGGGAAAACAATGGGAAAACCATTAGATGGATGCTTACCTCATCACAGTTGCAATATAATACAAGAGTTACAGAAGGGCACAAATAAATATGGTGTTCATTATTTGGATGTTTGATCACATTTTTTCCAGTAGTAGCTCAAGGAGAGTTACATTCAGGTATTCTGGGTTATTCTCTGTCCCAGAATGACTCTAAGTTTGGACCTGAGCCAATGGAGGGTAAGTGACTCACCCTAGATCACAAGGAGCAGCAGTGGGAATTGAACTGGCAACCTTGTAATTACAAGGCTGGTGCTCTAACCACTAGGCCACTGCAGCCACCAGGCTGTTGCCACCTGCAGGTAATTTGGGTTTGGACCTGTAACCACAAACCCTCTCCATGTCTTAAGGGCTCATTAGGCAGTACCTGTGGCCACCTTGAACCTAGTTTGCAGCCTACCACATGTTAGAAATGTTGTTGTTCCCTAACTATGGAGGATTGTAGGACGATGTTCAATAATGTGGTAAACACATTCATTGCATATATTATTCCCCATCCCCCTCCTATCGAACTTGAGAATGGGTGGCCATAAATGGGGACTGGGGTTCACCACATAAACAAGGAAGATGGAACCTACCGGGAACCAATACAGAAGCTCCAACAGCATTGAGGACCTGCCAAAACCACACAGTACGGCGCTGATGGCCTCCAACCAGTGCACAGGAACCTGGTGAAAAGAGAGCTAAGAGTTGACTGCAGACTACATACAGTGAATGGACACTCCTTGATTATGAGCAGAAAGAGAAGAGGTGGCTGAGAAGTATGAGCTTACCTTGAACGTGTGTTGGAAGATTGTGTAGTGCGGATTCTATCTCCTGGACCATTAGCTCTATTTCTGCCTCAGTGAAATGACCCTTACCGATGGGTGCTTGCTTTGGTGCCATTCTAACAATCTGTTCGCTCTCACAGACTGCCTGCTACTACCAGGCAGAGAGAATGGGAGACAGTAAGGGAGGCTCACAGGATGTGGAAGACTGGAAATGGAAGCTGTGTTGGCTGAGGGCCACCACAAATCACAACCCCCCCCCCAAAAAAAAAAAATACACAGGTGTACCCAAGCATACATTGCCAAACACAAACGTTATTATAAGTGAGGGTAAAACACTGTAAACTAATGTTAATAAGAACCGCAAACGTCCCAGCACAGGAAATGCCGGTTTAAATGGCAATCAAGAAAGGGAAGGCAGGTGGGACGCCCATACTTATCTACCCATAATCGAAATCACGTGGCCCAAATCGCTACCTCAGCTGGACACGTTTAGGAAATTTGTGTATAATCGAAATTAAAGCGCCCATATCAGACACGCCTATCCCGTTCCAACATGGGCATCCCTGGCGACTATTTAGACGCCCCTCTCTGTATTTTCAAAACTCATTGGTACAATGCCGCCACACCAGTCCCTAACCCGGAAGGGTAATTTTTCTGATGCTGAGGTGGAGCTCCTGGTGCAGGAGATAGAGCAACGGCACGCCAATCTGTTTGCTCCCACCGGACAGAGGCTGGCTGCAACCACCAAGCAGCGGGGATGGGAGGATGAATGCAGTCTTCCATTGTGCAAGGGACGTGGAGGACTGCAAGTGCAAGTGGTGCAAGCTGAGGCGGGATGTGAGGAGGAAGGCTGGGGCCAATCCCGCATCACATGACACCGCCAACCTCACCCCCATGGAGCTCATGGTTCACGCCCTCCTACCCCAGGAGGGCATCCACGGGATCGGGTCCCTTGACACCTCGGCACAGCCTGAGGGCTCAGGTAGGTCGACCATTCATTATGAAGCTGGGGTATCTGTTGTGCTGCACTACACTGTGTTATACAAGTTGGGGCCAGGAGGAGGGAGGTGAGGAGTGGGGGGGGGGGCAGGAGGAGGGAGGTGGGGGAGGAGTTTCACCAGGGTGTGTCTCTGGCTGTATTCATATCTACTATAATAAAACTCACCCTCAACGTTCTGAAGACAACGTTCTGAAGTCACTCAGTCACTCCCTGAAGGGTTCATGGATTCATGGTGGTGAAGCCATAATACTGACCATGTCTCTCTGCCCCGCCCTCGCATGACTGACCAATCAGAAAAAACACCCTCAACATTCTGAAACACAAAGGACCATCACAACACCGTTCCCAGGCAACACTAGGCAACGTAAGACGGACCAATCAGAGGAAACTACGTGACAATAAGGGAGGAGCATTCCCCAGCAGAATGGCTCATTATCTGTGCAGCACGGAGAGCACAGAACCACCGCTGGAACGAGAGAAGAATATTCCTGCTGTGGGTATGTGCAAAAATAGACCGGGGGGGGGGGGGGGGGAGAGACATTTTTAAATGCCTAATGCCAGTACTGAAGAGTGCCAGAGGGCATATAGCACAGACTATATTTGGGATCGCTTGACATGGAGTCAGAGGAGCCGGAAAACAACGTGCCCGTCACCATCTGGGACGTGGGCGAACAGGACAAGCTGCGGCCCAGCTGGAAGGATTACCCACGACCCAGCCAGCAGCAAACAGCGACCAAGGACAGCACAGCACATCCCCCAACCCCCAAGCAAAAAACAAAACAAAAAAAGACACACATCAACAACCTGCACACACACCGCACCCTCACACACTCACACATATACACACACACACACACACACACAATACCTCTGTGACACATACACACACACACAAAAAAAGCCACATGCTAGCGCCCGTTTCATTGGTTTCGGAAACGGGCCTTTTTTACTAGTGTAGAATAAAAGGCCACCTTTATGATGGTGTCCTGACCTCCTAACCCCTACTCACTTGTTCCGTACCCTTACTCTCTATCCCTACCGTAGTCATTGGCTTCCTTCTTGTCCTGACTGTGGTGCATCTTAATTACACTGTAAGCTCTATTTGAGTAGTGGTACATAAGAACATAAGTACATAAGTAATGCCATACTGGGAAAAGACCAAGGGTCCATCGAGCCCAGCATCCTGTCCACGACAGCGGCCAATCCAGGCCAAGGGCACCTGGCAAGCTTCCCAAACGTACAAACATTCTATACATGTTATTCCTGGAATTTTGGATTTTTCCAAGTCCGTTTAGTAGCGGTTTATGGACTTGTCCTTTAGGAAACCGTCCAACCCCTTTTTAAACTCTGCTAAGCTAACCGCCTTCACCACTTTCTCCGGCAACGAATTCCAGAGTTTAATTACACGTTGGGTGAAGAAAAATTTTCTCTGATTTGTTTTAAATTTACTACACTGTAGTTTCATCGCATGCCCCCTAGTCCTAGTATTTTTGGAAAGCGTGAACAGACGCTTCACATCCACCTGTTCCACTCCACTCATTATTTTATATACCTCTATCATGTCTCCCCTCAGCCGTCTCTTCTCCAAGCTGTATAGCCCTAGCCTCCTTAGTCTTTCTTCATAGGGAAGTCGTCCCATCCCCGCTATCATTTTAGTCGCCCTTCGCTGCACCTTTTCCAATTCTACTATATCCTTCTTGAGATGTGGCGACCAGAATTGAACACAATACTCAAGGTGCGGTCGCACCATGGAGCGATACAACGGCATTATAACATCCTCACACCTGTTTTCCATACCTTTCCTAATAATACCCAACATTCTATTCGCTTTCTTAGCCGCAGCAGCACACTGAGCAGAAGGTTTCAGTGTGTTATCGACGACGACACCCAGATCCCTTTCTTGGTCCGTAACTCCTAACGTGGAACCTTGCATGACGTAGCTATAATTCGGGTTCTTTTTTCCCACATGCATCACCTTGCACTTGCTCACATTAAACATCATCTGCCATTTAGCCGCCCAGTCTCCCAGTCTTGTAAGGTCCTCTTGTAATTTTTCACAATCCTGTTGCGATTTAACGACTTTGAATAACTTTGTGTCATCAGCAAATTTAATTACCTCGCTAGTTACTCCCATCTCTAAATCATTTATAAATATATTAAAAAGCAGCGGTCCTAGCACGGACCCTTGAGGAACCCCACTAACTACCCTTCTCCATTGTGAATACTGCCCATTTAACCCCACTCTCTGTTTCCTATCCTTCAACCAGTTTTTAATCCACAATAGAACATTTCCTCCTATCCCATGACCCTCCAATTTCCTCTGTAGCCTTTCATGAGGTACCTTGTCAAACGCCTTTTGAAAATCCAGATACACAATATCAACCGACTCCCCTTTGTCCACATGTTTGTTCACTCCTTCAAAGAATTGAAGTAAATTGGTCAGGCAAGATTTCCCCACACAAAAGCCATGCTGACTTGGTCTCAGTAATCCATGTCCTCGGATGTGCTCTGTAATTTTGTTTTTAATAATAGCCTCTACCATTTTCCCAGGCACCGACGTCAGACTCACCGGTCTATAATTTCCCGGATCTCCCCTGGAGCCTTTTTTAAAAATGGGCGTTACATTGGCCACCCTCCAATCTTCCGGTACCACGCTCGATTTTAAGGATAAGTTGCATATCACTAGCAGTAGCTCCGCAAGCTCGTTTTTCAGTTCTATCAGTACTCTAGGATGAATACCATCCGGTCCAGGAGATTTGCTACTCTTCAGTTTGCCGAACTGCCCCATTACATCCTCCAGGTTTACCGTGAAGTCAGTAAGTTTCTCCGACTCGTCCGCTTGAAATACCATTTCCGACACCGGTATCCCACCCAAATCTTCCTCGGTGAAGACCGAAGCAAAGAATTCATTCAGTCTCTCCGCTACATCTTTGTCTTCCTTGATCGCCCCTTTTACCCCTCGGTCATCCAGCGGCCCAACCGATTCTTTTGCCGGCTTCCTGCTTTTAATATACCGAAAAAAATTTTTACTATGTTTTTTTGCCTCTAATGCTATCTTTTTTTCATACTCCCTCTTCGCCTTCTTAATCTGCGCCTTGCATTTGCTTTGAAACTCCTTATGCTGTTTCTTGTTATTTTCAGACGGTTCCTTCTTCCATTTTCTGAAGGCGTTTCTTTTAGCCCTAATAGCTTCCTTCACCTCACTTTTCAACCAGGCTGGGTGTCTTTTGGACTTCCGTCTTTCTTTTCTAATTTGTGGAATATGTATGGCCTGGGCCTCCAGGATGGTATTTTTGAACAGCGTCCACGCCTGTTGTACAGTTTTTACTCTCTCAGTTGCCCCCCTAAGTTTTTTTTTTACCGTTCTTCTCATTTTATCATAGTCTCCTTTTTTAAAGTTAAACGCTAACGTATTTGACTTTCTGTGTACAGTTATTAATGTGTGTCATAGGAGCAGACTCTGTGGGTGCTGTGGGTGTTTGAGCACCCCCAATATTGAGGAAATATCATGTAGGTGTCCAAGGAGGGGTTATTTGCACTGGGCTTAGCACCCCCAATAATACTTTACACTTGGCTCCTATGGGCGTGTGTAGGTTACTACTGTGGCACAACTTTGGGGCCCTTCCTTCCCTACTCCCTCCTATTTTCCCATCAGCATTGTGCATATTTCCTTCTGTCACCTCAGTGCTCTAGTCAGTGTGGGCCTCATGCATGAAACTTAAGGAGCCTGTAATCGGGGTCATAAAGCAGGTCTAGGCAGTCTAGCAAGTCAGTAGTAACACAAGACATGCTGAAATGTCCTTCACTTTAACAAATATACAACAAACAGCTTGTCCACAAAGTTGTGAGCGGTGTCCTTCTCTTGGCTGTCCGTCCACTACCTCTACCCAGCTGCCTGTGGGGCTCTGTTTCACATCGGTGTTAATCCCATTCCTCCTCACCATCTCTTTGCTGGGTCATCAAGTGTGGGGCAATGTATATGAATGCTGAAAGACAAAAGTGGGTTATTTTCACCAACACACTTCCTCACCTTTGTGCTATACAGGTGATGACTCTGAGGAGGCTGGCCCTAGTGGCCTTCAGTCCCAACAAAGGACTACACCAGCAGGAAAGCCTCAACCTCCACCGCCTGCAGCAGCAGTCCAGCCTCTACCTCCACCACTTGCAGCACCAGCAGTACAGCCTCAACCTCCGCCGCCTGCAGCACCAGCAGTAGAGGCTGTACCTCCACCACCTGCAGCAGCAGAACCAGCAGTAGAGGCCCAACCTCCACCAGCACCACCGGCAGAGGCTGTACCTCCACCACCGGTTGACTTTAGGATGCAGATAGGGGGCCAGCTCTTCACTCGCAGCCATCCAGCCAAAGGAGGCAACTACTGCGGTTGGCCACTGAATTGCTGTGGCACAATGTGCACTTGGAGGAGTACCAGCAGCAGAAATTACAGCTGCAGCGGGAAGCACTGGAGGTGCAGCGCCAAGCCCACCAGGAACTGCTCCAGGCGCAGCACCAAGGCCACCAGGAGGTGCTCCAGCAACTCCAATGGCTGGAGCAGAGCATTCAAGGCCTGCGTCCTCAGGTCACAGCACCTACTCCAGCCGTGCTGCTGCCGCAAGACCTGCCATCCACTTCCTCCAGTGGGCAGCAACCACCAGCTAAGAGGTGGACATTGAGATCGTCCGCCTCCGCAGCCGCTAGTGCAGCAGCCACCACACCAGCTCCCCTTCTGGGTCCTGTGCCCAGGCTACAGCCAACAAGGTGGCTGGATTTCCACAGGGCAGCCAAAGCCGCAGGCTGCTGCGTGGATACGGAGGAGAACAGTGGGAGCAGCCCATCAGAGGAGTCTGAACAGACTTCCCCTGCAGCACCAGCTGCAAAAGAAGTCCGTGGGAAGGGTAAGAGGGGACGGGGGAGGTGACGGGGGAAAGTGATGGCACATGCTGGAGGGTGAGGGTTGGTGGGTGGTGGTGGTGGTTGGTGTAATGTTAATAGTTATGTGATTAATAGAAATAAATGTGCACTTACTTTCACACAAAACTTGTTTCAATGAGTCTTTGTCTGGCTCTGACGCCAAGCTGGTAAATAGTGAGCTCTGCTCTGTGGGCTGGGGGTGGAGGGGGCTCCTCTTCCTGCTCATCTGGGGCCTCCCTTGGTGGCTGTGGCTCCTCTGGGAGGGCCTGTCCTCTGCGCTGGGCCAAATTGTGCAACATGCAGCACGCCACAAAGATCCTGGCCACCTTTTTGGGGCTGTAGAGGAGCTCCCCTCCAGACCGGTCCAGATAGCGGAAACGATTTTTCAACAAGCCAAAGGTCCGCTCAATGATCCCACGGGTGCTCCGATGTCTCCTGTTGTAGGTTTCTTCTGCCCCTGGTTGTGGGTGCACCACGGGGGTCATGAGCCACGTCCTCTGCGGGTAGCCTCGGTCACCTTTGAAGAAAAGCAGAATGAGATAGATGAGTGTGTATTGCTTGGAGCCGGTACAGGGGGGATTAGGATAGTGAGTTGTGGAGTGAGCTGGAGGAAGCCAGGGCGAAGGATTGCCCAGGGGAGGAGGTATAGTATGGGTACATCCATGTTGCACTTACCTAGTAGCCATCCACCAGGGAACTCCCCTCGCTCAAATCTGCGGAAGATGCCCGAGTGCTGTAGGATGTAGGCATCGTGGGTGGAACCGGGGTACCTGGCACACACGTCTAATATCTCCCCCTGGGCATCACACACAACTTGCATGTTCATAGAATGAAATGCCTTCCTGTTTCTGTAGGTGGCTTTGTGTGGCCGGGGGGGTGGGGGGGGGGGGGGTCTGAGTGCAACGTGTGTGCAATCAATCACACCTATGACCGAGGGGAATCTAGCAACAGCATAGAAGGCAGCCATGTTGTTGTGCAGGGCCTGGGGGGTGGTGGGGAAAGTGATGTAGTGAGAGGCGTGAGTTAGAAAAGCATCCAGGAACTGTGTGAGACAGTGTGAAATAGAAGCCTGGGTGAGCCCTGTGTTAGCAGCTAATACAGATTGAAAACTCCCAGTGGCCAGGACAGAGAGAGAGGCAGTGATTTTGAGGTGGACAGGGATGGGGTTATTCCTACGGGTCTGGGGCTGAAGGAGGGGTTTCAGCTGCTCACAAAGCTGATGAATGGTCGCCCTATCAAACCAGAACCTTGTTAGACACTGCTGGTCAGTGAGGTCTAGGAAGATGGTGCAGGGCCTGAACACTCGGGGCCGTGAATACCTCCTGCGGTGTGTGGCCTCTTCCTCTAACATGGAAGCCGCCAGTGAATTTAGTGCATCCATTTCCCCACCAGTGCAAGTATTAGTACTAGAAGTAACACAAGAACAGCACACAGATCTCTCACTGCCACCACACCCTCTGGCCACTCGCTCGCCAAACAGTACAGGGAACACAGAGACAAACGGAGGTCAGGGAATACAATATACACGTGGGAACAGTGAATGGAGAGGGATAGGGGGAAGGGGAGGGGCCGATAGAGCAAGGAGGAGGAGTAGGCAAAGGTCAAACGGTAAGACACAAAAGAGGCAGGGCACACAGACGAACGTAACAGATACTCAACACACTCAGCTTTCTCTCTGCAACCAACAATTCAGCACTCCCAACAATGATCTCGCCACTCTCCAACTCCACACAATCGCTAATGGGTCTAAAGACGATTTCCCCCTTGCTCTGGTCGCTTCTATTTCGGGTCTAACCAATGGCGCCCATGTTCCCGCCCAACCAAAATCACTTCGCTATCCGTTATACGTTGTACATGACCACCTCGTTACACCGCCCTTAACACGCCCCCGACACGCCCCTTGTTTGGGCATCTGTATCCGAGCATAAGAGCGATACGGATGGATTGAAAGTTGTGTTTCGATTATACCCATTTAGTCGTTTTTGAGAGACAAACGTCTATATCCCGATTTGGGTCGCAATATAGGCGTTTTTCTCTTTCGATTATAAGCAGGTAGGTGAATAAATGATATGGGATAGATAGATGGTGTGTTAATTTAATAGAAAGGGGTGTACTTAACATTTTACTCTTGTGTTTTGTAGGGGAACTCCTTGATAAAGCCTTCACAAAACATGTGCTATGTCAGAGCACTGTACCCCTGTGGCCGACTATATATTTCAATCTCACATTTAAGATGAGTATAATTCTTATATTAAGTAAAATGGTTAGAATTGAGTATCAACAATAGGAAGACGGTGGGGTTGTTGACCCAACGATGAAGTGAGTGCAAAAGGCTCTGCGTATAAGTATATGGATGCAGTGTGGCACGGCTGAGGTTCACAATCTTCCACATTAGTTAATATAAGGCATCTGTGGAGAAACTGGTTTCAGTGAATACTTAACAAGTAACTATGAGTGTCTATTAGGTGTGTACTTTATAAAGGCAACACAAGCCCTTATAAAGTAAGGGTAAGGGTCATGGATGTGATATACCGCCTTTCTGTGATACAGGCAAATCGGTTTACATTTTCTATTCAGGTACTTTCTCTGTCCCTACTGGGTTCACAATCTGTTTTTGTACCTGGGGCAAAGGAGGGTTAAGTGACTTGCCAAGGGTCACAAGGAGCTGCAGTGGGAACTAAACCTAGTTCCCAAGGTTCTCAACCCACTGAACTAACCATTACACTACTCCTCCAGCAGGCACCTGGAACTAGCCTTGGTATTGCACAACTGCCAATGCACCTATTTACACCTGCTCCAAAGTCAATATAAAAGCGTGTGTATGTACTCATGTATTTTATATCAATGCATGTATACATCGCATCACTGTCCCGTTCCATTCAAACTATGGTGAGAGGTAGGCAGGACATGGAGAAGGAGAGGACCCTAAACTGGGGGTATGAAGGAATCCAGGATGCTAATGTAGAAGGTGGAAGAATGGTAGAAGGAGAGTAAATAAAAAGAACAAAAAAAAAGCAGAAGAGGACAAAGAAAAAGGAAAAGAGAGTATCAATTTTTCATTGCTGAAGAAATAAGATAGAAAAGGAAGGAATAAAAACTGATACAGCAAAGAAAAAACAGGAAGAGAGACACAAGAGTGAGACAGACAACAACAACAATAACAAAAAAGAACAGAGACAAAGGCAGAGACTCTGAGCCAGAAAATCAAGCCATAGACCCCAAGGGTGAGAAGTTATTTCATTATCTGATAGAGCAGCAGGGGTGGGCAACCTCAGTCCTCGAGGGCCACAACCCAGTCAGATTTTCAGGATTGCCCCAATTAATATGCATAAGATCTATTTGCATACAATAGAGACAGTACATGCAAAAAGATCTCATACATATTCATTGCAGAAATCCTGAAAACCCAACTGGGTTGTGGCTCTCGAGGACTGAGGTTGCCCACCCCTGCTGCTCTGTCAGATAATGAAATAACTTCTCACCCTTGGGGTCTATGGCTTGATTTTCTGGCTCAGAGTCTCTGCCTTTGTCTCTGTTCTTTTTTGTTGTTGTTGTTGTTGTCTGTCTCACTCTTGTGTCTCTCTTTCTGTTTTTTCTTCGCTGTATCAGTTTTTATTCCTTCCTTTTCTATCTTATTTCTTCAGCATTGTTTACAGCCAAGCCACAAGATACCATTGTATCTGCTCTGACCCAAGGGACAGAGACAGACACCTTGAAATCCTTCGAACGGAAAGGCTACAACCCCAAACTAATCTCCAAGAATATTGCCTCCTCCCTCAAAACACCCAGGGAAAATCTGCTACAGTACAAAGAAAAAAAGCCACAGACAGAATCCCCCTTATAGTGACATACAACCCAGAGCTGGAAAAATTAAGAAAAATCATAAAAGATCTTCAGCTTCTACTCCAGGAGGATGAATTACTGAAAAAGATATTCCCATCCCCACCAGTGCTGGCTTTCCGACAGCCACCCAACTTAAAACACAAGCTAATCAGAAGTAAACTCCCAACACAGACTCAAAAAGAAAAGAACGGCACACATCCTTGCAATATATCCAGCTGTAAGCTATGCCAAAACATTTCACAGGACCCCACAGTCATTCACAAAGGAAAAATATTCAACATAAAGGAATCCTTTACATGCTCATCTTCCAATGTGGTATACATTATCCAGTGTAAAAAAAATGTATCAAAGGATGCTATATTGGAGAAACAAGCCAGATGCTAAAGAAAAGATTTAATTTACATAGACATCACATGAAAAATGCCAGTGCCAGACAGGATTCCACCCCTGTGGGGCAGCACTTTACAAAACCAGAACATTGTACCAGTGATTTCATAGTAAGAATCCTGAAAGGTAACTTTAAAACAATACAGGAACGTAAGACCTTTGAAGTAAAAATGATTGAATATTTTGACACCCAACTGACAGGACTTAACAAAGATCTGGGCTTTATAGCCCATTATAAACCATAAAGTTGTATTGCTCTGTTTGTCACCCTCCTCTCATCTATCCACCCCATCCTGTTAGACTATCACTGAAATGCTTTGATGTTCCTATGCATATCTCCTGGTCTCTCACTATCCACCCCCATCCTGTTAGACTGTCACTGAAATGCTTTGATGTTTCACTTATATATACTGTCATCTACCAACATTTGCTTATTTCCGATCTGACGAAGAAGGGCAACCTTAGAAAGCTAATCAAGAAATGTATTAAGGTATGTCCATTAAAAAAGGTATCATCTTATTTTCTTTTCCATGTTTTATTTTGTTTTATTTCTATTGATTACCTTTAAAAGTGGACTAACACGGCTACCACACCTCTCTACTCTAGAAAAGAGTCACGAATTTGGATGAGTATTAATCAAGCTCATGCCTTTTCAGTTTTAGCTCAAGGCAAGTTACATTCAGGTACAAAAGATACCTTCCTGTTCCCACAGGGCTTAGCGGTTAGCTGGGTTTTAAAAAGGTTTGGACAAATTCCTGGAGGAAAAGTCCATAGTCTGCTATCAAGACAGACATGGGAAGCAACTGCTTGCCCTTGGATTTGTAATATGGAGTGTTGCCACGATTTGGGTTTCGCCAGGTACTTCTGACCTGGCTTGGCCACTGTTTGGAAAACAGAATACTGGGCTGGATGGACCATTGGTCTGACCCAGTATGGCTACTCTTATGTTCTAACTTTGCTCCTGAGACAATGGAGGCATAGTTTGGAGGGGGTGATGGTAGGCATTGCCCCTCCCCCTAAATGTTGCTAGTGTCACTCTCTTCCTTCCATTCCACATATAGTCCAGCATCCTCCTCTCACCTTTCCCTAAGCCCAATATCTGTCCCTGCTCTCAAACCCTTCCTGGTCCCACAGCTCCTTCCCATTGCAGTGGCTGTGAGCTCTAAACATGAATGAAAGAGAAGCTGGAAGACAGCCTCGTGCTCAAGCACTCAGCAAAACTCTGCTGACCTGCCCTCTCTGAAGCATACTACTGCTGCCCTAGGTGCAGGCCAGAAGAGCCTTACTGAGTGCTTGAGCATGAGATTCTGTGCTGAACACTCTTTTGTTTCTTTTTAGAGCTCATAGCTGCTGCAAAGGGAAGGAAATGTGGGTCAAGGAGAGGTTTGAGGGGAGGGATGGACTATGGAGGGCAGAGGAGGGAGTGGCAAGAAAAAGTAATGCGGGATTAAGAGGGAGGGATAAACATTAAGGAGAAGAAAATAAGAAGAGCAGGACTCGCATAAGGGGCAAGCCAGTGAGGCATTGGGGCCATAGGCAGACACACAATTTTTGGCAAGAACGCGGTCTACAAAAAGACATGCCGTTGCGCCATGGTTGAATGACGATCTTAAAAAAAACACAAAACTATATCCCGGCGGCTCGAAAGGGTATGGCGTAAGCATAAGGATAATCAGCATTTTCTTGCGTGGAAGCAATCTCTCAGACAATACAAGTATGCAATTAAGCAAGCTAAAAAACTCTATTATAAATCCAAAATAGGACCGGATTACAGTGACTTACGGAAGCTCTACTTTTTTGTTAACAAATTATCTGATACTACTACATAAGTACATAAGTACATAAGTAATGCCATACTGGGAAAAGACCAAGGGTCCATCGAGCCCAGCATCCTGTCCACGACAGCGGCCAATCCAGGCCAAGGGCACCTGGCAAGCTTCCCAAACGTACAAACATTCTATACATGTTATTCCTGGAATTTTGGATTTTTCCAAGTCCGTTTAGTAGCGGTTTATGGACTTGTCCTTTAGGAAACCGTCCAACCCCTTTTTAAACTCTGCTAAGCTAACCGCCTTCACCACTTTCTCCGGCAACGAATTCCAGAGTTTAATTACACGTTGGGTGAAGAAAGATTTTCTCCGATTTGTTTTAAATTTACTACACTGTAGTTTCATCGCATGCCCCCTAGTCCTAGTATTTTTGGAAAGCGTGAACAGACGCTTCACATCCACCTGTTCCACTCCACTCATTATTTTATATACCTCTATCATGTTTCCCCTCAGCCGTCTCTTCTCCAAGCTGTATAGCCCTAGCCTCCTTAGTCTTTCTTCATAGGGAAGTCGTCCCATCCCCGCTATCATTTTAGTCGCCCTTCGCTGCACCTTTTCCAATTCTACTATATCTTTCTTGAGATGCGGCGACCAGAATTGAACACAATACTCAAGGTGCGGTCGCACCATGGAGCGATACAACGGCATTATAACATCCTCACACCTGTTTTCCATACCTTTCCTAATAATACCCAACATTCTATTCGCTTTCTTAGCCGCAGCAGCACACTGTGCAGAAGGTTTCAGTGTGTTATCGACGACGACACCCAGATCCCTTTCTTGGTCCGTAACTCCTAACGTGGAACCTTGCATGACGTAGCTATAATTCGGGTTCTTTTTTCCCACATGCATCACCTTGCACTTGCTCACATTAAACATCATCTGCCATTTAGCCGCCCAGTCTCCCAGTCTCGTAAGGGCCTCTTGTAATTTTTCACAATCCTGTCGCGATTTAACGACTTTGAATAACTTTGTGTCATCAGCAAATTTAATTACCTCGCTAGTTACTCCCATCTCTAAATCATTTATAAATATATTAAAAAGCAGCGGTCCTAGCACAGACCCCTGAGGAACCCCACTAACTACCCTTCTCCATTGTGAATACTGCCCATTTAACCCCATTCTCTGTTTCCTATCCTTTAACCAGTTTTTAATCCACAATAGGACATTTCCTCCTATCCCATGACCCTCCAATTTCCTCTGTAGCCTTTCATGAGGTACCTTGTCAAACGCCTTTTGAAAATCCAGATACACAATATCAACCGACTCCCCTTTGTCCACATGTTTGTTCACTCCTTCAAAGAATTGAAGTAAATTGGTCAGGCAAGATTTCCCCACACAAAAGCCATGCTGACTCGGTCTCAGTAATCCATGTCCTCGGATGTGCTCTGTAATTTTGTTTTTAATAATAGCCTCTACCATTTTCCCCGGTACCGACGTCAGACTCACCGGTCTATAATTTCCCGGATCTCCCCTGGAGCCTTTTTAAAAATGGGCGTTACATTGGCCACCCTCCAATCTTCCGGTACCATGCTTGATTTTAAGGATAAGTTGCATATCACTAGCAGTAGCTCCGCAAGCTCGTTTTTCAGTTCTATCAGTACTCTAGGATGAATACCATCCGGTCCAGGAGATTTGCTACTCTTCAGTTTGCCGAACTGCCCCATTACGTCCTCCAGGTTTACCGTGAAGTCAGTAAGTTTCTCCGACTCGTCCGCTTGAAATACCATTTCCGACACCGGTATCCCACCCAAATCTTCCTCGGTGAAGACCAAAGCAAAGAATTCATTCAGTCTCTCCGCTACGTCTTTGTCTCCCTTGATCGCCCCTTTTACCCCTCGGTCATCCAGTGGCCCAACTGATTCTTTTGCCGGCTTCCTGCTTTTAATATACCGAAAAAAAATTTTACTATGTTTTTTTGCCTCTAATGCTATCTTTTTTTCATACTCCCTCTTAATCTGCACCTTGCATTTGCTTTGACACTCCTTATGCTGTTTCTTGTTATTTTCAGACGGTTCCTTCTTCCATTTTCTGAAGGCGTTTCTTTTAGCCCTAATAGCTTCCTTCACCTCACTTTTCAACCAGGCTGGGTGTCTTTTGGACTTCCGTCTTTCTTTTCTAATTCGCGGAATATGTATGGCCTGGGCCTCCAGGATGGTATTTTTGAACAGCGTCCACGCCTGTCGTACAGTTTTTACTCTCTCAGTTGCCCCCCTAAGCTCACATCTACCAATCTAGACATCCCATCTGCGGCAAAACTGGCCAAGTATTTCAAAGAAAAAATCATAAAGTTGCAGAATTCGTTACCAAAGAACGATTCGTGCATTCTTGATTTTATCATTGGTCTGGATCCTGATCCAGGAGAGCACCCAGCTGTCCGCACGTTTTCACACTTCGCACCTTTAACAGTGGATTCTGTAACACAGGAGATTCACAGATTTTCAAGTAAATTTTGCAAACTGGATATTTGTCCCAACTATCTAATGAAAAGTGCCCCTAATTTCTTCCTTACCGATCTAACTCTGCATTTAAACTTCATGCTTAATAATGGAATGTTCCCAGAACACTGTGGAAATATCTTACTTACCCCTATTCCTAAAGACACAAAGAAAAAAAAGTAATGATTTAACCAACTATCGGCCGATTGCATCTATCCCGCTCTTTGTAAAACTGATGAAGAGCTTGGTGAACAAACAACTCAACGAGTATCTGAACAAGTTCAATATTCTACATGAATCTCAATCGGGATTCCGCACACTCCATAGCACTGAGACTGTGCTTGTCACACTCCTGTCCAACTTCAAAAAAGAAATTGCTGTAGGAAAAAGCATTCTACTCTTACAATTCGATATGTCGAGTGCTTTTGATATGGTCAACCATAACATCCTCCTGCATCTCCTCGATTATTTTGGTGTCAGTGGAAATGTTCTTCTATGGCTGAAAGGCTTTTTAACATCAAAAACCTACAAAGTTCAATCTAACACAAGTTTATCACCTCCATGGTCAGCTGACTGTGGCGTGCCACAAGGCTCGCCTCTTTCCCCAACGCTCTTCAATATAATGTTGACACCTTTGGCCAAGGCTCTTTCCACAGTTGGACTCCACCCATTTATTTACGCAGATGTCATCACCATCTATATCCCTTTTAGAAAGGACTTAAGCGAAATAGGCAAGGAAATCAGACTTGGTCTACACACCGTGCTTGCTTGGGCTAACTCATTTGAATTCAAACTCAACACAGAGAAACCTCATTGCCTTATACTTTCCACTCTTTATAATAAGTTCAAGCCAACCACCTTAGTCACTCCTGAACTTTCCCTACCAATCTCAGAAACTCTGCGACTATTGGGTGTAATTGTCGATAGAAACTTAACGCTGGAGCAGCAAACAAACTCCACCACTAAGAAAGTATTCTTCTCACTTTGGAAACTGAAACGTATTAAACCATATTTCCAAAGAGATGTATTCCGCAATTTAGTTCGCTCATTAGTCTTAAGTCACCTTGATTACTGCAATGGTATATAAGCAGGGTGCAAAGCTCTGCTTCATAACAAACTTCAAACCACCCAGAACACAGCTGCTAGACTGGTTTACGGTAAATCGAGGTTTGAAAGTTCAAGACCACTGCATGAGAAACTGCATTAGCTTCCTATAAAGGACCGGATAACTTTTAAAGTTTGCATCCTGGTGCATAAAATTCTCTACGGTGAAGCTCCAGCATATATGGATGCCCTTATCAGCTTACCACCAAGGAACTCTTCCAGATCGTCACGCACGTACTTGAATCTTCACTACCCAGCCTGCTGTGGCATCAAGTACAAAATCGCCTATGCATCCACCTTTCCTTATGTTAGTGCTCACTCGTGGAATGGATTACTACAATCTGTAAAATCTATTCAAGATCATTTGGCCTTCAGAAAATCTCTGAAGACCCTATTATTTGGGAAAGCTTACGCTTCAGACCCGCCTAGCATCTATAACTTCTGAACTGCTGCAGTCACTACAACATATTGAACTTTATTACTCTTTCTCCTTTTCCCCTCCTTTGCTGTTACTCGCTAGTCTCTTTACTTCATTGACTTTGATCGTTTGCTGAATTGATGTATGTTTTTGTAGATTGATGTAAGCCACATTGAGCCTGCCCATGGGCGGGAAAATGTGGGATATAAATGCTATAAATAAATAAATAAATAAACCCTGCCCCCTGCTGCCACCACCCAGAATCTCTTCTCCCACCCAGACAATTGGGGGATCACTTCACTCCTCAGACACTTCACTACTTGTCTAATTTTGAAATCATAAATCTTTTGCCTGAAGATTTGATTTCATGTAACTTCTAAAAGAAAAATAAGTTCAGAAAAAGATAAAGACTGGGCCTTTTTACTTCGTATTACTTCTTTAAACCTTCATCTAATAAAAGTTTCATCTTACATAATTTCATTATTATGACTGTTTTTCACAGAGTTGAGATTCTTGCATTACCTTCTCTTCCATGCTGTCTATTGTCACTAGCCTTGTGGCGATATAGGAGTGACAGGCTGCTATTGCTTCGGGCCAGGTTTTGCTTATTTTTGTCTCCACATAATAACAATGTCCATTCCAGAACCACCAGTCAGGATGCTGTGGGCATCTCACACTGACTAAACCTGGCAAAGGAATACTGAAATATGAGGAAGATGGAGGATGCTTCTGTAACTAATGCCTTCTACTTTTTAATCATCCAGTGAAAAATGGGAGATCCTGCTCAAGCTAAGCCACTTGTAACCATTCAAAACCTCTCTACCACATCCTATGTATCTGTCCCATATTTCTTTTACAGTATGGTATTTATGCAATATTCTTGGCAAGACTAGGCTATTTCACATTTTAGCTTCTGAACAGAGGAGCCCATGAGAACTAAAGGGACATTAGGGGGTGATTTTATAAAGCATCTCCCATTTGTAAACCATGTTTCTCTTACACAATTGCATGGGTGTACAAGTGTGTCTAAAATAGGGCAAAGAAACATAGTGCTGTAGGTAGTATAAATAAGTCTTATAGGAAAACAACTCCTAACAGAATTATTTATGCCAAGGTCCTAGATTATAGAACTCTGCCCAAGCAAATATTCTGGACTCATGCTAGGGGAAATAGGACCTTACTTTGGCACCTAATCAAAATTAGCTGAGCTAGAGAGAAGGAAACCAAAGCCACAGATAGTATATATTATTTATTATAAAATAAAGAGAATATATATATATAAATAGAACAGCAGCAAGGTTTAGCAAAATACAATATATAACTTGCTAATAATAATAAAAACAAATAGATTGCTACCAAAATAAAGACTATGCAAAATGATTCTTACTGGAATACTAGGTGATTACACAAACCTGATTTTGTAATCGTGAAAACTATACTACACTTCTTATGCAAAATACAACTGTTAGCAGCTTATTCCCTGACCATGAGTCACCTAACCAATCTTATCACAGACAAACACCAATCACTAATCCCCGACTATAGGCAGTAAATCTGTTATCTCACCATGCTGTCTCTGAGCAGTCTCCCGATGAGGTTGGCACAGATTTCTCCTTAGACTCCAGCTGTATCCACAGTGAGTCTCAGTCTTGGATTCAGATAAGGTCTATCTTCTGAAAGCAGGTGTCACAGTCATTCAGTGTCGCATCCCAGAGCGGATGTAGCTGAACCACAGGAGGCCTCTTCTTCCACTTCCAGTCCTGATCCATCGCATCCACGCAGGTTGACTGACATCCACCAGAAGGATGATGCTTACACCATCCCCATCCAGTAGCTGACATCCAATCACTTCAGTCCATTTTGCTGTTGCCTAGCGACGTTTCCTTCAGTGACACTCTGTATTGCTGTCTGCGCAAGTCTGTGCAACTTCCCTTCAATAAGTGTTCCTCCACTTCTGTGCAGGTACCTGGACAAGGTGCCAAGCCGCTTGTGGGAATGTGCAGCCTTCTGTTGACTGTGGGACAGAAGTCTTTCACCCACCACTTCTCTATTGTCAAAGGTCTACAGCAGCCCTTATGTCTGGGCTCCGATTGCCTTGTGTGACTGGGAGTTTATGTGGATCTGATGAACCTTGTCTTGTGGAGTAGACTGGATGGCAGCTGAGTGGAATCTGAATCTACGCCTGTTAGCCTGAAGTCTGGATAGACCATACCCCAGGTCTGTGAGGTAGTCAGTGATGAAGATGTGTCCATTCCGGCAAGAGTGAGGGATTTTTCCATCAAGCTCCGTCTAGCACATGGACAGCGTCTATTGGACAAAGTGGTGTTCTTCAACCCGCATTCTCACTTTCGGGACCTAGGGTTGTCTACCGGTTTTCTGCCATGTTTAGAGGTGACTGGTACTTCTTTTCACTTGTTGGTCACCAATCTGCAGTCAGATGAAGTAGTTGTGTCTGCAGGAGATCCTTTTGGATTTCTGGTGGGAGAGTCTTTTCCTGATGTCAAGGTAAGTTTGCCTATTATTGGCAGGCTGCCTTCCTCTTGGAACACCAGCCGGGGGGGGGGGGGGGGGGAGACAACTGAATGTCTATTTACCTCTCCCACAGGCCTCATCTCTCTTGAGTTTGTTTGGCCTTATGATGCAACGTGTTCACAAGTGCAGTTGGAAGATGACTGTTTGATTTTGTCTAGGAGGATGTCTTTACCCTAGAGGTCTAGAGTGGTGAATTCTGTTGAAACTTCATCTCTGCAGGACGAAATTGAAGAGCAAGTGGAAATTCCATCCAACCAGCCTTTCTCAGAGTTTGATGTTATGGTGAAAGATCAAGTGAAACATGCTGATACTTGTACTACTGATACAGAGAAGGTGCAGTACTGAGTTGCTGTACAAATACAAGGACCTTTTTGCTATAGACTCGTATGATTGTGGGCTTACAGACCTGCATGTCACCAGAGTTCCTACGGAACCAAATAGCAAGCCTGTCTTTGTGCACCAGTATAAGATTCCATTGGCTTCCTATGAATCCGTGCAAGAGATTCTCAAAACGTTGGAGGCCAGGGGCATCATTAGGCAATGCAACAGCACATACAACTCCCCTCTGTGGCCCATTTTGAAAAAGATCAACAGTTGGAGAATCGCCCTGGATTACCATCAGCTGAATAAGCGAGTACCTTTTTCCAGGTGGCCGATGGCTCCTCTGGATCAGAATCTTGCTATCATCAAAGGGCTAAGTATTTCATCAGCTTGGATTTGGCATCAGGGTTTTGGACAGTGCCTGTCCATCCCCATGATCAGTATAAATTGGCTTTTATGTTTGGGAAGATACAGTATACGTGGAACAGAACACCCTTTGGGTTCCTCAATTCCCCTGTGAATTTAACATCTTCCTACACAAAGCACTTCCAGATGCTGAGGCTCAAGGAACGGTGGTCTATGTGGATGATATTCTGATCAAAAGCCCTACTTTTCAAGAACACTTGGCAGAGATTGACCATGTTTTCTTACAGTTGACAGATGCTGGAGCTAAATTGACCCTGGCCAAAAGACAATGGTGCAGGAAATCACTGAATTACCTAGGGTACGAAATTTCTGCTGAGGGTCTGCAACCTCAGAAGAAGTGAGTACATGCCTTACAACAGCCGAAACAGCCCACCAATCTCCCAGAACTTCGTTCCTTTTTGGAAATATGCAATTACTCCCTACAGTTCATTGATGAGTATGCGGAGATTACCAGAACCTTGGTCAAAGTTATTAAAGAAAGATACGCCCTGGGCTTGGGGTCCAGAGCAAGAATCTGCTATGCAGGAGCTGAAGGATCAGCTTAGCTGCTTTCCATGCCTCGTGTACCCTGAGGGGGGTCATGAGTTCTATATTGACCTGGGATACTCCAAGCACTCCATGAGCGCTGTCTTATATCAGAAATATGATTCTGATAAGCGGGTCGTGGCCTATGCCAGCAAAGGCCTATCCAATGTGGAAAAGAAGTATTCCGACTGTGAGAAATCGCTTTTGTCCACTGTTTGGGCTCTGCAACATTTCCGGAGTTATATCCAAGGCGAGAAGCTAATCATGGAGACTTGTCACCAACCCATCAGTTTCTTGGGTAGCGACTGAATCAAGTCCGGTCAGGTGTCCAACAGCAGGATAGTCTCCTGGACACTGGCTCTGCAAGGATGGCCTTTAGAGGTAAGTTATGCTCAGAAACATCGTAATGTAGTAGCCCAAGGTATGGCTGACCTGCATGACTGTGCAGCACATGATTCCCTTGCAGGTATTCCTGAAACAGATGTTCCACCACAAGGGAAAGAACCGCATCGACACCATCTGTATGATGAGAACATAACATAGTAGATGACGGCAAGATGTGTGCTACAATGCCTAAGGTCTCTGCGGATGGTTGTGCCTTCCGCCGTGACACAGACCATGAGTTGGTTGCAGATGTGGGAGTGGTATGAAATCCCACCGTTCCTGAAGAGACTTTGAAGCACAGCTTAGGTTCACTGACGAACAGTATGCTGAGATTGTTGCAGCGTTGGTGGCGGTACAGTCTGCAGTTCAGAAAGGAATGCAAGAATTAGTCATATTTACAGATTCAGATTATGTGAGACAGAACTTTGTCTCTCATCTACTCAATTGGAAGCAGAACAACATGTTAAACTCTAAAGGAAAACTGGTACATCATGGAAATTTGATTCTGGCCTTAGATCAACTGGTACGGGACCATGACATGACCATCTATTGGAAGAAGGTCAAGGGTCATGCAAAAGTTGATAGTCCTGACAAGATAGGGAACGACTTGCAGATCTACTCGCCAAGGAAGGTGCGCTCACAGGAGAATTATGGCAGATCTCAGAGTCTGAGACACTGGCCGTTCATGCTGTCACCCGACAACAAACGAAACAGCATAGTGAGACTCCAGTGTTCCAGTGGTGTAATGACAGTCCATCATTTGATCTGGTCATGGCTCAGAAATCAGATCCAGTAGTTGGATGATTTTATGAGTACATCCAGAATCCGCAAGAACATCCGTTGTCAGAAGAGGAGTGTCAAGCTGAAGATCTGCCAGGACCTGCTTATTCGGACGAGTAAGCATGGCATTGAGCAATGGGTTGTGCCTCAGGCATATCGTGGCATCATGTTGCAACATGCTCATGATGAACCATGTGCAGGGCATCGAGGTGAAGGCATCACCTATGAGACCTTGAAGCAAGTGGCTTATTGGCCCCACATGTGTCAGTATGTGCAGCTGTATACTCAAGGTTGTCTGACCTGTTGTTGTTTCCAGCCATCTTCTCCCTCCCATCGAGCACCACTCAGGAAGAAGGGTATTGCTATGCCCTGGGCAGATATCCAGATTGATTGGATGGGACCTATGGTTTGATCCACCCGTGGCAACAAGTATATGCTTACTGTCACATGCCTGTTCACCAAGTGAGTGGAGTGCCTACCTGCACCCAATTGCACCGCTGAAACTACGGCTACCTTACTACTGAACCATGTGTTCAGTCGGTGGGGTTTGCCGATGCAAGTGGTTTCAGACCAAGGATCTCAGTTTACTGCAAAAGTAATCCAACATATGTGGAAAATGCTAGGCGTGAAGAGTAAATTGCACATTGCCTACCGACCTCAGTCCTCGGGACAAGTGGAAAGAGCTAATCGTACCATCATCACTATTCTGAAGAAGTATGTGTCATCTTCAGGTAAGGATTGGGACATGAAGTTACCATTGGTCCTTATGGCTATTCGTGCCACACCCCATCATTCTACAGGAGTGTCACCTTTTGAGATGATGACAGGTAGGGAAATGATGTTACCAATTCATTTGCTTTACAGGACTAATGATGTGAACTTGTCCAGTGCTACTTCCTCTCATGAGTATGTCACCCTTTTGCATCAACATTTGCAAAGTGCCTTTGCCCAAAAGAACTTGGACAGTAGTGCTAGAGGTAGGAAAGCCTACTATGATCAAGGGACTACCTCCGAAGAGTACCAAATTGGCGACAAGGTATTCTATTTCAATTTTGCTAGAAACAAGGTAAAAGAAAAGAAATTTCTGCCCAGTTGGCATGGTCCTTTCCCTATAGTGGAAAAAGCTTCACCTGTGGCTTATCAAATTCGCCTCAAGAAAAATTCTTAAGGTGAAGATAACCTTAAATGGGTCCACATCAATCAGCTAAGACCATGTCATCCCAGTCATTTGGTTCCAGATACATGCATTGTTGAAATGACTTAAACTAACCATGAAGCAGAATAGCTTCCTCTTCTTTTGTTTTACAGCTACAAAAACAATCTTGAAGATTCGGTATTGTTGCCAAGATGATTGATCCTGTTCCCATATCTGATGACGTTCTTCAAGATGTTCCTGAATCCCTGCTTCCTAATCCATTTGTGGTTTGAACATTCCTTCCCTTTGTTCCTGATTTCCATTGTCTACTCATGACTGTTGGATTTTCTTTTCCCAAGAATTTTTTTTCTTGTTGGGGGGGGGGGGGGGGCATTTTGTTTTGTTTTATTTTTATTTTGTCAGATCTAGTGTTCCTGTAAGTGAGGTTCTGGATGTGTTTGTTTGTTTTTAGACATTTATTGACTTTCTTATTGAACTGTGTCCAATTCTTATGTTTGAAGACTTTCTTCATCATCACCATTACGTGGACCATTTTGTTCCTGTTTGATGCTTTCTTGATGCGAGAAGTTGTCCATTTACACCTCATTATCATCAAGATCCATCACCATTGACTTTGTTATATTTGTGGAGGTCAACCATGAGTAATTCTCCACTATGCAACATCTCGTTTCATTTTCATATTATGTACTAATTTTTGCTGATGCTTTTGCCATGCATTTTATAGTACCATGATTAGATGTTGATTATAATTTCATGTGTTAAGACATAACTGCTAACACCCTATGATTTATTCTAGTATTAGTGATCTGCTGTATTAGCGTTTCAAATTTACTTATGAACATTGTAAAATGATTTCATGAAGTATTTACTTCTAGTTTTCATGTTAAAGAGTGTTAGTGTTGAGTTACTGACATTTACTGTTTCTGTTTCTCTTCAGTCTTGACCATGAGTCCTGATTTTAACCTGTCTAGTTGTATTGCTAGTTAGGTTGGAGAGGGCATTTACTCCCTTGTAGTAATTTCCATCTGCAAGGGGGGGAATCTGTAGGGGTATTTGCCTGAGATTTCACCTGAGCTGGTCTTGGTCCATACAAGCCTGACACATCCTGTTACAACAAGATGAATTCTACAACCTATGACCTGAACACATCTGTGTCAGCAAGATCCAGCTTTTCAGCTTTTGGAAAATCACTGGTAGGCATGCCGCATCCAAGGACATTCTGTGTTGCAACCACCCCTTTATCTCCCTGAGAAGCTGAGAGGGGAGTGAGACCCATGGCTCCAGTAAGCCTGGTTGGAGACAGATATGCAGACCCGAAAGTATAAACTTCAGGGTCATGAACAAAGGACTCTTCATGCTCATGGAGTTAGCTGGACAAGATTATGATTGGTCCCGGAGGATCATCCGACGGAGAGGTACTAAGAAAGCGGGAACTAAAGAAAGTTAGCTGTTCGGAGATCATCAGACAGTTGGGACTGGCAAGAGGACGGAAAAAGACCTGAAAAACTCAGCAAGGTTAGAAGGCTCGGAGTGAGCAAGAGACTTTGCTGTTCTAACCTTGTGAACTACTGTATATAAGTTAAAGAAAAAGAAATCATGAGTTCTGGAAAAGAACAAGTTTGGCAATGGTGCAATAATGTCTGGTGATGATAAGAGTCATGGACATGTGAAAACAATGAACAACCCAAATGATTAACAGGGTGATGGAAAATAGAGATATGATGGCTGTGAAAGGTGGAAAGAATGTAGCTGACATTTGCAGATTTAGCAAAAGAAGCCTTAAGGGATTATGAGAAATGACGTACAGAAACTAGGTGCAGGTAGCAAAAGTAGACTATATAAGAGGTATGACTGAGAATGTAACTTAAGCAAAATGAGCTAGCTTTCCTTCTGTGTATGCTGTTATTGTAAATATATACTTTGCTTCCTGTATAATGTTCTTATACAGCCTCTGTCCAAGGGAGGACAGTTGAAAAAAATAAAAGTTTTTTTATTCTTTCTTGCTGAATATTGTGAATGTGATTTGTATAACCTAAGAGAATAAGGAGGTTTTAAACAATTGGCGACCGCGGCAGGACGCTGCCAGCGGTGATATTTGCTTGCGGTGAATTGATAACTGATATTATATGATTTGACTCTCTTCCCTATGATCTCCAGAAATGGCCAGTCTGGAATGAGTAGGTGTTAGGGTGTCGTGCAACAGAATCGTGAGTATATGTTTGAAGCAAAGTTTTTGCATTATTTTGAAATATTGCTTTTCTGTTTTTATATTTGTCTGCTTCTGTGCTGTTATTTGTTTTCTATTTCTTGCTCCTATGCTTTCTGGGTAACTTTATTATGAAGCGTTTTCAGTCAAAAGATAAAGCTACTCCTTCTCCTACTGGAGAGGAAAAAAAGGAATCGGTTGATCCTTCTTATGTACTCTATATTGATAGTAGAAAGAATTGCTCGCCCTTAGTACACGTAAAAGACACGTTCCCTTTTGACGCCCCAATCATTCACAAGACTTGCGATAAATGGGCAGGTTATGCTACAAAGGATCCGTTCCTGTCATGGCCAGTTATGGGCTCCTTTGTTAGATCACAGTTGCTATCTGTTCTAAAATATATACAGCAGCATAAAAAGGGAAAATCCTTGCAAAAACACTTGCATGTTTTGAATCTTTTTATGGTTGCAGCAGATCTGTACCATGCTGATAAAGCCAAAATTGATACTCAGATGCGCGAGAATGCGCGTATGAAAGCAGACAAGGAAGTTCAAAAACAGCCTCCTTCATACCAGAGCTCTGAAGCTGCTGCAGCAACACTGCAACATCTTGGATACCTTTTGCAGAACCAGCTGCCACTGCTGAATTAGGAATGTCAATTAGACGATTACAATCATTATTACATGTTGTTACCCATGAATTGGACATTGCTTTAACCGCCCTACAAAGTCAGATTGATGATACAGCACGTTATGCGATGCATACTAGGATGGCAGTAGACTATATGTTAGCCCAATCAGGAGGTGTTTGTGAACTTATTAATGATACCTCATGTTGTACTGTTATCAGAAATCAATCTATTATTGTTAAAAATGCAATGCAGCGCATTCTTTCTTTAGCACAGCTGAAAGTAAGTGATTATGAAGGAATATTAGATATGTCTTGGTGGGATTCAATCAAAAATTGGTTTTCAGGATTGAGACCATGATTGAGAGGTATTATAACTGGATGTATTGTTTTCATATGTGTTGCTGGATTATTGCTGTGCTGTCTGCCATGCTTAATGAGTTGTTGTCGACGAGTTTGTCAGAGTACAATGAAAATGACCATGGTAAATCAAGTCAATACTATCATTTCTCCTGACACTCTGGTTGACTCAACAGGACCCAATTGTCCTGGACTACTAATGTCAAATAATGAAACCTCACTCACTGATTCTATGATTTGACAGAAAATGTTTGCTATTGCCATGACGGCCTGAGGGATAACCTGTTACTCAGGATTGTGCTCAGTCTAACAGTGATACAAACTATAATCATACAATCTGTTGTGAACCTTATGAATAAGGTTCAAGGGAGGATTTGTATATAAGTTAAAGAAAAAGAAATCATGAGTTCTAGAAAAGAACAAGTTTGGCAATGGTGCAATAATGTCTGGTGATAAGATAAGAGTCATGGACATGTGAAAACAATGAACAACCCAAATGATTAACAGGGTGATGGAAAATAGAGATAGGATGGCTGTGAAAGGTGGAAAGAATGTAGCTGACATTTGCAGATTTAGCAAAAGAAGCCTTAAGGGATTATGAGAAATGACGTACAGAAACTAGGTGCAGGTAGCAAAATGAGACTATATAAGAGGTATGACTGAGAATGTAACTTAAGCAAAATGAGCTAGCTTTCCTTCTGTGTATGCTGTTATTGTAAATATATACTTTGCTTCCTGTATAATGTTCTTATACAGCCTCTGCCCAAGGGAGGACAGTTGAAAAAAATAAAAGTTTTTTTATTCTTTCTTGCTGAATATTGTGAATGTGATTTGTATAACCTAAGAGAATAAGGAGGTTTTAAACACTACATATCTGGTGAAAATACGTTTGGGTTTAGCTACATCAGCTCTGAGACGCGACACTGAATGACTGTGACACCTGCTTTCAGCTGGAGTCTAAGGAGAAATCTGTGCCAACCTCATCGGGAGGCTGCTCAGAGACAGCATGGTGAGATAACAGATTTACTGCCTATAGTCGTGGATTAGTGATTAGTGTTTGTTGTGATAAGATTGGTTAGGTCATGACTCGTGGTCAGGGAATAAGCTGCTAACAGTTGTATTTTGCATAAGAAGTGTAGTATAGTTTTCACGATTACAAAATCAGGTTTGTGTAATCACCTAGTATTCCAGTAAGAATCATTTTGGATAGTCTTTATTTTGGTAGCAATCTATTTGTTTTTATTATTAGCAAGTTATATATTGTATTTTGCTAAGCCTTGCTGCTGTTCTCTCTCTCTCTCTCTCTCTCTGTATATATATATATATATATATATATATATATATATATATATTTATTTATTTATTTATTTATTTATAATAAATAATATATACTATCTATGGCTTTGGTTTTGTTCTCTCTAGCTCAGCTAATTTTGGTTAGGTGCCAAAGTAAGGTCCTATTTCCCCTAGCATGAGTCCAGAATATTTGCTTGGGCAGAGTTCTGTAATCTAGGACCTTGGCATAAATAATTCTGTTAGGAGTTGTTTTCCTATAAGACATTTATACTACCTACAGTGCCTACTTTTATGAAATATAGGGGGTAATTCTATAACTGTACAGCTATATATAGGCACCCAGAGGGCAAATGAATAGTGCATATTCTAAAAAAGAAAATAGGTGCCTACTTTTCTTTATAGAACATTAGCATAACTGGGTATATATGCACATAGGCACTAAGGCATTAATATTTACGCCAGCCATTGATATAGCATTAGTTTGTGTAACTATATTCCAGAGAGTCGCACGTAACTTATGAAGTGACATTTTCGACAGAACATCCAAGTCAGAATTGGGACATCCTGTTAAAAATAAATGCCCATCTTACAGCCATTGTCGAACAGGAAACACGTTGGGATTTCCTGTTTAAAAATATGTAAGAAGGACATTCTTGCACTGAAAATGTCTAATATGAACAGCCATTTTCCAAAATGAAATGTCCAAAATATGAATGTCAAAACATCAGGTGCAAAAATGTCTATATGTTATCATTTCTACAAAACTGGCCACACAGACATCCCTGTAGAGCAGAGGGGACTTTAAACAATGGGAGCCAGGTACACATTCCACCTTAATTCCTTTATATGTTATTGTGAACCCTCCAGGATCAGATAAAAACCTACTGCAGCTAAGGTAAACCACTATTAGAGACATCATGCTTGCAGGTGTCTAATAAATTCAGGTACAGTAGGTACTGCTATGTTCAAGGAGGGCTCACATATTTGTACAGAAATAAAAGAGTTAAAGTGGGAGTCACATCTGGGTCCCATTGTTCAAAATCCACTGCACTGACCACTGGGCTACTCCTTACACTTGCTTGCTGCTCTATTAGGAATGACCATAATACCTGAAGCTGTCATAGAGCTTGGTATCAACTATTACTTTCACTTCTTAGGGGGGTGGGAGGGGGGGTCAGTAACCACTGGGAGAAGAAGGAGGGGTCATGCCTTCAACCCTCCAGTGGTCAGCTGCTCAACCAGGGCACTTTTCTGCAGTGCTTTTTTTTTGTAGAAAAAAGGTGCCGGGGCGGGGGTCACCACATATGCTCCACCCCTATGATAGCCACACCCACATTAGCCACAACCCTTATACCAGCCATGGCGCGTATAAACAGACATCATTGAAAATATTATACTAGTATAGGAGAAAAAAATAACATGATTTTTTTCATTATAAATAATTTCTGTAAGCTGTTACAGCTCCAGTATACCCAGTGCAAAATAGGACAGCAGATGTAAATTCTCAAATTGGACATATTCCAAACACTAAAATGAAAATAAAATGATTTTTTCTACCTTTGTTGTCTGGTGATTTTGTTTTTCTATCCATATTGGTCCCAGTCTCTGATTCTGCTGCTCTCTATCTGTTCCCTTAACTCTGTTTCCAGGGCTTCCTTTCCATTTATTTCTTTACTTTCCTCCTTTCTTCTTCATTTCTTGCCATATGGATACATCCATAAGTAAAAGCTGGGTCCTCCTCCATGGAATTGCCTATTTTCTCCATCCATGTGCAGTTTTTCTCCTCTCTTCCCTTTCCCTCATCTCCATCCATGTGCATCTTCTTCTTTTTTTCTTTTTTCTCTCCTCCCCTCCATCCATGTCCAGCATTTCTCCTCTCTCCCCGCCAACCCCTCAATTCCATCCATGTCCAGCAATTCTCCTCTATCTCCTGCTCTCCTCTCCATCCATTTCTAGCATTTCTCCTCTCTTCCCTGCCCTCCCATCCATTGGCATCTCCTTCCTGTCTTCCCTCCCCTACATCCATGTCCAGCATGTCTCCTCTCTCCCCTGCCCTCCCTCCCATGTCAAGCGATTATCCCCTGACCTCCCCTGCCATCCATGTCCAGCGATTCTCCTCTCCTCTTACCTCCCCTCTCATCCATGTCCAATGATTCTCCTCTCTCCCCTGCCCTCCCCTTCCATCCATGTCCAGCGAATCTCTCTTTCCTGACATGCCCTCCCATCCATGTCTAGTGATTCTCTGCCCCCTGTCCTCCCCTGCCCTGCATGTCCAGCGATTCCTCTCTGCCTCCTGTCCTCCCCTCCCATCCATGTCCAGTGATTCTTCTCTGCCCCCTGTCCTCCCCTGCCATCCAGGTCCAGCAATTCTCCTCTCTCCCCTGCCCTCTCCTGCCATCCATGTCCAGCAATTCTCTCTCCCCTGCCCTCCCCTCCCATCCATGTCCAGCGATTCTCCTCTCTCCCCTGCCCTCCCCTCCCATCCATGTCCAGCAATTCTCTCTCCCCTGCCCTCCCCTCCCATCCATGTCCAGCAATTCTCTCTTCCCTGCCCTCCCCTCCCATCCATGCCCATCGGTTCTCCTCTCCCCTCTGCCCTCCCCTCCCATCCATGTCCAGCGATTCTCCTCTCTCCCCTGCCCTCCTCTGCCATCCATGTCCAGCAAATCTCTCTTCCCTGCCCTCCCCTCCCATCCATGTCCAGCGATTCTCCTCTCTCCCCTGCCCTCCGCTCCCATCCATGTCCAGCAATTCTCTCATCCCTGCCATCCCCTCCCATTGATGTCCAGCAATTCTCTCTTCCCTGCCCTCCCCTCCCCTCCCCTCCAATCCCATTGATGTCCAGCAATTCTCTCTTCCCTGCCCTCCCCTCTCATGATGTCCAGCGATTCTCCTCTATCCCCTCCCATCGATGTCCAGCGATTCTCATTTCTTCCCTGCTGTCCCCTCTCCCATGTCCAGCGATTCTTCTTCCCCCAGCCCATCCTCCTTCTCCTCTGCCTGCCAGCAAAGCGATAGAAAGGCTGCCTGCGTCAGAGTCAGCCCCGAGAAAGGTGCAGCGACTGAGAGAGGTTGGCAGCGTCGGAGCTTCCCTCTGTGAGTCCCGCCTATGCGGAAACAGGAAGTTGAAACAACGTAGGCAGGACTCGCAGAGGGAAGCTCCGACGCTGCCAGCCTCTCTCAATCGCTGCCTGCATCATTTGCGCTGAAGAGTCTGATGTAGTAGTAAGTAGGGAAGTGAGAGGAAGGGTGCAGGACTCACCGGGTGGCACAAAAAAGCACCGCTTTTTTGTACCCTGGACATGATTGAAACAGGTCTAGATAAAAATATCCTTTTTAGCCTTGGACATTTCTTCCCGTTCCATTATCACTGAAAGATGTCCTAATTTTGGGCCTACCCTAGTCCTGCCTAAACACACCTCCAATACGCTCCCCTGTTCCACACTTTTCAAGCACACAATAACAGAGCAAGAAGCAAGTTTTGTGTTGGGAATAAATGGCCACAGCTTTATTAGAACATCTTAACCTAACCCCTAGGAAGCACCCGAACCTAGAGTTCTAGTTGTAGAGGCTTCCCCTCCCTGCCATGCCTTTCCAGCTAGGGAGCCTGACTCACTGTTCCATGTGTTGGCCAGCCATATCTCCTCCTCCAGCGTGACCATGTGTCCGTTCGCTTTGAACTGCACCCCAGTCTAGCATTCCACCTGCCATTTAGAGCCATTGAGGTGATTAGTGTGCCACCAATGAGTGTTCCGGACTTTGCCTCAAGCAGCCGAACTCCCTTTTGGGTGCTGTTCCAGCACCTCCAGCAGCTCCCAGGCTCGGGTGCCTCCGCCACAACCCGGGGTTGCGAAGCTTACCCCGGGTCCCCCCCCATTCCTTGGGTCACCTTTTGCAAAGCCTCTGCGAGACATCTTGGAAGTCGTTCTCAATGAGATGCAAGTTTGGGGTGAGGCTACCACGTGCATGCCAGCGTGTTCCATAGAAGAGTGTTCAATGGTCAACATCGCACCTGGTGACAAAATGTAATTCCAACAGTCTGAGCCGCACAATTCCCAATGTGGCCTCCAACGACCAGCTGCTTAATTGCTTCAGGAGTGAGCAGTACCATGTCGGAAGCAGTCTCACAGCATCAGGGGCTTCACAACCTCACAAAGGGCTATGCAAAACTGCTTTTTTTTTTTTTGGTTGCATTTGTACCCCGCGCTTTCCCACTCATGGCAGGCTCAATGCGGCTTACATGGGGCAATGGAGGGTTAAGTGACTTGCCCAGAGTCACAAGGAGCTGCCTGTGCCGGGAATCAAACTCAGTTCCTCAGTTCCCCAGGACCAAAGTCCACCACCCTAACCACTAGGCTACTCACACAGAAAACCTGATAAGCAGCTACCACGTGCTTGCCAGCGTGTTCCATGGTCAACATCGCACCTAGTGACAAATGCAAGTCCAACAGTCTGAGCAGCACAATGTGGCCTCCAACGACCAGCTGCTTAATTGCCTCAGGAGTGAGCAACGCTATGTCGGAAGGAGTTTCATAGTATCCAAGGGGCTTCCCAGCCTCACAACAGGCTATGCAAAACTGCTTCAAATGGAAAACCCGATAAGCGGCTGGCAGCTTGGTGCAACAGGGAAAAATGGCCCACTGGTGGTCCCACCTCCAAGTAGGGCCAGAGGGCAGGTTACACTGACACTGTATTGGTCGTGACACTGTACCAGTCGTGTTTTGTCTTGGACCTGTTGCTGTGTAGGCAAAAGAAATGAAGAGGCCAGAGGTCAGGAATTGCATAGACCAGACTTTGAACAGCATCATATAGGGCTGGTGCCCTGCTCTGACTCTGTAGAGGGCAGAGGAGAGTGAGCTGACCAATGTTATAAGACAGATCAAGACTTTAAGGTTCCCCCAGAAGTCTACTTACAGCCTCGTATAGGGCTGGTGACCTGCACTGGCTGACATGCACACTACACAAGGGCTACCATAAGATTGAATCATGGTGCAGAGAGCGCTTTTATTGGCCAATAGCTGCAGTGTAGAATAAGTATAGCCCACATTAGAGATTAGCTTTCTGCTGCCTGCACCGGAACCTTGAGGTAACAAAGGAGAGTGTGAAGGGAAGAAGGGAGGTGCAAGTTAGCCTACCCCGTATGGTGAGAGTACATCAATGTGTTAGAAGTGAGCAAGAAGGTGGCAATTGCATGCCAGAGACAAAGTTTGTGTCAGCAGGCTGAGCCTGTCTGTATTGGCAAGGGCAGAGTGACCAGGTAACCACCCGTAGTCCGGCCAAACTAGGCATGCAAAGCAGTGGAGGAAGCGATATTGCTGCCCGCAAGCAGTAACCTGGGGATCTAAAAGTACCCACAGGTATCAAGCAGATGCTTTGATGGGCAAATGTTGAAGTGATTGAATTGAGGAATTTGAGGCAGAATGGCCAAGGACCCAGCAACAGGGAGATTAGGGGACAAACCAATTGTTGATAGGTTTTATCAGCACAGATCAGGCAGCAAACATGAACAGCAACATGGATCAAGCAACAGAGACAGAGTCAGCGGGAGATGACAACCTGACTGTTGCATACCAGCTTGATTGCTCGCAAACTTAATTTTTGTAAGGTATGCCATAGCGACCCTGCAAAAGTTTGGACCAAATCACCTGAGACCCCTATAGGCTGGGGCTCATAACCTGGAGAATGTTAACAAGGTCACCATGCTAATGCTAGTAATGATTAATGTGATCTTTCAAATCATAGGAGAGTGGAGATATCCTGTATGAACGAAATGGAGACCCGTATATTTATTGACCAGGAGTTTGTATTCAATCCAAACACCAAAGTGGTTTTGTTTTTGGAACACCAAAGTGAAGTACAATTCTGCAGGGGTGATCAATAAACCTGAACAAGCAAGAGAACTTTGCGCACAGGGAGATCCCAATGGTTTTGTAGTCCATCACATTACCCACTCGGCTATGACTACCACTTAGCAGTGGGATTTGAACCGGCCACCTGTAGATTGCAAGACCAGTGCTATAACTACTAGGCCAATCCTCATTGGGATTTGAACTGACTCTTCTGGATTGCAATACATGTGCTCCAACCACTAGGCCATTCCTCCAATCCAAATCCTGCAGGGAACGTACCAGAAGAATGAGCCTTACAGGCAGTTTGAGTTTTCCCAAGTGTACAGGGCTTCCTATGTGATCCTTTGAGGGCGTAATCCAGACACACTGCTTGGGTCTAACAAAGAGAAATGAAGAAGGCCAAGAAAGAGGACCGATAAGTGATCTCTGTTTACACGAACTGGAGGGGACACCATGCCCTTGAGTTACGCGCAAGTAAATCGCAGAGATGCATGCAGAGTGTCAAAAGAGGGGCAAGTAGGGTAGATCAAAGGTCAGCAAAGAAACCAGGCTGATCTCGCAGGACCAAGTGGAATGCCTTGTGAGGGGACAGGAGGCATCATTCATAGCTAACTTGAGGCAAGCATCAGGAAATAATCATAGAAACGTGGAGTCACAACTATGCATTGGTGTAGAAATGGACAAATAAGGTGGAAGTGAAATGGAACAGATAAAGGGAGGCAGTTAGTTAGCCTGACAATTGCAAGGAAAGGTTCTGAGGGGTGTGGATACCAGTTTCAAGCATCCTAGGAACCTATGCCATATCATGCAAGTAGCGATGGGAAGTACCATCCGCCTTTATAAGCCGTGGGATAAGAATTGGCCACCTCTGGATTGCAGGACCTGTGCTCTCGCCACTAGGCAATTCCATCACTCCAGCAGTGGGATTTGAACTGGTGACCTCTGGGCTGCAACCAGTGCTCTAATCATTAGTGTGCTCCTCCTCTAGCAATGGCAGACCACTTGCAAAGGGGAAAATCAGCTGGGGGAGGGCACACAAGTAAAGAAAGGGGGAAGGGGACATCACCTATGGGGGGAAATCCTTGTATAACCATGTTATACCCTAAATCATGGTTGAATGCATGCTAGTAACTTGGTGAGGAGGATAGAGACCACACAAAGGATGAAGTCCACAGACCCGATCATGGCAAGGAATGATGCATTTCGGGAGGTGGAGTCCCAAAGGTCTGTTACCTTGACTGAAAGCATGAGAGGTAAATAGAGATTCCTGTGAGGGCATAGCTCCTATGAGGTAAGCCTTCAGTGGGCGCTAGCTCTAGACGCATCATAGCATTCACGTCCAAGCCATTAAAGGAGGCACACTTAAAGAGCCCCCCTCTGCTTTGCAGATGCACACTTCAACCGTCTACACCCGTCTGCATTGTTCGCTCCAATAGACTGGAAGAACAACTAAGCTGCGGTCCACTCTTCATTAAGGGAATCCAGCTTCAAAATGTTCAGCTGACTCAGCTCACTCATCCCCAAATTAGGAATCTCATCATAGGTCAAAGTGTATCTCCATCTTCAAAAGAGGCTAAAAGGCTGCCACATAATAAACATTAGTACTCTGTCACTGACCACATGTAAAACAAGGGAAACCTAAGTTCTCTCATATTCTCTAAATAACACAACATTATGATAGAGCCCCGAGTAGATCAAGTCCAGGGAGATTGCCGATCACCTCTCTGGGAGTGAATCAATTGAAATTAGACGGACTACGGGAAGGTGTGCACTCTGAAGACTTTGCGAGGACACACATACTAGGAGTACAGAGTTGAAGAGAAAGTAAAGGATTACAAGGTTTTAAGAGCTGCAGGAGGGAAATGAACCCACTTTGCCAAGCTCAGAGCAAGTTACTCTAGGCACTATGCTATACCGGCAATATAGCTGAACTACTATATCATAAAAGTGAAATCCCCTGTTCAAATGGCGGTGAAGAAAATTAAGGGCCCTTGCAACAGTCCTGCCAGATGGGGATTTGTAGTGTTTGTATTCTGCAGCAACATCTTTATCTTCACCCTGGGCTGCAACGATGGATATGCTTGCAAAAGCAGAGGAATGTTCCTAAATTCATGCACTGGGATAAGTTTTCAGCACGGGTAACTGCCCTTACAAAAAGCAGCAGTGGGATTTGAACTAGCCACGTTTGGATGTTGATTGGTGCTCTAACCACTAAGCCACTTCTCTACTCCAGGTCTTTTTATGAAACAGAACCTGTATGCTGTATATCATAGAATGGGTTTCCCGCCTACCCTTTTGCTCGATAGAGGATAAAGGAGTAAGGGAGAAATGCCCTGTACTTCCACTGCTGCTACTAGAGCATCAATCCTTGTGCCTAAGGAAAACTTAGATGTTTTGAGCAAGACCTGTTTTATAGCAAATGGCTGCAGTGGGAATTGAACCCACTTCCTCAAGATCAAGGCCTGCTGCACTAACCACTAGGTTACTCCGGTAGAGAAATGAGCAGTGAAATACTGAATTCAGGTAATAGTCCAGATTCAGGGAAGTACAGCAATGATCTGAATTTGTATGATCTGTACAGTGAAATACAGGAGTGTCTCAGCATTAAACTATTATGGAAGGATGCTAATAAGGAAGAAAAGCATAAACAAATATACCTGTAATTTTATCACAAGGAGCAGCAGTGGAATTTGAACTGGCCACCTTTGGATTTCAAGACTGGTGCTCTAACCACTAGGCCACTCATCCACTCCAACAAGCATGCACGTAATAGCATAGAGGAATTCACATGCACTAGAATTTAATAATCAGCACCAACAGATGTAAAGAGGAGAACTCTAACCACTACACCAGTCTTCTAGCGTGCCAGAAAAACAGGTTCAGATTGCATATCAGTAAGGATTGCGTAAAGCCCTTTAATTTAGAACACACGCAGGAACATCGGCACACAGTAGTGATAAGTAGGAGACCCACCTCTGCAAATATGGCAGCTAAATTTTCTCTACATGCTAAGCTGGAAAAGTACACCAGCACTGCAACCCATGAGTGTAGTTTTTAAACTACCACAGGTCACCTCTTCAAAGATTCAAACCCACAAACTTGGGCACATAGGGCACGGTCAGGTTCTACTGAGCCACCCAGAACTGCTATGAAGTAAGCCAGACTGCCTCCACTTAAGGTTGATAAAACTGCTGCGTAAGCGTTTTGCCAGAGCAACGTGCTGACCTGAAACTAACCGAGAGACAAGTTCAGAATTAACGTTAACAAAGCTGAGGAAGACCTGCTGTGTGAAAGATCTGCTGGAACAATCCGCTGCTGCTGAAACAATCTGCTGCTTGCTGGGGCCTGCCACCGAAGAGGCACCCCTGCCTCCTCGGCAACCCTTTATCTCAATTTGCACCAATGACTGTAAGCCCATCCCCTTCCAACCTCCCAGCCAATCCCCGCGGGAGTTTCCACTGACGTCACTCCTACCCAGACGGGGACGGCAGCTGCCTTGTTATGTACGGCTGCTCGCTATGTAGCTCGCCAGCCTTCTTTTATACTAGCCGTTGAGCCCGTAAAAACGGGCTAGTAAAGGAAGGGGGCTAGTAAAGGAAGGGGGGGGTTGAAAGCCCCCCCCCCTCCGATAGGTCGCTACCGCCCCCCTCCCCGGAGTCCCCTCCGCCACCCTTCCACCTGGGCCGGGTACCTGGCTTCACTATTCAAACCGCAGGAACGCAGCACACAGCTCATCTGAGCTGCCGTCGGCCTTCCTTCTTCTCTGCGTGTGTTCCGCCCTCGTGTGACGTAACGTCGGCAAGAGCGGGACACAGGCAGATAAGGAAGGCCAACGGCAGCTCAGATGAGCTGTGTGCTGCGTTCCGGCGGTTTGAATAGTGAAGCCAGGTACCCGGGCTGGGTGGAGGGTGGGTGGGTGGCGGCGGCGACTCCGGGTGGGTGGGGGGAGCGGTAGCAGCAACCCTGGGGGGGGGGGAGCGGTGGCGACAGTGGTTCCCTCACTCGCAGGTGTGCAGGTTCCCTCTCTGTCACACCCCCGTCATCACATATTGACGCGGGGGCGGGACAGAGAGGGTCTCTACTGCGCATTTGCGAGTGAGTACGCCTCTTGCCATTTATATGTTTGATACCTAGTTATGCTAATGTTCTATAATTTGGACGTTTTCCTTTGGAAAATGGCTGTTCATTTTGGACATTCTCATGTATTTTCGAACAGGAAAACCCAATGTTTTACTTGTTCAAAAATGGCAATGAAATGGACTTTTTTTTGGACGTTATGAGCAGGACATCCCAAGTCAGACTTGGATATCCTTTTGAAAATGCCTCTCCATGTATCTTTATAAAAATACCAGCACAAATTCGGGGCGATAGCACCTAGACTCTGGGCAATGATATTTGTGCCTGCTCAGGAAAAGGTCTAAATGTTAGTGTGTAAAGTATATGTGTAAATCCCAGTTTTGACCATGCTGTGCCCAAACTCTTCCCTTGAGAATGCCTAATCTACAATTGCATACCGGCATGCACTATACACACTTTTAGATGTGATGTACTTTGTAAGAGGCCTTTTATGTGCATTAAAAGTTTGGGATCAATATTCAAAGTGATTTAAATTGCTTGTCTGGGGCAAGCTGTGGTTATTCAGTAGCACTTAACTAGAAAGTGCTGCTAAATATACCTAGTTAGCACCTAAGCCATAACCTACTGTTTTGAGGACAGTCCGGGGGTGGAGTCAACACTTATGCAAATTAAGTGCCAATATTCAGCACTTAAACAGATAAGGTAACCACATATATAGGATTGCATAAAAAAACACTGGCCGATATTCAAAGAGAGTTAACTTTCCAGGAATGGCTGCTGTCCGGTTAACTCGCTTATCTGTGGCTATCTGGTCATTTTCAGCAGCACTGAATGGGTTATCTTCCCTGAAAATGACCAGTTAGCACTGAAGTCCAAGCCGTCTATGCCGGAGGTGTTTTGGGTTGAATTCCAGTTAACTCCCAATATTCAGAGCTAACTGGCCAGTGTTAGCACATAAATAGGACTGCATAAATAGCTGTCCTATTTTTATGCACAAACAAATGGCTGGTTAGCTCTGAATATTGAGTTAACCAGGCATGCACTAGCCAGCTTTAGAAACCCCAGATATTCAATGCCAGCAACTAGATATGGCCAGGTACTGAACATCTGGGCTCAATGCTGGCAGTGGATATTAACAGTGCCGCCCGCCGCCAGATGAATATCGAGTGGACAGACCTATCTATGCAGTTCACCTAAACCAGTTAAGTGCTCAATATTGCACTTAACTGGATAAGTTTTATTTGGCTGTGTATGCATAGATATTCAATGCTAATGCCTGAACATGACCTGGCATTGAATATCTGGGGATACAGTTGGTGGTGGTTAGTAAAACGCTGACTGCCACTGGCTGAATATATCTCATTGTAAAACTGCCCTCTTAAAGGTACATATACACTGATTTCTCCTTACCATATATACAGGAAGAAGAAAAGTTTCTCACACAGCTAATAAAACTGTCACATGTGCCTTTGACAGGGTTACACACTTGAGTCCTGTGGCACAGAGAACATTCTTTCTCACATTGATGTCCAAAATATCCTGGGGCACAGGCTGAAAGAAACAGAGTGACAGGATCACACACAGCATGTAAACATTAGATTAAAAATAAAAAGGTGCTACATTATTCTATAACAGTGCACCTAAAAAAGGGTTAGAACCAGGTCAGAAAATAGGGAAAATATATGTAACCAGGAAATGTTAAATGTTTTATTAAGGAGGGTGGGAAAGGGAAAGTTTGGAATGGTGATTTCATTTGTGAACTGCTTCAATTGCTTTCATGAACATGCAGGCAGTATATAAAAACTTGTATAAATAAATAAAAGAAATAAAGATTTTTAGATACCAAAAGGCACCTACTTGGATCCTATTCTATAAAGAAAAGTAGGTACCTGCTTTCTTTTATAGAATACTAATGTAACAGGTCAGATATGAGCCTATATTTTAGGAGTGCCACTAATACCAGCCATATAGCTGGTGTAAATGTTTAAAAATGTGCATAAATTCTGTGCATCCTGCCAGCACGTAGCTGGAATATTGGCACTTATATGTGTATGTGCACATATATGTCCATATACGCCGGTACTCTAGTCATACACATGCATTTTTGGCACATAAAGGTTGGCACTCTAATTATAGAATTGCCATCTAACATAATGAGCTATTGAGTAATGATTATGCATAAGTATGTATATGTTTTAGATTTTGGATTTTAATTTTCTTATGTAAGTTTACATATATTTTTTCTCTATTTGTTACATGGATTTTATATGACCCCAGATGCAGCCATTTGGGTGAAACATGACCACGTAGAGCACAATTTCTAATTTGAACAAACTGCTCAAGTTATTTCTGGTTTTTCAGATTCTTGGTTCTGTTTTCCTTTATATTTGCTGCTGGAATTATAGCATCTGCTTCTCCTTTTGTGTGAATATGCACATATCTTATGTACAGTACATATGTATTGCCACACTGGGACAGACCAAAAGTCTATCGAGCCCAGCATCCTGTTTCCAACAGTGGCCAATCCAGGTCACAAATACCTTGCAAGATCCCGAAAAAGTTCAAAACATTTTATGACACTTATCCCAGAAATAACTTTAGAAAAGGAGATTATGATAAAATGAGAAGAACGGTGAAAAAAAACTTAGAGGAGCGGCTTCGAGGATCAAAAATTTACATCAGGCATGGATGCTGTTCAAAAACACCATCCTGGAAGCCCAGGCCAAATATATTCCGCGTATTTAAAAAGGAGCACTGAAGACCAAACGACAGCTGGCATGGTTAAAAAGTGATTTGAAGGAAGCTATTAGAGCTAAAAACATAGTAGCATAGTAGATGACGGCAGAAAAAGACCGGCACAGTCCATCCAGTCTGCCCAACAAGATAAACTCATATGTGCTACTTTTTGTGTATACCCTACCTTGATATGTAACTGTTCTCTTCAGGGCACAGACAGTATAAGTCTGCCAAGCACTATCCCCGCCTCCCAACCACCAGTCCCGCCTCCCACCACCGGCTCTGACACAGACCGTATAAGTCTGCCCAGCACTATTCCTGCCTCCCAACCACTAGCCCCGCCTCCCACCACCGGCTCTGGCACAGACTGTATAAGTCTGCCCAGCACTATCCCCGCCTCCAAACCACCAGTCCCACCTCCCACCACCGGCTCTGGCACAGACCGTATAAGTCTGCCCAGCACTATCCCCGCCTCCCAACCACCAGCCCCACCTCCCACCACTGGCTTTGCCACCCAATCTCGGCTAAGCTCCTGAGGATCCATTCCTTCTGAACAGGATTCCTTTATGTTTATCCCACGCATGTTTGAATTCCGTTACTGTTTTTTTTTCCACCACCTCCCGTGGGAGGGCATTCCAAGCATCCACTATTCTCTCCGTGAAAAAATACTTCCTGACATTTTTCTTCAGTCTGCCCCCCTTCAATCTCATTTCATGTCCTCTCGTTCTACTGCCTTCGCATTTCCGGAAAAGGTTTGTTTGCGGATTAATACCTTTCAAATATTTGAACGTCTGTCTCATATCACCCCTGTTTCTCCTTTCCTCCAGAGTATACATGTTTAGGTCAGCAAGTCTCTCCTAATACGTCTTGTAACGCAAATCCCATACTATTCTCGAAGCTTTTCTTTGCACCGCTTCAATTCTTTTTACATCCTTAGCAAGATACGGCCTCCAACACTGAACACAATACTCCAGGTGGGGCCTCACCAACGACTTATACAGGGGCATCAACACCCCCTTTAGAAAATTCTTCAGAAAATGGAAGAAGAAACCGACTGAAAATAATAAGAAACAGCATAAGGAATGCCAAGTCAAATGCAAAGCACTGATAAGGAAGGCAAAAAGGGACTTTGAAAAAAAGATTGCATTGGAGGCAAAAACACATAATAAAATTTTTTAGGTATATTAAAAGCAGGAAGCTGGCAAAAGAATCAGGTGGACCGCTAGATGACTGATGGGTAAAAGGGTCGATCAGGGAAGACAAAGCTGTAGTGGAGAGATTAAATGAATTCTTTGTTTCAGTCTTCACCGAGGAAGATTTGCGAGAGATACCGGTGCCAGAAATGGTATTCAAAGCAGACGAGTCGGAGATACTGAATGAAATTTCTATAGACCTAGAGGATGTAATGGGGCAATTTGACAAATTGAAGAATAGCAAATCTCCTGGACCGGATGGTATTCATCCCAGAGTACTGATAGAACTGAAAAATGAACTTGTGGAACTATTGTTAATAATATGTAATTTATCCTTAAAATCGAGCATGGTACCAGAAGATTGGAGGGTGGCCAATGTAACGCTGATTTTTTAAAAAGGTTCCAGAGGAGAACCGGGAAATTATAGACCGGTGAGTCTGACATCACTGCCAGGCAAAATGGTAGAGACTATTATAAAGAACAAATTTACAGAGCATATTCAAAAGCATAGATTAATGAGACAAAGCCAACATACATTGGTTGATATTGTGTATCTGGATTTTCAGAAGGCATTTTACAAAGTACCTCATGAAAGACTTCAGAGGAAATTGGAGATTCATGGGATAGGAGGTAGTGTCCTATTATGGATTAAAAACTGGTTAAAAGATAGAAAACAGAGATTAGGGTTAAATGATCAGTATTCTCAATGGAGAAGGATAGTTAGTGGGGTTCCCCAGGGGTCTGTGCTGGGACAGCTGCTTTTTAACATATTTATAAATGACCTAGAGATGGAATAACTAGTGAGGTAATTAAATATGCTGATGACACAAAGTTATTCAAAGTAGTTAAATCGCGGGAGGATTCTGAAAAATTACAAGAGGACCTAACGAGACTGGACGTCTGGGAGAATGGGCATCTAAATGGCAGATGTGAGCAAGTGCAAAGTGATGCATATGGGAAAGAGGAATCCGAATTATAGCTACATCATGCAATGTTCCTCGTTAGGAGTCACCAACCAAGAAAGGGACCTAGGTGTCATCGTTGATGATACATTGAAACCCTCTGCTCAGTGTGCTGCGGTGGCAGGAAAGCAAATAGAATGTTAGGTATTATTAGGAAATGAATGGAAAACAAAATTGAGGATGTTATATTGCCTTTGTATTGCTCCATGGTGTGACCGCACCTCGAATATTGTGTTCAATTCTGGTCGCCACATCTCAAAAAAGATATAGTAGAATTAGAAAAGGTGCAGAGAAGGGCGACGAAAATGATACAGGGGATGGGACGACTTCCCTATGAGGAAAGGCTAAAGCAGCTGGGGCTCTTCAGCTTGGAGAAAAGACGGCTGAGGGAAGATATGATAGAGGTCTATAAAATAATGAGAGGAGTGGAATGGGTATATGTGAATCGTTTGTTTACTCTTTCCAAAAATACTAGGACTAGTGGGCATGCGATGAAACTACAAATTAGTAAATTTAAAATGAATCGGAGAAAATATTTCTTCACTCAACGTGTTATTCAACTCTGGAATTCGTTGCCAGAAAATGTGGTAAAAGCGGTTAGCTTAGCAGAGTTTAAAGAAGCTTTGGACGAGTTCCTAAAGGAAAAGTCCACAGACCATTATTAAATTGGACTTGGGGAAAACCCACTATTTCTGGGATAAGCAGCATAAAATGTTTTGTACTTTTTGGGGGATCTTGCCAGGTATTTGTGACTTGGATTGGCCACTGTTGGAAACAGGATGCTGGGCTTTGATGGACCTTTGGTCTGTCCCAGTATGGCAATACTTATATAATAATGGTCTATAAACTTTTCCTTTAGGAAGCCATCCAGACCTTTTTTAAACCCCACTAAGCTAACCGCCTTTACCACAGAAGACTCGTGAATAAGCTGAAAAGGCTGAACTTAGGACTCAAAATGGTGAACTGGATAGAAAACTGGTTGAGCGACAGGTGGCAGAGGGTGGTAGGAAATGGAATCCTCTCGGAGGAAAGGATGGTGAGCAATGGGGTTCCTCAGGGGTCAGTGCTGGGCCCCATTTTGTTTAATATATTTGTGAGAGATATTGCTGAAGGGTTGGAAGGAAAGGTTTGCCTTTTTGCGGATGACACGAAGATAGCCAATAGAGTGGATACCCTGGAGGGAGTAGAAATGATGAGAAGGGATCTCCAAAAGTTAGAAGAATGGTCGAGGGTCTGGCAGTTAAAATTTAATAAGAGAAATAGATATTCTGGATTTAAAGGGAATTATATATTTTTCATAGATTAGTTCCACTGAAGACGCCAACATGGCCCATGTAGGGAACCGTGAACATTGAACAATGGACATTGAATTGATGAATTCAAAGAGTGATCTTGAAGTATAAAAGTCTACACCGATCCGGGGCTCGCATCAGTTCCTGCATAGCACCATCCAATTGAAGATGTAAAGACAGCTCTCCCCCTAAGTCAATGCAAGCTAAGTAGCTGCCTTTCTTGAAAATTCTATTTCTGAGACTGTTTATTTGGTATACCATAATACACAGGAGTGGGGACAGAGGTGTTTTTACATATCTCGAGTCTTCGGGTCGCTGTAATACACCAAAAAAACTGAGCACAATTCATAATTTTATAAGTACATATTTTATTATTGCATTATAAGTTTACACATTAAAGACACAGGTTTGTTTTTTATTTTATATATTTTTTGGTTTCTTTGACATGTTCAAGTTGAAATTCAATGCTAAGAAGTGCAGAGTGATGCATTTGGGGTGTAGAAACCCAAAGGAAAGATACCGAATAGGAGGGAAGAGATTAGTAAACTCGACTCAGGAGAGAGACCTTGGGGTGTTGGTGTCCGAGGATATGAAGGTGACAAGGCGACAGCCATGGCCAGAAGGATGCTAGGCTGCATAGAGAGGGGTATAACCAGAAGAAGAAAGGAGGTGTTGATGCCCCTCTACAAGTCATTGGTGAGGTCCCACTTGGAGTGTTGTGTTCAGTTTTGGAGGCCGTATCTTGCTAAAGATGTAAAAAGACTGGAAGTGGTGCAAAGAAAAGCTACAAAAATGGTATAGAATTTGCATTGCAAACCGTACGAAGAGAGACTTGCCGACCTGAACATGTATGCCTTGGAGGAAAGGAGAAACAAGGGTGAGATGATATAGATGTTCAAATATTTGAAACGTATTAATCCAGAAACAAACCTTTTCCAGAGACGGGAAGGTGGTAGAACTAGAGGACATGAATTGAGGTTGAAGGGGGGCACACTCAGGAGTAAAGTCAGGAAGTATTGTTTCACAGAAAGGGTGGTAGATACGTGGAATGCCCTCCCATGGGAGGTGGTGGAGTTGAAAACAGTAATGGAATCCAAACGTGCATGGGATAAACACAATGGAATTCTGTTTGGAAGGAATGGATCTACGGAATCTTAGCGGAGGTTGGGGGCGACACCGGTATTTGGAGAGTAAAACCGGTGCAGGGCGGATTTCTATGGTCTGTGTCGTGATCGTGACTGAATAGATATGGATGGGCTGGAGTGTAATTTTTAAGGGGCTTTGACGTTAGCTTCAGAACTTTTAGTACAGGAACAGTGCTGGGCAGACTTTATGGTCTGTGCCCTGAGAAAGGCAGGTACAAATCAAACTCGGGTATCCATATAAAGTATTACATGCCATGTAAAATGAGTTTATCTTGTTGGGCAGACTGGATGGACCGTTCAGGCCTTTAACTGTCGTCATTTATTATGTTACTGTGTTACTATGTTACTTGCATATCTCCGGCATTTAGGCAAGAGCACTTACTCAAGTTCTATGGCTGGCATAAGTGCTCATGCCTAAATTATAGGCATATATATAATCTATTACGCTAGTATTCTATAAAGTAAAGTAGGTGCCTGCTTTCCTTTATTTATTTATAAATGTTATTTATTTATTTTAAAACATTTATAATCTGCATATCTTAAATCCTCAGCAGGGTACAAATACATACATACATAATAATAAACATATTTTAAAAACAGATAAAACACAATAGAAATGCATACAATAACTCTGTTCTTCATCTCTTCCTTTTCCTCTTATCCTTACCACTTCCTCATAATCAATTCTCATATGCGAGCACATTTACTTCATCAAACTTAATGTATACTAAAAGCCTATGTGAAAAGGAAAGTTTTTAGATCTTTTTTAAACTTCTCCAAGTTCTATATTGTTTGTATAGTAAAAGGTAAAGTGTTCCAGAACTTTGGTCCAGTAATATAAAGGATAGTAGAACTGTATTTTTCTAATCGCACAACTTTGAAAGAACGGACTTCTAGTAAAGCCATACTAGATAATCACAAAGCTCTTGTTGGCTGATACATTTGAAGTTTTGGAGACATCGTAACAGCAACAACACTTTAATTTTTATTCACCACTCAATCAGAAGCTAATGTAATTGTATCAAAATGGGTGACATATGATCATAAAGTGATGAACCTGTTAACAAGTGTGCAGTAGCATTCTGTGAAACTTGAAGTGATTTAAATACACGTTTTAGTAAACCCAGGAACAAGCTTACAGTAGTTGAAATGTGGAGTAACTGTGCTCTGAACAACACTCCTGAAATAAGAAGCAGTCAAATAATCTCTCAAATATCTGACAATCATCAACTTGTGAAAAACAAGTGTAACCCCAATTTGTTGATGTAGTCTAGGCAGCTGCCTAGTCCTGCCCGGGATGGTGGGAAGAAAGGGCAAATAATGTATTTGTTCACGACTAGTACCAGACTCAGGAATCTCCTGGCAGGCTGGGCAAGCACAACACCAGACATAATGCTATATGAATAACTTAGTCCACACCAGTTGTCAACTTGAACAAAACAAAACTGTACCTCAGCTCCAACTGATGAAACCAAAAATATTACAACAGTTCATATTTGAGTGGCCAACTTATGTACATCTGTCCTCTGCTTCTCCTCTCCAGTACAGAAAGTTGGAGGGTGGACAATGTAATGCTGATTTTTAAAAAAGGTTCCAGGGGAAGGGGGGGGGGTTATAAATTTGTTTATGGTAAAAACTGTTTTCTTGACTCTTGCTGACCGTTCGGAGCCACTGTTACATCAGCTTTGTTTACACAATGTATGTTCCTGGTTCTTGTCTCTTTGACTGCTTAATAAAAAAGATTTAAACATAAAAAAGGTTCCAGAGGTGATCGGGGAAATTATAGACCGGTGAGCCTGACGTCGGTGCAGGCAAAATGGTAGAGACCATTATAAACAAAATTACAGAGCATATTCAAAAATATGGATTGATGAGACGTGGAGGGGCATTTTCGATATGACATCTAAATCTGAATTTGGACGTTTTACTCAAAACGTCCAAATTCTAAACAGGAAAAAAGGTCATTTAAAAAAAAAAGTCTTTTTCTTTTGAAAATACTGTTTTGAAAAATGTTTTGTGATTTGGACATTTTGTTTTTCGGTCCATTTTTAAACAAAAAAACGTCCAAATGCAAAATGCACAAAATCAAGCCATTAGAATACAGACCATAAGAAAAGTTTCAGTCACAGGAAAGCATTCATAGAGGATAGCAAAGTTCAAACTGCTGTAGAATCAGTCCGTTCTATTACATCTGAAAAATTATTTTGTAGGAAGACTAATATTTCAAAATATCAAAACATTCAGAGGTAATCAATAGAAATAAAACAATATCAATATTTCTATTGATTACCTTTAAAAGTGGACTAACACAGTTACCACACCTCTCTACAAAACATTCAGAAAAATAAGAGACTAGTGCTTGTTCTGACTGTGGGGCTAGCTACACAGGAGTAAAGATTTTTACATGTCCTCAGTGTGGTAAAAGATTCACAGGCAAGACATCCCTCATAGTTCACCAGAGAATCCACGCAGGTGTAAAACCATTTACATGTTCTGAGTATGGTAAAAGCTTCAAAAAGAAGGCATTGCTTGCAGTGCACCAGAGAATCCACAAAGGAGCGAAACCATATATATGTGCGGAGTGTGGTAGAAGCTTCCGCTGGAAGGGAAACCTTACAGGGCACCAGAAAATGCACACAGGAATAAAACCATTTACATGTTCTGAGTTTAGTAAAAGCTTTGGTTGGCAAGAAAGCCTCACATGGCATCAGAGAATCCACACAGGGATGAAGGCATTTACATGCACTGATGAGGTAAAAGCTTCAGTTGCATTGGGACAGGTAATTAGGAAGTGTACACTCTTGCTATGAAGTATGGAAAAATAGCACTCTGGTATTTACATAAATGTAATGAGACCTCCTTTTATCTATAGATCTGAATTCAAAGCCCAAATCTACTGATAAACAAAAGACACAAGGCTCAGATGTTATAAAAAAAAATAGAAAGCTTGGCAGGTAGAATAATGGAAAAGTGACAGCCCAGGAAAGCAATAGGGCACCCTATGCTCCCAGGTACACATCTCACCATTGGTCCTTTACCTTGTTTGCTAAGCCCCCCAAAACCCACCCAAGACCCACTACCCCCAACTGTACACCACTACCATAGCCCTTACGGGTGAAGGGGGCACTTATATATGGGTACAGTGGGTTTCTGGTGAGTTTTGGAGGGTTCACAGTTTCCTCCACAAATGTAACAGGTAGTGGGAGGTAGGAGCCTGGGTCCACCTGTCTGCTGTGCACTGCACCCACTACTAGACTACTCCAGGGGCCTGCATGCTATTCTGATGGACCTAAGTATAACATCTGAGGGTGGCACAGAGGCTGCAAAGTAATGTTTTTCATCACATTTTTGGGGGGTGAGAGGGGGTTAGTGACCACTGGGGGAATAAGGGGAGATCATTCCTGATTCCCGCCAGTGGTCATCTGGTTATTTAGTCCATCTTTTTGTGCCTTATTCATTATTTATTTATTTGTTACATTTGTATCCCACATTTTCCCACCTATTTGCTTGTTATGAAAACAGGTCTAGCTCAAAACGTTTAAATTGTAGTCCTGGACAGTTTTGTTTTGCTCCATTACGGCTGAAAAACGTCTAAGTCTTAGGAACACCCAAGTTCTTCCCTGAACACTCCCCTAGCACTCCTCCTTGAGATTCTGGTGGACTTCAGCAAATAGAATGTTAGGTATTATTAAGAAAGCAATGAAAAACAAAAATGAGTACGTTATAATGCCTTTGCATCGCTAGAATATTGTGTGCAATTCTGGTCACTGCATCTCAAAAAAGATATAGTGGAATTAGAAAAGGTGCATAGAAGGGCACTGAAAATGATAAAGGGGATGGGATGACTTCCCTATGAGGAAAGGCTAAAGTGGCTAGGGCTCTTCAGCTTGGAGAAAAGAAGGCTGAGGGGAGATTTGATAGAGGTCTATAAAATGAGTGGAATGGAATGAGCAGACATGAATCACTTGCTTACTCTTTCCAAAAATACTAGGACTAGGGGGAACACAATGAAGCTACAAAGTAATACATTTAAAACAAATCTGAGAAAATATTTCTTCACTCAATGTTTAACTAAACTCGAATTCATTGCCAGAGAATGTGGTAAAAGCAGTTAGCTTAGTGGGGTTTAAAAAAGGTTTGGATAACTTCCTAAAAGAAAAGTGCATATGCCATTATTAAGATGGACTTGGGGAAAATCCACTGCTTATTTCTAGGATAAGTAACATAAAATATATTGTACTCTTTTGTGATCTTGCCAGATACTTGTAACCTGGATTGGCCTCTGTTGGAAACAGGATGCTGGTCTTGATGGACCTTCGGTCTGTCCCAGTATGGCAACACTTATGTTCTTATGATTAATGGTCCCCTCTTTACCAATGTTATAATTCTGTTTCAGTACCTATAGAATAATAGCAGCCAGCTTGATGACAGTTCACAGCAGACAAGCATTAATGTTCTGCAACCTGCATATGACTTGCTAGAAAAAGTAATTGAAATCCTCCTCTGTCTGAGATGTAACCAGTGCCTTAGCTGATACAGGGTTGTAGCCTGGATGGTATATACAGTTCCAACTTATCTCTCTCTCTTTTACCTGGATTTTACTGGGGTGCTGTAGTTCCCCATACCACCACGTAATGCCAGTCAGCAACTTTTCTAGTTCTGGATCTGGTCCCAGAAAATCCTGAATCCTTGTTCAAGACAAGTGCCTGTGATGCCTTCCCTGAGGGTACAGGCAGGCAGATTTCTGGCAGTTCAGAATACCAGTACAGGCATGGCACGAAAAATAGGGTCTCTCTCTATGAGATGAAAGGTCAGAGGCAAGAGATCACCAGAGACAATTTTGGTGGGCAAAACAGGAGCTTAAATTCCTTTAGAAGGAGTTCACTGCTTCCACCAGGAACATCCCTCAAAAATCAAACTTCTTATTTACTTCCATCTCCTTCCAGTCACTTACCCAAATCTCTGGAAGGTTCTGGTGTCAGAAGGTCTGCGTTTCCAAGTATGTGCAGGAAACAAGAGTTCACCAAAAGGGCAATCTCTCGGGCTACTCCCATACAGAGGGACCATTCATGTCATTGTATCACCCTGCTCAAGTCTGTCCAACAGACTGTTGCCCTTTCCTTCCAGATAAGTGGCTATGAGCACCATGTTGTGTTCAGATGCCCAAGTCTACAACCTGACTGCTTCTTAACACAGGAGGTAAGAGCCCTTGCCTCCCCACTTTTTGTGTAGTACATTGCAACCTGGTTGTCCATTTGAATGAGAATAATTTGGTGCATCAGCCAATCTCTGAAAGCCTTTAGAACCTTCTATACACCCCACAGTTCCAGGAGATTGATGTGTAACTGAGTCTCCTTGGAGGTCCACAGACCCCGAGTGTGAAGCCCATCTATGATCTCCCCATCCCAGGTTGAATGCATCCATTGTAAACATCTTGTGTGGGCTACGACTCTGTAATGGAAGTCTCTTTGTCATATTGGATCGAATAGTTCACCACAAGAAACAGCCCTGGAGTACGAGTGACAGTGACTGCATCTGCTAGGTTCTCCATGACCCATGACCCTTGGGAAGCTACAGTCCACTGGGCTGGTCTCAAATGGAGATGTGCCATAGGTGTCACATGAATGGTGGAGGCCATGTGGCCTAAAAATCTCAACATCTGCTGAGTTGTGACCTGGTGGTTTTGAAGGACTTGGAGTGCAATACACACAAGAGCATATGCATGCTGGTTTGGGCTTCAACCATGTCTAGCAGGGCTCCTATGAACTCCAATTTATGAATTCCAGTTTTTGAAGAAGTAGATGGGATTTTGAGTAGTTAAAAATAAAGTTGCAAAGGATTCAAATATAAATCATTTTATGCATCCAGCTTCTCCTACATAAGTACATAATTGTAGAACGCACTACCAAAAGCTGTGAAAACAATGTATGACCACCTTAATTTCCGGAAAGCATTGAAGACCCACCTGTTCGAAAAGGCATACCCTACGGACCCAACTTATGGGCCTAAATCTCTGCGGCACAACTTAAACAAACCTTTTAATGTATACTATACAGCTCTCCTTCTCTACTATTCCTAACTGTTGGCTAGATCTATAAACCTTATTTATTTGTTTGTTGCATTTGTATCCCACATTTTCCCACCTATTTGCAGGCTCAATGTGGCTTACAATGTTCCTTCATGGCATTCGCCATTCCAGAGTAAAAGATACAATTGGTATTACATAAAGAACATGGATGACATAATAGAATTAAGCAATCAGGTATAGAGAGATAACATTCAGGATATCAGATAAGTAGTGATGCGTTACAGTTTCTATTATGGATCATTGTCATATACCTTGTTAAAGAGATAAGTCTTCAGTGATTTACGAAAGTTGATTAGGTTGTAAATTATTTTCAGGTCAAGTGGCAATGCATTCCACAGCTGCGGGCTCATGTAGGAAAAGCTGGACGCATGTCTGTTTATATTTTAGTCCTTTACAGCTGGGGAAGTGAAGATTCAGGAAAGTGTGCGCTGATCTTTTAGCGTTCCTGGGTGGCAAGTCAATAAGGTCTGATATGTAGGCCAGGGCATCTCCGTGAATGATTTTATGAACCAGAGTGCAGACCTTGAACGTAATACGTTCTTTAAATGGAAGCCAGTGTAGCTTTTCTCTTAGGGGTTTGGCACTTTCGTATTTTGTTTTTCCAAATATGAGTCTGGCTGCAGTGTTTTGGGCTGTGTAAAGAGCAATTCCTTAACTCTTTACAGCCAGCATAAAGTGCATTGCAGTAGTCTATATGGTTTAGCACCATTGATTGTACTAGGTTTCAAACACTATCCCTAGGGAAGAAAGGTTTTACTCTTTTGAGTTTCCACATTGAATGGAACACCTTCCTTGTTGTATTCTTCACGTGGCTTTCAAGTGTGAGATTTCAATCAATGGTAACTCCAAGAATTTGCAGGGTGTCTGAAACGGGAAGGGACAGACTATAACATCAACCTGTATTTGTTTCTAGCTGGCGAATGCCTTCACGGTACTATGTAAGCCACATTGAGCCTGCAATTAGGTAGGAAAATGTGGGATACAAATGCAATAAATAAATAAACTCTGGTAGCTCCAATACCCGAATAGTTCAGGCCATGGATACATGAACTGTGCTCTTTACCAGTCATTTGTCCAGGTATGAAAACACATGTAGGCCCAGTCTGTATAGAAAGGCTACAAATACTACTAGACCCTGGGAACTGATGTGAAGACAAAAGGAAGTATGTGGTACTGGTGGTGGTGTTTCCCTACACAGAATTGCAGATACTTCCTGTGACTAGGATATCTGTATCTTGTGCCTGAATCATGGGGACTAAGGTACCTAGGGAAACCATCCTGAACTTTTCTTTCATCAGATACTTGTTCAGGGCCTGAGATCTAGGATGGGAGGGAATCTTCTTGTTTTTTGGGGAATCAGGAAGTACTTGGAGTAAAAATTCCTTCCCTTTTTCTCTTGGTGGAACAGGCACAACTGCACTGGCCTGCAAAAGGGAAGAGAGATCCTGTATAAGTAATTCCGAGTGCTGAGAGTATAACTTTGATACTTTGGGGGGGGGGGGGGGGGAGGGAGCAATTAGGATAGAGTCTTCATCAATGAAGGGTGTAACCCATCTGGACTATTTGAGAACACAGTGGTCTGAAGTTACAAGGAGTCACCTTTCCTGGGGAAACATTCAGTCTTCCTTCTACTGGCAGGCCATCTGGTATGGTTATTTTTACTGTGGCTATGCTCCCTGGAGCCAGTTGACTGGGGAACTGTTTGGGACTTTTGAGCTCTCTGCTGCCTTGGATGGGAGCAAGAGCTCTGGGCTGAATGAGAAGGGCAGGAGGTAGAAGGGTCCCTGCGAGTAGTAGGGCCTCCCACCAGCTGCTCCTGAACAACTGGTTCTAGGTCAGAAGCATGCAGCCAGGCGAGTCTGTGCATTCCTATACCCATAGTGGAGGTCCTGGATGATATCAAAAGCATCATAGGTTGCCCTTGCTATGTGCTTTTCGGCATGCACACTGCTTGGCTACTAACATGTAGAACTCTGCTTGGCTACTAACTTGTGGAGCTCTGCAGCCTTCTCAGGTGGTAAAATGTCTGCAAAGTCCATCACACTGTTCACCAAGGACTTCAAGTTCATGCTCATGAAAAAATGGCAAGTAGGTATGCAGAAGGCTAACATAACATTCTGAAAGATTTTCCTCCCCAAAGAATCCAAAGTCCAAGCATCTATCCTCAGGGCCACTTAGAAGAGAGACGTGGAGCTCTTGGCTCTTTTGAGAGAGCATTTGATGACCACAGAGAGGTGTGGCATTTGGAGCTTCTCGAATATGAGAGCCTTTAGGACTCTATACATAGAGTTGATCTTCTTAGGAATAGATTGTAAAGAGAGGGGGGGTCTCCTACTGTCTCATCTGTACAGCCTTAAGGATATTGTGAATGGGCACTATCACATCTTCCTTAGGAGAGCCATCAAAGATAGTGATGTCAGACATTTCTGCCTTGGGCTCAACCTAAACCTCCAACTCAAATGAGATAATCTCAGCCTTCTCCCTGACAAAATTTGTGAAGGAGATCTCCTCAGGGAGAGATTTTCTTCTCTCATGTGGTGGGGAGAGATCTGAACGAAGTCCAGTGATCCCACCTCTAAGAGAACTTCTGGCTCTTACAGGATAATAGTCCTCTGTTTGAGTGCTCACTTTCCTCAGATGACTAGATCAATGGGCATGCTTCAATTGAGAGCACCGAGGAACAGCATGGGACCTAGACATCTAGGAAGCTTCCTTCCCCAAGCAGCTGAAAATCAACACCGTCTCAGCAAGTACTAACCCTAATTCTCCTTTGAAGTGTGGCCAATAGAGAGAACATGAGCCTCCATAATGGGCTGAACTGACATTGGTGAGAAGTCACCCCAGCTCCTCCTGCAGCATAACCTGGAACCACTCCTCAGAGAAAGACACTGGGAATGGCAGGGACTCAGTCAAAAGGGCCAAATCGTAAAGCTGGTCTCGGCCCAGAGGAAGCTGGCATGTAGGCACCAAATTACTGGAAGGGGAGTTACTCTCTCAGTCCAGATGCTTCTCAGGCACCAGCAATGCCAATGCCCCAGTGCTCCTGGCATCATGTTTCAAAGGGAACTGATGCTGATCCTTCTTGGCCTGGCATCAGAGTCCCTGAGCACCGACGAAGACGATGTCAAATACTTATGTGTCTTCGGTGTGGTATCCAATGATGCTCATACCTGATGGCCGGTTAAATAACATTTTAGCGCCTAACCGTAGATATTCAGTGGGAGATAACCGGTTATCTCTGCTGAATATTCGTGGTTAGCAGCTAGCTGCCAACTAGGTATATCGCACAATATAGCCAGATAGGCACTGATATTCAGTGCCAAACTGGCTAAGTTTATCGTTAAAATAGACCACATAAATAGCAGGCCTATCTTTAACCGTTAAGCACCACCAGTTAGCACTGAATATCAGCTTAACCTGTTAAGTTGCTGTGATCAAAAGTGAAACTGGATATTTAATGCTGGTCGCTGGATTGATTATCCGGTCCTATCACTGTGCTGGACAGTCACTGTGCAGCCAGAAGCCGGCTGAATATCAGGGGAAATATGGTTGGGCCCCAAAGATGACAAGCACCAATTATGAATGTCTGTAAGAGATGTTGTTCTACCACACTGGGAGCACTTTTAAAAACAATTGGGAGTTTTCTGGGACATATCGAGGAAGATAATCAAAGCAAAATCAAATGGAACAATGATGGAAAATATAAAGGAAAAAAAATACCCTGACTAGATTGCCCAGACCAACAAGCTATGAAAAAAAACATATAAAACTTACAAGTACTGAAAAAATCTAAGGCAAATAAAAACAAGGGGATATAAAATTTGCCCTGCGCAGCACTTACAACATAATACCCGAAAAAAGGACTCAATACCACAGCCATGAGCTGTGAGGAGAGACACAAACAAACGTCTTTATTGCTTCATGGATGAGAAAAGACTGGTCCTGTGCAGTGGAGGCAGGTGGGAAGACATGCACAAGTGGTGTGGGATTTCAAAGACTTCTAGAAAAAAAACTAGGAAATTTCTCCTCCCTGGGCTCTGTCAGATGGCATCACCCACACATGATAATATGCTGTCCTGCTTCTCCTTGGAGAATTAATATATCTTTTTACAAAGTGGAGAGTGTCCAAGTTATCCATTGTTGGGCATGGTTGGGGAAAGGGGAAGGTCAGAGAAGTATATGGTAGGATACCGGAGTATGTATGAGTAAGCATATACTGTAGGTCTGTGTTTGTGCAGGGTGAAAAATGGCAAAATGTTCAACCCATACAGAGGTTTTGTGGATTACTCGCAAAGTACTCAAGCATGCAGTCTCCTTTTATTGTTCTGATAGCTATATACTGACTAAACACACAATAACTGCTGTATGCTGCAACTTGGGAAGTCAGAGATAATGAAGGTTTTGGAGTTGTGCTCTACTAGAAGCATCAGTGCTATAGAACCTTATGGAGGAAATCCATGGTACAGCATGTACAGTGGTGTGCTGGAGCCGGCTCGCACCAGCTCACACGAGCCTGTTGTTCAATTTTACTGATTTTTGTGAGCCGGTTGTTGGAGTCAGGCAGCCAGCACACAAGCATCTGTTTTTTTTTCTCCTCCTCTCTCCCTCCTCCCCCGGCCCCAGCATACCTCATCATGTCGTCCCTTATGTTCATCATCCAACCCTCACCACTGCCTGACCAACCCGGAGCCTTTTCTCTGCCGGATCCCACCCACAGGAAGTTGCATCAGCGGGGCTGTACACTATTCGGCAGAGACAAGGCTCCGGGTAGACCAGTGTGCTGAAACAAAGAAATTGAAGCTGTTTAGGTTAGTCTGATTCCTCTTCCCGCGCTGCTGTTAAACCCAAAACAAAATCAAGAAAACGTATGAGCTGCTACATCTACGTTGTCGTTCTTTATTGTTGGTAGCATTTTAATTTCATCTCACTCATATTTTCAAACATGCCAGCTTGTGCAGCACACGGATGTAAACAGAGGATAACTTTTCATAGGTAGAGTAGTAAGTTGTTATAAATGGCAATCACTCTGTCATTTGGAGGGGCTGGTTATAGGGACACCTTCTTCTTGCATGTATTATATTTGTGCAGAGATTTCTCTTGGTAAAGGGCCACTAAAACAGATATCATGTTATAAGAATCAGGTGCTGCATCCATGTTGTCGTTCTTTATTGTTGGTAGCATTTTAATTCAATCTCGCTTATATTTTCAAACATGCCAGCTTTGGCAGCATACAGAGGTCAGAAAAGTATAGTAATGGAATAACTTTTCATAGAGTAGTAATTTGTTATAAATCATAATCAGTGTGTCATTTAGAGGGGCTGGTTATAGGGACACCCTAGCATGTATTATATTTGTGCAGAGATCTTTTTTTCTCCTGGTAAAGGACCATTAAAACAGATGTCATATTATAAGGATCAGGTGCTCAACATTCAGAGTTTCTATCTATCTATCTATTTAGTTAGTTAGTTAGTTAGTTACTTATTTATGACATTTAACCCTGTTATTGGTGCAGAGATTTTTTTTTTCTCCTGGTAATGGGCTTCTAAAACAGACATCATGTTATGGGAATCAGGTTCTCAGTGCTCAAAGTTTCTATCTATTTATTTACTTATTTATGGCATTTTATCCCATGTTAAACTTGAATTAGATTGGAACCTGGAAGCATTAAAAAAAAAATTCCCGGAGAGAGTAATGCATGACCCCCCCCCCCCCGGCTCTCTCCCTGGGTATAGCCAGCTCTGCAATTTGGGGGGGGGGGGCGCAGAGGTGGACGGGGGGGGGGGGGGGGGGGGGCGCACAGTTGGACCGGGGAGAGAGCCTGTTGTTAAAAATTTACCAGCACACCACTGAGCATGTACCTTAATCATGTACCTGTCAGGTAACTTACCAGTCAATATTCAAAATGAAACAGGTAGAAGGGTCTCTATGCACTGGAAGTGAAAGCAGAAGACGTGTCGTGGGCTGCTGTCATCCAGTGAAGAAGACAGCTTAGGTAAATGCCAGAACATTGCTGCCTGGATGTCTCACCGCCACCTGAAGCTCAATATATCCAAAACTGAGCTCCCTATCTTCCCACCTAAAGCAACGTCTCCCCTTCCCCCACTCTCTATTTCTGTCGACAACACGCTCATTCTTCCTGTCTCATCTGCTCATAATCTTGGGGTCATCTTCAACTCCTCCCTCTCCTTCTCTGCACATATTCAACAGATTGCTAAAACCTGTTGTTTCTTCCTCTATAATATCGCCAAAATTCGCCCTCTCCTTTCTGAGCACGCTACCAGAACCCTCATCCACACTCTCATCACCTCTCGCTTGGACTACTGCAACTTGCTTCTCACAGGTCTTCCACTCAGCCATCTCTCTCCTCTTCAATCTGTTCAAAATTCTGCTGCATGATTAATATTTCGCCAAAGTTGCTATGCCCATATCAGCCCTCTTCTGAAGTCACTTCACTGGCTCCCTATCCGTTTCCGTACACAGTTCAAACTCCTCTTATTAACCTATAAGTGCATTCACTCTGCTGCCCCTCACTACCTCTCCACCCTCATCTCTCCCTACACTCCTTCCCAGGAACTCCGTTCACTAGGCAAATCTCTCCTAATTGCACCCTTCTCCTCCATCGCTAACTCCAGACTCCGTTCCTTTTATCTCGCCGCACCTTATGCCTGGTATAGACTTCCTGATGTTTAAACATTTTTATTGAGAAATCGTCATGGTATACAAAATCAATCAACTCAATATACAACAAAGTACATGTAACAATCTCTCATTCAGAAGAGTCCTCTTTTGCCGTCTCTGGTTTTTATTTTCTATAATTTTTCTCCCCCCCCCCCCCCCCATCCTAATCTATTCCCGCCCTAGGTTACTGGTCCATGTCATCACGTTAACGACAAGTATGTCAAGGTTTTTAATTATTCATTTACATGTAGTATTTTAACCTTTGTTCATTCTCAGTCCTTTCATTCTAAATACAACAATAAACGAAGGAACATCTTTTTATCTGAGGTGGAGCCCTTGTTCTGGTGGCTCCCCTCTATAACTTAACATAAACTGCTAACAGTGGTAGACGTGGGTTTGGTGCTCTTGCACATGCACATGTTAGTACAGTACATACACCCACTCGGTGGTGTACAACCTTCATCCCTTGTATACTAAGGCGCATAATGTTTCTCCTTTATTCAACCATCCCCCCTATCCCTCCATCCCTATTTCCTCACCAACCCTCTTCTAAATCCCCCCCCCCCCCCATCCCTTCCTCTCCTAGTGACCTCCCTTGCTGGGGAAGGCATGTTAATGGATGATTCTAACCCGAGGCTGATTTACAACTGATTTAAAAGCAGACTGCGCCCGCGTGAGCTAAGGCTGTGTAGATATGGGCCCCAGGTGAGCAGAAATTGTTTCTTCCTTTTCGGGTTGCCCTTTGCCTGTTTTGCTTCCCATGTAGCCAATTCGTGCAGTTGGTTCCACCATTGCCAATACGCAGGCGGATCTGGGGAGATCCATTTTTGTAGGATGGTCTTACGGGCCAGCAGACATGCTTTACGACACCAAAGCCTGGTTCCCTCCATTTGTGTCTGAAAAGCAAGTTGTGTGTCTAACACGTAATGGTCCCACGTTCCCCCCATGGGTCTCCCTACCATTTTAGCCATGAACCTCCGAATCTGCCTCCAGAAGCCTTGTATCTTTGGGCATCCCCAGAAGGCGTGGTACAAAGTGTGTAACCTATGAGCTCATTTAACACAGTTCGTGTCCCTTGTGGGTATCATATGTCCCCATTGCTGTCCCAAAGTGTAAGCCCGCATGATCACTCTGTATTCAAATTCTCTGAGCCTTTCATCAATAGTAAGAAGTGGGATACGTCTTAGCGAAGCTCCTATGTCCCACCTCTAGGGACACCCCTGACTCCTGTTCCCATTTATGTTTAATGTAGCCTAAATTTTTCGGCGCTGTACGCCGCAGCAGTGCTTTATGCAGGGTGGACACTGTGATTCCCCCAAGCTCTAGGTCGTGGAAAAACTGTGTAATTTGGCTCCCAAATTTCGACCTCACGGCAGACTGGTTTAGGTGTAAAATATAGTGCTTAGCTTGGGCGTATGCGAAACGGTCTCCCCATGTGTTCCCTATCTTGTCTTGCAAGTCCTCAAATTTTTTAATGTCCCCGTCTTGGCCTAACATGTGCTTCACCTTTGTGATTCCCTGCGACTCCCATCTAAGAAAGGTAGGGTTACTCCGTCCTAGTTCAAACTCCGGGTTCCCTCTAAATGTTAGTAATTCTGATGTCTCTGGTGTGCCCCCTAGATGTTTAGTCAAAGCCTTCCATGCCTTATGCATGGGTTGCAGCAGCTGACAGCGTTTGAATGGTGCCGGGAGTTGGCCCTGTGTCAAATGTAACAAGGTGAGCACGTTATGGGGGGCAAAGTATGCACGTTCCCTTTCTAATGGAGTGGAGGAGTGGCCTAGTGGTTAGGGTGGTGGACTTTGGTCCTGAGGAACTGAGTTCAATTCCCAGCACAGACAGCTCCTTGTGACTCTGGGCAAGTCACTTAACCTTCCATTGCCTGCCGCATTGAGCCTGCCATGAGTGGGAAAGCGTGGGGTACAAATGTAACTAAAATAAATTATGTCAAGCTCCATCCCTGCCCCCTTCAAATCCGGGCTAAAGGCCTACCTGTTTGATGCTGCTTTTAATTCCTAACTTGTCACCTGCTCGTAACCTTTATCTTGTCTTCCTCTCTTCAGTAGTCCCTTTTCCCTATGTGTCCTATCTGTCTGTCCTACCCTTTTCCCTTATTTATCCTGTCTGTCTGTCTTTCCTGATTTAGATTGTAAGCTCTTTTGAGCAGCGACTGTCTTTCCTTCATGTTCGATTGTGAAGCACTGCGTACGACTGGTAGCGCTATATAAATGATTTGTAGTGGTAGTAGTAGTAGTAGACTTCGCACTGCTTTTTCCACCACCAAGCATTCTTATGCCTTTGCTCCTCTGCCATTGGCCCCTTGGAGCTGCTGTTTGTGAGTTTTGCTACTCCTACCACTACACTACTGGTGAGCAGCAGATAGGGGGGGATCCTTGACTGTTGGGGGGAAGAGTGTAGAGACAGGGGTGATACTGTTTGGGGGAATGAGGGTAGGGAGAAGGGAGATGCTTAACTGTTGAGAGTATTGTGGGGTAGGGATAGGGAAGAAGGGGAGTGTGGACCACTGGAGGATAAGGAGAGGGGAGATGCTTGTCTGTTGGAGGGGGACAGGAGAAGGAAGATACTTGACTGGAGAGATGTGGGTTGAGGAGAGGGGAGATGTATGGCTGTTGGGAGAGATAGGGACAGGAGAGAATGGTAAGATGGTTGAAAAGGAGAGGGGAAATGCTGGACATTGAGGGGAGATATTGGAATGCAAGGGGAGAAGGGAGAGAGAACAGAGGGTTGATACTGGATATGGTGGAACCATGTGGAAGAGGCCATGGGAAGGGACTTGGAATGGAATGGATTAGCAGAAAAGAAAGAAGCGGCAGAAAGAGATGAAAGTGAAATATTGTTTCCAAAGTGAGATGTAAAGGAGGAATGGATGAAGACAGAAGGAGAGAGGAGAAATGGCAAAAGGACAGCAGAATGGAAATTAAGCAAAAGCAGACAAGAAACCAGAAAAGAGAGACTGACTAATACGACTGGAAAAATAAAATGCCAAAACAACAAATGAAGAAAGTATTTTATTTTTTAATTTATTAATTGAAATATGTCAGCTTTGGGAAATGTGTATCTCTGATGTATTTTGCAAAATACAAGAGGAAAAGCAATTCTGTTTCTATTTCTCCAGTGTTGCACTGAATACAGAGTGACTTCTGGGGATTTCAGTTATATTTGGTCTGCATGTTTCTATTTTTAATTTGTGGCACTTTTTTCCATATCTGATGAGAGATTGTCTGTGTTTTATTTGTGTGACTGAGTCTATTTGTCATCACAGATATCTGTTTGTAGTTTGTAGTTGTTTGTTTTATGTGGTAAGGCAGTATACAGTGGTGGAAATAAGTATTTGATCCCTTGCTGATTTTGTAAGTTTGCCCACTGACAAAGACATGAGCAGCCCATAATTGAAGGGTAGGTTATTGGTAACAGTGAGAGATAGCACATCACAAATTAAATCCGGAAAATCACATTGTGGAAAGTATATGAATTTATTTGCATTCTGCAGAGGGAAATAAGTATTTAATCCCTCTGGCAAACAAGACCTAATACTTGGTGGCAAAACCCTTGTTGGCAAGCACAGCGGTCAGACGTCTTCTGTAGTTGATGATGAGGTTTGCACACATGTCAGGAGGAATTTTGGTCCACTCCTCTTTGCAGATCATCTCTAAATCATTAAGAGTTCTGGGCTGTCGCTTGGCAACTCGCAGCTTCAGCTCCCTCCATAAGTTTTCAATGGGATTAAGGTCTGGTGACTGGCTAGGCCACTCCATGACCCTAATGTGCTTCTTCCTGAGCCACTCCTTTGTTGCCTTGGCTGTATGTTTTGGGTCATTGTCGTGCTGGAAGACCCAGCCACGACCCATTTTTAAGGCCCTGGCGGAGGGAAGGAGGTTGTCACTCAGAATTGTACGGTACATGGCCCCATCCATTCTCCCATTGATGCGGTGAAGTAGTCCTGTGCCCTTAGCAGAGAAACACCCCCAAAACATAACATTTCCACCTCCATGCTTGACAGTGGGGACGGTGTTCTTTGGGTCATAGGCAGCATTTCTCTTCCTCCAAACACGGCGAGTTGAGTTCATGCCAAAGAGCTCAATTTTTGTCTCATCTGACCACAGCACCTTCTCCCAATCACTCTCGGCATCATCCAGGTGTTCACTGGCAAACTTCAGACGGGCCGTCACATGTGCCTTCCGGAGCAGGGGGACCTTGCGGGCACTGCAGGATTGCAATCCGTTATGTCGTAATGTGTTACCAATGGTTTTCGTGGTGACAGTGGTCCCAGCTGCCTTGAGATCATTGACAAGTTCCCCCCTTGTAGTTGTAGGCTGATTTCTAACCTTCCTCATGATCAAGGATACCCCACGAGGTGAGATTTTGCGTGGAGCCCCAGATCTTTGTCGATTGACAGTCATTTTGTACTTCTTCCATTTTCTTACTATGGCACCAACAGTTGTCTCCTTCTCGCCCAGCGTCTTACTGATGGTTTTGTAGCCCATTCCAGCCTTGTGCAGGTGTATGATCTTGTCCCTGACATCCTTAGACAGCTCCTTGCTCTTGGCCATTTTGTAGAGGTTAGAGTCTGACTGATTCACTGAGTCTGTGGACAGGTGTCTTTCATACAGGTGACCATTGCCGACAGCTGTCTGTCATGCAGGTAACGAGTTGATTTGGAGCATCTACCTGGTCTGTAGGGGCCAGATCTCTTACTGGTTGGTGGGGGATCAAATACTTATTTCCCTCTGCAGAATGCAAATAAATTCATATACTTTCCACAATGTGATTTTCCGGATTTAATTTGTGATGTGCTATCTCTCACTGTTACCAATAACCTACCCTTCAATTATGGGCTGCTCATGTCTTTGTCAGTGGGCAAACTTACAAATTCAGCAAGGGATCAAATACTTATTTCCACCACTGTACATGTTCAGTGTATAAATATTGGAGGTGAAGTATTCTGATGATCTATAGTTTCTATGTAGAGAATCCTGCTTGTTTTGTTTTTCCAATAAGAGATGTATTGATGCTCTAGTGACTGGTGTAATATTTGCAATGCTGCCTTTTTAAATGTTCTGTAGCTACTGCTGGGGTGGGGGGAGCCATACATACTTATACAGGGGTTGGCCCTGTATGAATACTGACACTTGTTTCCTAGAAAAAATGCACTGCAAATATTTAAAAGTATTAAATTTTAGAAATAAAATTAAACAATTTATTCACCTTTTACACCTACAACCCATGGTTAGGGAACAGAGATAAAGAAAATAATAGTAAATGCCAAACAGACCTGAAAGCAGGACACCATCCAGAGAACATAAATCCTTTCTGGGGGCCCGATATTCAGACCAAGGGAGTTAGCCAGGCTGCCTTCCACAGTCGGTGCTGAGCCCAGATATTCAATGCCAACCATTTCTGGGGACCGGCATTGAATATCCAGTTTCTTTTGGGTTGGTTTAAACATAACCAGCCAAGCCAACATTTAGCACTGGCCTGTTAAGTTTAAACCGGCCAAAGGTATACCTATTATTTCGATGGCCTAATTTGCCACCAAGCTGGCGATGCGCTGAATATTAGTAGATAGTCGGTTATATCGTGCAATATAACTGGTTATCCGCTAAGCACTAACCTGCAATATTCAGTGGGAGATAACCAGCGATCTCCTGCTGAATATTGCCAGATAGCCAGTTAAGTGCCACTTAACTGGCCAGGAGCTGTTCCTGGCTGGTTAAATGGTTTTAAATATTGGGCAGAGGGTCTTTTACAATTCAAGCATTGTGATTATGAATTGAAGAACAGAGATGTCCTTATCTAGTCTGTCTCATCCATACAAATATGCAATCTTCCTGTAACACTGACCTGTTTTTACGTACAGGGTAGAATTGGAGCCTAGACTATCCACAAGCAATGTGCCTTGCACGGTGTAGTATTTCATGTCTAGCTGTACCACTCCTGTGCAATTGTCCTTCAGCATATAACAGCTATCTTGTGAGACCATGAGAGAACTATTCCACCAGGAGGAGAAGCCAGTAGGGGATATCAGTAACTTCTCAGAAAATACTCTGAAAGCCCTATCTGTAAAGAAAGGGGGGTAAATAAAATATTAATTAATCTCTGCACATATTCTGCACATACATGACCAGTAATTAAAGTAATGTGGTTGATATGTTAAGTGTTAGTCCCCCTGAAATTCAGAGAAATACGGGTCAACAAACAAGTGGTAGTTGAGCCTTTTTTAATGGAATAACTCAGTGATTCACTTTCAAGAGCTGTTCTCCCTTCATCAGGATAGTGCATTATTTCAGTAAGCATGTTTGTTGTGGATTAGGAATTGGTTAAATGATAGAAAACAGAGGGTAGGGTTAAATGGCCTCTTCTCTCAGTGGAAGAAGGTAAATAGTGGAGTGATCTATATTGGCCTGGTGCTCTTTAACATATTTATAAATGATCTAGAAATTGGACGAGTGAGGTGATTGAATTGGCAGATGATACAAAACTATTCAAAGTTGTTGAATCGCATGCAGACTGTGAGAAATTGCAGGAGGACCTTAGGAAATTGGAAGACTGTACATTGAAATGGCAGATGAAATTTAATGTGGACAAATGCAAAGTGATGCACATTGGAAATAATAATCCAAATCATAGTTGCTTGATGCTAGATTCCACATTAGGAGTCACCACCCAAAAAACAGATCTAGGTTTCATCGTGGACAATGGTGATATTTTTAGTTCAGTGCATGGTAGCCAAAACAAGCAAATGGGAATTATTAGAAAAAGGATAGAATATAAGATAAAGAACATTATAAAGCCTCTGTATCACTCCATAGTGCAACCTCACCTTGAATACTGTATGCAATTCTGGTCACTATATCTCAAAAAAGATACAGAGGAACATTTTCAAAAAAATATCTAAGTCACCAAATAAAAGCCTGTCCTGATCATAACTTCCAAAACAACAACAACAACAAAACCCAAAACCAGCCATATTACAGCTATAGTCAAACAGGAAAAATGTCTAGTGGACTCAGGCTGCTAATGAACACTTCAGTACAAAGTAGTTAAGTTTCTTTTATTCAGAGAGATAAAATGCTGGCAAGAAGAAATTTCATGAGACTGATCATTGGCAATCAGATGTCAGTTCTCCCCTCATGAGCTTCTTGTAATTTCTTACATTTTTCAGACTAAATGTTAACCCTAAGTTTTCCAGATCTACAATTCCTTCCTCTTGTCATATGATCTCCTTTAGGGATCATTTAAACATTCATCATATCTCTAATATTATCTCTTCACTTTTTCCCTCATCAAATGTTAAATCTATATCTCAGTCTGTTCCCCAGCTGAGTTGTATGATACATTATACGAGAGGTCATGGTAGGTAATTTCATAGTGGCTCTCTATTTAACACTACAGTGGAGACATTGCTCACAAAATTGCAATATAATACAAGTTATCAGTAATGCTATAATTACTACCCTAATTATTTCCCTAAGAACCAAAGGGGTCCTTTTACTAAGGCGCGCTGAAAAATGGCTTGCGGTAGTGTAGGCACGGGTTTTGGGCACACGCCGATCCATTTTTTAGCACGCCTGTAAAAAGGGCCTTTTTTTTTTTTTTTTTTTGGCTGAAAATGGACATGTGGCAAAATCAAAATTGCCGCATGTACATTTTGATTATGAAACCTTACCACCAGCCATTGACCTATTGGGAAAGAATCCGGCCGGTAATGACCTATGTGCATCAAATGCCACTTGGCACACGTCCATTACACGCGCCCGAAAATAAAAAATATTTTTAGACAGGGACCAGGACTTGAAACAGAAGTACTCCTAAATCTTAAACTGACCTAAGTGCTCCCAACAGAAGTGTTCCTCACAGTAAACTAACAAAAGGACTTCCTAAGCCCTATCTAACAGGAGTGCACCAAGGCACTGACCTAAAAGGAGTGCTTCTCACAGCACCAAAATGAAAAGCAGGGGAGCCACAAGGAAGAACAGGGAAGCTAAACACATAAGCTAATAAAGGTGCTTCCTAAGCACCAAACTTCAGCAGACCTAACACAGGTGCTCTGAGCACCAAGCTACAGAAGCTCTTCAACTCTAAACTAACTAGGGTGCTCCCACGCACCAAACAACCAGAAGAGCTCCTAGCACTAAAAGGGAAGACAGGGGAGCCACTAGGGAAAAAACAGGGAAGCTATACACGTAAGCCAAAAGTGCTTCCAAAGCACCAAACACAAACAGCAAAGACTGCAATGCTCCCAACAGCACGAACACCAGAAGTACTTCTAACAGCCAAATCTGCAGTGTTCCTAACAACAACAAACCCTGAAATACTTCTATCAGCAACAGAGCTTCCAAAGCCCTACACACAGCAATGCTTCCAAAGCACCAAGAGGGAAAAGCAGGGGAACCACAAGGGAAAAGCAGGAAAGCTAAACATACAGTCACAAGTGCACACTGCACTAACACTAACCTGGACCTAAAGCAAAAGCAAACATTGCAAAGGCCCTGAAGGAAAGAACACCACTTCCTTATCAAGGCCCTCCCGAATGATGTCACACTCCCTAGACCCAGGCAGACAGCACACTGAAACCGAGAGAGGCCCAACCCACACCAATGCAGCACCGTGAAGCACTTGAAGCCAGTACACCCAAAGAGAGGTAGAGATAACTCAGTCCACACACACAGCTGTAGTAAAGTGAAACAATTAGAGTCATGCTGCTGGAAGCTGCCAGCATAGAGAGAAAGAGAGAGAGAGCTAGCTCAGAAAGGACAGACAAAAGAAACAGAAGCCAGCTAAGAAGCTGACCCCCAGGAAAAAGGTAAGTTTGAGAGGGGTTCTGACCACAATCATAACATATGTAGATAATGATGAAGAAAAAGCAAATTTGCTAAATAGATACTTTTGTTCTGTTTTCACAGAAGAAAATCCTGGAGAAGGACCATGATTGACTGGCAAAAGTACGTATGAGAATGGAGTGAATATATCGCACCGTTCACAGAAAATCTAAAGGTGGACAAAGCCATGAGAATGGACAGGATCCATCCCAGGATATTGAGGGCGGTCAGAGAGATTCTGGCGGGTCCTCTTAAAGATTTGTTTAATAAATCCTTGGAGATGGGAGAGGTTCCATGGGATTGGAGAACAGCGGACGTGGTCCCTCTTCACAAAAGTGGTGATAAGGAAGAAGCTGGAAACTACAGACTAGTAAGCCTCACTTCGGTTATTGGAAAAGTAATGGAAGCGATGCTGAAGGAAAGGATAGTGAATTTCCTGGAAGCCAATAAGTTGCAAGATCCGAGACAACATGGTTTTACCAAAGGTAAATCGTGCCAAACCAATCTCATTGAATTCTTTGACTGGATGACCGGAGAATTGAATCAGGGACGTGCTATAGATGTAATCTACTTAGATTTCAGCAAAGCTATTGATACGGTTCCCCACAGGAGGCTCTTGAATAAACTTGACAGGCTGAAGATAGGACCCGACGTGGTGAACTGGTTGACGGACAGACGCCAGAGGGTGGTGGTTAATGGAATTCGCTCGGATGAGGGAAAGGTGAGTAGTGGAGTGCCTCAGGGATCGGTGCTGGGGTTGTGAGTGACATTGCCGAAGGATTAGAAGGTAAAGTTTGCCTTTTTGCGGATGATACTAAGATTTGTAACAAAGTGGACACCCCGGAGGGAGTTGAAAACATGAAAAAGGATCTGCAGATGCTAGAAGAATGGTCTAAGGTTTGGCAATTAAAATTCAATGCGAAGAAATGCAAAGTGATGCACTTAGGGAGTAGAAATCCAGGGGAGAAGTATGTGTTAGGCGGTGAGAGTCTGATATGTACAGACGGGGAGAGGGATCTTGGGGTGATAGTATCTGAGGATCTGAAGGTGACGAAACAGTGTGACAAGGCAGTGGCCGTAGCTACAAGGTTGCTAGTCTGTATAGTGTGACCGGCAGAAGAAAAGAGGTTTCAATGCCCCTGTATAAGTGGTTGGTGAGGCCCCACCTGGAGTATTGTGTTCAGTTTTGGAGGCCGTATCTTGCTAAGGATGTAAAAAGAATTGAAGCGGTGCAAAGAAAAGCTACAAGAATGGTATGGGATTTGCGTTACAAGACATATGAGGAGAGCTTGCTGACCTGAACATTTATACCCTGGAGGAAAGGAGAAACAGAGGTGATATGATACAGACGTTCAAATATTTGAAAGGTATTAATCCGCAAACAAACCTTTTCCGTAGATGGGAAGGCGGTAGAACTAGAGGACATGAAATGAGATTGAAGGGGGGCAGTCTCAAGAAAAATGTCAGGAAGTATTTTTTCACGGAGAGAGTGATGGATACTTGGAATGCCCTCCCACGGGAGGTGGTGGAGATGAAAATGGTAACGGAATTCAAAAATGCATGGGATAAACATAAAGGAATCCTGTTCAGAAGGAATGGATCCTCAGAAGCTTAGCGGAGATTGGGTGGCAGAGCCGGCGGTGGGAGGCAGGGCTAGTGCTGGGCAGATTTCTACGCTCTGTGCTCTGAAAATGGCAGATACAAATCAAGGTCAGGTACATAAAGTAGCACATATGAGTTTATCTTGTTGGGCAGACTGGATGGACCGTGCAGGTCTTTCTCTGCCGTCATCTACTATGTTACTATTACTATGATACACCTAGAGGGGCATAATCGAACGCGAACGCCCATCTCCATGGGTGTCTATGTCCGAAAACGGGTACGTGAAGAAACGGGACAGACCGTATTTTTGAAAAAAATGGGCGTCCATCTTTTGTTTCGAAAATACGGTGTGGACGGACCAAATGCCATGGATTTGGTCCTTTCTGAGCTGGGCGTTTTTTTTTTTTTTTGCGATAATGGAAAATAAAAACGTCCAGCTCAGAAATGTCCTAATCCAAGCCATTTGGTCGTGGGAGGGACAAATGTACAACACTGCCATAGCTCTTAGGGGTGAAGGGGGCAACTACATGTGGGTACAGTGGGTTTCAGAGGCCTCCCATTTACCATCACAAGTGTTACAGGTGGGGGGGGATGGGCCTGGGTCTGCCTGCCTGAAGTGCACTGCAGTACCCACTAAAAGTGCTCCAGGGACAGGGCTTGTTGCTGCTGTATAACCTTGGCACACCAGTTGACACCTGAAGACTAATCTCGTCCTTTATTTGGATAAGCACGTTTACTCACAGTCAACTGCAGATCAGAGGTTGTGCCCCACTGGCAACGAGTCTCGCAGTACGTCTGAGCTGGCAGAATGGTGTAAAATGCCCTCTTTCAGCAACATTCAAGGTAAGAACTAAGTGCTGTAACGTGGCTAACACACGAACAGGATCTAAAACTGGCTTACAAAAATGGCCACTACCTCATGGACTACCGGAAACAAAACAGGGCACACTCTGACCCAGTAAGCAGAGGGAAAAGCACCATGGGAGTAGAGCCTACCAACTACCAACATCGTGAGCATTTAACGCAAGCTAGTGGAATCACGGAGCCCAATACCCTACACTCACCACAATACATTGCTGATATGACTCTGCAGTGCCCTTAACAGAAAAGGTGTCACACTCACCCTAGACCCACATCAGAACCAGGGAAAGGCTGTCAGAGGATAGAACACATTCTGCTGTCAAGGAGGTGGGTACAGAATTTGAGGCTGGCATACAGGCTGGCAAAAAAAGTTTGTAAAGTAGGTTTTTTTTGGTGGGAGGGGGTTAGTGACCACTGGGGGAGTCAGGGCAGGTGATCCCCGATTCCCTCCAGTGGTCATCTGGTCAGTTGGGGCACTTTTTTGGGACTTGTTCGTGAAAAAAAAGGGTCCAAAAAAAGTGACCCAAAATCGCGGTAAAAACGCCTTTTTTTCGATTATCAGCTAAAGACGCCCATCTCTCCTCGGCCGATAACCACGCCCCAGTTCCGCCTTCACCACGCCTCCAACTCGCCCCCGTCAACTTTATTCGTTCCTGCGACGAAGTGCAGTTGAAGACGCCCAAAATCGGCTTTCGATTATACTGATTTGGGCGCCCGCGAGAGAAAGACATCCATCTCCCGATTTAGGTCGGAATATGGGCGTTTTTCTCTTTCGATTATAAGGTGGCTATTGTCCTAAGGACTCTTCACAATTTTAAATGGTCAACACAATCAAAGGCCTTACAATAGGCAATGAAATGCATATAAATTTCCTTCTGCTACTCTTTGGCTTTGTCAGTTATCCAGCATACATTGGTGATGATTTCTGTTGTTCCTCTTCTTTTCCTGAATCTTGCTTGCACATCTGGAAACTCTTTCCATATATGGCTCAGGTTTTCTTTGAATAATCTTCAGCATGATCTTGTTGGCATGTGGCACCAAGGAAATTGTCTGATAGTTTGTGCAGTTTGTCAGATCTCCTTTTTTTAGCTGGAAAATCTTTCAGATTTACTGCTAGTGGTCATTTCTGTCCTTGCACTGAGGTTTCAGTGTTAAGTACTTCAAGCTTCTCATAGAGATTTGAGTGATCCTCCACTTTGCATTTTTCCTTTTGCACCAAATGCAATGATGCCTATGCAGGATTTGCATGCTCAGCTTGGAAAAGAGATTGCTGAGGGGGATATGATTGAGGTCTACAAAATCCTGAGTGGAGTGGAACGGGTGGAGGTGAATCAGTTTTTCTGTCATTTAAAAAATACAAAGACCACAGGACACTCAATGAAATTGCATGGAAATACTTTTGAAACAAATAGGAGGAAATATTTTTCATTCAAAGAATAGTTAAGCTCTGGAACTCGCTGCGAGAGGATATGGTAATGGCGGTTAGTGTATCTGGTTTTAAAAAAGGTTTGGACAAGTTCCTGGAGGAAAAGTCCATAGTCTGCTATTGAGATGGACATGGGGGAAGCCACTGTTTGCCCTGGGATTGGTAACATGGAATGGTGCTACTAATTGTGTTTCTGCAAGGTACTTGTGACCTGGATTGGCCACTGCTGGAAGCAGGATACTGGGCTAGATGACCCATTGGTCTGACCCAGTATAGCTGTTCTTATGTTTTTATTCTCAGTGCTGTCCGTGCTGAACTGGAGTCAAGGGGCTCAGTTCAGGAAGCCTCTCATTTTCCTGGTCTTGATACCTAATGAGTCTGCTTTAAGGTCAATGAAGTCTGCAGTGCCAGAATTGGTGTATTCCCATTCAGTATGCTTTTTTTGAGTTAGAATCTGAGGAGTCCTAGAATCCTGACTACCTGTCAAAGGAATTTTGTTCTTGAGGGCAGTACATCACTGTTTTCTGTTCAGGGTCCTTTCCTGGTGCAAACATTTTTTTCCATATCTCTTCATGAATGTTACTCAGGTGAAAAGAAACCAGAGCAGATCAAACAAACAAACTTTATTGATAAGGTAACCACCTGAATAAAAAGTGCCCGACACAGGCTGTGTTTCACCCAAAAGGGCTGCGTCAGGGGCTCCTCAGTGTTTCTCTGTTTTTTGTTTTGCAGTTGTACTTGGTGGCAACTAAGATATATAATTTCTCTATTATTGTGTATGCACACACTTTTATAGGTATGTGCCCAATGTATACAGTTTTTATTTTGTATGTTAATACTATTTTAGCTATTTATATTTTAGATTTATTGTTCTTATCTGTTATACCACTTTTTCTGCTTCAATATATATTTTTATACATATTCTTTATATATTTTTCACATATTGTATTAGTTATTATTAGTATTAATTATATATTTTGTTTATTATTTATTGTTTTAGAGCCCCTGACGCAGCCCTTTTGGGTGAAACACAGCTTGTGTCGGGCACTTTCTATTGAGGTGTTTACCTTATCAATAAAGTTTGTTTGTTTTAACTGCTCTGGTTTGTTTCCACGTTGGATTTTGCGGATCATCTGCCCTCTTGTTTTCTGTATCTCAGGTGATAAATAGATATTTCTGCTGATATTTTTCTCTTCCTATTTTTGTTCTTTTAATTAAATTTGAAGGTATACACTTGAAATAGAAATCTACTATAATAAAACTCACCCTCAACGTTCTGAGGACACTGACGTCAGTGAAGCCAAGCCCTGACTTCCTTCAAAAAGGTTCGAAGGTTCGTGGTGGTGAAGCCACCAAAATCGCTCCGGGCCCCGCCCTCGAGGGCGGAGCAATGGCAGAACAACGAAGGGGTTGGCAGGGAGGGAAGCAGGGAGGCGGGGGGGGGTGGGAAATCGCTCCGGGCCCCGCCCTCGCGTCAAACGTCATAACGTTGGGGGCGGAGCAATGGCAGAACAACGAAGGGGTTGGCGCGACGAAAACCTTGCTAGCGCCCGTTTCATTTGCTCAGAAACGGGCCTCTTTTACTAGTAATGAAGTAAAAAGTATTTTCATTACCTACATGTGGGACTCAGTTTATTGTTTACTATTTATCATTTATTTATTTACTATACTGCTTCTTTCAAGAACGAGTCAAAGCGGTTTACAGCATTAAAAAATATAAAACACACACATAGGGAAAAAAGAAAAAGAGATAAGCAGCCACCAAACTAGCTGTCAAATGCTAAATTTTTTAAAAAATAAGTCTTCAAAGTGGCCCAGAATATAGGCGGAGATGGTGAGGGAGAGATTTCCAAAGTGCAGGAGCCAAGAAATAGAATGCACTAGGTATCATTGATTCTCCACCTTGCTTTAGATGAATAAGGTATAACAAGCCTATTGTATTAAGTGAGCAAAGAGCTTGAGATGGAATAGAGGGAATGATGAAAGATGCCAGATAGGCAAGTATATTATTATAGTAAATCTTAAGGGGTCCTTTTACTAAGGTGCACTGAAAAATGGCCTGTGGTAGTGTAGGCGTGGGTTTTGGGAGCATGCAGAATCATTTTTCAGCGCACCTGTAAAAAAGGCCTTTTTAAACTTTTTGCTGAAAATGGATGTGCGGCAAAATCAAAATTTGTTGCATGCTTATTTGGGGTCTGAGACCTTACCACCAGCCATTCACCTAGCAATAAATTCTCACGGTGTAACCAGGCAGTAATGACCTATTTGCGCCAAGTGCCACTTGGTGCGTGTCCAATACGTGCGGCAGAAAATAAAAATTATTTTTTGACCGCGCGTATTGGGCGTGCGACAAAAATGAAATTACCACAAGAGCCATGTGGTAGCCATACTGTAACTCCATTTTAGCACACATTGAGGGGCATAATCGAATGAAAACGTCTATCTCCATGGGCGTTTATCTCTGAGAACGGGTCCGTGAAGGGGCGGATCGAACCGTATTTTCGCAAAAAATAGACGTCCATGTTTTATTCGACAATTTGTGAGCTGGGCGTTTTTGTTTTTCAGCGATAATGGAAAATGAAAGCGCCCAGCTCAAAAACGAATAAATCCAAGGCATTTGTTCGTGGGAGGGGCCAGGATTCGTAGTGCACTGGTCCCCCTCACATGCCAGGACACCAACTGGGCACCCTAGGGGGCACTTTTACAAAAACAAAAACAAGGTAAAAGAGCTCCCAGGTGCATAGCACCCTTCCCTTGTGTGTTGAGCCCCCCAAATCCCCCTCAAAACTCACTGCCCACAAGTCTACACCATTACTATAGCCCTAAGGGGTGAAGGGGGGCACCTACATGTGGGTACGGCGGGTTAGGGGGTTGGACGACTAATAAGCATTAAGCAGCACAATTGTAACAGGTAGGGGGGGGGGATGGGCCTGGGTCCACCTGCCTGAAGTCCACTGCACCCCCTAACAACTGCTCCAGGGACCTGCATACTGCTGCCAGGGAGGTGGGTATGACATTTGAGGGTGAAAATAAAAAGTTGTGAAACATCATTTTTTTGTGGCGGGAGGGAGTTAGTGACCACTGGGGGAGTCAGGGGAGGTCATCCCCGATTCCCTCTGGGGGTAATCTGGTCATTTATGGCACTTTTTGGGGCCTTATTCGTGAAAAAACAGGGTCCAGGAAAAGTGCCCTAAATTCTAGCTACAAACGCATACTTTTTTTCCATTATCGGCGAAAGGCGCCCATCTCTGTTCGGGTGATAACCATGCCCCAGTCCCGCCTTCACCACGCCTCCGACACGCCCCCGTCAACTTTGAACGCTTCTGCGATGGAGTGCAGTTGAAAACGTCCAAGTTCGGCTTTCGATTATACCGCGTTATTCGTTTTTGTGAGATAAACGTCCATCTCCCGATTTAGGTCGGAACTTGGGCGTTTTTCTCGTTCGATTATAAGCAGGATTGGGCGCACATAGACGCTTACACAGCTTAGTAAAAGGGCCCCTAAATTTTATTCTAAAGTCAATCGAAAGCCAATGTAACCACCTGAGAAAAGGTGTGGCTTGATTGAAACAGTTGACCCTATAAAGAATTTGTGCTGTGGTATTGTGAAGTATTTGTAAATGTTTAACGTTAAGTTTAGTGATACCTGTTAAATAACATTACAATAATTGTGAGTTAATGTAGGCATAAAATAAAGTACTAAGAGAGTCCATGTCAACTACATTACGGATTGCACTCAGTTTTCACAAAAAAATAAAAGCCTGTTTTTAGCTTCTGGGAAATTTATGGGGAAAAAGAAAGGGCTGAGTCTCAGGTACTTTGCCTATCAAACAGGAAAGATGTAAGAGAAGGGGGAGACAGTAACCCGGTGATCCAGCAGGAAACCGTACTTTCTGGATTCATTACAAAGCGGTGATCTTGCAGCCAAAAATGCTACTTGGTTTAGGCAGTTCTGAAGTGGTCGTAGATTAATGGATTGTGAATTAGTGCCTTCAGAGAAAATAAAATTGTTTACCTGTAACAGGTGTTTTCTGAAGACAGTAGCTCACTAGACACAAAACCCTTCCCACTTCCCTTTTAGAGTTATTCTTTATTTATTTACAAGCCGTAAAGCCCGTAACAACGGGCAAAATTTCTGTTGTATGTAATGAAATAGCAAAACGTGGAAAATTTTTTATTTCTGAAATGTAATTTAAAAGTTGATGAACGTAATGTCAGTTGATGTGTATAGTACGGGTTTATATACTGTGTTCTTTGTGTAAACAGCAGGGCTGGTCTTAGGCAGAGGCGACCAAGGCAGCCGCATAGGGCCCCACACCTAAGGGGGCCCCGCACGGCGCGCCTCAACTCTGCCTCGCTCGTGCCTCCGCTCTGACCTCCACCGCTGCTCGCCTTAGTAACCTGAGATGATCCCCATTCCCGTGGCTCAGCCGCTCCGCTCCCGCCACCACCGGCGCGGCACCCACCCCCCGGCTTGGGCCCACTGAGCCCGCCATCAGCTCCCGAGTCCCCAGACCCCGGCAACTAACTGAGCGATGCCAGCGAGCCAGCCCAGGCAGCAACGGCCCCGCCCACGATGGCGACGACAGACAGTTGCAGCGCGACAGCTCACCTCTAGGCTCCAGCTTCCCGCTCAATGTCCCGCCTTCTGATATATTTCCTGTTTCTGGACGCGAGGGCGGGAGTCACTGAGTGGGAAAAGCTGGAGCCTGGTCGGAGGTGGTGAGGACGTGAGGTGAACCATCGTTGCTGACGCCAACAGTTGTGCACTTATGCCAAATCGAAATCGGATTCCATGCAGGCAGGAGATCAGGAGAAGTGTCTTTCTCATCTAACGATGCTTGTGGACAGTGCAAGGGTTGGAAATGTCTGCCTCCCTGAGAGGAATTTGACACAACAACATTAGTTGCTGGAGAAGCTGAGCAAGTAAGATCTTCTGGCTTGGAAGAGGCTGTTTCTAACATATCTAGGTTATTTTCACATAGATCTGCAGATATTTCTCCTGATAAAAATTTGGATGGCAATAGCAGATTTAGCTAAAACACTGCTTCCAGTAATTAATGATATGACACCTCGAATTAATCATTTGGAAGCTAGACTGCAATCACAGGAAGAAAAGATTACTAAGCTAAAATCTGAGAATGGAAATCATGAAGTAGCAAAATCTGATATAAAGTAGGTACAATCAGTTCAAACTATTTTAGTAACTGATGTGACTACTTGCCTCTCTGGTTTGATGGGTTACAGAGTAATAGGGGAATTTGAAAGTACTGGATCTTTTCTTAATATTTTTCCTTTATTCTCCTTTGTTGTGAGAATTGGAACTACTAATTGTAGTGGACTTGAACTGAATAATTTCTGGGGAGGGGAGGTTTCATGATAGCATTGTGCTTATTATTTCAATCAGTTTTTGTACAAATTTAGCTTCATTTGTCTTTATTTGAAATTTCATAAATAAAAAAATTTCTAAAAATGGAATAATCTTATCTGGGGTGGAGCTAGGGTGGGGGCAGGGCTAGGATGGGGCCCCACCAAATTGGTCTGCATAGGGCCCCACACACTTGCTAAGACCGGCCCTGGTAAACAGCATTAGATCCTTCAGAATTTGAACCTTGTTATGTTAGACTTATGTGATTTCCTATGTCCCTTGTTCAAATATTTTCTGTGTGTGTGTGTGAGAGAGAGAGAGAGAGAGAAAGTGTGTGTGTCTGTCTGTCTGAAAGAGAGAGTCAAGGAAGGAGAAGATAAATTTCTCCCCGCTTTCCCGAGCTTCCCTCTTTCTTTTTGGCCTGCCCACTGCCCCAGCCGAACAGCTGATCCACGCCGGTCCGCTCCCTGCTCTGCCACCAGGGTTGCCAGATGGGCGGTTTTCCCGGCCAATTGGGCGGTTTTCCGCAACCCGCCGCGGGAAATTTTTGCCCGCGGCGGGTTGCGGTTTTTTGGGCGGCTTTTTCGGCCGCGGGGGGCGGGGTTAGTGACGTGTTTGGGCGGGGTTAGTGATGTTTTGGGCGGGGTTAGTGACGTGGGAGGCGGGGCCGATGACGTGGAGGCGGGGCCGATGACGGGGGAGGCGGGGCCGTGACAGGGGAGGCGGGGCCGGCGGGGGCGGGGTTGATGACGGCGGGGGCGGGGTGATGACGCGGGGGTGGGGGTGTCAGGGGCGGGGTTTGAGTTTGGGCGGGTTTTGGGCGGTTTTTATGCTGGATTGGGTGGGAAAAAAATTTTCCACCTGGCAACACTGTCTGCCACTCTCACTCCCTGCAGCATCCCTTTGCCGATACAGGATGCGTCCAAAACTTGACGCCACCCTGACCCCCGAAAATGAATGGGTTACTGTAATATATGGTAAGATATATTAAATGTTTTTTTTTTCTGGGGCTCTGGGGGGGGGGGGGGGGTTCCAGGGTTTTGGTGGCTGGTGCTGGCTGGAAAAGGTTTAAAGTTAGTTTGGGAATTTTTAATGGAGTTAGGTGAAGAAAGTGTGAGATGTTTCTTAAATATGGTTTTATTTTACAAGGAATACCCATGATTAGGTGGGGAGTGTACTATAAAATGTTTCTTGCTGTTTTGGGTACAGGTCAGATTAAAATTGACTTTGAAATTCTCTATATAGGAAGTTTTGCATTAACTTCTATGGGGGAAGGGAAAGCAGCCAAGATTCTAAAACAGATAAGAAAAAAAAACAGTCTTTAGCTGACAAGCTGATTGGTTGAGTGATGTCAGATGTTCCTCTAGGGGGGGGGGGGGGGTGAGTTGCTAGGGAGACTGGTGAACTGAAGATGAGGGCTGTGAGCATAGAGAGAAAGAGAATAAAACATTTGCTGGGTGTGTGAAATGTAAGAAGCAAAGTATATATTTAATGGCTTTAAAGTGAAATAAGTGATAGGAAGAGTAATTTAGAGACAGTTACTGAAAGTGAGCTGAGATGAATGTGAATGTTCCAGTGTTAGCACTGAATTTCAAGGGATAAACGCCAACCGCCACCTGAAACTGAACATGTCCAAGACTGAGCTCATCGTCTTTCCACCAAAACCCACTTCTCTTCCTCCACTTTCTATCTCAGTTGATAACACCCTCATCGTCCCTGTCTCATCTGCCCGCAACCTCGGAGTCATCTTCGACTCCTCCCTCTCCTTCTCGGCACACATCCAGCAGATAGCCAAGACCTGTCGCTTCTTCCTCTTCAACATCAGCAAAATTCGCCCTTTCCTCTCTGAACACACCACCCGAACTCTCGTCCACGCTCTCATTACCTCTCGCCTGGACTACTGCAACTTACTCCTCACCAGACTCCCACTTAGCCATCTATCCCCCCTTCAATCTGTTCAGCACGTCTTATATTCCGCCAGAACCGATATACTCATATCACCCCTCTTCTCAGGTCACTTTACTGGCTTCCAATCCGATACCGCATTCAGTTCAAGCTTCTCCTTCTTACCTACAAATGTACTCAATCTGCTGCCCCTCATTACCTCTCTACCCTCATCTCCACTTATGTTCCCATCTGAAACCTCCGTTCACAGGACAAATCCCTCCTCTCAGTACCCTTCTCCACCACTGCCAACTCCAGGCTCCGCCCATTCTGCCTCGCCTCACCCTATGCCTGGAACAACCTTCCTGAGCCCGTACGTCAAGCCCCCTCCCTGCCCATCTTCAAGTCTCTGCTTAAAGCCCACCTCTTCAATGCTGCCTTCGGCACCTAACTCTTACCTTCAGGATATCCAGACTGCCCCAATTTGACTGCCCCTATCGAATTGACTACTCACTTGTCCTTTAGATTGTAAGCTCTTTGAGCAGGGCCTGTCCTTTTATGTTAAATTGTACAGTGCTGCGTAATCCTAGTAGCGCTTTAGAAATGTTAAGTAGTAGTAGTAGTAGTAGTAGATTTACCATTTTAGGGTGAGAGAGGCTTTGATTTGTGGTGGGAATTATACTACATGAGAAAGCCTTTAAGGGTGTCTGGAAAAAGGTGTGTAGGGTTTTTAAAGTGTGATAAAGGGAAAATTGAAGGTGAATTTGTTATTTGGAGAAAGTTGCTATTAGGCTGTGTCTGTGTGGAAGGTGGGTTCTGTGCAAATGTTCTGATTGCATAACAAGGTTTGAGATCAGGTGGCAGATTAAGCCCTGCCTTTGTATGAGTGTGCTGTATTCTCAAGATTGATTTGATAGCTATGCAGGGTAAAGTGATGTATTTATGTGGAGTTTGTGAGATGGAATGTTGAATCACCATTTGAATATGGCATGGGTTACTTTGTGAGATCCCTGAATGGAGTGCCAGAGCCTTCTGCACCATTTTAGAATAGGGAAACAACAGTGAGAAATAGGTTTTGTAGTGAGAAAACCTTTAACTTATTTTATTTCAATTAGAGAGTGTGGCCACGGTATTGAGAATTGCTTAATTGTCACCAGGGAGTTTAGGGTTTTGCATCCGGTTATTTTCTTTATAAGTGAGGTTTAAGAAGAAGAGATCATCAGGATTACTGGCTGAGCTCCAACGCAAGAAAGAAATCACCAAATCAATTCAACCACAGCTAAGTGACATTTGCAAAGGGTGTTGAAGGACATATAGTTTTTTTTGGTTTACAACATTTTAAGGGAAAACTAAATAACAGAACAACATCAAATATAAAAAAATTCCATGTTTTCCTGACTTGCCTAAGTGTTCTGAGTTCAAGTGAGATCCCTGCACAAACATCCATAATACCCATAAAGACTCAAATTCTGACATCAATAGCAAGGAAAGAGAATAACAACAAATACAGTGGGGGAAATAAGTATTTGATCCCTTGCTGATTTTGTAAGTTTGCCCACTGACAAAGACATGAGCAGCCCATAATTGAAGGGTAGGTTATTGGTAACAGTGAGAGATAGCACATCACAAATTAAATCCGGAAAATCACATTGTGGAAAGTATATGAATTTATTTGCATTCTGCAGAGGGAAATAAGTATTTGATCCCTCTGGCAAACAAGACCTAATACTTGGTGGCAAAACCCTTGTTGGCAAGCACAGCGGTCAGACGTCTTCTGTAGTTGATGATGAGGTTTGCACACATGTCAGGAGGAATTTTGGTCCACTCCTCTTTGCAGATCATCTCTAAATCATTAAGAGTTCTGGGCTGTCGCTTGGCAACTCGCAGCTTCAGCTCCCTCCATAAGTTTTCAATGGGATTAAGGTCTGGTGACTGGCTAGGCCACTCCATGACCCTAATGTGCTTCTTCCTGAGCCACTCCTTTGTTGCCTTGGCTGTATGTTTTGGGTCATTGTCGTGCTGGAAGACCCAGCCACGACCCATTTTTAAGGCCCTGGCGGAGGGAAGGAGGTTGTCACTCAGAATTGTACGGTACATGGCCCCATCCATTCTCCCATTGATGCGGTGAAGTAGTCCTGTGCCCTTAGCAGAGAAACACCCCCAAAACATAACATTTCCACCTCCATGCTTGACAGTGGGGACGGTGTTCTTTGGGTCATAGGCAGCATTTCTCTTCCTCCAAACACGGCGAGTTGAGTTCATGCCAAAGAGCTCAATTTTTGTCTCATCTGACCACAGCACCTTCTCCCAATCACTCTCGGCATCATCCAGGTGTTCACTGGCAAACTTCAGACGGGCCGTCACATGTGCCTTCCGGAGCAGGGGGACCTTGCGGGCACTGCAGGATTGCAATCCGTTATGTCGTAATGTGTTACCAATGGTTTTCGTGGTGACAGTGGTCCCAGCTGCCTTGAGATCATTGACAAGTTCCCCCCTTGTAGTTGTAGGCTGATTTCTAACCTTCCTCATGATCAAGGATACCCCACGAGGTGAGATTTTGCGTGGAGCCCCAGATCTTTGTCGATTGACAGTCATTTTGTACTTCTTCCATTTTCTTACTATGGCACCAACAGTTGTCTCCTTCTCGCCCAGCGTCTTACTGATGGTTTTGTAGCCCATTCCAGCCTTGTGCAGGTGTATGATCTTGTCCCTGACATCCTTAGACAGCTCCTTGCTCTTGGCCATTTTGTAGAGGTTAGAGTCTGACTGATTCACTGAGTCTGTGGACAGGTGTCTTTCATACAGGTGACCATTGCCGACAGCTGTCTGTCATGCAGGTAACGAGTTGATTTGGAGCATCTACCTGGTCTGTAGGGGCCAGATCTCTTACTGGTTGGTGGGGGATCAAATACTTATTTCCCTCTGCAGAATGCAAATAAATTCATATACTTTCCACAATGTGATTTTCCGGATTTAATTTGTGATGTGCTATCTCTCACTGTTACCAATAACCTACCCTTCAATTATGGGCTGCTCATGTCTTTGTCAGTGGGCAAACTTACAAAATCAGCAAGGGATCAAATACTTATTTCCCCCACTGTATCTGATTTTGATAAAAAGACAATTTAAATACTTATCTGAAAAGGTTCTTTTCTGCCTTTTTAGGTGATTTAAGAAACAGAAAAAGTTAAGGGTATACAGGTAGTTCTACATTTGAATGTTGAATATGTTATTGTGGTTCTATTAAGCCACACACTAATTGTGAATTTGAGTTTATTTGAATGAAAATTTGCTTGCATTTGTATTCAATAAAGAAAAAGATAATTTGCAAATCTGAAAGTTTGGTCCTTCCATTTCAGGAACCAATCCTAAATTTAGCTTCCTTTCCTCCTTTATTCTTTGAGAGTAAAGGATGAGGTTAGTTTATTTGTTCTACTCCCTCGGCTGTGAGTGTGTGTTCCTTGGATATTCGCCACGACTACAACAACAGGTATCTGGGGGCACATCACTACAGTCCAGCCGAGAGGGGTGGTAACAGATTTTGGCGTAGTCGGGCAGGAGTTTTCCTGATTTGGGGGTTTATTGAAGTGAACCTCAGTCCTGCAGGTCTGGTACAAGCGGCGGAAGATTTGGAAGAATTTTGCCATTGGAAAAGTTGAAAAAAATTTTTTTTTCAGTGGTTGTGTATTAATTTGGGTAAGTGTTCTGGGTTTTTGTTCTCCTGGATATCTCTGTTTCTGAGGCAACCCCAGTCTTCATAGAAGAAAGAAGATGGAGGGTGAAGGGAGTCGTGCTGTTCCCCAAATTTTGACACATACAGTGGTTACCCCACAAGATCGAACAGTACCGGATTTCTATGGGTTCCCACGAGGTCCTGAAGATTTAAAAGTTGAAGACTGGATAGACAAAATGACATCTAGGTTGAGGGTTTTACGCGTCCCTGTAGAAGACCAAGTGGAAGTGATCAGGGATCATTTACGAGGAATTGCCCTGGATACGGTCAAATACTCTCTCTCAAGAGATTGTTCAGTGGAAGACATCTATGACGTGTTGAGACAAGTATACGGAGACAAAGTGGCGTTGGGTCTCAGGATTCAGGAGTTTTATAACTATAGGCAAGGGGAGAAAGAGACCATTCGTGTTTTTGCCGATAAACTGCAAGACAAATTGGAGGCAATTAAGAAGAGAGACCATAGAAGAGTGGGTAATTCTGAGGAAACATTGAAAGAACAATTTATTATTGGTTTGCGTGATGAAGTACTTAAGAGAGAAGTGTCCAAGAGGAATGAAGATAATCCCGCTGGTTCATTTTCAGAGTTGATGCAATCCGCAATCTGGTGGGCGGGTGAAGAAAGAGGACTTGCACCTTGGGAGTCCTCTCCCAAAAGAGTTTTACAGAGAACCAGAGAGGAGACAGGGGATCGTCCCCAGTCAGAGGAATCTGTTACAGTACCAATGATGCAACAGATGACGAACATGTTTTCTAGAATGTGTGAAAGACAGGAAGAAGAGTGGAGTCGTCAAAGGAGAGAGAGAAATAATATGAGATATTCTGGCTCCAGAGGTGGAGGTTCGGGAAACAATCAAAATTGGAGGCCTTCCTGAACCTATTCAGGGGAATTAATTTGCTTCAGGTGCCAAGAACCAGGGCACATGGCACACAATTGCTTAAGTGAAAGGATAAATCGGGCATATCCTGTGATAGGGTCAATGCAGAAGGTCCAAGTATCAGCAGAGCTTGTATGAAGAGTGGGAATGATAGAGGTGAAACGTCTGGACTTCAAAAGAGAAGTGATCCCAAATCTATTGTTCGCATGCAGAAACACATTTGTAGCGAAGAGAAGAAAGAAGAGAAACTATTTGGAGAAAGGGCTATAGGATCCAGTCCATTGTTAAAAGTGAAAATTGATGGTATTGAAACACTCTGCACTGTGGATACAGGTTCTAGCGTGTCTACAATATTGGCTAGCTTTTTCTATATAAATTTCGCCAATACCGAGAGTTTGCAAGGTTTTAGTGGCAGTAAATGGCACAGACCTTCCTGTCTTGGGATATATCGATGCAGATGTGCAGTGCCTGGGACAGCTAGTGCCTGAGAGATGTATTTTTGTGGCCAAAGATAACTTCTGTGACGGACAGGTGGAGAGTAACGCCATTCAAGGAATAGTCGGAATAAATGTGCTGCAACATCTGGAGGGGCTATTCAAGGATCTCTCCTGCTTCACCTTAGAACCCGTGAAGATTGCGGGGATTCTGTCCAATATATCTCAGAAGCGTTCCACCAAGATTAGGGAATCTGATGGGGTGGTAAAGCTACAGGGAAAAGTGGGTAAAATCATACCTGCAATGTCTGAAAAGATCCTGATTGGAAAGTGTCAACAAATACGGAAGAGTACATGAGTGGTTCTGGTTTCTGCTTCTAGAAGAATGAACTTGCCCGATAAGATTGGGGTAGTTAACACCCTGGTTACGCAGAAGCATAGAGAAAAAACAAACAAACCAGAGAGTGGTAAACCCTCAGATGCTAACTTTAGTGGGAAGAGTGAAGAAGAGGTGATGGCAGTTGTGCTGGAAACGAGCAAGAAGGAAATGTTGCATTCTGGAAGCCACGAGAAGGAGGAAAAGCCAACAAGTAGCCCAGATACTGGATCTGGAGGGGAATGCAGAAAGTGCTGTGTAGTTCTGAGTCGTTGGAAATAGTGAAACCTGTTGCACCATCTGAACAAGGTCCTTCTAACTTCAATGGCATGACCAAAAAAGTTGATGAGAACAAAGAAAACAAGACTCCTGAAGGTTCCCAGGGTGATATGGACTGGCTGCAGCAGAATGAACTGGACCGTGAGAGGGAGGAACAGGACTGGCAGCAGGCACTGGCACAGAGTCTCCGGGAACTTGAGGCGCAAGGTCTGAAAGAAGATGGTGACCTTAAATGAGCTACAGAACCAAGTTTTCGAGACTTTAACTGCTCACTTCTAGATAGGACAGGTGATCTTCCCTATTCCGATCGCCTTGTCAGTGTGGTCAGACAGGGTGATTTTGTTGAAAGAAACAGAAAAAGTTAAGGGTATACAGGTAGTTCTACATTTGAATGTTGAATATGTTATTGTAGTTCTATTAAGCCACACACTAATTGTGAATTTGAGTTTATTTGAATGAAAATTTGCTTGTATTTGTATTCAATAAAGAAAAAGATAATTTGCAAATCTGAAAGTTTGGTCCTTCCATTTCAGGAACCAATCCTAAATTTAGCTTCTTTTCCTCCTTTATTCTTTGAGAGTAAAGGACGAGGTTAGTTTATTTGTTCTACTCCCTCGGCTGTGAGTGTGTATTCCCTGGATATTCGCCACGACTACAACAACAGGTATCTGGGAGCACATCACTACAGTCCAGCCGAGAGGGGTGGTAATATTACCTCAGCGAAAACACCCCTGCCTGCCCACAGCTCCCACAGCCTGTCTCCCAGAGAGAGAGAGAGAGAGAAATGCCTTGTAGCGCTATAGAAATGCTAAATAGTAGTAGTAGTAGAAAGTGTGTGTGTGTGCGCCTGTCTGAAAGAGAGAGTGTGAGAGTAGTAGTAGTAGAGTGAGTTCAGAGAGAGAGAGACAGAGAAAGTGTGTGTGTGCGTCTGTCTGAAAGAGAGAGAGAATCAAGGAAAGAGAAGATAAATTTCTCCCTGCTTCTGTTTGTTTTGTAAAAGTACAGGAGGTAATAGTGTGTGTGTGTGTGTGTGTGTGTGTGTGTGTGTGTCTGAAAGAGAGAGAAAAGACAGAGACAGGGCACTGTTTCAGGGAGAGAGTGCTTGCGCATTCTGGGGTTTTTTTCTCCCCAGCTGTGGTGCTTACTGGGTCCTACTTTGCAGGCTCTGAACTCTGCAGCTATATCTCTTGGGCTGGTAGGGGTGTTCCTTAGGATCGACGCTCATGTGTTTGCTGCTCTAGTTGCACTGTCTGCATCTTTATGGTAGTGACATTCTCTAATCATACCAAGTGACATCAAACTCGACTACTTCAGCCACATGGATACCTGAATGCGGAGTCCCACAGGGATCCCCCCTCTCACCGACCTTATTCAACTTAATGATGATACCCTTGGCCAAACTATTATCAAACCAAAACCTCAACCCATACATATACACAGATGACATAACGATCTACATCCCATTTAAACAAGATCTAAAGGAAATTTCTAACGACATCAACCAAAGTCTTCATATCATGCATTCATGGGCGGATGCTTTCCAACTGAAACTTAACGCAGAAAAAAACCAATGCCTAATACTCACCTCTCAACATACAAGAACAAATTCACAGCCATCAACACGCCAAATCTGAACCTTCCTATTTCGGACACCCTAAAAATTCTTGGAGTTACCATCGATCGACACCTAACACTCGAAAGCCACTTGAAAAATACAACCAAAAAGATGTTCCACGCAATGTGGAAATTAAAAAGAGTAAGACCTTTCTTCCCAAGGAATGTTTTCCATAATCTGGTACAATCTATGGTGCACTCTACGCTGGCTGTAAAGAGCAAATAATCAAGAAACTACAGACAGCCCAGAACACTGCAGCTAGACTCATATTCGGCAAAACAAAATATGAAAATACTAAGCCCCTACGAGAAAAACTACACTGGCTCCCACTTAAAGAACGCATCACATTCAAAATTTGCTCCCTAGTTCACAAAATCATTCATGGAGATGCACCAGCCTACATGTCAGACCTGATAGACTTACCACCCAGGAATGCCAAAAGATCATCCCAAACATTCCTTGATCTACACTTCCCCAACTGCAAAGGTCTAAAATACAAATTAATGCACGCGTCAAACTTTACCTACTTAAGCACACAGCTTTGGAACGCACTGTCGCGCAACTTAAAAACGATCTACGAACTAATGAACTTCCGCAACTACTATTCAAAGTTGTTAAATCGCGACAGGATTGTGAAAAATTACAAGAGGACCTTACGAGACTGGGAGACTGGGCGGCTAAATGGCAGATGACGTTTAATGTGAGCAAGTGCAAGGTGATGCATGTGGGAAAAAAGAACCCAAATTATAGCTACGTCATGCAAGGTTCCACATTAGGAGTTACGGACCAAGAAAGGGATCTGGGTGTCGTCGTCGATAATACGCTGAAACCTTCTGCTCAGTGTGCTGCTGCGACTAGGAAAGCGAATAGAATGTTGGGTATTATTAGGAAAGGTATGGAAAACAGGTGTGAGGATGTTATAAAGCCGTTGTATCGCTCCATGGTGCGACCGCACCTTGAGTATTGTGTTCAATTCTGGTCGCCGCATCTCAAGAAAGATATAGTAGAATTGGAAAAGGTGCAGCGAAGGGCGACTAAAATGATAGCGGGGATGGGACGACTTCCCTATGAAGAAAGATTAAGGAGGCTAGGGCTATTCAGCTTGGAGAAGAGACGGCTGAGGGGAGACATGATAGAGGTATACAAAATAATGAGCGGAGTGGAACAGATGGATGTGACGCGTCTGTTCACGCTTTCCAAAAATACTAGGACTAGGGGGCATGCGATGAAACTACAGTGTAGTAAATTTAAAACAAATCGGAGAAAATGTTTCTTCACCCAACATATAATTAAACTCTGGAATTCGTTGCCGGAGAAAGTGGTGAAGGCGGTTAGCTTAGCAGAGTTTAAAAAGGGGTTGGACGGTTCCTAAAGGACAAGTCCATAAACCGCTACTAAATGGACTTGGGAAACATCCACAATTCCAGGAATAACATGTATAGAATGTTTGTACGTTTGGGAAGCTTGCCAGGTGCCCTTGGCCTGGATTGGCCGCTGTCGTGGACAGGATGCTGGGCTCGATGGACCCTTGGACTTTTCCCAGTATGGCATTACTTATGTACTTATGTACTGAAGAACAATCACTTTAACAAGGCTTACCATAAAGATTAACCAATGTGAATATACATAACTCCACATATAGTAAGAACTGTCTTTAATATCTGCTTGCTATACTATCATGTTTCATTATCATGTTGCTAAAGATTTTCTGTAACACTAAATGTCTATTTTCTATTATATTTCCACTACTCATGATGTATTGTAAGCCACATTGAGCCTGCAAAGAGGTGGGAAAATGTGGGATACAAATGCAACAAATAAATAAATAAATAAATAAATAAAATAATGCCTCCAGTCACTGAGCTTTTTGTATGAGTACAGCCTGTACCTTCCTCAGCATCTGTGTTGGTGGCACCGGGACTGGGACCAGTATATGGTTCGGTGGCAGCGGGGGAGTTGATGGAGCAGCATTCAAGGATAGTTGCAGTTTCAGTGGGAACCGCTGCCATCTTGAATCCCCTGCCACCTCCTGAGTTGCCGCCGTGTCTGGAATCTGTCACTGCAGGAGAGTCAGCAGGAGCAGATGCAGCGCTTTCTGCTCCAGCAACGGTGGATTTTTGCCCCAATTTTGTGTTGGCCATATAAAGGGCCTTCTCTCTGTCCCCTCTGGTAATGATCGTCCACAGCAGCAGCAGACGGTCAGGAGCGCTGGCATGGGTTGCCCCAGGACGCGAGAAGCAGGTGGGCCGTCCCGCCGTGTTTTGCGAGCGACGGCTGCCGGCTGATTTCAACGGCACGTACAGAGAAACCTGTGACGTGAGCGTGACGTCGGGAGAGATGTGACATGCCGCGCATGCACGGCATGTTGATCACTCTTCATTTATACAGTAGGATTTGTTACATTTGTATCCCACATTTTCCCACCTATTTGCAGGCTCAATGTGGCTTACATAGTACCGCAATGGCGCTCGCCAGTTCCGGTATAAACAGCTACATAGTGACGTTATGGTAGAATAAGGTTCATGTGGAACAGACATATTAGGGAATCGTATAGAGGAAGAGTTACGTTATGTCCATTACATTCTTTGGTTTCGTAGTGTTGCTGGGTTCAGGTATTGTTTAATTGGACCTCTTTTAGACCCCTTCTTGACCCCTCTACACGGAGGGGTAAAGAGTGTTAGCTCATCCAAAAGGCTTTGAATTGTTTCCCTAACCTCCAGGGTTACCCCGTCCCATGGGGGTCTGTTCTGGGGAGGCATCAGCTGCCGCAATTCTAAACTAATTCCCATAACCACTGCTTTTTGCCTTTCTGGATCTAGGTGTATTCTGGGCCATTTATGTTCCCACATATATATATGGTTTAAACTACTCTTTGTAGTTCAGTGAGTGTGGTTTATTTGTGTATAGTAGATAATAAGGAAAGAGTACATATAATACAATATGTAGGAATAAAGACAAGGATAGTTTTCAGGAATAAGATCTTATTTATTCTTACCAAGATAAAGTCTTCAGTTTAATACATACATCTGGGTTCAAATGCACAGAGCTCTGCCGTCGGTCAAGTGCTGTAGAAGCTTCTAACTTTTCTGTCTGAATGTTAACTCTTTTATAGGCACAGATCTTAATTTTTTTTCATCTTATTGCCCAATATCTCTGTACCAATTTTTTTCCCTTTTCCGGCAGATGGTCATTTGTACTTTTTGTAACATCTTGTACCAACTTCTTTCCTGTTCTAGTTATTTTGAAACATTTCTTTTTTCCGGCCAGGTGTCCATCTCTACCCAACTGTCTTTTCCGGTAAACATCTCTTTCTTTTGCTATTTCAAAACCTCGCATCATTTCCGTCACCCTGAACATCTTGTCTTTATCTTTTATAGAAACATCCAGTTTCACAATCTATTTTTATATAATCTTATGACCTGTGTGCCATGTTATAGAAATACAAGCTAGATTTTACAAACCATTTTTGTCTATTATTCTATCATCATATATGCTATATTCAATTTGTAATTTGTTTCAGGTTTTATTAAGACTTCATCATATGGTCCTGCGTTTGCAGGTTCTCAACTGTTATGCCATTAGTGGGTCATCAGGCCTAGTCCAGGCTTCTCTGCTGACCTAAGTCCTGTAACCTGGCTTACCACCATTCCAGTGGATACTCAAGTTCCAATCCATATTAACAGTATTTAAGTAGGGTCGGTAAGGTGAGCCTTTTTCAACGGGTACGTTTTTAGTGATTTCCGGAAGTTTAGGTGTCCCTGACACCGTCAAGCATGCGGTAGTCACACCACTCCTCAAAAAACCATCACTTGATCCTACCTGTCCCTCCAACTACCGCCCCATTTCCCTTCTACCCTTCAAGATACTTGAACGCGCTGTTCACAGCCGTTGTCTTGATTTTATCTCCTCTCATGCCATCCTCGATCCGCTTCAATCTGGATTTCGCCCTCTACACTCGACAGAAACGGCAGTTCCTTGCCAAATCCAAAGGTCACTACTCCATCCTCATCCTCCTCGACCTATCCGCTGCTTTCGACACTGTCAATCACAACTTACTTCTTGCTACACTGCCATCATTTGGGTTCCAGTGCTCTCTCCTCTACTGGTTCTCCTCTTATCTCTCCCACCGTACCTTCAGAGTACATTCTCATGGTTCTTCCTCCACCCCCATCCCGCTCTCTGTTGGAGTTCCTCAGGGATCTGTCCTTGGACACCTTCTTTATTCAATCTACACCTCTTCCCTGGGCTCCTTGATCTCATCTCATGGCTTTCAATACCATCTTTATGCTGACGACACCCAGCTTTATCTCTCCACACCAGACATCACTGCGGAAACCCAGGCCAAAGTATCGGCCTGCCTATCTGACATTGCTGCCTGGATGTCCAACCACCACCTGAAATTGAACATGGCCAAGACCGAGGTTATTGTCTTCCCACCCAAACCCACTTCCCCTCTCCCTCCACTCTCTATCTCAGTTGAAAACACCGTCATCGTCCCCGTCTCATCTGCCCGCAACCTCGGAGTCATCTTCGACTCCTCCCTCTCCTTCTCTGCGCATATCCAGCAGATAGCCAAGACCTGTTGCTTCTTCCTCTATAACATCAGCAAAATTCGCCCTTTCCTCTCTGAGCACACCACCCAAACTCTCATCCACTCTCTCATTACCTCTCGCCTGGACTACTGCAACTTACTCCTCACCAGACTCCCACTTAGCCACCTATCCTCCCTTCAATCTGTTCAGAACTCTGCTGCACGTCTTATATTCCGCCAGAACCGATATACTCATATCACCCCTCTCCTCAAGTCACTTCACTGGCTTCCGATCAGGTACCGCATACAGTTCAAGCTTCTCCTACTAACCTACAAATGCACTCGATCTGCAGCCCCTCCTTCTCTCTCTACCCTCATCTCCCCTTACGTTCCTACCCGTAACCTCCACTCTCAAGACAAATCCCTCCTTTCAGTACCCTTCTCCACCACCGCCAACTCCAGGCTCCGCCCTTTCTGCCTCGCCTCATCCCATGCTTGGAATAAACTCCCTGAGCCCATATGCCAGGCCCCCTCCCTGCCCATCTTTAAATCCTTGCTCGAAGCCCACCTCTTCAATGTCGCCTTTGCCTCCTAATCACTATACCTCTATTCAGAAATATAGACTGCACCAACTTGACATTTCGTCCTTTAGATTGTAAGCTCCTTTGAGCAGGGACTGTCCCTCGTTGTTAAACTGTACAGCGCTGCGTAACCCTAGTAGCACTCTAGAAATGTTAAGTAGAAGTAGTAGCAATAGGTGGTTATACGTTGTTTTCACGGCTTTTGGTAGTGCGTTCCATAGTTGTGTGCCTAAGTAGGAAAAGCTGGATGCGTAAGTTGATTTTTATTTGAGTCCTGTGCAGCTTGGGTAGTGGAGGTTTAGATATGTTCGTGTTGATCTGGTTGTATTTCTGATTGGTAGGTCGATGAGGTCTGTCATGTATCCCGGGGCCTCGCCGTAGATAATCTTATGAACCAGGGTGCAGATTTTGAAAGCAATACGTTCTTTGATTGGGAGCCAATGCAATTTTACACGGAGGGGCTTGGCGCTTTCGAATCGTGTTTTTCCAAATATAAGCCTGGCTGCCATGTTTTGAGTGGCTGAAGTTTCTTTATGAGTAGTTCTTCACATCCAGCATAAATTCCATTGCAGTAATCTAGGTGGCTTAGTACCATTGATTGTATCAGGTTGCGAAATGTTTCCCTCGGGAAGAATGGTTTCACGTGTTTAAGTTTCCACATTGAGTGGAACATTTTCTTAGTTGTGGATTTCATGTGGCTCTCAAGTGTTAGGTTGTGGTCGATTGTAACGCCGAGGAGTTTCAAGCTATCTGAGATGGGAGGGTGTGGTCTGGGGTGTTTATATTTGTGTGGCTGTTCACGTATTGGGATGAGAGGACGAGGCAGTGTGGGTTTTTTTGTATTGAGTTTTAGTTGAAATGCATTTGCCCATGAGTCCATGATGTTCAAGCCGAGCTTAATTTTGTTGGTGATTTCTGTCAGATCGTGTTTGTAAGGAATGTATATTGTGACATCATCTGCATAGATGAAAGGGTTAAGACCTTGATCGGATAAGGACTTGGTTAGTGGGGTCATCATTACGTTGAAGAGGATCAGTGATAGTGGTGATCCTTGAGGTACTCCGCAGTCTGCTGTCCACGGTGATGATATGTTTGAATTTGATTTCACTAATATGTTCTGGTGGTTAGGAAACCCTTGATCCAACTAAGTATATTTCCTCCGATCCCGAAGTAGTCAAGGAGTCTTAGTAGTATATTATGGTTTACCATGTCGAATGCATGGACATGTCAAATTTGAGGAGAAGTATGCTTTTACCTGTGGCTCTTTCTTGTTTGAATTTCACTAAGAGTGGAGGAGTGGCCTAGTGGTTAGAGCACCAGTCTTGCAATCCAGAGGTAGCCAGTTCAAATCCCACTGCTGTTTCTTGTGATCTTAGGCAAGCCACTTAACCTTCCATTGCCTCAGGTACAAACTTAGATTGTGAGCTCTCCTGGGACAGAGAAATATCCAGAGTACCTGAATGTAACTCACCTTGAACTACTACTGAAAAAGGTGTGAGCAAAATATAAATAAGAGAGTAATTAGTACTGTTTCAGTGCTGTGGAGGGGGCAAAATCCTGATTGTGATTCATGTAATATTGAGAACTTGTTTAGATAATCTGTAAGTTGCTTGATTATCATGATTTCCATCAATATGATTACCAGTGGGATGGATGCTACTGGTCGGTAGTTGGTGGTTTCATTTGTATTTTTCTTGGTGTCTTTTTGGTATTGGGATGAGTAGGATGTAGCCGTTTTCGTTAGGGAAGAGACCTTGTTGAAGCATGTAGTTTAGGTGGTATGTGAGGTCAGTTATGAAGCAGTCAGGGGCGGATTTTATTAGGTAGCTGGGGCAGGTATCCAATTTACAGTGGGTGTTAGAGAACCTTTTGATCGCCTGAGTGATTGTTTTGGCGGAGAGTGAAGTTTGACCAAGTTCGGTTAGCTGGGTATTCTCCGGGGGTTGGATCCAGACTACTGATGAAGTTTTCGATATAAGTATTGTCATGCGGTAGCATGTTGCGTAGGCTGGTAATTTTTTCGTTGAAATATTTAGCAAGTTTGTCTGCTGATGGAATGTCTGTATTGGTTGTGGTGACCGCCGTAGTGTCTAGTAGTTTTGTTCACGAGTTGGTATAGTTTCTTCGTGTCTTTGTGATCAGGCCCTATTTTAAGTTTATAGTATGTCCTTTTGGATTGTCTTATTGCGTATTTGTATTTTCTTTGTATCTGTTTCCATGCATTGAGTGTGTGTTCATCTTTTGTCTTTTTCCATGTTCGTTCGAGTTTCCTGGATTGTGTTTTAGTGTTTTCAGTTCATCATTGAACCATGGTATAGAGTTATGCCTACGTGAGGTTCTTATTCATAAGGGTGCTATTTCGTCTAGTATACTTCTGCACCTTTTATCCCATTCTGTGAGATTGTGTGTGGAGTCCGTTTGTGTTGTCCATTCGTTATTGTATATCTATAGCCAGAATGTTTTTGGGTCTATTTGGCCTCTGGTGCTGTAGGTTGTGTGTACTTGTGTGCGGTTTGAGCCCTTCTTCCGCCATTTTAGGGATAGGTTTAGCTTGTAGTGATCGGTCCATGGTGCTTCTGTCCATTTGATATCTGTTATTATTAGGTTCTGGTCTGTTGACAGTTTGTGTGAGATGAAGTCGAGTGTATGCCCTTTGACATGTGTTACTTGCATTTGTGGCCATCTGAGATCCAATGAGTGGAGGAATTCCTTACATTCTCATGCATTTGTAGAGTTTGGGTCTTCTAGGTGGAGGTTGATGTCTCCTAATATTAGTATATTGGCGTTGGTTGCACGTGTGTTCGAAATTAAGTCAGTGAAGATTGTCTAGCCATCGTTCCAATCACCTGGTGGTCTATAAAACAAGACACAATTCAGGTGATCAAGCAGGGTTTTGTTGTGGATTCTGATTGAGGCAATTTCAAGTTGGGGTGTTATGGACTTGGCAGTGGTTTCGATAGTAAACTGTGATCGATAGATTAATGCTATGCCTTGTCATGATTGTGTCCATGTTTCATGCTCTCATGCATCTCGCCACCTGGTGGCTGCAAGGGACTGTCTGTTTGCTGTTTCCCATGTTCCAGAAGCCATGTCGGTCCGGTCCGGATCTTCCAGCCTTCCAGCCTGTCTTGGGATTTTTGGAACTTAGCAGCACCCTTACCTGGTGAACTCCCTTGTATGTTGCCTTTATTAAGCACCTGGGAACTTTCAGGCTTTGCCTTGGCAACAGAGGTCTTCAGTTGTGTTCTTGTCCTTGTTGGCCTGTTGCGGTTCCTGCCCTGAAAGCTTGCTTTGCCTGTCTTGGACCCTGCTGGTTTCCTGGTGTATTCTACGGTCTGCTGCCTGCCCAAGACTCTGCTTGTTTCCTGGTTTATTCTACTGTCTGCTGCCTGTCCAAGACTCTGATTCATGGACTATTCTCCTGCTTCTGCTTAGTGCTTCTGTTCCAGTCCAGCTGCTCCAGTCCGGCCTGTGCCCGTCTGTCTATGGTCTGCCTTGCCTCCTGTTTGAGTGATTTGCCTGCCGCTGCCGCTCCTTGGCAGTGGCCCAAGGGCTCACTTTTCCTCACTAGCATGACAGATTGCCAAGGCCATGAGCTCGGCAAGATCACCCTTCCAGCCTAGGATTTTTTCGCCTGTCGGCAATCCGGGTCACCGCCCGGGTGTAGCTCCTGTTTCTCGGGTGAAGTTTGGTTCCAGTTTAGTTATGGCTTTTGATCCTTTCATAACAATTAATAAGTATCGTGGAACACTTTTGTCTGATCCAGCCTTGAAGAAGCTTCCTGAAGCGGCAGCAGAGAGAAAGCGTGTCCAGGAGCTTGTGATTACTGAAAACCCAGTTTCTGCAATTGACCCTTTGACCCTTTGCTCCCCAGTATCTCTCCACACTTGTCCTTCCCTACACCCCTTCCCGTGCACTCCGCTCCATGGATAAATCCTTCTTATCTGTTCCCTTCTCCACTACTGCCAACTCCAGACTTCGCGCCTTCTGTCTCGCTGCACCCTACGCCTGGAATAAACTTCCTGAGCCCCTACGTCTTGCCCCATCCTTGGCCACCTTTAAATCTAGACTGAAAGCCCACCTCTTTAACATTGCTTTTCACTCGTAACCACTTGTAACCACTCGCCTCCACCTACCCTCCTCTCTTCCTTCCCGTTCACATTAATTGATTTGATTTGCTTACTTTATTTATTTTTTGTCTATTAGATTGTAAACTCTTTGAGCAGGGACTGTCTTTCTTCTATGTTTGTGCAGCGCTGCGTATGCCTTGTAGCGCTATAGAAATGCTAAATAGTAGTAGTAGTAGTAGTAGACCCTGCTCTGCGAATACCGCCTCCTACTTGTCTCCTATCCAGCCCTGCGTGATACTCTGGAGGCTGCCATTGAAAGAAAGTGTCTTGAGAAACCCAAGCTCCAGGCTTACCTGCAGTCCAGCCTGAGGGGCACTTCTAGCCTAACTGCTGAGTCCAGTCTGTGGGGTGCTTCCTGCCAAATTGCTTCTGATTCCAGCGTCCGAGTGGCGCCTCCAGCCAAGCCTCTGAGTCCGCCAAGTTCCAGCTCCAGCCAAGCTGCTGAGTCCACGCCGAGTTCCAGTTCCAGCCAAGATGCTGAGTCCAGACCGAGTTCCAGTTCCACCCCAGATACGGAGTCCACTCTGAGGTCCAGTTCCAGCCTAGATGCTGAGCCTATGCCGAGGTCCAGTTCCAGCCATGAGGCTAAGTCTAAGCCAAGCTCCAGTTCTGGCCAAGATGCTGAGTCCAAGCCGAGTTCCAGCTCCGGCCAAGCCGCTGAGACTACGCCGAGTTCCAGCTCCAGCCAAGCTGCTGAGTCCCAGCCGAGTTCCAGCTCTAGCCAAGCTGCTGAGTCCACGCTGAGTTCCAGCTCTAGCCAAGATGCTGAGTCTTCTCCAAGTTCCAGCTCCAGCCAAGCTGCTGAGTCCATGCCAAGTTCCAGTTCCAGCCAAGATGCTGAGTCTTCTCCAAGTTCCAGTTCTAGCCGATGCTGAGTCCCAGCCGAGTTCCAGCTCCAGCCAAGCTGCTGAGTCCAAGCCGAGTTCCAGCTCCGGCCAAGCTGCTGAGACCATGCCGAGTTCCAGCTCCAGCCAAGCTGCTGAGTCCCAGCCGAGTTCCAGCTCTAGCCAAGCTGCTGAGTCCACGCCGAGTTCCAGCTCTAGCCAAGATGCTGAGTCTTCTCCAAGTTCCAGCTCCAGCCAAGCTGCTGAGTCCATGCCAAGTTCCAGTTCCAGGCAAGATGCTGAGTCTTCTCCAAGTTCCAGTTCTAGCCAAGATGCTGAGTCCCAGCCGAGTTCCAGCTCCAGCCAAGCTGCTGAGTCCACGCCGAGTTCCAGCTCCAGTCAAGCTGCTGAGTCCGCGCCGAGTTCCAGTTCCGGCCAAGATGCTGAGTCCGGATTGAGTTGCAGCTCCGGCCGAGATGCCAAGTCCGGATCGAGTGGCAGTTCTGGCCAAGATGCCGAGTCCGGATCGAGTTGCAATTCCAGCCAAGATGCTGAGTCCGGATCGAGTTGCAGTTCTGGCCAAGATGCTGAGTCCGTATCGAGTTACAGTTCCGGCCAAGATGCGGAGTCCGGATCAAGTTGCAGTTCCAGCCAAGTTGCTGAGCCTATGCCGAGTTCCAGTTCCAGCCATGAGGCTAAGTCTAAGCTGAGTTCCAGTGCCAGCCAGGATACTGAGTCCAGGTCGAGTTCTAACTCCAGCCAAGATGCTGAGTTCAGGTCGAGTTCCGAGTCCAGTCAAGATGCTGAGTTCACTCTGGGTTTCAGTCCTGATTCCCATTCAAGCTCCAGCCCAGCTACCACTGAGCATGTTTTGAAACTCCTCCGTAGGTTTCATCACGCTTACCCATGGAGGCCTGAATCACCCATGGAGACCGGGGGAGCCTTGAGGGGGAGATACTGTCACGATTGTGTCCATGTTTCATGCTCTCATGCATCTCGCCACCTGGTGGTTAGACCTGGTGGCTGCAAGGGACTGTCTGCTGTTTCCCATGTTCCAGAAGCCATGTCGGTCCGGTCCAGATCTTCCAGCCTTCCATGGGATTTTTGAAACTTAGCAGCACCCTTACCTGGTGAACTCCCTTGTATGTTGCCTTTATTAAGCACCTGGGAACTTTCAGGCTTTGCCTTGGCAACAGAGGTCTTCAGTTGTGTTCTTGTCCTTGTTGGCCTGTTGCGGTTCCTACCCTGAAAGTTTGCTTTGCCTGTCTTTGACCCTGCTGGTTTCCTGGTGTATTCTACGGTTTGCTGCCTGCCCAAGACTCTGCTTGTTTCCTGGTTTATTCTACTGTCTGCTGCCTGCCCAAGACTCTGTTTGATTCATGGACTATTCTCCTGCTTCTGCTTAGTGCTTCTGTTCCAGTCCAGCTGCTTCAGTCCGGCCTGTGCCCGTCTGTCTGTGGTCTGCCTTGCCTCCTGTTTAGGTGATTTGCCTGCCGCTGCTGCTCCTCGGTAGTGACCCAAGGGCTCACTTTTCCTCACTAACGTGACAGCCTCCGCCTCTCTTTTCCTTTCTGGTCCAGTGAGCGATTTTGTATCCTGGGGGGCAGAGATCTAGAATTATGGGGTCCTTTTTCCCATCCCAAAGTCAAAGCAGTTACATCAAAACTGAGACGAGTTGTCAGGCTGCCACAATGGACTTCTGCCACACATGAGCAGTAAAAAAAAGTCAGTAGACCTTTTCAAAAAGCTCTAGAAGAATTTGTTTTCTTCACTTAACACACAGCTCTGTTTGCCAAAAGATGTCGTAAAAGCAGTTAGTTTAACTGGGTTAATAAGGAAAAATAAAGAAGGTTTAGTTATATTTTCTCTGGTAGACACATAGATCTGTAAAATGCCTGTTAGACAGGAAACAGGACCTGATGCATTTATCATAGTGGGGGCAATAATCAATCATTTTTACATATGTTTATCTGGGTTAAAAGAAACAAGATTTGAACATTGCTCACTATTAATTTGGTTAAAAGTGTGCATGCTGACACCAATGTGTTCACATTGTACATGCCAAAGGTGAGTGGTGTTTAGGGCGCAGTTGGGACAGGTGCAGGAAAATACACATAGGGATGTTGTTTTGAAATGTCAACATATATATTTGGGTACTTCCTGTGCATCTGTTTCACATGCAACAGAGAGACCTGGCAGGCCCATGGGTACAAACACCTACAGACCTGCAAGCTCCCCAAAGTAACTGATTATTACCACTTATTTTTAGAATTACCTAAGTGGGTTTTGCTGAAGAACTAGAAACTCACCGACATTTCTCTGGCAGGACCATTCAGACAGCATGGGGCAGTCTTCCACAGGACTCCCTCCTCCCTCTAAGGCAATGTTGATGCAAGTCTTAGACAGAAAGCAAAAATAAGTATTGCATTAATTATACTCAGAATCTCTTGATCAGGAACAGATATAAAGCCTTAAACTTATTTATTTTTAAGCTATATAGGTTTAGCTTGATATGATTTTATATTGTTTATTATCTGATTGTTTTATATGATTTTGCTTTGATATTAATGTAAGATTGTAAACTATCTTGAATGGCATTGCCAAGGAGAGAGTATACCAACTTAAAAAAAAAATGAATAAGTAAATAAATTCCTATCTGGATAATGTGAATTATGTCAGTGAGTTTTGTGGTGCTGGGGAAGAATCTCTAGTACTAGAGCAAGGCTGCAACACAAGGGGCAAATATGGGAGAAGTCTTTTATATTGGACATGAATCTATGAAACAAGACAGCAGCATCAGGGAGAACCTGCAGTATTATAGCAATGCTGTGGCACTAGAACTGAAGTTGTGTTATTGGAAGTACCAGCAATGAACCCTAAGAGTAAAGCTGGCACTGGGGATGAGGCTATGCTGGGCTATTTAGTTAGTTAGTTAGTAGGATTTATTTACCTTCTTTTTGAAAGAATTCACTCAAGGCAGTGTACAGTAAGAATAAATCAAACATAAACAATAGAAAATTACAGCAATAAAAATATTCAAATAACAATACGTGGAGGGGCATAATCGAACGCAAACGCCTATCTCCATGGGCGTTTATCTCCGAGAACGGGTCCGTGAAGGGGCGGGCCGAACCGAAGTTTTGAAAAAATGGACATTTTTGAGCTGGGCGTTTGTTTTTTTAGCGGTAATGGAAACTAAAAACGCCCAGCTCAAAAACGTCCTAATCCAAGCCATTTGGTCATGGGAGGGGCCAGGATTGGTAGTACACTGCCCCCCCCCCCCCCCGATATGCCAGGACACCAACTGGGCACCCTAGGTCAGTGCGGTGGACTTCAGAAAAAGCTCCCACATGCATAGCTCCCTTACCATGGGTGCTGAGCTCCCAACCCCCCTCCCCCAAAACCCACAAATGCACAACACTACCATAGCTCTTAGGGGTGAAGGGGGCACCTACATGTGGGTACAGTGGGTTTTGGAGGCCTCCCATTTACCAGCACAAGTGTTACAGGTAGGGGGGATGGGCCTGGGTCCACCTGGCTGAAGTGCACTGCGGTACCCACTAAAAGTGCTCCAGGGACCTGCATACACGCAGGCCTCTAGGACTTGTTGCTGCTGTATAACATTGGCACAGCAGTTGACACCTGAAGCCTAATCTCTCCGAAAACGTCCTTTATTGGAATAACCGCGTTTACTCACAGTTAACTGCAGATCAGAGGTTGTGCCCCACTGGCAATGAGTCTCCCTGGTACTGAGATTAGCAGTAGGTCAGAGCTGGCAGAATGCTGTATAATGCCCTCTTTCAGCCACATTCAAGGTAATAACTAAGTTCTCTAACTTGGCTAACACAGGAAAGGGAACTAAAACTGGCTTACAAAAATGGCCACTACCGCATGGACTACAACAGGAAACACAACACGGCACACTCTGACCCATAGGCAGGGGGAAAAGCACCATGGGAGAAGAGCCTACCAACTACCAACATCGTGAGACTGTAACACAAGCTAACACAATACCCTACACCCACCACAATGCAATGCTGATGTGACCCTGTACTGCACCCGAGAGCCACATCTGACCCAGGGAAAGGCTGTGACAGGATCAAACACATTCTGCTGTCATGGAGGTGGGTACGGCATTTGAGGTTGGCATACAGGCTGGAAAAAAAGTTTTAAAGTGGGGTTTTTTTTGGTGGGAGGGGGTTAGTGACCACTGGGGGAGTCCGGGGAGGTCATCCCCGATTCCCTCCAGTGGTCATCTGGGCAGTTGGGGCACTTTTTTGGGACTTGTTCATGAGAAAAAAGGGTCCAAAAAAAGTGACCCAAAATCGCAGTAAAAACGCCTTTTTTTTTCCGATTATCAGCTACAGACTCCCATCTCTCCTCGGCTGATAACCATGCCCCAGTCTCGCCTCCGACACGCCTCCATCAACTTTATTCGTTTCCACGACCGAGTGCAGTTGGAAACGCCCAAAATCGGCTTTCGATTATACCAATTTGGGCGTCTTTGCGAGAAAAACGCCCATCTCCCGAATTGGGTCAAAATATAGGCGTTTTTCTCTTTCGATTATAAGCTGGAAAGTATGGCATAGTATACTACATACAAATGGCAACATAATAAGTAACAAAACATTTTAATAGACAGTGTAGGGTATAAGCAAAGATAGAACATATAGGATAGGTAAGAGAGTAAGAGGAGTTAGAAAATAAAGTGACTAATTTAAAGAAAATTGCACATGAGGTCAGAGAGATGATTTAAATGTTATTTCAGCTAGGGCAGGAGAGGATAAACATGTCCTGCTGCAGTATGTGCAGCCGCTTGCGGGTATCACATCGTGTAATGTCTTTTGGAGAGGGTGTGGTTAGGGATACCCCTTGGGAAGACCTTAGTGTCCTTGGAGGTGTGTAGATGGTCACCCTGTTCTTCAAGTACTCAGGGCCATTTTCTTTAAGAGCCTTGAAGATCAGACATAGAGCTTTAAATTTAGCCCTGTATCATACTGGTAGCCAATAAAGTTTTTGCAAAAATGGTGTGATGTGGTCATGTCACTTGCAACCTTTTATGAGTCTTGCTGCAGCATTCTGAATCAATTAAGGCTGGTGCAGACCCTTTGTAAGACCATTGTAGAGTGCAATCCAGTCTTGATGTTATCATGGCATGCATAACTGGGATAAGATTTTCCTTCTCCATGTAAGGAGAGAGGCAGCATAGTTGTCATAAAAAGAAGAAGCAGCTCTTGAAGGTTGCTTGGATTTGGGGACTCAGAGTAAGTTTTGAATCTACCTGTATTCCACGGTTCCTGACTTGTGACTTGAGGGGGAGTTCGTACTTCCCAAAAGAGATTTTGATGTCAGGTACGTGTCTGTCACGTCCGTCGCTCCTTTCGGTTCCTCCGCCGCGAGGGGCGGGAGCCGGCGTCCACCGCGGTGAGGGTCGGCGGTCCAGAGGCCACGGCGGGGAGCCGGGGCCCGCCGCGGTGATGGCCGTTCCGGCCGAGGCCAGAGGCCGGCGATTGCGGCCGCCGGTCTCTTAGTCGCCGGCTGTGGGGGCTATGTTTGCGCCGCTGAAGGAGGCGGCGCCGAGGCGCGATGGCTGGCGTCTTCTTCTCTCCCGGGCGCGAGGGCCCGGAGCTCCGCCTCTGAGGTGCTGGATTGGGAGGCCAGGTTGGTGGTCCCGCCTGGGGGATCGGACAGAGCCAATCAGAAAGGCTCTGTCAATAACCAGGTCCGGATTGGTCGGCTGTACCTATGGGGGCGGGGCGGCTGATGCTGAACAGTATTTAAGGAAGGGGACTGAGCTAGAACATTGCTTCAGGTTCTGTTCCGGAGGCCAGTCTCCGTTGGTTCCTGTGCTCCGTTGTTTTCCTTGTACTTCCGGTTTTGACTTTTGGACTGTTCCTGGTTTTCCCTGCTAGCCGCCTGCCTCAACCTCTTGCCTGATCTTGACTACGCTGTTAGCTGCCGGCCCTGAACTATTGCCTGTCAGTGGATGTCCTCATTCTCCATTTGCCCTCTGCTCTCCTGGTCCCTGTCCGGGTCAGTTCGGCACCCCGCGGTTCCTGAAGTCCCGTTGACCGCCTGCAGCTGGGGGCTCAACCCTTGGTGAACGGCGGTCGCCATGGGTGAAGACTTGGGGTTGCACGGCTGTCCTTTGAGGTCCCTCGGGGCCTCGCGGGACCTAAGAGCTCACCTACCTTGCAGATAAGACAGTGTCCACTTATGTTAGGGACCCAGAGAAGCTCTGTTTTACTTGGGTTCAGGCAAAGTTTGTTGTACTTTGCCCATTCTTGAATTGGCTAAGTAATCAGTTTATTCAGGGCTTGTAGGTAAGTCAGGTTCAATGGGTATGAGTAGCTGCACATCATCTGCATAGATGTAGAACTCAGTGTCCATTGATCTAATCAGCTTTGCTACTGACTTGAGGCAGATATTGAACAGAACAGGTGACAGTATCAACCCTTGTGGTACCCCACAGGTCAGTGCACATGGTGGCAATGAGGTGCTGCCAAACATTATGGATTGTTGCCTGTCTGATAGATAGGATCTGAACCACGCAAGTACTGTTCCATTGATACCTCATTTTTCCAGTCATGCTAGCATATCATGATCCACAGTATCAAAAGCTGCTGAGAATTCTAGTACTATTAACACTGAGGCAAATCAAAACTGAGATGAGTTGTCAGTTGGTAGGATGCCAGAGAGAAGAGGGCTGTTGACGGAGCTGAGGGTAGGCAGGTGGGGACTGGGTCAGAGGGGGGTCTCAGATGGGAGAAGGGGACTGGGTCGGGGGGGGTGCTCAGCTGGAAGAAGGGACCTAGAGCTGGAACTGGGGTCTGAGAAGGGGGCAGGAGAGAAAATGGGGCCATGCCTGGGGCAGAGGCAGGTGGGAGAATAGGTCTGGGGCTGAAAAGGAGGGCAGATGAGAGAATGGGGCTGGAGCTGAAAAGGGGGGCCCTAATGCAAGGCATGTGGATGAAGGGGACTGGAACTGAGGCCTAAAAAGGGGCAGGGGCTGAAACTGTGGGGACTGGGGGCTGAAAAGGGGACAGGGAGAAATGGCTTGGGCTGAAACTGGGGACTGATGGGATAGTGGGGCTGGAACTAGGGGCCGAAAAGAGGGGGCAGAGAGAGAGAGAGAGAGGGGACATATCCTGGATGGAAGGTGGAGTGAGGGAGGGCAGACCCTGGAAGGATGGAAGAGGGAGGGCAAATGGTGGATCGAAGGGGCAGAGAGAAAAGGCAGACAGTAGATGGAGGGGAGAGAAAGAACAGACAGTGTATGGAAGGGGAGATAGAGAGGGCAGACAGGGGCAGAGAGAGGGCAGACATTGGATGGAGGGGACAGGAGAGAGAGAAGGCAGACACTGGATGGCAGGGAGATAGCAAAGACAGCTGCTGGATGGAAGGAAGACAGTGAAAAGAAGATGAGGAAAGCAGAAACCAGAGACAACAAACTGTAAATAAAATATATTTTTTTATTTTTTTTGCTTTAGGATAAAATAGTATTGTAGCTGTGTTTATAAATGTTTATAAATAGAACATGGAAATAAGGTAATCTTTTTATTGGACTAATTTTAATACATTTTGACTAACTTTCGGAGAACAAAACCCCCTTCCTCAGGTCAGGATACGATACTGTAACAGCACTATACTGTATTACATAGTAACATAGTAGATGACGGCAGAAAAAGACCTGCACGGTCCACCCAGTCTGCCCAACAAGATAAACTCACATGTGCCAATTTTTGTGTATACCTTACCTTGATTTGTACCTGTCTTTTTCAGGGCACAGACCGTATAAGTCTGCCCAGCACTATCCCCACCTCCCAACCACCAGCCCTGAGGAAAGAGGTTTTGGCCTCTGAAAGCTAAATGTATTAGTCCAATAAAATGGTATTATTTTATTTTCTATATTTGTTTTATTTCTATTTGTTAATTTGTAAAGTGGTGATTGGTATTTGTTAGTTTTTCCAAATTTACATCTGTTGTCTTTCTATTTTGCACAGTACTAGGGGACATTTTCTGTTTCTGTGGTGTTGCATTGCATGCAGAGTCTGGCATCTTGTGGGTTCAGTTTAATTTTTGTCTAAATAGAAAGTTTATGATTACTTATTCTATAGAGGATTAGGGTGTATCTGTGTTTGTGAAAAAGACATGGCTTTCAGTTGGCATTGACTGTGCAGGATCGACGATCTATACTATTCTGCCTGGTTTTGTTTTACAATAGGTGAATTGATGTTCTAGTGCTCACTGTAGTGTTTAAGATGATTTCCTTTTCCTTGTGTGACTTGTAGAAATGACTGCTTATGGTATGGTAGAATTGCTCTATAGGTCCTGAGTGTTTTGTATTCTTGGTATGCCTAGTACTGTATTTTGGAGGGGGGTGTTAAAAAATGACCAGCCCCGGGTGTCAACTACCCTAGGTACACCACTGCTTACCAGTACACCTGCACGTTGCCTCTGATGCTCCCATTGGCACAGAGGTACAACCATGGGATTGGACAGGCTTTGAGCATGTGCATATGCTCAAGGCCCCACACCGGCCCAGCTTGCAGTTACCATACTTCTGTGTCAGTGGGAACATCAGAGGCAGCGACAATCATGGTAAAAAGAATAGCAGACACTGCAGTGGGTGGGGGGCAGAGGAGAAAGATGTGCTGGTCACCACGGTTTTCAAAATTTGTACTGTTCATTTAGATCATTATATCAGCATCAATAAAATAGCGGTAGCTAAAGTTTCCAGGCAGGGAGCCAAGGAACTATTACACTGAAATACTCTTATCATCAACCAACACTAAATGACATGCAAGAGTGGAATAAGAGCTTTTGATGTAGAATATGATGTGACAGATTGATTGGAAATAGTGAAAACTCCAATCACTTTGTGGCATGGTTCATTTGGAACATTGGTACTATAGTCTATTATTATATCAAAATGGACAGAAGGTTTCTTTGTCACTTATTTTACCCACTTGTCCCTACCTTCCCTGATCCTATTTCTAATTATATTTGTTAAACACCTGCCGTACTTGGCGTTCACCAATACAGTGTCTTGTAAGCCACATTGAGCCTGCTAGTGTGTGGGGAAAAAGGGGGATACAAATGCTGCAAATAAATAAATAAGCAGGTACTCTCACTGCCTATTGATGCTCAGTTTTAATACACACCATTGATTATATCCAACCCACCTCCCTATTTCCCCTACTCATCCCCAACCTTTTCTTCTCCATCTCTCCTTTTTCATATCCCTCCTTACCCCCTTTTCCCCCTTATCCTATCCTGTTTACCTTCCCTTATCCTAATCATACATTATTAAGCTTCATCATTGCTATGTTTTTTACAGTTTGAAATTTTTTCTCCTTTAAGACTTTGTATTTCTGATTACTATGTAAGCCGCATTGAGCCTACTGTGTGTGGGAAAGCGCGGGGTACAAATGTAGTAATAATAATAATCTGTTTTAAAAAACAGCCACCTTTCACCAGCATTCAACCACATTCCATGAAGTATATCATTAATGTATTTCAGGGGTGGAGCCAGTCCTCGAGGTGGAAGGGGGCCAGAGCCCAAGGTGAGGGGGGGGCACATTTTGGTCACCACCCCCCTCTGCCGCCGCCTCGCCGTCCCTCCTCTGCCACCCACTGCCGCTGCTGTAACATCTTGGCTGATGGGGGTCCCCAATCCCCCCATCTGAAGCACTGCCGCCGCAAATACATTGGCTGGTAGGGGTCCCCAACCCCCGCCAGCTGAAGACCATCCATTGCTGGTCTCCGGCATCGCCATATTGCCTGCTCTGCTCTCTCTTCCCCTCAAGTTTGGCACTCTCCTTTTAGTGAAACTCTCAATTTCACTAAAAGGAGCATGCCTGACATGAGGGGAAGAGAGAGCAGGGCAGGCAATATGGTGGCGCCGCCACAGACCAGCGCTGGGCGATGTCTTCAGCTGGCGGGGTTTGGGGACCCCCGTCAGCCAATCAGGGGCCCAGAGCAAATTTGGGGGGTCCCAGGCCCCCATGGCCCCACCTAGCTATACCACTGATGTGTTTATTTTTTTAATTTCTTGATGCAGAACCCCCACTAGCATACGCAGGGGCGAGGTGATCCGAGTAATAGACCGGGGAAGCCGGTCTCCCTGAATAGATGTAACCTGGAGGGCCGGATGACAGGGCACGGTAGACCCTCCCCACCAGGACAAGAGGTCAGCATCAATAAAGTTTCCCCCAGCCCCTGAGTCCACCAGAGCCACAGTATGCACCTTGAATCCTCTCCCCTGGAGTAGCACTGGAACTGATAACAGATTATCGGGAAAGGAGGACAGCCGGCCCAGAGCCACTCCCTTCACGGGGCCCGGGCCAGAGCATTTCCCGACTTGTTCGGGCAGGTACCTGCGAAATGTCCTGGCTGACCGCAGTACATGCATAGGCGATTCCTGCGACGATGAGCTCTCTCCTCTTCGGAGAGTCTGTGCCGTCCCACCACCGTAGGTTCGTCCTCAGTCCTGGCCGAGGTCTCTCCAGTGGCCTTAGGTACCCCCGGTCGGACTGGTTTGAGCATGGGTCTCTGATCTGCACGTTGAGTAGCCCTCTCCTGGGCTCTCTCTTGGAAACGGACATCGATCTGGGTGCAAACTCAGATGTATGGATGAAGCGAATGAGTAGCGTAGGTAAGCATCGAAAATGTAGAAAATGTTCCATATGTGATAACACAATCGAAGGTTCAGAATTTATATGGCAAAAAGATCAAAGGAAGATTGTGCTAAAGCATGTCACAGTCTGTGAGTCCACTAATGTCATCTATGCATTTTGATGTCCGTGTGATAAAATTTATTAGGCATTTAACCCGTACGTTTAAAACTAGAGCGATAGAGCACAGACATGGCATAACAAATAAGAAACCAGAAGCACCTATGCTTCAACATTGTGTTAGTCAGGAACATGCGTTTGACCAATTACATTACATGGTTATTGACCAGGTCCAGAGGGGTAACTTTGGGGGGGAAAATAAGAAAATGCTTTGGCAAAAAGAACAGCCAATAATCTTTCAATTTGAAACAGTTGAACCGTCAGGTTTAAATAGGAATATGGAATGGAAAGCGTTTTTTTTAACACTATACCTTTAAACCTATCTACTATTTTGATTGGTTGCACCTGAGTATGGCATTCATTTTGTATAAAAATGCTACAGCTATGAGCCTTGGTCCCCTGCCTAGACTTTGGTTCAGGCTCTAAAATGAGGGAAAAGCTTACAGGCCTGAGTGACTCTTGCTTGAACTCCCAGTGTTGGAGCTCTAACGAGAACAACAGGAAACACAAAGGTGGGGGTCCAAAGGACAGAGTGACATTGTGGTCAGCCATGGTGTGAGAAAGGAAAGGTGTAGCTGGATGCAGGGTCTTGCTTAAGATTTGTGGTCAAGCGAGCTAAAGACAAAACCATGTTAGCAAGATAAAAGCTACTCATTAGCATGAGCCAATCAGTGGTAACCATGACATTAGCATAGATCCAATCAGGTATATCTACTGTCATATTATCCATATCCTGAGGGCACCTATAAAAATCAGGGTATTTCCTGGTTTAAGCTAGAGAGAAGGCTTGCCACTCTCTCTCTCCAAGGGAAACCAATGTGTCCAGCAAAATTGACAAATTACCTAATTGCTTTCCCTTGTAAAACCTTTAATTGGTAAAAGAAATTATAAAAGATTAGGAACTAATTAACACCTGTTTGCAGCTGGATTATTATAGTCCTATAATTAATTGATTGTACGTGCCTGTTGTCAATGACTGATTTGACTTTTATCTTGGCAAATAAACTCCTCATCCCAAATGATGTTCTGTGGACTTCACTTTATGATCAGAGGCTGTAAGTATAAATGCTTTGCTGTATCAGGCTATCCTTCGCTGCATTGTATAAATTGTAATCTAAATCCAGTTTGTCATAAGGCTGGTATCTTTTCCTTAGACCTAACGTCTCTCTTAGTGGCAATTCCTTATAGAACTTCACAACTTCTTGATTACCCCAGTACTAGTGCTATTTAGAGATGGAGTCAGATTTGAGGTCTCTGGACCCCAGATTAAAACACCTGCCATGATAGTGGCTCCATCACAGCACTGTGCTCCAATTGGCAAATCTGCAATCCCTAATACTTGTAAGAATTGTTTAATGTGCTGATAGATAGCATTAGCATCTCCTCGCTCAGAACAAATCGATAAATCCCAAAAAACGTTTTTCTGTATATCTCACACACACTGCCATTTCTTCTTGCTTGAAACTGACCCATTTTCCTGCACTTTCTGAATGATTTTAGCTTGTACAAAATCTGCTGCAATCTGTAGCAGCTCATTTTGCGTTCTATGGCCCAGTAGATTGAAAGAACCCTTCAATTTTCTTGCAAATGCTTCATCGTATTTTGAGAACAAATTGCACAATTCGAGGAAGTTTCCATGATTTGCTGATTCTTCTCTTTCATCATGTTCCCGCAGTGCAATTCCTTGTTTGGCCAAGTAAAGCAGTAAATTAGTAATTTTTACAGCATAGTCTCTATTTTCTTCTACTAATTTCTTGTGAGAAGCTGAGAGCTGTGTTGCGATAGAGCCCACTTTTCTGGATTGTTTGAGAAAATGCCATCTTTCAGAAGACTGCTTATGTATACCAGAATCTACATGTTTCTGAAGCTTTTTCTTTACATTTTTCTAGTCCCTGACTCCTTTTTCAGTAAAAGCAGAATCTTTCAAAACACTAGAACTTGAAAACTGTCCGCAAGGAAAGCAGAAAACTGCATCTAACTGCTGACTATACTCTAAAAATGAAAATGTCTTGTAATATTCTGATATGAAGGAATGGTTTTGCATTCCAAACACAGATTTTGGAAACTCAGGTAAATGATGGTCCCATTGTAGTTGACCCAAGATCTAATACAGGAGTAAGGACAAGATTTTTTTTTCAGTTGAAATTGCAAGATTTTGAGGCTGATTTTGATTTGATGAGAATTCTTCATGTGGATTAGAAACTAATATGTTGTTAGAGCAGCCAGCCAATGACATATTTGAATCTTGCTCAGAATCACTTGGTATCTCATTCTCTCTACATTCATTCCCGCTGCACTTAGTGTTTCCAGAATTTGTTTTCTCTGGAGTGCACTGTCCAGAGCTCACTGTGGCTTTTGCGCCAAAATATTTTCTAATATCCATGATGTTTTGAGTAACTGGGTTTGTTTGAGATGATCTGAACTCAAATTCTGAGTCAGGAGGGTCCCCAGCAGAGGATCTTCAGTCTCAAGTCAAGTCCCAGGGCCTTTAGAAAGAGAAACGGGGCGGCAGCAGGGGTATAATTAATAGGGCTTTCAAAGAGACTCATAGCACAGAAGTCAATGTTTAGTATATTCTGGTTGAAGACTATAGATCTGAAAGTCTAAAATACCCTATTTACTTGTGCATCACCATAAATCTATTCTAGGGGAGCGAAGGGTGTCCCATCCCATATGTGAAAAGTTACAAGAACCACTCTAATTAGTGAGATTGAAGGTTAGCAAGTGAAAGATTTCTTGCAGTGTATTCGGTATATAAATTTGTCATGGTGGAGAAGAGACTGAATCCCAAGGAAGGGCTGCTGCTGCTGGTTATTGACAAGTAATGCTTCTATGTGCATGTAAAAATGGATTTATATATCATAAATGACATACAGTATCATATTTTAAACGCAATTATTTCAAGCACTTAACTAACACTAAACCACATACACATCTATGGAACAATTCAACACCAGATCCTCCAAAATATTCTGAAACCAAACCATGTCTGGTGTTATGACAAACTAAAATTAAATTAAAGTGTTGATGTTTATCACCTCAATAAGGCCAAGAAGCCCTCAACTGCAAAACACTATGTACAAACTTGTGCAAAAACACACTCAGAACCTTACTGTACCATAAATATTACACCGGGCAGACCCTAATACACCAATATACCACCCAAACGGACAACATCACAGACCGTCAACAATATGAAACAAGGGATCATATCACAATTCTCATGCACAGCCACAAAACATCCTTTTAGGGTGGATAGTATTCACAATGAGCTCCTTTATTAATGACCAGATAGAGATAAGAGTTTTCAAATTTCAATTTTGGCACAGTAAAAGTCATCACAAACAAAATATAAGAAAACCAATGGACTGCATTAGGGATTATAGCCCATTTAGTTATGTTTAAACAAAAGAGATCTGCATGAAACAAAATATTTATTTTTTTATTTTGACTTAAAACCTGCCTCAGAGTCAGCACCTACCTCTCCTGAAATCCAGTGTGCGCTGCGTGCCACAATTTCCTTTTGAATTATTATGGTCTACTCTGGGAAGGAAGTGAGAACACCTCAGACAGCCACTCTTAGCCAGCCTTGAGCCTTCCCTACTCAGTGACGGCTCCACCTGCATGTTCCCGCCTTTGCGAAACAGGAAGTTGCATCATGACGGGAGCCCTCATAGGGAAGGCTGACTGGCTGAGCCTGAGGCGCTGAAGCAGATGACGAGAATGCAGCGCTAATGGAATCGACGATCGCTATTCACTACTGTAGCGATTAAGGCGGGAGCACTCAGCAGGACTCGATCATGCAGCAGCCCAGCCCTGAAGGCTGAAGTGACTGTGAGAGTTGCGCGGGGGAGGAAAAGAGGAGAAACCGCAGGGCACAGGCAGCACTGCAAAGAAGAGAGAGGAGTCAGGACTGGTCTGAAGAAGGAGAACGGAGAAGAATAAAGTCAGAGAATGAGAAACTGCTGATCCATCCTGCTGCTGTTTGTTGAGAACTTGTGGCTGCCTCTTATACCAGGCGCCTATGCTCACAAGTTTGCAGCTGCACCTATAAACAGTCTATTGTTATGTGGGTGTGGCTCACACCTTTTTCTATGTGAGCAAACGCTTAAGTTGAGTAACATTCAGGCACACTGGGTAGTGCTCCGGCCCTGGAGGGCTCCCAGATGTATTTAGTACCAGAGAAAATGGAGCTCATTGATTTGGAACAAATCATGAGCACAGGGTTCTTGAACCAGCAACCTAAGGATGTTAAGACAAATGTTATAACCACTAGGCTACTGACCAGCTTTGAGCTATGGTTCTGTAAGCCATAGAGCAGATGCATAGCATGTCTCAGCCACAGCTGTATCATGAATAGGCTGTAACACTGAAAAACACAGCATCTGCATGTGGCTCACCTGTCCCCAATCTGTAAAGAGTCTGACCTTATCTCCCTCTCTCCATTACTCACCGCCTGCTGTTCATTCCGCAGTCCCACCTTCTGACGTCATTTCCTCGAGGGTGGGACTGCAGAACAAACTCACGAAGGGAGGGAAGGCTAGAGATGGGGCAAGGCTTTCAAATGACGTGGCTGCTGGAACGGAGGTAAATTAAAGATTTAAAGCACCAAGGGCGGCGGGGGATGGGGGCGAAGGAGAATCGCTGGACAGGGGCAGGGTGGGAGAAGAGAGAGGGGAGATGCTGGGGGGGCGGGGGCGTGCGGGCGCCAACTAATAGTCTGCAGGGGGGCGCCAGAGACCCTTGGACCGGCCCTGACTTCTAGGTCTAAACCTTTTATCACTGTAGCATGGGCCACATGTTACTCAAATAACAGCAGTGCAACCTGCCTAACAACATTAAAAAAGCCCATTAAGAGTGATTACAACACCATCTATGCCAACCTGGGGTGGTGAGTTCAAATCTAATTCTCTCTCTTATGCTGCCTATCTGACTTCAGTGCTGCCTCTATAGCCCCATTTTGCATCCATATGAGCATCTTGCTAGACTCGAAGCTTTCAGCATGTTCCCTGTATTGCAGATAGTTGATGTGGAGTGCTGCTCCAGGCACAGCTAGATCTTTACAGACCACGCTTCATTTCCAGCCACAAAACTCAGCAGTGCTGTATTGGCTGGCCATGATAGTTTGTTCCTGTAACTACATATGACAGTAGTGCATTTTTGTAAGTGTGTCTTAAATGGCTCAAGCACTATGGTCTGGTGTTAGCAGTACTATATAGAAATGTCCTGCAGATAGCATTGGCACAGGCTTCCTAAAACTACTATTTAGATATCAGAAATGGCCTCACTGTACCAGAGACATCATGGATACCCGACGTGGCCACGTTTCGCCCTCAGGCTGCGTCAGGGGTACAAACTATAAAAACAAAACACAAATATAAAAACATATATAACCATTTAACAATGTCATAAGCATGATTCAACTAATAAAAAGCAATTATTTAAGACGCAATTATTTAAAAAAGATTCAATATATATATAAAACAATCCTTCAAAAGTTCTAAAAAACATGTATGGACCTACATGATATCATCTATAAAACAAATAATTATAATTATCATTAAAATAATACATCATGTAAAAGTTTTAATCTACAATTACTCACATCACATTTATACCTCTCAATAAAAAATTGTTAAGATCATACAGTTAGAATCAAAACAATTCAATGAAGAGGGGAAGAAATTTCTTTATACATACCTATCAAAAGTGTATATAAGTATATCATATACACTAGTAGTGAGATGAGAACAGTTATTCCAAAAATCTAGTTCTACACAGATAAAAAACATTTTAGGGATAGGTTTCGTTTGTAGTGATCGGTCCATGGTGTTTCTGTCCATTTAGTATCTGTTATTATTAGGTTCTGGTCCGTTGACAGTTTGTGTGAGATTAAGTCAAGTGTGTGCCCTTTGACATGGGTTGCTTGCTTTTGTGGCCATTTGAGATCCAATAAGTGGAGGAAGTCCTTACATTCTCGTGTGTTTGTAGAGTTTGGGTCTTCTAGATGAAGGTTAATATCTCCATATTGGAGTTGGTTGCACAAGTGCTTGAAATGAAGTCAGTGAAGATTGTCTGGCCTTCGTTCCAATTACCTGGTGGTTTATAAAACAAGACACAGTTCAGGTGATCAAGCAGGGTTTTGTTGTGGATTCTGATTGAGGCAATTTCAAGTTGGGTTGTTATGAAGTCAGCAGTGGTTTCGGTGGTAAAGTGGGATCGATAGATTAGTGCTATGCCTCTGCCTCTCTTTTCCTTTCTGGTCCAGTGAGCGATTTTATAGCCTGGAGGGCAGAGGTCTAGGATTATAGGGTCCTTTTGATCATGGATCCAGGTTTCATTGATGAAAAGTAGATCAAAGTTTTCTGACGTGATCCAGTCTGTTACTATTGTTATTTTGTTTACTACGGATCTAGCGTTGATGTAACCCACTTGAATTTTTTGGTGTGGGTCTTCTGTTTGATGTTGTGTGGATTTTTGTTAGTTGTCGTTTCTGTGTTAATGTGAGTTTGTTATGAGGTTTCTTTCCCTTCTGTTGGGGTTGTCCGTATGTTGGAGTTCTTCCTTTGTTTTGGTTGATGTCAGTTTGATGAGATGGGGTGTATGTGGTCAGTCTTTGATGATTATGTAGTATGGGGATGATGTTACTTTCTGCGAGTGGGGTGGTTAATGTTAGGTGGATCAGTGATAAGGAGTAGATTGCTAGGAGTAATTTGATGGTATTCATTTTGGTATTAGTTCAATTTGTGTTCCTGGTAGGCCGTGTTTGATAGGGTGCATGATAGGACTTAGTTCTTTGGTATAGAATCTGGTGTTCTAGTCTTGTGTGTTTAGTGTAGTTTTGGCTTGCCTTTGAGCTATTGAGATCAGTAGTGGCTCCGGGTCCAGTATTATGTTAGAGAGTATAGGAGATGGGAGGGGGGGAATAGTTCTGGGATAGGGTTCTTCTTTAATTTGTCTCCTATCAGCTAGTTGCTTCACTGTAAAGTCTCAGTATCTTGAGGTACACACCAAAAGTCTCTTTCTTTTCTGAAGTTTTATGTTTAAATATATTTTATTGAAGAGACAACTTCCATTTTGCAAACTAACACATGGAAAAAGAAATACTAACTTCGCTCTCCAAGAACATTTTACATTTTCTTCCTCCCCCCCCCCCCCCCACACACACACTTAAGATTTCAACAGTTTTATTGATGGTAATTCAGAAAGAACATTTCCAAGTAACCGATGGAGAAAAAATACACAGCTCAAATTTGTGTGCAACTCTAACAGAATAATACAATTTACCATCTAACATTTCTCCCAACGTTCTCCTCCCCCCTCCCAAAAGTCCCTCTTACACCACTCAACTCATTGTATTGAGATCCATTTATGACCATCAAGAATAAAAACTATGTTGCAATGCTGCATCAAAAACCATAAATAGTGGAACCTTCAACTATCCCTGCAGTATTTAGAAATCACTGCTCTAGCGGAGTTCCTGAACTCTGATGACACCCCACCCTAATTACGTAACCGACTAATAACCCCCCCCCCCCCCAAGACCCTGTCCAATCCCTAACTATTACTGCATACTGTCCTAACCCTCCCTAACTATTCACCTTACCATCAAAAGGCCAAAACATTAAAAAAAAAAAAAAAAAAAAACCCACACACACATCTTCCCTTTCAGAGCTTGTTAAATATTAAATTGCGAGCTTTATGTAACAAGGATTGTATATAGGGTTCCCACACCGCCAAAAATGCTTTCCGCCTTTTGGGGGAAGACCCAACTCCCCTGCGTTCCAATAAGAGAAGTTCATGTAATTTGTTCCTCCAATGCCAGAAATCTGGTGGGGACTCACTCGTCCAAGCGCCCATTATGAGCTTCTTCCCGACCAGACTTGCCTTACGAATAAGCTGCTGGGTCCCCTTACCATGAAGTCGAAATACTTCATACTTATCCAATAATACCCCCTGTGGTGAGAATGGAATCTGAAGATTCACCAAAGACTCTAGATAAAGAAATATCTGCCTCCAAAATGCCTGAATCGTATGGCATGTCCAAAGGGAATGCAATAGTGTACCCTCCCCCTGCTCACATTTCACACAAAGCGGATCCGCAACCCCCCCAAATTTGAATAATTGACTTTTGGCCATATACGCCCTGTGCGTTATACGGTATTGACACTCCCGAAGGCCTGCATTTACCGACAACTGGAGAATACGTGCTATCAGTTTAGGAAAATCTAACTGCAAATTTGGTTGTCCCAAATCTACTCCCCATCTTTGGCGAATAACCTCCGTATCTCTCTTTCCCTCCTGCACCCCTATAGCTTTCTGCAGGCCCGATACCAACAACCTATCACCGGGAATCATCCCCAAAAAGGCCCTAATTCTACGCCCATGTCCACTTTCCAGCTTACTTTGGTTCAGAGAGCGTACGTAATGAGCCAATTGATGATATGCAAATAAGTGATTCATACAAATACCAACTCCTAAGGCTCCTAATGATAGGATCTTCCCCCTTGTATCCAGAACATGCTCAAGCCTCGTGATCCCCAGATCCACCCATCTGCGAAATATTTTATTTTCAGACCCTGGGGCAAATTGTGGGTTGTCCTGCAGTGGCAGTAAGTCTGATACATCTGCTTCCAAGCCCCATATCCTATTCAAGTCCCTCCAGACCTCCCGCAAGGGGCTCAACAGCACGCTATTACGTATGTGTATCGGAATTGCTCTCCTCTCACAGTGCAATAAGTAATGTGGATGGAACGGTTTAAAAAACTCATATTCCATACCCCGTGGTGTATAACCCTGCCTCCCCATTAGCCAGTCCCCCAAATGGTGCAGCAGACAAGCTTGGTTATATCTGCAGATATTAGGAAGTCCCATACCTCCCTCCCTCCATGAGCCCATGAGTAAGTTTAATGGAAGTTTCGGTTTAGTATCTCTCCACACAAACCTCCTCAGATAGCGATAAAGCTGACCTAAGTCTTTACGCCAAAGCCACAGGGGTAGCACCTGGAATGTATATAGCCACCTCGGGAATTCAACCATTCGAAACAAATGTATCCGCCCATGCAACGTAAGCGGTAACGTCCCCCACAAACTCAACCGACCCTTTAACTTGTCTAACAGATTATTAAAATTGAGCTGGTATAACATGGACGTTCTCATAGAGACCCTCACCCCTAAATAGGGAAGGAAGTCTGAAGCCCACTTGAGTGGGAATCTGGCTCCCCATTCTGTCTTCACACTTGTGTGGGCTGTCAACACCAAAGATTTAGAATAATTAATTTTGAGCCCTGCAAAGTCGCCATATTCCTGAAACAATTCCAACAAAGCTCTCAACGATCGACCGGGGTGGGTTAGATGTACTAATATATCGTCTGCGAACGCGGATACCTTAAACGAGGAGGCGCTCCGTGTCACCCCCTCCACTTCTGGATGGTTCTCAATTTCCCTAATCAATGGGTCCAGAGTAAGCACAAACAGCAATGGGGACAGTGGACACCCCTGCCGGGTGCCTCTTCTGATCTGAAACTGTGCCGATTTCTCCCCATTGACCCACATGAATGCCTGTGGGTTAGAGTAGAGCGCACTCACTGCCGCACGGAAGTAACCGTCCACTCCGACTCTTTCCATAACCGCGAACATGAAATTCCAAATCACCCAATCAAAGGCCTTCTCTGCGTCGAAACTGACCAACAGGGAAGGCCTTTTCCGCATCTCCACAATCCCCAGGGATGCCAAGAGCGCCCGAACATTACTCCCTACCGACCTGCCTTTCACAAATCCCACCTGTGGGGACGCAATCAAGTCTGGCAGTACTCGAGACAGTCTGTTGGCCAAGATCTTAGCATAGATTTTGACATCACAATTTAATAGAGATATGGGCCTATACGACCCTACCTCAGACCCATCTTTTCCAGGCTTCAATAAGACTATTACTTTTGCCACGTTCAAGGCATCTGACATTACCCCAGAAGCTGCCATGTCATTATAGAGATTTAACAGAGGGATTGTCACCTGATCTTGGACTAACTTGTAATATGCTATGGTGTATCCATCAGGCCCCGGTGCCTTTTGTATATTACTCTGCTGGAGCGCCAGCATCAGCTCACCCTCTGTAATTGGACCATTTAAATACATCTTCTGGGATTCTGATACCCGAGGCAAGGCCTGGTTAATTAAGTACAGCATGCTATCTTGCATTATGTCTAATGGCTCCCTATACAATCTCTCATAATAATGTTTGAAACAATCTGCAATGTCTTTAGACGTCCCTGCGAAGCTGGCCACCCTCATCTTTTACCTCCAAAATTCTCTGGGTACCTCTTTTCCCCTGAACCAATCTCTCCAGCAGTGCCCCAGCTTTGTTACCATGAATGAAAAATTGATATTGATAATACTTATGGGACTTAACCGCCCTCTGATGGAGTAATTCATTCAGTGCTTTCTGAGTGGCTAAGAGAGCCCCCTTCTCCTCAAGTGTCATGTGTGTCCCGCACCTAACCCTCTGTGAACGGACCTCTGTCTCCAGTCTAATGATCTCTTTGTCCCTCATCTTCTTAGCTCTAGCCCTGTAAGCAATTATCTCTCCCCGTATCATCGCTTTAGATGTTTCCCAATACAAACTAGGTTGGTTTTGATGTTGCTTGTTGTGGGTTGCATACTCCCTCCATTTTTCACTTACGTATGCTTTAAATTGGGGGTCCCAATATAACTCGAAGGGGAATCTCCAACCCCCCCCCTCCTCCCCCAGTCCCTAGACCCTGTAACTGGAACCAGATGATTGAGTGATCCGACACCTCGCACGGCCCTATCTCTGCTACTAATACTTTTGAAAAGAGAGCTCTTGAGATGAGGAAGTAATCGATATGCGATTGCGTGAGATGTGCTCTAGATGTATGTGTATAGTCCCTTACATTCGGGTGTAACACTCTCCATACATCAATCAAATCCAATGTGGAGCAGAGAAAGGGCAAGCCCCCCGCCCCTGGACTCTGAACTGATGCCGAAGGACCCGTTTTATCCATCTGAACATCGTACACCAGATTAAAGTCTCCTCCCAGGATCACATTTCCCCCCTGAGAGGGACCCAGCAGCTCAATGAGGGATCGGTGGAATTTAAGGTCATACACATTGGGTGCATACACATTACATAAAATATACGTGGATTGCCCCAACTCCACTTCAACTAATACATATCTGCCTTCGGAATCCCGCTTAACTCGTTTTACCCGAAACTGCAGGCCTTTATGGATCAATATGAAGACCCCCCCCCCCCTTTCTTACCTACCGCTGGGGATCCTACTGCCTGTTCTACCCATCCCTGCTGGAATTTATTGTGTTCCTGAGTTGTCAAATGTGTCTCCTGCAAAAATGCAAGATCTACTTTATGTCGCTGCAGGGCCTGCAGCACCTTAGTGTGCTTAATGGGCGAGGATATCCCCCCCACATTCCAGGATACTATTTTAACTGATCCCATCGGCCTGCAGGACCCCTGTGCTATATTCAGATTGTAGAGCTCTCCTTGTGAGACCGCACCCCCCAGCCCTTGGCTGCGACCTCCATCCACCATTCAATTGGAAACAGATCATTTTACAACTTTCAGCCTATGCTGCTCGGAAGGAAGAATTACAATAAGAAAAAACAAAACAAACCATACCAGACACAGAAAATGCTTAAGCACACACTCATACACCCCCCCTCCCCCAACCCGCCCCCCCCTCTTCCCCAACCCCTCATCAATTGTAACTGCGTCCTCACTGAGAACTGGTCACGCCCCCTGCCCCTCCCCTCACCCGGCGACATCGCCTGTACAGTATAACTTTTAACAACTCAACTCTAGAAAACTTTTTTCAATTCATGAGCAGATAGCTTACTAATTTGCCCTCTTGCCCACCAGTAATTAACACCTTCAATGCACTGTCCTCTGTTGCTCCTCGTGCTTTCTCTCAATGATCTTCCCCCTGCGACTTGTGTTCTTCTCTGCTTACATTTTTCCCCGCCGGGCGCTGATCTGGTAGATTGCCAGATGCCTCCATGTCTCCGCTCTCCTGCTCGTGAACTTCCATTCGCTTCACAAATTGCTTCGCCTCCGCAGGGGATGTGAAAAAGTGTGGCTTGCCTTCAAACTGGATGCGCAGCTTGGCGGGAAATAGTAGTGCAAAACGTGCTTGCCTCTCGTAGAGCTGCTTGCAGACCTCCGTGAACTGTCTGCGCTGGGCCGCCACCGCTGCTGAAAAATCTTGGAAACAAAGTACTGTAGAAGCTTCATACTGGATCTTGCCCCACAAGCGCCATGTGTTTAAAATATCCTGCTTGTGGGTATAATTCAGGACTCTGCAGAATACAATTCTCGGTCTCTCCTTCCCTTGTCTGGTACTGCCCAGCCGGTGTGCCCGCTCAATCTTCAAACAGTTCTCCAGCTCTTTCAAATTCAAAACCTTGGGCAGCCATTTCTTCAAGAACTGCTGGAGGTCCACTTCCCGAATGGACTCCGGCAGTCCCACAAACCTTAGATTATTGCGGCGCGAGCGGTTCTCTAAATCTTCAAGCTTAGACTCTAGGCTTTCCAGTCTTTCTAGCATCTCTTTCTGCTGGCTTTCATGCTGCATACTCTGGTCTTCCATATCAGAGAGGCGCTGCTGAAAGCCTGACATGTCAGTTTTTAAACCTTCTATTTTACCATCCAGCTGCTCAATTTGGTCTGAGATCCGCTGCAGTTTCTTGTCCACAGACACCTCCAGGAGGCTCGATACTTCCCCCGCAATCTCTGTCGCCCAGATCGAGCTCAGCGATTCACCCGAGGAGCCTGCGTCCGCCATTTTGCCGTCTCCCACGCGGCTCCTCGTTCCTTCTCTGCGGCTCGATTTTGACGCCATTCCAGCCTGTTTGCAGCGGCGATTTTGAGAAGTTTTGTTGCGGGGGGGGGGGGGGGGGTTCCCACTGCACTTGCTGCGGTTTCGCTGAGTTTTCCCCCGATTTTGATGTCGCTATGGGTTGATGTTATACGAGGATCTGCGGAGCTACAACGTGCGGCGTCCTCCCCCTAGCCTAGCATCACGTGACCTCTTCTTTTCTGAAGTTTTAATTTTTTTCTATTTAATAAATACAGATAATTTACTCACAGTCAGGTGATTTAGAAGTGTTGCCCCAGGGCGCAGAGTCTCAGTGATTCGGAGAGCTGTACCTTTTATGGTCAAATACTGATAGCAGAGGCACATTCTAAGAGGCTGTATGCATCACATACACATCCATTTCATATATATAGTAGAATAAAGTAAATACCTTGCCACCTCTACCTTGGAAAAAGCCTACCTGACTCCCACACCAGGCCTGGAATATGAATAACCTGTGTCCACACCCTTCCCCCAAAGCCAGGTATTCAGATGTAAAGCATGAAATAGCACCTCACAAGGTAGATGGGGGAATCTGTAAAATGCTTGCCATTCTGATGAATGAAGCCAGTCTCCAGGTTATTCCCTGTTTCTCACATATAGCATGTCTGTTCCAGATAACTACTTGGAGCTTTAACACAAAGGAACTGCAGGCATAGCACAGTGACTAGAGCAACACCTGCTGACCTTGGCAAAGTGGGTTTTAATTCCCCCTGCTGCTCTTTCTGTGCAATGCCAACTCAGGTAACCTTGCACTTGTTCTGTTTCCACTCATCAATGTTTCATTTTTGGAGACATTATCAGTGACACCCAAATAAGTCAGTCCTTCCCTACCTACTAACCCAGTGATCACAGACCATGAGTGGGAAAGTACGGGGTACAAATGTGACAAAAAAAATATCATATCACCTCAATTATATGTGAGCAGTACTCAGAATGGAGGAGTAGCCTAATGGTTAGTGCAGCAACCTTTGAGCCTGGTAACATGGGGTCAATTCCCACTGCAGCTCCTTCTGACCTTGGGTAAATTGCTTAACCCTCCATTGGCCCAGGTACAAACAAATTAGATTTTATGCTCCCTAGGAACACAGAAAAATGCCAATATATAATGTGTACAGCACTGCGTATGTCTAGTACTGCTATAGAAATTATTATTAGTAGAAATATGTTATGCAAGCAATCATCCTAAGCAGTTGATGGAGTGAGGCTTGAAAGTTGTGTTTTATATTCTCCTTTACAGGACCCAATGGCGAGTCACCTGCAGCACCAACTGCCAGCCTACCTGCAGGCCCACCCACACTGTGCTCACCAGAGGAGGAGGAACACCATCAAGAGGGAGGAGAAGAGGTGGAGGAGGGGAAGGCTTTCATTCTCCATCTGACAACAGAAGATGAAAGCAGCCCTGACTCTCAGTCCCTATGGTCCCTGGGAACACAGGAGGAGTCTGAAGAGTCACAGGCACCAGTATCAGGGAGGCCAGAGGCTCCAGAGTCCCAGGGACCAGCAGATGGAAAACAGGGACTTCATCCATCTGCCTCAGCCCCAGCTGTAATTTAAATGCTGCAGGCTATCAAGGCAGGGCAGGACCTGTGATGAGCTGCATAAAATCTGTTTTGCTGTTCTGGTATCTTCCCAGGTATTTTTGACCTGGATTGGCCACTGTTGGCAACAGGGTACTGGACTTGATGGACCTTCAATCTGTCCCAGTATGGTAAAGCTTATGTTCTTAAGCTCTTACTGTGTATCCACCTTATTAGGTGCAATCTGCACTAAGAGGGGAGATTCCCAGTTTTTCATCAGTGCTTCCATAAGGATAGGGTGCAATGGTACAGTGACTCCTTCCTTAGGGGACAGTCAACATCTCCATCCTGGGCTCTTCTTCCATTTCTAATTTAAATGGGATAGCAGAAGCCTTCTACCTGGTAAAACCAGTGCAAGAGAGACCGTCAGGTGGAGATATACATCTATCTTGATGTGGGGAGGGATCAGAAGATATCCCATAAGACACTTCTGACAAGAAGTAATGTGTTCAGACTCTTCACCTCGACTCAGTGGATCCATGTCCACACTCTGAAGAGCACCAAGGTACAGCCCTACTCTCTGACTCCATGGAAGCTTCCTCCCCTGACATGGGCGATACTGTATGTGCCAAAGTTGAGGTCGATACCCTATAAGATGCCATCGAGGATCTCTCTACTGGCATGGAAGGAACCTCAGAAAGAACCTGGGGTTGATCCACAGTTGGTGCAAGCGCTCTTGGGAGGTCTTTTACTAAAGCGTAGCTCAAGTTATCAGCAGCAGGGCCCATAGGAATAAAATGGGCCCTGCTACAGATAACGAGCTAAGCTTTAGTAAAAGACCCCCTTGATGCCTGAGCAGTTTGAGCATGGCTTGGAACCACTCATTGAAGAAAGGTATCAGCAAAGGTGGGGGAGCCGGAAGAGAGGCAGCCTGAGAAGGTGTTGGTGTCGGACCAGAAGCAGAGACCTGGTGGCTAGGAAGCTTGCATACCAGCACCTCTTCTAAGGAGAGGGAGTGCTCCTCCTGGTGCCGGCACTTCTTGGGTACCAGTGATGCCGATGCTCCATTGATTCCGTCACCCTGCATTGAGGAGCACTGATGCTTTTGCTTCTTGCAATTCCCGCAATGTCCTATGTGTACTGAGTGTTAGGTCTGATGCTTAATGGTCCCTGGACCTACTCTCAGCATCTGAGAGCCTACTTTTAGTGTCCACGGATACCACCTCAACTCAGGTGCACTCCCAGTAGATGCTAAATTCTTGTCAGCCATCAAGGTCAATGCTTCTGTTGCCAATGTCAATATATCAACCTTAGAGGAGCCAAAAAGCTTCTCCTGCCACACCCTCTCTCTCCTCAGCTGCGTTTGCAAACAGAAAGAGCAAGAGTTAGGCTCATGGTCAGATCCAAGGCATCTGACGCACCAGTGCGTCAGATGCCTTGGATTTGACCATGAGCCTAACTCTTGCTCTTTCATCATGGAAATTACCTGATGACATTGGGTGTGCCTTTTGAAGTCACTGGGAGTCTTCTTGAACATCAGGAAAAGGATTGCAGCCAAATTAAACTCTTCAATTTTGACCCGGAAAAAGGGGCAGTGTTCAAATTGAGGTTGGGGCTAGCAATATGTGAAAAAAGAAAAGAAAAATTTTAGGGCCAAGTTAAATAAAAGAAATTAAAGGTAAATTGAAGAAAAGGTAGAAAAGAAAAAATTATCCGAATGGACTGAAAAACTGGAAGGCATTATTAGAAAGCACTGTGAGGAGAACATTATGACACATACAGCGAAGATACTTATCTGTGGCAGGTATTCTCCGAGGACAGCAGGCCAGTCATTCTCACATGTGAGTGATGTCATCCATGTTGCCTGGTAGGGAATACTTTTACAGCATATTATAGGTTTAAGAGCATGTGCCAGCATCCCCACCGTGCATGTGTGCCTTCCTGCCCGCCGCAAGAGCGTGGGACCAACAGTACAGTAAATAGTTATACAAAAACAATTTCAGGGGGAGGTGGGAGGGTATATGAGAATGACTGGTCTGCTGTCCTTAGAGAATACCTGCTACAGGCAAGTATCTTCGCTTTCTCCGAGGACAAGCAGGCCATGTCATACTCACATATGGGAATCCCTAGCTACCAGGCTCACCGAAAATAACAACAGTAGGACAATTGGAAATTGCAACGGCGAGTTTAAAATATTAATTAACCTTAAACTATATACATACTGTGTGAGAGTGCAGCCTGGAACAGAACAAAATGGGCCTAGGAGAGTGGAGTTGGATTCTAGGACTCAAATAAATTCTGCAGAACTATCTGTCCAAACTGACTATCACATCAGGTATCTTGCTCAAGGCAATAGTGAAATGCGAATGTGTGGACTGAAGACCACGTTGCTGCCTTGCAAATCTCTTCTATAGAGGCTGATCTCAAATGGGCTACTGATGCAGCCATGGCTCTGACATTATGAGCCTTGACATGACCCTCAAGAGTCAGCTCAGCTTGGGTGTAAGTGAAAGAAATGCAATCTACCAGTCAATTAGAGATTACATAAGTACATAAGTAATGCCATACTGGGAAAAGACCAAGGGTCCATCGAGCCCAGGTAGGTGAGACTCGCTTGTTTACTCTTTCCAAAAATACTAGTTCTAGGGTGTACATAAAGAAACTATTAAGTATATAAGTACATAAGTAATGCCACACTGGGAAAAGACCAAGGGTCCATCGAGCCCAGCATCCTGTCCACGACAGCGGCCAATCCAGGCCAAGGGCACCTGGCAAGCTTCCCAAACGTACAAACATTCTATACATGTTATTCCTGGAATTGTGGATTTTTCCCAAGTCCATTTAGTAGCGGTTTATGGACTTGTCCTTTAGGAAACCGTCCAACCCCTTTTTAAAGGGGTTGGACGGTTTCCTAAATGACAAGCGATTTAGCGTTTCCCAGTGGTGACCCCACCCCCATCCTGTGGGGATCAAAAGAAACAAAAGGCTGGGTAGATTGTCTGTAGGGCCTAGTCTGCTACAAGTAAAAGGCCAATGCTCACTTGCAGTCCAAGGTGTGTAGTGTATTTTTGCCAGGATGGGTGTGAGGATTTGGAAAGAATGTTGGAAGAATGATAGACTGGCACAGATGGAACACCAATATGACCCAATATGACCTTAGGAAGGAACTTAGTGTGCATGCGGAGAACTACTTTGTTATGATGAAGTCTTGTGAAAAATGGATCCACCACTAGGGCCTGAAGCTCGCTGACCCTGCAAGCTGAAGTAACAGCCACCAAAAACAATACCTTACAGGTCAAGTACTTCAGATGACAGGAATCAAGTGGCTCAAAAGGAGCTTTCATCAGTTGGTTGAGAAAGATGTTAAGGTGTGTGTGTGTGTGTGTATACATATACACACACACACACACAGTGCAATCCGCTTAAGTGCAAGGGTCTGGGACCAAAGAAATGCATGCAGTTAACCAGAGCGTGCATTTAACCATTGTGACCCAAAGAAGCTTTTTTTTTTCAGCATATTATCTTTGACACCTAGATCTTTTCTTGAGTGTTAACTGCATTCAGCCAAAAATCACCAGCCCAAATCCTGCATCCTACACTGGGCAGAAGTTTTCAGCCTATTGTCTTTGACACCTGGATCTTTTCTTGAGTGTTAACTCCCAAAGTGGACCCTTGTTTCAGTCCTGCTCGTCCTCAACCTCATCTTCAGTATCATCATCAACCTTATCTACTCGTCCTCAACCTCATCTTCAATATCATCTTCAACCTCATCTGATCAATTCCTGCCCGTCTTCAGCTTCATCTTTGGCCTCATCTGTTCCAGTCCCGCTCGTCCTCAGCCTCATCTTCAGCCTCATCTGTTCCAGTCCTGCTTGTCTTCAGCCCCATCTTCATCATCTTCAGCCTCATCTGATCTAGTCCTGCTCGTCTTCAACCTCATCTTCGGCCTCACCAGTTCCAGTCCTGCTCATCTTCAGCCTCACCTGTTCCAGTCCTGCTCATCTTCAGCCTCATCTTCAACCTCATCTGTTCCGGTCCTGCTTGTTTTCAGCCTCATCTTCATCACCTTCTTCAGCTTCATCTGTTCCAGTCCTGCTTATCTTCAGCCTCATCTGCAACATCATCTTCAGCCTCATCTGTTCCGGTTCTGCTCGTCCTCAGCCTCATCTTCAACACACCATCTTCATATCATCTTCAGCCTCATCTTCAACCTCATCTGTTCCAGTCCTGCTTATCTTCAGCCTCATCTTTAACACCTTCAACTTCATCTGTTCCAGTCCTGCTTATCTTCAGCCTCATATTCAACATCATCATCAGCCTCATCTGTTCCAGTCCTACTTGTTGTCAGCCTCATCTGCTCATCTCCAGCATCATCTCAGCCTCTTCTGTTCCTTTCCTGCTTGTCTCCAGCCTCATCTTCAACATCATCTTCAGCCTCATCTGTTCCAGTCCTGCTTGTCTTCACCTTCATCTTCAGCCTCATCTGTTTCAGTCCTGCTTGTCTTCAGCTTCATCTACAGCTTCATCTTCAGCCTCATTTGTTCCAGTCCTGTTCGTCTTCAGCCTCATCTTCAGCTTCATCTTCAACCTCTTCAGCCTCATTTGTTCCAGTCTTACTCGTCTCCAGCCTCATCTTCAGCTTCATCCTCAACCTCACCTGTTCCAGTCCTGCTTGTCTTCAGACTCATCTGCTCATCTTCAGTATCATCCTCAACCTCATCTGTTCCAGTCCTGCTTGTCTTCAGCCTCATCTGCTCCGGCCTTTGATACTTCTGTTCCAGTCCTGCTTATCTTCACCTTCAATTTCAATTTCTGTTTAATTGCTGTTCCCCTAGCACCCAAAGTACCTCAGTCGTTATATGGCCCCTATACACATCCTCTTCCTAGCCCTGTCCCTTCCTAAGCTTCTTCCTTACCCTTTACCTCTCCCCAATAAAGGAACTCACTGCCCATCCATTGATTTCATCACCTCACCTTCTCTCCTACCCCCTTCCTCATTCTCTGCTTCTAATCTTCTAATCTTCCCTCCATTTTGCCTTCCCCATTCTACCTGAGTACCTCTTGCCTTTGACGCCTTCATGACCACACCTCTCCTACTCTCTTCTGCTCTCTTTTACTCCTTCTCTTACTCTCTACCAGTGACATCAATCCCAATCCTGGCCCTCCTCTTCTGCCCTCTACATACTTATGCAGAACACATCGCGATGTCTCTAATCTCATCTCTATTTCTCTCCTTCCACCTTCCTCCTTACCCTTCTCTTGCGCTCTTTGGAACGCCCGCTCCATCTGTAATAAACTTCCCTACATTCACGATCTTTTAATTTCTCATTCCTTCCATCTACTTGCCTTAACTGAAACTTGGCTCTCCCCTGATGACTCTACTTCCGTCGCGGCCCTCTGCCATGGTGACTATCTTTTCTCTCACACCCCTCGCCCTGCTGGCCGTGGTGGTGGCGTTGGATTCCTACTCTCTCCCTCCTGCAAATTCCAACCTCTTTTCCCACCCCAGTCTCTCCGTTTTTCGTCCTTTGAAGTCCACTCTATCCACCTCTTCACTCCCCTGCGTCTCCATCTAGCAGTCATCTATCGCCCCCCTGATAAGTCGCTTCCATCCTTTTTCACTGACTTCGATGCCTGGCTCTCCTTCTTTCATAATCCTTCATCCCCCTCCATTATCCTTGGGGACTTTAACATCCACGCTGATGATCCATCCGACTCCTATACGTCCCAATTCCTTGCCCTAACGTCCTCATTCAATCTTCAACTCTGCTCCTCGGCACCCACTCACCAAAATGGTCACTGTCTTGACCTTATCCTCTCCTCTAACTGCTTTCCCTCCAACTTCTATTCCTCTGAGCTCCCCCTATCTGACCATCATCTACTTACCTTCACTCTTAAGCACCCTCCTTCCCAGTCCCACCCAATCTCATCCCCCACTTCCAGGAATCTTCAAGTTATTGACCCCTTTAATCTATCCTCTTGTGTCTCTAACCTCTCTACCACCGCTCTGTCTAAGTCTGTGAATGATGCTGTTTCTTCCTACAATACTATTCTATCCTCTGCTCTTGATACTCTTGCCCCTTCTATGCCCCGTCCTACTAGGCGAACCAAACCCTAGCCTTGGCTAACCTCTACAATCCACTATCTTCGCTCCTGCACCCGCTCAGCAGAACGTTCTTGGCTTAAATCCCATTCCCTTGCCGACTTCACTCATTTCAAATTCATGCTGAACTCTTTCCAATCTGCCCTTTCACTTGCCAAACAGGATTACTTCACCCATTTGACTAATTCCCTTGGTTCTAACCCTCGACTTCTCTTCGCCACGCTAAACTCTCTTCTTAAAGTACCTCCGTCCCCTATTCCCCCTTCTCTTTCTCCTCAGACCCTAGCTGACTACTTCCATGAAAAAATCCGTAAGATTAACCTTGAATTTTCATTCAAACCCTCCCCACCTCTCTCTTCATTAGTTCACACCCACTCCCCTTCCATCATTCTACTCCTTCTCAGAAATTTCTGCTGAAGAAACTGCCCTTCTTCTTTCCTCCTCTAAATCTACTACCTGTTCCTCTGATCCCATCCCCACTTACCACTATCTCTCCTACTATCATCCCCGTCATCTGCCACATCCTTAATCTTTCACTCTCCACTGCAACTTTTCCTACGGCCTTCAAACATGCTATTGTCACTCCACTCCTTAAAAAACCCTCACTTGACATGTCCCTCCAACTATCGCCCCATCTCCCTTCTCCCTTTCCTCTCCAAATTACTTGAGCGTGTCGTTCACCGCCGTTGTCTTGACTTTCTCTCTTCTCAATCTATTCTTGACCCACTTCAATCTGGTTTTTGCCCTCTTCACTCTACTGAAACTGCACTTACCAAAGTCTCTAATGATCTGCTTCTGGCTAAATTCAAAGGTCTCTATTCCATCCTCATCCTTCTTGACCTATCTGCTGCTTTCGACACTGTTGACCACACTTTACTCCTTGATACGCTATCCTCGCTTGGATTCTAGGGCCATGTTCTTTCCTGGTTCTCTTCTTACCTCTCACTCCGTACTTTCAGCGTTCATTATAGTGGATCCTTTTCAACTTCCCTCCCGCTTTCTGTAGGTGTGCCTCAAGGCTCTGTCCTTGGACCACTCCTTTTCTCCATCTATACCTCTTCCCTTGGTGCCCTGATCTCTTCCCATGGCTTTCACTACCACCTTTACGCTGATGACTCTCAGATCTACATCTCCACCCCTGAAATCTCAACTTTAATCCAGGACAAAATCTCTGCCTGGATGTCTCAACGCAATCTTAAATTAAACATGTCTAAAACTGAACTTCTCATTTTTCCCCCTAAACCCTCCTCCCCTATTCCCCCATTCTCTATCTCCGTCAATTGCTCTCATATCCTCCCTGTCTCCTCGGCTCGTAACCTTGGAGTCATCTTCGATTCCTCTCTCTCCTTCTCTGCCCATATTCAACAAATTGCCAAAACCTGTCGCTTCTTTATCTACAACATTAGCAAAATTTGCCCCTTCCTTTCTGAACACGCCACCAGAGCCCTTATCCGCACCCTTGTTACTTCTCGCTTAGACTATTGCAATTTACTTCTCACCGTCTTCCGCTCAGCCATCTCTCTCCTCTCCAGTCTGTCCAGAATTTTGCAGCACAACTTATTTTCCGCCAGAATCGTTATGCCCACACTAGCCCACTCCTCAAGTCACTTCACTGGCTCCCTGTCCGCTTCCGTATTCAGTTCAAACTCCTCTTGCTGACCTTTAAATGCATCCACTCTATGACCCCTCACTACCTCTCATCTCTCATTTCTCCCTACATTCCTCCCCGTGAACTCCGCTCTCTGAACAAATCTCTCTTATTGTCTCCCTTCTCCTCCACCGCTAACTCCAGACTTCGTTCCTTTTGTCTTGCGGCACCTTATGCCTGGAACCGACTTCCTGAGCCCATATTTCTAGCTCCATCTCTACCTGTTTTTAAATCTATGCTGAAAACTAGGGTTACCATATGGCTCCAGAAAAAGGAGGACGGATTGAGCCAGCCGGGTTTTACTCCCATTGCTTTCAATGGAAGTAATTGAGCCAGCCGGGTTTTACTTCCATTGCTTTCAAGCAATGGAAGTAAAACCCGGCTGGCTCAATCCGTCCTCCTTTTTCTGGAGCCATATGGTAACCCTACTGAAAACCCACCTTTTCATTACTGCCTTTGGCTCCTAACCCTACTCATTTGCCCTCCTTCTCTCCTGTTCCTCTTTACCAGTAATTCTCATGCCCGTAAATGTCTTGTCTGTCTGTTTTTACCTAGATTGTAAGCTCTCTGAGCAGGGACTGTCTCTGTGTGTCTCATGTTCAGCGCTGCGTATGCCTGGTAGCGCTATACAAATGTTATTAGTAGTAGTAGTAGTACTGTTTATTATTATACGTACAGTATACAGTCTCAGTTAACTGACATTAGGCTGGCTTGAAGTAATCAGTTATAGTCCTCTGTACACTTTTGGGTCTGTGAGTTCCATAGACTAAGTCTGCCAGATGGTAAAAACTGTCATAGCACTGACATCCAGTGGCCTCCAGATAGGCCCGGACAGTGTTGAGACTCTCCAGCGCTCTTGCAAAAGTGACAGGAGGTTGTTGAATTTCATCAGCATGTGCCTCGTTGCTCATTTCTTCATCTGTTCCATCATCAGCCGTTGTTGCCTGAGTGTAGGGGTGTATCTCGACATCAGTGCTGTCTTCAGCTGTTTGTAGATTGTAATCAACAGCTACGTAGTGATGGAACTCCTCTTCAGTAACACCAGCTGGGATGTCAATAACCTCTTCATCTTACGCGTTTGCAACAGGTGCATCTGTTTCGTCCCTCTCCACATCCTTAACAAAGCTTGCCCACTTGTAGCAGTTCACAATGATTGCCTGTGTAACATGATTCCAGGCTTCTTTCTGCATATGTAGGGAATCCAACAGTGATAGATTATGAGCCAGTTCAACAGCACGTTTATCCTTGGCAGTCTGGTCTTCCATAATGCTCATCAGACGACGTAGCACAAGAGCCTGATAATGTTGTTTGAAATTGGCTATTATGCCCTGATCCATAGGTTGGATCAGAGAGATAGTGTTTGGTGGCAGGAAGACCACCTTGACGTTAGACAGCCTGACATTGTCCCTGTGCACAGCACAATTATCACAAAGTAGCAAAATCTGATGCTTTTGTGCCCGCATTCTAGTGTCTAACTTCTTTAGCCACTGCTTCCAAATTTCCCCAGTCATCCATGAATTTGCGTTTGCCTCGTATGATACAGGAAGTCACTTAACTTTCTTGAAGCAACGGGGCTGTTTGCTCTTTCCAATGACGAGGGGTTCCAACTTCTCACTCCCATCCATATTGCAGCAAAGGAGGATTGTCAGTCAGTCCTTCGATGTTTTACCTCCGGTAGTTTCGGCATGTTTGAATGCAAGTGTTCCATCAGGAATCGCTCGCAAGTAGAGACCATTTTCGTCAGCATTGAAAATGTCACGAGGTGCAAACTCGTTCAAGATAATAGGAAGAACTGAAGCAACCCAATATTCAGCACCAAAGTCATCAGCGTCTTGTTTCTCACCAGGCTGCTTTTTGAATTTTATGCTGTTCCTCTCCTTCCATCTTTCCAACCATCCAACAGTGGCTTTGAATTCAGTCAGTCCAAGACTTTCTGCTACCTGGTTAGCTTTCTCCATATTCACTCCGTCCCTCCCCCCACCTAGCTCTACCTTGTCTCACTCCCTCATCCCAACAGTGCTCCTGTCTCTCCCCAACCCCCCCCCCCCCCCCCCCACACACACACACAAACCATCCGCCAGCATGTGCTGCAGGTTTTTTCCCTTCCTTTCCCCAGCCACAGTCTGGCACACTGGCTGCAGGCCTTCTTTCCCCTCCCTCCCCATCAGGCAGCGCCGCAGTCTAACTCTACAGCTGAGCAAAGCTGCATGGCACCGGGTCCGTCCTGCCTCTATGCTGCTGCCCTGCCGCTCCATTGTCATCTTTGTCTGTTCTTCTGCTGCTTATCTGCAGCGGATCTGCGCGCTGCCAGGGCTGTCTGTATGCTGCTGCTACTGCTTCCTTCCAGCCGCCGTCACCTTCTCCGATACTCTTTCTGAAGAGGCGGGGCCAGCGCACAGGAAGCAGTTGCAGGCAACATACAGACAGCCCTGGCAGCACGCGGATCCGCTGCAGATAAGCAGCAGAAGAACAGACAAAGATTACAACGGAGCCGGAGGGCGGCAGCGTAGCGGCAGGACGGACCCGGTGCTGTGCAGCTTTGCTGTAGTGTTAGACTGCGCTGCCCGAAGGGCAGGGAGGGGAAAGAAGGCCTGCAGCGTGCCGGCAGCGGATCTTCCCAATTCTTTGGCATCTCTCTGCACCGTTGCTGGGTGGGCCTGAGCCCAAAGTGGGTGGGCCCAGGCCCACCCATGACTACGCCCCTGCTCCATAAGCAGTGGACCCAGGCCCACCCATGGCTACGCCCCTGCTCCATAAGCAGTGGACCACTGACAGGAAACTGTCTGCTCCTGATTCGAGAAAACCACCAAAGAAGAGCATCTTCTACCTCCTCAGCTTTTCCCCCCATTTTCGTTTCCGTTGTGGATTTGTGTTGTTTTGCCAGTCTTCCAGAAGCTGGTTTTTCTGCTTCAAGACACATGAAATTTGACTGGGATTGACACCATATTCTTTAGCAATAGATGCTTGACTTTGTTTGTTTTCTAATTTTTTAAGAACTGCGACTACGACCCTGGTGTACGCCCTAACAACATTCTTTCACTTATTCTGCCTGTGGCAGTTAAAGAGGCAGTAAATTTGAAATCTTGTTGGTTGTCACGCGCCAATCGGCTTCCATATTCCATGCGCTCGCTTATGCAGAGTCTTTCCTGTAGAGGAGCGGTCTTGAGCAATGCATATGAGCGAATCTTGCACTTATCAGTTGTGCGCTAAAACGAAGTTTGTAGCCATAGAAATTGATGGTGCCAAAAATGGGACCGAATATATATATATATATATATATATATATATATATATATGCAAATGAATATGCTAATATGGAGGAAGGAAGGGAGAAAGAGCAGCTTTTTTGGGAATAATCATAATGAATATGTATGAGATATCTCATACACATTCATTATGGTTATTCCCAAAAAAGCCAGCTTTTTCTCCCTTCCTTCCTTCTTACCTCCTTACCCAGCACTCCCTGTTCTTCTCCACTAGTATTCCACACCCTCTTTCCCTTACCATGTCAGTGTTGACCTTAGAAATGCATGATTTAGGCCAACACACAATCTCTCCACTGCAAAACACTATACCAAGCATTTCCCCTGGCTACATTCCAAGGTATGGTTATGGTCATTGATGCCTCTTTGTCTTACAAATTCCTGAACCTCTCAGATAATCTCCTCTTCCCCTCTCCACTGCCTGCAGTAATTCCAAGCCTGCACTTACCATCTAAGCAACTGCATAAAGTTAAGCAAAACAGCTGCCCTAACTTCTGCTGAGTTAATCGGGCACCAGTCTGAATTACCCCCCACGGGGGACCGCATGAGGCAGCAGACGGTGCTCGGGGAGCCCGTGCGGGTCCAGCGAATGGCACCGCTGTCACCCTCAGAGCAGGGAGAGGCAGGGCCGGTCTTAAGGCGAGGCGACCGAGGCGGCCGCAAAGGGCCCCGCCCCGACCGCCCGAGTTCCAGTCCTCCCTCCCTCCCTCGGATGGCGCGTGACGGCGGAGTGGTGGGGGCGGTCCGCCCCGGATGTCAGCGGGTGGGGGGTGCCCTGCACCCGCTGCTCCCACCCTGTCCTACCTTTAAAAAAAGAATTTGGTAGCGCCGGAGTGACAGGCAGCGCCTCCCGTCTGCCCTGCTACTAAAAATGTCTTCGACGTCGTCGTTGGGCCTTCTCACATTGAGTCCCGCCCTTCTCTGAGGTAACTTCCAATTACCGCAGGGTGGGCGGGACTCAATGTGAGAAGGCCCAATGACGACGTCAAAGACATTTTTAGTAGCAGGGAGGGCAGACACGAGACGCTGCCTGTCCCTCTGGCGCTTCCAAATTCTTTTTTTAAAGCCAGTGAGGGTGGTGTGCGGCAGGAGAACAAAACTAGTAGGTAGGTCGGGGGGGGGGGGGGGGGACTCAGATTGGAGAAGGGTGTGTGGGGTGGGGGTTCTCAGGTGGGGGAAGGGTGGGGAGGGGGTTCTCAAATGGGAAGGAGACTACTACTTAACATTTCTAAAGCTGAGGTGGGGAGGGGGTTCACGGATGGGAGAAGGGAGTGGGGAGGGGGTTCTTGGATGGTTGAAGGGGACGGGTGGGGAGGGGACTGGGGTTCTTGGATGGGAGAAGGGGACTGAGGAGGGAGTTCTCGGATGTGAGAAGGGGACGGGTGGGGAGGGGACTGGGGTTCTTGGATGGGAGAAGGGGACCGAGGTGGGGAGGGGGTTCACAGATGGGAGAAGGGGGCTGGCACTGGGGTCTGAGAAGGGGCCATATGGGAAAATGGGGGCCATGCCTGGGGCTGGTGGGAAAATGGGGCATGCGTGGGTCAGGTGGGAGAATGGTTCTGAAAAGGGGGCCCTAATACAAGGCATGTGGATGAAGGGGGCTGGAACTGGGGGCTGAAAAGGAGGGTAGGTGGGATAAGGGGGCTAGTACTGGGACTGGAGGCTGAAAACGGGATAGGGAGAAGTGGCTGGGGGGCTGAAGCTCGGGACTGGTGGGAGAAAAGGGCTGGGGCTGAAATGGGGGACTGGTGGGATAGTGGGGCTGGAACTGGGGACTGAAAAAGGGGTGGAGAGAGGGGCAGATCCTGGATGGGGTAGCGAGAGGGAGAGCAAACCCTGGATGGATGGGAGAGGGAGGTCAAATTGTGGATTGAAGGGGCAGAGAGAAAGGGCAGACAGTGGATGGCAGGGATAGAAACGGCAGACAGTGAATGGATGGGGGAGAGAGAGAGGGCAGATGGGCAGATGGTGGATGGATCATGGAAGGGGCAGAGATAGAGGACAGATGTGGATGGAAGGCGCAGGGAGAGAGGGCAGACACTGGATGGCAGAGAGAGACCGAAGACAGATGCTGGATGGAAGGAAGACAGTGAAAAGAAGATGAAGAAAGCAGAAACCAGAGACAACAAACTGTAAATAAAATATATATTTTTATTTTTTTGCTTTAGGATATAGTATTGTAGCTGTGTTAATAAATGTTTATAAATAGAACATGTAAATAAGGTAATCTTTTTATTGGACTAATTTTAATACATTTCGACTTAACTTTCAGAGAAGAAAACCCCCTTCCTCAGGTCAGGATAGGATACTGTAACAGTACTATACTGTATTGACCTGAGGAAGGAGATTTTGGCCTCTGGAAGCCAAATGTATTAGTCCAATAAAATGGTATTATTTTATTTTCTGTATTTGTTTTATTTCTATTTGTTAATTTGTAAAGTGGTGATTGGTATTTGTTAGTTTTTTCAAATTTACATCTGCTGTCTTTATATTTTGCACAGTACTAGGGGTCATTTTCTGTTTCTGTGGTGTTGAATTGTATGCAGAGTCTGGCATCTTGGGGGTTCAGTTTAATTTTTGTCTAAATAGAAAGTTTAAATATTACTACTTATTCTATAGTGGATTAGGGTGTATCTGTGTTTGTGAAAAAGACATGGCTTTCAGTTGGCATTGACTGTGCAGGATCGACGATCTGTACTATTCTGTCTGGTTTTATTTTACAATAGGTGAATTGATGTTCTAGTGCTCACTGTAGTGTTTAAGATGATTTCCTTTTCCTTGTGTGACTTGTAGAAATGACTGCTTATGGTATGGTAGAATTGCTCAATAGGTCCTGAGTGTTTTGTATTCTCGGCATACCTAGTACTGGATTTTGGAGGGGGTGTTAAAAAATGACCGGGAGGGAGGGGGGCCTTGGAGCTGGGAGCCCTAGGGGGGGAAGCCCTGGAGCTGGGGGCCTTGGAGCTCAGAGGGAGCAGCCCGGGAGCTCGGAGGGAGGGGTGGCCGGCCCTGGAGCTAGGGTGGGGGTGGAGCTAAGTGGGGGCGGAGATAGGTGGGGGCAGGGCTAGGGTGGGGCCCCATCAAATTGGTCTGCATAGGGCCCCGCACTTGCTAAGACCGGCCCTGGGGAGAGGCATCCAAATCTCTCCCCACGGGGGACCGCACGAGGCTCGCGGAACAGCGACCGCACGCCTGACTCTGTCTTCTCACCCACCTGCCCACCCAGAGCAGGGAGAGACGATCGAGCCTCTCCCACAGGGGACCGCACGGGCTGTGTGGAAGCGGTCGTGCGCCCGGCTCTGCCTCCTCACCTGCCGGTTCCTCAGACAGCAGCAGGAAAGGGGAGCACTGTCTGGTGGGGCTGCCCCAGAAGCATGGGAGTTATGGAGGCTTGAGGGAACCGCCGAGCGCTCAGTCATCAGCACCGAGACCAGAGCGCAGCAGCAGTGACAAGAAGAGAAGGGGCAACGCGGTGGAGGCCCCGGAGACAGGCTCTGAGGGGCTCAGAGCAAAGCAGTAGCGGCAGCCTGAGGCTGCTGCCCCCCTCTGGTGTCTACCTCCAACATAGACACAGCTCCCAGGGTTGTGGAGTCTCTGTGCCTTGGGCAATGCATCCGATCACCAGACTGTGAGTAAAGTGCCTATTATCTTTCAAGATATTGAGACTTTACAACTGACAAGGCTTGAAAGGCCTGACAGTAAAAACCAAAGTAAAAACTGAATAATTGCTAGTGAACTGAAGACACCTTCAGCAGGACGGGCGTGCCTAAGAAGGAGCCTTTTGCACTGCATTTGATCAACCAGAGAAGGCAGGCTTGTGAGGAGAGCAGATTGGGGCAACACGGTCTTAATAGAAACCACTGGAAATATATACCGTAATGAATACCCTCAAACTACTTCTAATAATCTACTCCCTAACACTGATCCACCTAACACTAACCACCCCACTGGCAGAAAACAACATCATACCCATACTACACAATCATCATAGATTGATCAGATACACCACACCTCACCAAACTGTTAACAACCTAAACAAAGGAAGAACACTTACATGCAAACAACCACAACAGAAGGGAAAGAAGGGCCCAAACAAACTCACCTCAACAAAGAAACGACAACTAACAAAAGTCCACTTAACACCGAATACAGAAGACTCATTCCAAACAATCCAAGTGGGCTATGTCAACGCCAGATCCGCTGTAAATAAAACAGCAATACTAACAGACTGGATCATGTCAGAAAACCTTGACCTACTCTTCCTCACTGAAACTTGGATCCATGACCAAAAGGACCCTATAATCCTAGACCTGTGCCCTCCAGAATACAAAATCACACACTGGACCAGAAAAGAAAAGAGAGGTGGAGGCATAGCACTAATCTATCGGTCCCACTTTACCACTGAAACCACTGCCGAGTCCATAACACCTCAACTTGAAATTGTCTCAATCAGAATCCACAACAAAACCCTACGCGATCATGTGAATTGTGTTTTGTTTTACAGACCTCCAGGCAATTGGAACAAAGGCCAGACCAACTTCATGGACTTCATTTCAAACACTTGTGTAACCAACTCCAATATACTAATATTAGGAGACATCAACCTCCACCTAGAAGACTCAAACTCTACCAATGTACGAGAATGCAAGGAATTCCTCCACTCATGGGATCATAAATGGCCACACATGCAAGCAACCCATGTCAAAGGGCACACATTTGACCTCATCTCACACAATCTGTCCACAGACAAGAACCTAATAATAACAGAAATTAAATGGACAGAAACACCATGGACCGACCACTACAAACTAAACCTATCCCTAAAATGGCGGACAAAGGGTTCACACCGTATACAAGAACACACAACCTACAGCACAAGAGGCCAAATAGACTCGGAAACATTCTGGCAACAGATATACAATAACGAATGGACAGCACAAACGGACTCTATATACTACCTCTCAGAATGGGATAAAAGATGTAGAAGCATATTGGACGAAATAGCACCTTTACGAACAAGAACCTGACGTAGGCATAACTCGATACCGTGGTTCAATGAAGAACTGAAAAAAATAAAAACACAATCCAGGAAACTCAAACGAGCTTAGAAAAAAATAAAAGATGAACACACACTCAACGCATGGAAACAAATACAAAGAAAATACAAATACGCAATAAGACAGACCAAAAGGTCATACTATAAAACTAAACTATCTGGGGTGTTTAAAGTTTAAAGACCTATCTGTTTTGCAAGGCCTACCCCATTGATTCTACTTAAATGCCTCAACTCTACAATGCATCTATATTGCAATGGACATTTTATTTATTTCCTTGTCCCTTATTGTACCCATTTACCCCTAAGTTACTTGATCTTATTCCTATTTGTATTTGTTTAATACCTATCGTACTTGGCATACACCATTATGGTATTTTGTAAGTCAAATTGAGTCTGCTAATATGTGGAAAAATGTGGGATACAAATGTTACAAATAAATAAATAAATAAAATAGGGCCAGATTACAAAGACACGAAAAAATTATACCAACTCGTGAACAAACTACTAGACATCACCTTGTTCACCACAACCAATACAGACATCCCATCTGCAGACCTTGCTAAATACTTCAATGAAAAATATGCAAACCTACATAGTACGCTACCTCAGGACAACACCGATATCGAAAATTTCATCACTGGCTTGGACCCAACCCCTGGTGAATACCCAGCGGACCGAACCTGGTCAAACTTTGCTCTCCTCACCGCAGAAACAGTCACCCAGGCGATTAATAGGTTCTCCAACTCTCACTGTAAATTGGATACCTGCCCCATCTACCTAATAAAATCCGCCCCCTACCGCTTCATAGCAGACCTTACATCCCACTTAAACTGCATGCTTCAACAAGGTCTCTGCCCTAAGGAAAATGATCCCAAGAAAAAATTTTAAAAAATCACTAACTACCGCCCAGTAGCATCAATCCCACTGGTGGTCAAACTGATGGAAAGCATAGTAACCAAACAACTTACTGATTATATAAACAAATTCACAATATTACATGAATCACAATCAGGATTCCGCCCCCTCCATAGCACTGAAACAGTACTAATTACCCACCTAGCCAAATTCAAGCAGGAAATAGCAACAGGCAAAAGCATACTTCTCTTCCAATTCGACATGTCCAGTGCATTCAACATGGTTTAAATACTACTAAGACTCCTAGATTACTTCAGGATTGGCAGACACATACTTAGTTGGATCAAGGGTTTCCTAACCACTAGAACATATCTAGTGAAATCAAGCTCAAACATATCACCACCGTGGAAATCAGAATGCGGAGTACCTCAAGGATCACCACTATCACCGATCCTTTTCAACCTAATGATGACCCCACTAGCCAAATCCTTATCCAACCAAGGTCTTAACCCTTTCATCTATGCAGACGATGTCACAATATACATTCCTTACAAACGTGATCTGACAGAAATCACCAAGGAAATCAAGCTCAGCTTGAATATCATGGACTCATGGACGCATTTCAAGTAAAACTCAACAGAGAAAAAACACACTGTCTCATCCTCTCATCCCAATACAATACGAACAAACCCACAAACATAAACACCCCAGATTATATCCTCCCTATCTCACACAGTCTGAAAATTCTCAGTGTTACAATCGACCGTAACCTCACACTAGAGAACCAAGTGAAATCTACAACAAAGAAAATGTTCCACTCAATGTGGAAACTCAAACGCGTGAAACTATTCTTCCCGAGGGAAACATTTCGCAACTTGATACAATCAATGGTACTAAGCCATGTAGACTACTGCAATGGAATTTATGCGGGATGCAAAGAACAAATTATAAAGAAACTTTAGACCGCTCAAAACACGGTAGCCAGACTTAAATTTGGAAAAACGCAATTCGTAAGCGCCAAACACCTCCGAGAAAAACTGCACTGGCTCCTAATCAAAGAACGTATTGTTTTCAAAATCTGCACCTTGGTTATTTATTTATTTATTTATTGCATTTGTATCCCACATTTTCCCACCTCTTTGCAGGCTCAATGTGGCTTACAGTACATCATGAATGGTGGAAATATATTAGAAGATAGATATTTAGTGTTACAGGAGGATCTTGGGTAACATGATAATGATAAAGCATGATAGTGATATAAAGCAGATATTGTAAGACAGTTCTGAATATATGTAGAGGAGTTGTATATATTCACATTTGTTGATCTTTGTGGTATGCCTTATTGAAGAGATGAGTCTTCAGTAGTTTGCGGAAGTTAGTTAGTTCGTAAATCGTTTTTTGCGCGGCAATGCGTTCCATAACTGTGCGCTCAAGTAGGTAAAGTTTGATCCATGCATTAGTTTGTATTTTAGACCTTTGCAGCTGGGGAAATGCAGATTAAGGAATGTGTGGGATGATCTTTTAGCATTCCTGGGTGGTAAGTCTATCAGGTCTGACATGTAGGCTGGTGCATCTCCGTGAATGATTTTATGAACTAGGGAACATATTTTGAACGTGATGCGTTCTTTAAGAGGGAGCCAGTGTAGCTTTTCTCGTAGGGGTTTAGCACTTTCATATTTTGTTTTAATGAATATGAGTCTAGCTGCAGTGTTCTGGGCTGTCTGAAGTTTCTTGATTATTTGCTCTTTACAGCCGGCGTAGAGTGCGTTGCAGTAGTCTAGATGGCTGAGCACCATTGATTGTACCACGTTTCGGAAAACAGTCCTTGGGAAGAAAGGTCTTACTCTTTTTAATTTCCACATTGAGTGGAACATCTTCTTGGTTGTGTTTTTCGCGTGGCTCTCAAGTGTTAGGTGTCGATCGATGGTAACTCCAAGAATTTTTAGGGTGTCCGAGATTGGAAGGTTCAGGTTTAGTGTGTTAATGGTGGTGAATTTGTTCGGGTTATGTTGAGATGTGAGTATTAGGCATTGGGTTTTTTCTGCATTAAGTTTCAGCTGAAATGCATCCGCCCATGAATGCACGATATGGAGACCTTGGTTGATGTCATTGGATATTTCCTTTAAGTCTTGTTTAAATAGGATGTAGATCATTACATCGTCTGCATATATGTATGGGTTGAGGTTTTGGTTTGATAATAGTTTGGCCAAGGGTATCATCATTAAGTTGAATAGAGTCGGTGAGAGGGGGGATCCTTGTGGGACTCCGCATTCAGGTATCCATGTGGCCGAAGTGGTCGAGTTAGATGTCACTTGGTATGATCGTGTGGTTAGGAATCCCTTGAACCAATTGAGAACGTTACCTCCGATTCCGAAGTACTCAAGGATATGTAGTAGTATTCTGTGATCAACCATGTCGAAAGCGTTTGACTCGTCAAATTGTAGAACTAGTATGTTGTGTCCAGTTGCAATCATTTGTTTGAATTTAGTCATGAGTGTCACTAGAACAGTTTCAGTACTGTGGTTAGACCGAAATCCTGACTGGGAGTCCTGGAGTATTGAGAATTTATTTAAATAGTTTGTGAGTTGTATGGTCACCATCCCTTCCATTAATTTGGTTATTAAGGGAATGGATGCTACTGGCCTGTAGTTGGTTAGTTCACTGGCACTTTTCTTTGCGTCTTTGGGTATGGGGGTGAGTAGAATGTTTCCCTTCTCCTTTGGTAAGAGTCCATTTTGTAACATATAATTCAAGTGTTTCATTATGTCTGTTATAAATTGTTGAGGAGCAGATGTCATTAGGTTGTTTGGACATATGTCTAATTTGCAATGAGATTTGGCAAACCTTTTGAGCGTTTGGGAGATGATGTCCTCTGATAATGTCTCGAAGTTGGTCCAGGTTCTGTCTGCTGGGTATACGCCAGGGTCTTGGTCTAGACATTAAAGGAATTCAGCATAGTCGATGGTACTGACAGGTATCTTAAGTTGCAATTGTACGATTTTCTCATAGGTGGTCGGTGGCCCAACTGTTTAGGGAGGCTAAAGGGGGCGGGGTTAGGGGTGGCGCTTATATCCATAATTTTCTGACAACACACAGAAAAAAAATAAGTAAAATAGGTACAATTAATAGCATTTATTAAATTTAGATATTAGATATGTTTCATATGTCAAAGAATAAAGTGGTTGTTCAAAGCATTTATTAACCAATTTATACTATTTAAAAATGTTATCAATTTTTAAATACTGCTATTTCCATCCATGGAAAATCCCAAAATGAAATGGTCACATTAGTGAAGTAACATTATGCATGAAAAGGTGGCACTGTAAATATTACACTGGGCAGACCAATATACCACCCATATGGAAAACACAGACCGTCAACAATATGAAACAAGTGATCATAATATCACAATTCCTCATGTACAGCCACAAAACAACTTGTTAGGGTAGATAGTGTTCACAATGAGCTCCTTTTATTAATGACCAGGTAGAGAAGAGTTTTCAAGTTTGGAACAGTATAAGTCATCACAAGAACGGAATGTGGGAAGACCAATGGACTGCATTGGGGGCTTGTGGTCCATTTGGTTTTGTTTAAACAAAGGAGATCTGCATGAAACAAAAATATTTGTTTTTATTTTGACTTATAAAACTTCTCTCTCTCTTTCTACCCCAATCCAACATTGCCCCATTATCTTGCCCCCAACCACCATCCAACATTGCCCCTATGTCTCCCCATCTCTCTCTCCTCCCTTCATCATCCAGCATCTTCACTCTGTCCCCTCACCAGTCTCCTGTTCAACAAAGCAATTTAGCAATAAGAGACTCAAACCAATGGACTACATTAGGGGCTTATAGCCCATTTAGTTGTGTTTAAACAAAAGAGATCTACATGAAACAAAATGTTTATTTTTATTTTGATTTATGTTTCAAACAGTTTTATTGAGCAGTACCAAACAGAAAAACCAATCTGCAAGCAATCCAACAGTTTTGTAAATTGACCCCCTCCCCTTTTCCCTCCCACGCCCCCCCCCCCCCCAAACCCGTTCCTTTATCAGTTCTTAATGACTTGGCCCTTCTGCTGCCTAACTCTCAGATGTTTAGTAGATATCCTCTCGCAGCTGGTGTTAATGACTTTAACCTGCAGCACTGTTCAATATTTGCAGCTGAGCTGAGAACACTTACCCGCTTGCTTGCTGCTCAATCCACAGCTCAGTCAGCTGCCTCCTTCCCTGGCTCGGTGACTCATAAGAGCCACTTAGGCCAGCCACCTGCTGCACCCTGCAACATTCATGCCAGTTACAACAAGGCTCTGCTGTCACGCCGGAAGTGCAGGAACAGGAAGCCGGAACCGCTGGGGAAGGACTGTCTCGGAGACGGAACGGAGCCTTAGGGAGTGGGAGGCAAGCATCTAGCTGGTAAAAGAAGAAGCTGACGACGCGAGTACGGGGTGGACGGTGGCACCGGCGCAGAGAAGAGAGGAAGATATACAATGTTGTTCTATCCAGCCTTTGAGGAGGAGGCAGCCAGGGTAAGGTCATGGTTGGGCTGGGGAGGCTTAGCCTCCCTAAGCCTCTTATACGGGGCGCCTATGGATTTTCTCATTGAAATATCTCACGAGATTGTCTGCTCCTGGTACATCTTTGTTGTTGGTTGTGACTGGTGTAGTATCTAGTAGTTTATTCACAAGTTGGAAGAGTTTATGTGTGTCCTTGTAGTTTGGTCCAATTTCAGTTTTGTAATATAATCTTTTAGTTTGTCTTATGGTATATTTGTATTTTCTTTGGAGTTGTTCCAGGCGTTAAGTGTGGGGTCATCTTTCTTTTTATTCCATGCACGTTCTAACCTTCTAACTTGTGTTTTAATTTTTTTCAGTTCTTCATTGAACCATGGTATTGAATTCTTTCTGTGTGAGGTTCTGGTTTGGGTTGGAGCAATATTGTCTAATATGGATCTGCATCTATCGTCCCATTCTAGGAGGAATTGGTTTCTGTCTGCCTTTATTGTCCATCCGTTGTAGTAGATCTGTTGGCAGAATATTACCGGGTCTATTTTTCCTCTCGTGGTATAGGTTTTTCGTTCTTGTTTGTTCGGTGAGTCTTTCGTTCGCCATTGGAGGGAGATGTTTGCTTTATAGTGGTCAGACCATGGTGAAGGTGTCCATTTTGTGTCTGTTAGTATAAGGTTTGAGTTGGGATCGAGTTTGTATGTGACGATGTCTAGTGTGTGTCCTTTGATGTGAGTTGGCTGCGTGTTTGTCCTGTGAAGATCCCATAGTTGTAGGAACTCATCGCATTCTTGGGTGTTTGTTGAGTTGAGATCTTCAAGGTGCAGGTTGATATCTCCTATTATGATAAGATTTGATGTAGAGACATAAGTATTCGAGATGAAGTCCAAAAAGTGTGTTTGTGAATCTTGCCAGTTGCCTGGCAGTCTGTAGAGCAGGACTGCGTTAAGGTGTTCCTGCAAGTTTGGGTGATTAATTCTTACCGAGGCGATTTCAAGTTGTGGCAGAATGGATTCGGCTGTGGCTGTGATGGTGAACTCGGATTTGTATATTATGGCTATTCCTCCTCCTCTTTTTCTGTTTCTTGTCCAGTGGGTGATTTTGTATCCTGGTGGGCATAAATCTAGGATTATGGGGTCTTTAAGGTCATGAATCCAGGTTTCAGTGATGAATAGGAGGTCAAGATTGTCTGAAGTGATCCAGTCTGTTATAGTCTCTGTTTTATTTACTACTGATCTGGCGTTTACGTAACCCATTTGGATTAGTTGGTAAGGTTCAGTTTGGGACATGGATGTGTTAATTTTTATTAGTTGCCTGTTTTCTTGGTATCTGCTTCTGTTGTGTCCTTTCTTCCCTTTCTGTTGGTTATTTCCGAATGTATTTGTTTTTCCTTTTAGTTGGTTGTTATTCCTTTGGTCTGGTGAGCTGTAATTGGGTTGTCTGTAGGTTTTGTGTGCTCTGGGCAGATTGTTGTTTATATTGGGAGTGGTCCATGCGTGGTGGATTAGGGGGAGGAAGTAAATTATCATGAGCAATTTGTTGATGTTCATGTTGGCTGTATTTAGTGATGGTTGGTAATGCCTGGTGGTGTTTTAGAATGAAATTTTGTATGAACATCAAGCAGTGTCAACATTAAGCAGTGTCAACATCACGCAGTATGAACATTAGACATTGAGTATGTGTAGTATCAAGCAGTATCGGCATTAAGCAATATTAACAACAAGCCGAATCAGCATTAATTTTGTATGAGCATCAAGCAGTATCAACATTAAGCAGTGTCGACATCACACAGTATGAACATTAAACATTGAGTAAATGTAGTATCAAGCATTATCAGCATTAAGCAGTATTAACTACAAGCGGTATATATTCTACATGAAACAGATAATAGTGTGGAATACTTGTGGATAGAGTACTAGAGTCAGTTCAGAGTAATTCTGTGCTACAAATATAGGACGTGCTATAGGATGCAATCTAAGTATTAGCAGTCTAGAGTCCTGCTCAGTATAAGAAGCAGTACGAACATTAGAGATCTAGGGTTAATACAGGTTGATTCTATGCTGTCAATACAGAAAAAATGCTGTAGGATGCTATACAGGTATTAGAGATCTAGAGTCCGCATAATGAACAAGTCAGATGTTGGAGGTTTAAAGTCAGCTAAATAGTTTAGTCTTTGGTTAATCTCTGCAAAGCTGAGGTCCTCATGCAAAGTGCAGAAGCTATGTACAGATTATCAATACTTCTTTACCTGATTGCACTGGGTGCTGATCTTTTAGTTTCTGGTGCTGCAGACTTTCTGGGCGTGAGTTCGGGTGGATTGTGCGTTGAGCGGTCTGAGTTGTGCCCCAGATTGGCTTTTATGTTCTCCATTCTGTTTCTTGCTGATGAAACAGCTGAAAGCTGGGGACATTTGTTAGGGCCCTTCCTGGTGTTCCCGTTCGCAGGGCTCGGGTCACGTGTCTTCTTTGTTCTCCGGTTTCCCTGGTCTCCGATAGCAATTCTCATTGTTCAACAGGAGATGTGGAGTTCGCGGTGGGAGCGAGTAAGCGGGTAGGAGGACCAATTTACCTCCAGTGAAGCCACTTCAGTAGTCCGTGTCCACACTGCTCAGCGTCATTAGCAGCAGAGGGGGTCGATCTGGGCTTCTGGAAGGCGCCCCGCGAAAGCAATACCGCTTATCTCAACACCCTCTCTGGGCAGTACCTGCTAGGCGGCTGCAGAGGCGGGAGTGTTCTCCTGTGTCAAGAGGTAACAGCGACAGGGATGTGGTCGTCTCTTAGTTGTGGACAAGTTTGGTCGGGTTGTCCCGGGGATGTCTTCGGTTCGTCAGCATCTCCTAGATTTTTTTCCACCAATGGGTTCCTCGACTCGGGCCAGACAGCAGCTGTCCTCTGTGATCTCGCCTTCCGCTGATCTCTGACCTGGGTTTCTGGGTTATTTACTCCCGTGATCTCTTAATCAACGGGTTTTCTTATCCCACCCGGGCAGAAATCTGTGTGGTTGTCGTCCTTCGCTTGCGCCGCAGCGCACAGGCTATTTGGTTGTGCGGTTCATGTGCTTTCTGCCATTCAATCAGTTAGACTCACTGCTGACCGCGTGGTCTGGCCTGGTCAATGACGTCTTGTCCAGGTGTCGTAGTAGTCGTTGGGGTGGCCGTCCGAGGCCGCGAGATGCAGCTATGCCTTACCCCTTCTTTTGCTTGTCTCAGGCACTCCGGTAGCTCTCCGAGTTGTGTTTTGGGTGTCGGATCCACCCAGGAGCGTTCCTGACTTTTTGGAGCTCTTCACTAGAGCTCCTGTCCTTCGACCAGGTGTCCAGGTTCATAAAATTATCTACGGCGAAGCCCCAGGATACATGACAGACCTCATAGACCTACCAACCAGAAACACAACAGGATCAACATGAACATACCTAAATCTCCACTATCCAAGCTGCAAAGGACTCAAATACAAATCAACCTATGCATCCAGCTTTTCCTACATAAGCACAAAACGCATTACCAAAAGCCGTGAAAACAACTTATGATCACCTAAACTTCCAGAAATCATTAAAAACTAACCTGTTCAAAAAGGCATACCCTACCGACCCAACTTAAATGCCTGTACCCTGCAACACAACGAAACCAAAGCTCGTAATGGATATATAATAACTCTTCCTTTCTACGATTCTCTTCCTCTCTACGATTCCCTAATGTGTCTGTACACACGAACCTTATTCTACCACAACATTACTGTATTTGTTCATACCAGAATTGGCGAATGCCTTTACAGTACTATGCAAGCCACATTGAGCCTGCAAATAGGTGGGAAAATGTGGGATACAAATATAACAAATAAAATAAAAATATACACAAACTTATGCAAAAACACACTCATAACCTTACCAAATCATAACAGCATTAATTCCAAAGACAGGACGAGCTACAACCTTATGCGTGGAAAGGCAGCACTGTAATTACAGCAGGCTCTAAAACACCAATACACTACTGTCAGGCCTCTTCCCTGGAAGCACTGGGATTGTGAGCCCTTGGACCACTACTGTGGAGCGGCAGTGGCAGGCAAGGTCACCTTCAAAGAAGAGACGAGGCAAGGCTGGACTGGAACCCCGGACTGGAGTTCTGCACTGGAATACACAGGACTGGAACGCACCAGACGGGTGTGCACTGGACTGGAACCCACTGGACTGGTACACACTGGCGTGGAGCTCACTGGACTGGAACACATGGGACCGGAACCTGCTGGACAGGAACACACTGGACCTAGGCTTCACCTACGCTTAGCCACTGTTCCCCGAGGGTTGAGCCCTCAGGTTCAGGCAGCTGGCAGGGCTTACAGGAAAACCGGAACTGGAACTAGCAAGCAAGCAGGAACAACAGGAATCAGGATACAGAAGTGCCCCCAGGCACCTAGGCGAAAGCAAGGCAGACAGGCAGGGAATGTCCGGGTTCAGGCAAAAGTCAGGTCTGCCCACAGGCAGAGAATATCCAGGTTCAGGCAGTAGTCAGGTCGGGCAGCAGGTAGAGAGTAGTCAGATTCAGGCAATGGTCAGGTCAAGTAGCAAGACTATGGCTGGAGCTCCAGTAGCAGGGAGTACTGGCAGCGGACAGGACTAGGGCTGAAGCTCCAGAAGCAAAGGAAAACACACACGGGAAAACCAGAAAGCTAAACACAAGAAAACTAGTAAAGCTGTACACAAGCTAACAAGAAAGCTATGCCCAAGCTAACTAGTCACAAGCCAGAAACTCACACTAAGCAAAACACAGGAGAACTAGTAAAGCTGTACACAAGCCAACAAGAAAAGCTATGCCCAAGCTACTAGTAACAAGCTAGAAACTCACACTGAACTAGACAAGGTAGCAGTGCACAGAACACTCTAACATACCAGGGACCTTAGACGATTCAAAGGCAAAGGCTGCAGTCTCTAAGTGATTAATAAAGCCCTTCAACACCTGAGGAGCAGCTGCAGCCATTAGTAAGCAACTACGGAGGCTGTCCAGGCACAAACAAGAGAGACAAGTCCGGCAGCCTGGAAGAACCGGACCGGACTGGGCTAAAGTCTGGAACAGGTAGGAACAGCAAGACAAACTGGCAGCCACTGGCTCTGGCCACCAGCGGGTGACAGGAGCACAAACCAAGGAGCAGGCAGAGCGCACACAGAACATAGAGAGCCTTAGAATACCTAGGAGCAGCACAGAGGAGCAAACAGAGCCAGGCTGGAGACAGAGGTAGAGCTAACTCAGGCAGCACCCCCAGGTGCAGTAGAGTGGAGTAATTAGAGCCATGGTGGAAACAGCCAGCACACAGAAGGAAAAGGATAGGCAGAAGCCAGCTTAGAAGCTGACCCCCAGAAATAAGGTAAGTATGAGGGTGGTCACGGCCACAGACGTGACAACTACCTAGTGAAAAAAAACAAAACAAAAAGGGCTGCAAATTGTAATCCGTTGGGTTGGTCGTGAGCCCTTGGGCCCTGGCCAAGGCCAGCAGGACGCCGACCCAGGCCAAGGGGAGACTGACCCACCACCACACACCCCAGCTACACAATACCCCTAAGCTACCCCTCCCCACAGTCCCTCAGGAAGAAGGGAAATAGGTATACAGGCGGGCCTCGCAGCCGAACCAGAACCAACGCACACAGAGCCACTCGTGCGGGCCTCACGGCCGAACGGGAACCCAGACACACACACGGAGGGGTGAAAGAACCCATAGGGCCCCCCGGGACCCCCAGATACCAGACACGCGCTGAACACCAGCAATATGGCAGAGGGAGAAACAAAGGACCAGAGCGGCTACGCCCACCCAGGGGACTAGCGCAGGACAGGGGAACTAACACAGCAACCCCCCCCCCCCTCCACCAGGGTAGGAAGCCCCAGGCAGGAGCCAGAGGAACCAGACACAAAAGGAAGGCAGAAAGCCTTTGCCTCAAACCCACTTTAGACAGAGGCAAACAGAACACAAAGGGTTAAGCTTACTGAGACAGCAGGCCGGGACACAGGGAAGAGAAATCCTTAAAACAAACAAACAAAAGAGATAACGCTCTCACTCAGCCCAGAGCCCCAAGGCTGAGCAATGCCCAGCCCCCACTAAACAAACGAGCAGCTGACCCTGATTACAGAGCTACGCACACACACACAGCAGCAGCTAACCCAGAGGGAAGGAAAAGAAAGCTCTAACACAAACACAGATCCCTGTCAGAACCCAGAGCACGTTCTGAGAGAAAACTATCAGGCCTTCCAGTTACCACCAAGCGTAAGTAACACAAAAGCAGAGAAACTCTTCAGCTGCAGGCTAAAGTACTATCCCCTGATGTCAGCACAAACCCTGGCAGCCAATCAGAAGAGACGTCCCCCCTCACCCTCAGCCAAACCGGCAGAATCATAACACAAATACTATACACTAGCAGAATACACATGAAAAACATATGACACAACCGATATGACACAAGGAACTAGAAATAAAAAAATATGAAGGCAAAATACAGAACTGGAAAGCTACCTCAAAGATGTCAGACTCGGCATGCAGCAATACTAGAGAAATTGAAACTTACATACAAAATATCACAGATGCACATTTCCAAAAGCTGACATATTCCAATTAATAAATTCTGAATAAAATACTTTTTCCTACCTTTGTTGTCTAAGCATTTAGTTTTTCTATTCGCTTTGGTCCCAGTGTCTTCTATTTTATGCAGTGTCTTCTTTCCATTTGATATTTTTTCACTCACCATGTACCATCCTCCTGTGTCCTTATGTGTCCCGTCTATCATCTGTAGCCCTGTCCCTATCCTATCCTTCCTCCAGTTTCAGCATCTGTCCTCAAAGTGTTCTGATCTAGCCCTTAAATTCAGCAGTTTTCCCTCCATCCATATCCAGTATTTCTCCTCACTCCCCTCCCCTCCATCCATACTACTACTACTACTACTACTACTCATTTCTAAAGCACTACTAGACGTTTGCAGTGCTGTACACTTGCAGTCCCTGCTCGACAGAGCTTACAATCTAATTAGGACAGACAAACAGGACAAACAAGAGATAAGGGAATATTAAAGTGAGGATGATAAAATAAGGGTTCTGAACAAGTGAATAAGGATTAGGAGTTAAAAGCTGCATCAAAAAGGTGGGCTTTTAGCTTAGATTTGATGACGGCCAGAGATGGAGCTTGACGTACCGGCTCAGGAAGTCTATTCCAGGCATATGGTGCAGCAAAATAAAAGGAACGATTTACCCAGTGAATGGAGTTTGCGGGGAGGAATGTAGGGAGAGATGAGAGTGGAGAGGTACTGAGGAGCTGCAGAGTGAATGCACTTATAGGCCAATAAGAGGAGTTTGAACTGTATGCGAAAACGGATAGGAAGCCAGTGAAGTGACTTGAGGAGAGGGCTAATATGAGCATAACGACACTGGCGGAATATTAGTTGTGCAGCAGGATTTTGAACAGATTGAAGAGGAGAGAGATGGCTAAGTGGGAGACCTGTGAGAAGCAAGTTGCAATAGTCTAAGCTAGAGGTGATAAGAGTGTGGATGAGGGTTCTGGTAGTGTGCTCAGAAAGGAAAGGGTGAATTTTGCTGATATTATAGACATGCGCATCTACTTCCTCTGTCTTCCTTCCCCTCCATCCATGTCCAGCATTTCTCCTCGCTCCCTTCCCCTCCATCCATGTGCATCTTCTTCCTTTGTCTTTCCTTCCCTCCATCCTTGTCCAACATTTCTCCTCTCTTCCCTCCCTCCCTCCCTCCACTCCATCCATGTCCAGCATTTCTCCTCTCTTCCCTTCCCTCCACCCATTCATCCATCAACTCTCCATTCTCCCCTGTCCTCTCCTCCATCCATCCATATCCAGCAAATTTCCTCTCTCCTCTGCCCCCTCCATCCATCCATGTCCAGCGATTCTCCTCTGCTCTTTCCTCCTATCCATGTCCAATGATTCTCCTTTGCCCCCATCTTCCCCTCCCATCCATGTCCAGTGACTTGCTCCAACTCCCCCTTTTCAGTCCCCGAGTTCTAGCTCCCTCCCTTCCTCCATCCATCCATGTCCACCAACTCTCCATTCTCCCCTGCCCTCTTCTCCATCCATATCTATCAAATGTCCTCTCTCCCCTGCCCCCTCCATCCATCCATGTCCAGCAATTCTCCTCTCTCCCCTGCCCTCCCCTCCATGTCCAGCGATTTCTCTTCTCTTCTCTCCTCTGCCCTCCCCTCCTTGTCCAGTGATTTTCTTCTGCCCCTCCTCTCCATGTGCAATGATTCTCCTCTGCCCCTGCCCTCCCTTCCATGTCCAGTGATTTCTCCTCTCTCCTGCCCTCCCCTCCCATCCATGTCCAGCGATTCTCCTCTGTGCTCCCCCCTATCCACGTCAACGATTCTCCTTTGACCCCCACCCTCCCTTCCCATCCATGTCCAGTGACTTCCCCAGCTCCCCCTTTTTAGTCCCTGAGTTTAGTTCCAACCCAGCCCCACCTGCCTACCCTCAGCTCCCCAACAGCCCTCCTCTCCATTCCTGCCACCCTGCGTTTCAACCTTTTATTTTAAGTCACAGCAATGGCACTGAAAACAGCACAGCAGGCTTACCTCCAGCCTTTCCAGCTCGAGGATGTCAAGAGATGGGCTTACCTTCCACACAGGGATGATAAGCACTAATTGCACTGAGGTGAACTCTTACAGAGTTGGTCTTGAGACTAGACTTGGAGAGATGCAGAAGGTATTCAAGCAGGGTCTGTGTAGGGCAAGGAAGAGGATCTACCACCTTGCCCTCACACCAGATAGCAAACCTCCTTCATTTGAAAGACTAACACCTCTTAGTGGAATCTTTCCTGGAAGCCAGCAAGACCCTAGAGACACCTTCAGGAAGATGGAAGGAAGCAAATTCTAAGCTCATTCTGTATTATGAGGATCAGAAAACACTCCAGTCTCCAAGGTTTTTGAAGAATAACTCCAGAAGAAGAGGGAACCAGATCTGCCTAGGCAAATAAGGGGCGATCAGGATCATGGTTCTATAGTCTTGCTTGAGTTTCTTCCCCATGAGAGTGATGAGAGGATACCCATGCAGAAGGCCAGTCCCCTAATGAAGGAGGAAAGCATCTGACGCTAGTCTGTTGTGTGCTCTGATCCTGGAACAGTACTGAGGGACTTTGTGATTGAATGAAATGGCAAGGAGATCCACCAAGAGGGTGCCCCACACTTGGAAGATCTTGCAGGCAACACCCTTGCTGAGAGACTACTCGTGTGATTACATGACCCTGCTCAGTCTATCAGCCAGGGTGTTGGATCTGCCTGCCAGGCAGGTGGCTGTGAGAACTATCCTGCTCTGGATGACCTATTGCCATATTCAGATGGTCTCCTGACATAGAGGGTATGATCCGATACCCTCTGCTTGTTGGTGTAATACAGTGTAACCTGATTGTCCATTTAAATGAGTACAATTTGGTTGCACAATCAATCTCTGAAAGCCTTTAGAGAGTTCCAGATTGTTTGTAGCTCCAGAAGGTTGATCTGAAGATTTATGTCTCCTGAACTGACAAGCATCCTGAGTGTGAAGCCCATCCAAGTGAGCTCCCCACGCCAGGTGGAATGCATCTGTCATCAACACCTTCTGGGCTGAGGAATTTGGAATGGAATTCCCATGGTCAAATTGAATCGAATTGTCCACTAGAGGAAGGACTGAACCAACTCTGTTGTTACCTGTATGACATCTGCCAGGTCCCCAGAGGCCTGACACCACTGGGAAACTAGGGTCCACTGGGTGGTTCTCATGTGAAGATGTGGCAAGGGAGTCACATGCACAGTGGAGGCCATGTGGCCTAGTAACCTCAACATTTGCTGTGCTGTGACTTGCTGGCTGGCTCGCACCCAAGTGGTGAGGGTGACCAGAGTGTCTTCCCTCAGCACAGGGAGAAAGGCTTGTGCATGCTGCTTGTCTAGCAGGGCTCCAATGAACTCCAATCGCTGAACCGAGAGCAGATGGGACTAGTTACTTAAAAAAAAAACCCTAATAGCTTTAGCACATCTGCATGGACTCCTGATCACCATCTTTCAAAGTGGAGGAGTGGCCTAGTGGTTAAAGCACTGGTCTTGCAATCCAGAGGTGGCTGGTTCAAATCCCACTGCTGCTCTTTGTGATCTTGTGCATGCTGCTTGTGCATGCTGCTTGTCTAGCAGGGCTCCAATGAACTCCAATTGCTGAACCGAGAGCAGATGGGACTAGGTACTTTAAAACAAACCCTAATAGCTTTAGCACATCTGCATGGACTCCTGAGCACCATCTTTCAAAGTGGAGGAGTGGTCTAGTGGTTAAAACACTGGTCTTGCAATCCAGAGGTGGCTGGTTCAAATCCCACTGCTGCTCCTTGTGATCTTGGGCAAGTCACTTAACCCTCCATTGCCTCAGGTACAAACTTAGATTGTGAGCCCTCCTGGGACAGAGAAATATCCAGTGTACCTGAATGTAACTCACCTTGAGATACTACTGAAAAAGGTGTGAGCAAAATCTAAATAAATAACCAATCATACAGGTAGGGAAACATATAGAATCCCAGTCTGTGTAGAGACACTGCAACTACCACTAGACACTTGATGAAAACCCTGGGAGCTGACACAAGGCCAAACAGCAACATCATGGGAGCTGACGCAAGGCCAAATGGCAACATGTGTACTTGGTGATGTTTTCCCACCCCAAATCTGATATACTTTCTATGGCCTGTAAGTATCGGGATGTGAGTGTAGGCATCCTTTAAGTCCAGAGAGCATACCCAATCTTTTTCCTGAATCATTGGGAGAAGGGTGCCCAGGGAAATCATGCTGAACTTTTCTTTGACTAGGAATTTGTTCAGGGCCCCTAGGTCTAGGATAGGACACATCTCCCCTGTTTTCTTTGGGCAAGGAAGTACCTGGAATAGAATCCCTTCCCTTCTTCCCCTGGTGGAAAAGGCTTGACCGTGTTGGTCTTTTGAAGGGTGGAGAGTTCCTCTGCAAGTGCTTCCCTGTGCTGAGAGCCAATGCAGGATGCTCTCGGAGGACAATTTGGTGATCTCTAATGGCCAATACAGGGTGTAACATTACATTAACAATAAAACATATTCTGCCATTTACCTCTTGGTTCAATGCAGATCACAGTAGCAAAGAAGAACAAAGACTAGTCGATATAATAAGATAATAATATATAGTGTGCTGAAAAAAATAACAATCTTACTAACTATTATCATCCAAAACAAATTTCCTAAATAAATAGGTTTTTATTTGCTTACAAAACTGACTGTAATTAATCACAGAAAGCAACAGATCTTGAACATGTTTATCCAAACAAGCTGCTTGAAACAAATAAAGAATATCTAAGAACCTAGTTTTTTTAAATTCTTTAGAGGTGGACAAGTGAATAAAACCGCTGTTCTTGTAACTCTAAATGTCTGTAATCCCCCCCCCCCAAAAAAAACAAAAAAAAACCTAAATGACCTAACAGATAGGGGGGAGCTAGGCCATGCAATATCTTAAAACTAAGGCAGAAAATTTTGAACAGCATCCTAGCATGCACAGGAAGCCAATGGAGCTTTCAATGAGTACATTTTATTTATTTATTTATTTATTTATTTATTTATTTATTGCATTTGTATCCCACATTTTCCCACCTATTTGCAGGCTCAATGTGGGATACAAAGCTACATTTTGGATCATATGCAACTTCTTCAACATGTGTTTAAGGGCTCCCGGATAGATTACATTACAGTAGTCTAATAGACTCAAGATTAAAGATTGCACCATAAGCCAAAAGTGATCTTGGTCAAAGTACTTCTGTACAAGTCGTAAGTTATGCATCATTAAAAATGATTTGGGGGTAAATTTGTTAATCTGATAATCTATAGAGAGCTTATTGTCTAGCAAAAATCCTAATACTCTTATAAAAGGAGAAAACTGGTATAATGTGTGATTTAGCATTAGTTTCATTCTCATCTATGGAATGATTAACCAACAGAAATTTTGTTTTTTCAACATTTAATTTGAGTTTATGCTTTTTCATCCATAATTCTAAGGTATTAAGAATATTAAGAAGTAAATGTAAATGAAATGAAACCATAGAATTAATGGTAACCATGAACGTCATGTCATCTGCATATCTATAAAAATAAACACCCAATTTCTCCAAAGCATAACCCAAAGAATGCATGTATATATTGTAGAAATATAGGATATAAGCATAGCCATAAATCATGAAGTGGGCCAAAGAGACCAGTGTACTAGGCCTCAGTGACTCCTGTGTGACTTCTGCATGAGTCAAGAACTCATGATCTGCTGAGACACCCTTGTGGGCAGATAAAAATGAGGAAGGGGCGAGGGTGCAGAAACAGGACAATATGATTTAGTAACATAGGCGAAACAGGTGGCTGGAAAAAGGAACAAGATAATTCCTGTGGGAGGATGACTAGGCTTTCCGAGAAGTTTATTATACTATGAATTGCATGTGAACTGTTGCTAAAGATGAATGTATATAAGAGGTGATGTCAAAGCTTTACTTTGGAGAAAGACAGAAGCAGCTAACACTTTTGTATAACAGTACTGTCTGTTCTCCCAAGGGAAAATATCCTTTGCATTTGCTTTGGTAAGTAAGAAAGAAAAATTAAATTGATTTTCTCATACGTGGCCTTGGCTTTATTTCTTCACCCCAGATTTGTATGGGGCCATCACAGTTTGGGGAGGGTGATATAAAAGCCTAATAAAAACAATATTAAAAATTATAGGAGAAACTCTAGCGTCTTTATGATTCCCCAGTACATGTAAAGTAACTTGGTGGTGTATTTAGAATAGTAGTATTGCTTTTTGCCTTTTTATATCTCTTTGTCATGTGTAGTCACATGTTGTGCTTTTATACGCCCCATTATGGTCTGCCTGCAGGCTTGTCCAGACATGTCTGGACTACAAGTTCATTTATGTGACCTTGCCTAGCTTTGTAATGTGTCATTATGTTTTCATTCATATATGGCTCTGGGGTTTTCTCATTCACAGGCAGATGATCAAAAGCCCTGCGCTGTTCCAAACAGCGCTCTAAATAGCGCTGGAAGAGTGCAGGGCGCTATTAGACCTATGATCAGAGATAATGCATGCAAATTTAAGCAGCACAATTATCTCTGATTATGGGGTAGAAGTGCGGGAGAATGGTGCCTGAGCATGCGTTCAGCACAATCTTCCCACACTTCTTTGACAGGTCTGGGCTGGAGACCAATGAAAAGAGAAGGACGCCCATCTTTAAATCGGAAGATGGACATCCTCAACTGCCCTTTTGCAGGGACGGCCAAATTTCAAGGGGGTGTCAGAGGTATAGCAACGGGGCAGTTGAGGACGTCCAAAATTTGGACGTTTCTGCAATGGGCAGTTAAGAACGTCCAAAATTGGATGTTTCTATGAGAAAGACGCCTTTCTTATAGAAACATCCAAATTTGGACGTCCTTAACTGCCCATTGCCAAAACGTCCAAATTTTGGACGTCCTCAACTGCCCTCGCTGGCAGGTTTGCTGTAGGGGGGAATGGGGGCCTGCCAGCATGCAAATGCATGCTGGACAGGGCTCACCATTCCTCCCCAATGATCTGCAAACCCTAACACCAGCTCGGAGCTGTCGTAGGGTTTGTCGCAGCCAGCGACCCAATCTTTGGCTCGCTGGACGTTGATCATTGGGGATGAATGCGTTAAGCACTGATTAGCATGCATTTCCAGGCTACGTGCGCTAAGAGCCCTCGAGCGCGTTGTTTCACGTGTTCGAGGGCTCTGATCATGGGGCGGTAGCAAACGCCGGCACTAGTATGGCGCTAACAGCCTCTAGCGCCGGTGTTTGCTTTTGATCATCTGCCTGTCACTGTCTTAAAAATCAAACTGCTTCTCAGGCATGAACTCACACAGACAGTGAAAACTATAAGGATGTCTTTAAAACAGGAGGGCTGGGAGAGGAGGGGGAATGCAGGGGTGTGAAGTGAGAGGAGGGGGAGTACAGGGGATTCCATACCTGGAGGGCTGTGAAAGGAAAGTGCAGAGAGATAGGGGACAGGTTATGGAGTGAGAGGAGGGGGAGTGTGGAGAATTTCATGCTGGTGAAATCACTTGTGCAGGGCTATCTGATGCTGATGAGAGGAAGAGGAGTGCGGTGGATAGGGGGAGTGAGAGGAGGAGGGGGAGTGCATGGGATTCCATGCCAATGAAATTGTTTGTGCAGGACCAGTTCTTTGCAGAAAGGAGTGGTTCGGGGTGGGGGGGTTCATAAAGGTTGCAGACTGATCTCAAACATACAAGAACAGTTTAAAACAGCATGTTTGTTGATCTCTATGTTGAAAGCTGAGAGGGGAGAGGACAGGGCAAATGACTGTAAAATCACTAGTTTTGTTTTACAGCTTAAAATGTAATTTCTGGGGTCGAGCCTTTTTTGCAGCACCTATGGTTTCTTGTGAAAGTTTCTAAAAAAAAAAAGAATGGTGAACGGACTTCTACCTGATGCCACATGTCGATTATACCGATTTGGGCGCCCACGGGAGAAAGACGCCCATCTCCCGATTTGGGTCACAATATAGGCGTTTTTCTCTTTTGATTATAAGCTGGATAGTGTGTTTATTTTAAGCTAGATCAAATTTGTTTTATCCCTGCCATTAAACCATTTCTTTGTTTTTAATTCCATTCACTCCCTCTTCTCCAGCTTGCTTTTTCAGACCTCTGTTGTGACCCAAATCTGGAGATGGGCGTCTTTCTCCCGTGGGCGCCCAAATCGGTATAATCGAAAGCCGATTTTGGGCGTTTCCAACTGTAATCTGTCGCGGAAACGGGTAAAGTTGATGGGGGCGTGTTGGAGGCTTGGTGAAGGTGGAATTGGGGCGTGGTTATCGGCCGAGGAGAGATGGGCGTCTTTAGCTGATAATCGAAAAAAAAGGCGTTTTTACCGCGATTTTGGGTCACTTTTTTTTTATCCTTTTTTTTTCATGAACAGGTCCCAAAAGTGTCCCAACTGATCAGATGACCACTGGAGGGAATCGGGGATGACCTCCCCGGATTCCCTCAGTGGTCACTAACCCCCTCCCACCAAAAAAAACCCCACTTTACAAACTTTTTTTCCCAGCCTGAATGCCAGCCTCAAATGCCGTACCCACCTCCATGACAGCAGAAAGTGTTCTATCCTGTGACAGCCTTTCCCTGGTTCTGATGTGGCTCTCGGGTGAGTGTGACACCTTTTCTGTTATGCGCACTGCAGAGTCACATCAGCAATGCATTGTGGTGGGTGTAGGGTATTCCAGTAGCTTGTGGCAAATGCTCACGATGTTGGTAGTTGGTAGGCTCTACTCCCATGGTGCTTTTCCCCCTACTTACTGGGTCAGAGTGTGCCCTGTTTTGTTTCCGGTAGTCCATGAGGTAGTGGCCATTTTTGTAAGCCAGTTTTAGATCCCTTTCACGTGTTAGCCACGTTACAGAACTTAGTTCTTCCCTTGAATGTGGCTGAAAGAGGGCATTGTACAGCATTCTGCCAGCTCTGACCTACTGTTCATCTCAGTACCAGGGAGATTCGTTGCCAGTGGGGCACAACCTCTGATCTGCAGTTAACTGTGAGTAAGCGTGCTTATTCCAATAAAGGACGTTTTCGGAGAGATTAGTCTTCAGGTGTCAACTGCTGTGCCAATGTTATATAGCTGCAACCAGTTCTAGAGGCCTGCGTGTATGCAGGTTCCTGGAGCACTTTTAGTGGGTACCGCAGTGCACTTCAGCCAGGCGGACCCAGGCCCATCCCCCCCTACCTGTAACACTTGTGCTGGTAAATGGGAGGCCTGCAAAACCCACTGTACCCACATGTAGATGCCCCCTTCACCCCTAAGAGCTATGGTAGTGTTGTACATTTGTGGGTAGTGGGTTTTGGGGAAGGGGGGTTGGGGGCTCAGCACCTGTGGTAAGGGAGCTATGCATGTGGGAGCGTTGTCTGAAGTCCACCGCACTGACCTCTAGGGTGCCCAGTTTGTGTCCTGGCATGTCGGGGGGGCGAGTGTACTACGAATCGTGGCCCCTCCCACGACCAAATGGCTTGGATTAGGACGTTTTTGAGCTGGGCATTTTTAGTTTCCATTATCGCTAAAAAAAACAAACGCCCAGCTCAAAAACGTCCATTTTTTCGAAAATACGGTCTGTCCCGCCTCTTCACGTACCCGTTTTCGGACATAGACGCCCATGGAGATAGGCGTTCGCATTCGATTATGCCCCTCCACGGGGCTTAAAATTGTTAGAGTTGTGGGTTAAACAGCAAGGTATCCTTTTGAAGGAAAAAATAAAAAAAGAAAGAGTTAGTCTGAAGGCTAAAAATGCCTATTTTCTCTCCTGTGAGAAAAAAAGGTTAAGCTGCACACATTCTTGTATCTACTGTTTTTTTCTGAATAAAGGAAGGTGAACGGACTTCCGCCTGATGCCAATGTTGTGAAACAACAGTGGTCTGATAAAGCAAACTGTGGAGTGAGCGGAATTAAAAAGAAATGGTTTAAAGATAGGGATGATACAAATTGTGTGTGCTCCTCCTGGATTATAGGGGGTGGTGTCAGAGGAGGCATGTGATGTCACCAAAAGAGGTGGGGTTTAGGGCAGGGTTATATAAAAAGGTGGGGCTAAATAAGGCAGGGCTAGGGGTGGGGTTATGTACTTACAATCAGTGTTGCCAGGTGGGCGGTTTTACCGCCCAATTGGGCGGTTTTCCGCGACCCGCCGCGGGAAATTTTTGCCCGCGGCGGGTTGCGGTTTTTTGGGCGGCTTTTTGGGTTTCTGTGCGGTTTTTCGGGCGGCTTTTTGCCTTTTTCGGCCGCGGGGGGGGCGGGGTTAGTGACGTTTTTTGGGCGGGGTTAGTGACGTTTTGGGCGGGCCGATGACGTGGGAGGCGGGGCCGATGACGTAGGAGGCGGGGCCGATGACGTGGGAGGCGGGGCTGATGACGGGGAGGCGGGGCCGATGACGGGGAGGCAGGGCTGATGACGGGGAGGCGGGGCCGATGACGGGGGAGGCGGGGCCGGTGACGTGGGAGGCGGGGCCGGTGACGGCGGGGGCGGGGCCGGTGACGGCGGGGGCGGGGGTGATGACGCGGGGGTGGGGGTGTCAGGGGCGGGGTTTGTGTTTGGGCGGGTTTTGGGCTGGTTTTTGGGCTGGATTGGGCTAGAAAAAAATTTTCCACCTGGCAACCCTGCTTACAATCTATGCTCTAATTGGTCATCCCCTCATGTGCTCTCTCGCTCTTCACTGAATTCCTGGCAGATACATGGAACTCTCTCTGTCTCTAATCAAGTACTGCTTTCAGTGATCTTCACTGTGACCTAGTGCCAGGCGCTATTCCAACTTATCCTTCTCCTTGCCTTCTAGCCTTGTGTAGGGTTACCATATGGCTCCAGAAAAAGGAGGACAGATGGAGCCAGTCTGGGTTTTACTTCCATTGCTTTCAATGGAAGTAAAACCCGGACTGGATCAATGTGTCCTCCTCTTTCTGGAGCCACATGGTAACCCTAGCCTTGTGGAGCTTCTTCTTGTCCCATCCTCTCGACAAGGCATGACTCCTCCACCTTATCCCATAGTAGACTGCTACTCTGACCTCTCCTTCTGAGAAAGTGGACTCCCTTTATTTATGTAACCTTTGCAGCATTCCTATCCTTCTCTTCTATGAGCATTTTCATCCTCTCTTCTATATCTACAGCTGGAGTAGATAATATCACTGCATGGATCATTGGTAAGGCCTTATTTAGATTAATTTGCGCAGCTTTGGAGGTTACCTCAGTGAGGATATAAAGAGGCTAGAGATGACCCAAAGAAAGGTAACCAAAATGCTGCAGGCCTGTACCAGAAGACATATGAGAAAAGAATTGAGGGCCTGGGCTGAAAACTTCCATTAGTATGCACACAGGTACATTAAGGGAGCTCTATTTAAATTAGACAGTCCACACCAGAGACAGAAACATACACTCACACTCACAAATGCACTCTTACTCTTCAGACACACACACATACATACATACATACATACATACATACATACATACAAACAAACACACACATGTTCACACACTCTTACTCTTCATCCACATGAAAATGAACACTGTCACTTTTCAGATAAACATAACTATTTTTCTGGGGCTGTGCTGCATCTGCTGCCCTTATGCTCATTTATTCCCCCCCCCCCCCCCCCCCCCCCAAAAAAAAAAAAATCTTGAATTTATTGCCAGCTCTTTTTCTTAGCTTTAAACCTTTAACCCCCTCACACCTCTTACATTCCAACCCTCCTCCACAACCCCCCCTCCTCATTGGTTCCACTGACTCTCTCTAAGGCCCTATGCAGAACTAAGTCTTAAGAACATGAAAAACATAAGCATTGCCATACTGGAACAGACCAAAGATCCATCAAGCCCTGTACCCTACTCCCCAAATCTGATCCACTCTATCACCGCGATATAACCTGCATCCCAATAACACAGCATCCCGCTGACCACTCCCCCTCCACCAGGTCCCCGAGACACCCACCATATCCACCTCCCCATTAGTGCCACACATTCCAGCTCTCCCATCCCATCTCCCTTAGTATTTGCATTCACACACTTCAAATTGTGTTTTTTTCCTTGCATCTACTAGCTTCTTTGAAGTTGATGGGGATAATTTGCATCCTTTACTCTATTCTCCCATTCAACACTCTTGGCTTTCTTTCACCTTTATTTTAAATCTCTCTATTGGGATACTCCACACCGAACCATGCAATCCTGGGTGACAGTTGGCTCTCCCCCCCCCCCCCCCTCCATTTTAGTTTAAAAGCTGCTCTATCTCCTTTTTAAATGTTAGCACTAGCTGCCTGGTTCCATCCCGGGTAAGGTGGAGTCCATCCTTTCAGAACAGGCTCCCCCTTTCCCAGAATGTCGCCCAGTTCCTAACAAATCTAAATCCCTCAACGCTGCACCATCGCTTCGTCCTTGCATTAAGACTGCAGAGCTTTGCTTGCCTCTTGGGTTCTGCACGTGGAGGGGGAGTATTTCTAAAAATGCTACCCCAGAGCATCTGGATTTCAGCTTTCTACCTAAAAGCCTAAATTTGACTTCCAGAACTTCCCTCCTACATTTTCCTATGTCATTGGTACCCACATACCAAAACAGCTGGCTCCCCCCCCCCCCCCCCCAGCACTATCTAAAATCCTATCTAGATGACATGTGAGGTCTGCCACCTTTGCACCAGGCAGGCAAGTGACCAGGCAATCCTCATAGCCACCAGCCACCCAGTTATCTACATACCTAATGATCAAATCACCAGCTCAAACAGCTGTTCTAACCCTTCCCTCCTGGGCAGAGCTCCTGGAGACACATTCTCAGTGCCCTGGTGGGCAAGTCCTGGCTACAGGATCACTTCCTACTTTACCAGGGTGATGCTCACCTATTAGGAGACCTTCCTCCTCCAAGGCAGCATAGGGACTCCCAGACTTAAGAAGTGGGACTTCTCTACAATGTCCTGTAGTCCTCCTCTACGTACCTTTCTGTCTCCCTCATCCCCTGCAAGTCTGCTACTCTAGTCTGAACTTTTTCTCTAAGAGCTAGCAGCTCTTAGCATTGAGCACACTCGTACAACCTCTCGCCAACTGTGAGATACTGGTACATGTGACCAGTGGCGTAGCCAGACTGCCAATTTTGGGTGGGCCTGAACCCAAAGTGGGTGGGCACAAAATTTTCTCTGTACCACCCCCCCCCCCCCCCCAGCAAAATTTAGTCACACTCAGATGCATTTGTCACACAGGGTAAAGTGCTGCTTTTCAGTGCATCAGATTTCAGACAATTTATTTAAAAGCCTAATCCTTTTCAGTGAGCTTTCAGAGGCCAAAACCTCCTGCCTCAGGTCAGTATAATGCTGTTACGGTATCCTTTCCTGACCTAAGGAAGGAAGTATTGGTCTCTGAAACTTTAACACCATATTACTTTATCCTAAATTAAAAATAAAATTATTTTCTTTACCTTTGTTGTATGGCCATTTACTTTTTCTCATTGTGTTGCTCCCAGTCTCTAGATTCTGCTTTCCTTCGTTTTCGCTTAACTCTTCTGCCAAGGTTTCCTGGCCATTTGTCATTTTTCTCTCCTTTTTCTTTGCTTTCTTCAATATTTTTCTGCCTCTCTCTGTGTCCAGATTTAATTCATTCTTACTACCATTCTTTAATTTCCTTCATCTACTTATGGCTTTTCATCTTTTTCTCACCCTTGTTCTCCCCATGCCCCTTCCTCTTATTCTCCAATCTTTCACTACTCCCCCTTTCCATGCAGCAGCTCTCCTCTTTCTCTCCCCATCCTTCCAGTGTCTCCCCTCTCTCTCCCCATCCTTCCAATAGTCTCCCCTCTTTCTTTCTGCATCCTTCCATCCAGCGTCTTCCCTCTTTCTCTCCCCATCCTTCTACCCATCTACCCTCTCTCCTGATCCTTCCATCTAATGTCTCTCTCCCTCCTTCTAACCAGTGTCTATTTCTCTACCCTTTTCTGTTCAGTGTCCCTTCTCTCTCCACATCCTTCCAGTCTCTCCCCTTTCTCTCTGCATCCTTCCATCCAGTGTCTCTCTCCCCATCCATCCGTTTTCCCTCTTTCTCTGCCATCCTTCCATCTGTTTTCCCTCTTTCTCTGCCATCCTTCCATCTTCTTCCATCTCTGTACCTCTATCTTCCTCCATGTTTAGCATCTCCTTTTCTCTGTGTCCCTATATTACTCTGTCCATCTTCTTCCCTCTCTTTGTCCCCAGTGCCAATATATCTCTACCCTCTCTGACCCTACCCCATCCAGCTTCTCTCCCTCTCACTCCCTCCTCTTTCCAGCATCTGGTTTGGTTGCTTGATTTCCTGCCTCCCTCCCTCAAGCTGTAGGTTTAATATTCCCTTTTCCTTCATCTCCTTGGTCTGGTATCTCTGTTTCCCTTCCCTCCCTCCTTGTGCTGTACCAGCAGTTCTCTCCCTTCCCTCCAGTTCTCCTCCCATGTCCAGCAGCTCTCTCCCTTCCACCCAGATCCCCTCCTCCTCTTCCTTCAGCAGCTCTCTCCCTTCCATCGTCCCCTCCTTCTCTTCCTCCCATGTCCAGCAGCTCTTTCCCTTCCTTCCAGTCCCTTCCTCCCTTGTTCAGCAGCTCTCCAACCATTTCCTCCTCTCCCTCCCATGTCCAGCAGCTCTCTCCCGTCCATCCAGTCCCTTCTTCCTCTTCCTAGCTTGTCCAGCAGCTCTCTCCCTTCCATCCAGCCCCTTCCTCCTCTCCCTCCCATGTCCAGCAGCTCTCTCCCTTCCATTCAGTCCCCTCCTTCCCTTCCTTCAGGGGCTCTCTCCCTTCCATCGTCCCCTCCTTCTCTTCCTCCCATGTCCAGCAGCTCTCTCCCTTCCCTCCAGTCCCTTCCTCCTCTTCCTCCCTTGTCCAGCAGCTCTCCAGCCCCTTCCTCCTCTCCCTCCCATGTCCAGCAGCTCTCTCCCTTCCATTCAGTCTCCTCCTCCTCTTCCTCCCATGTCCAGCAGCTCTCTCCCTTCCCTCCATCTTCCAGAAGCTTTCCAGCCCCTTCCTCCCATGTCCAGCAGCTCTCTCCCTTCCCTCCCTCTTCCAGAAGCTTTCCAGCCCCTTCCTCCCATGTCCAGCAGCTCTCTCCCTTCTATCCTGATCCCCTCCTCCTTTTCCTCCCACCTCCAGCAGCTCTCTTCCTTCCCAGTTCCCTCTAATCCCCTTCCTCCTACAAGTCTGACTCTGTCCCTGGCAAAAGTATCCCTTCCCCCCTCCCCCCAACCAACCACAAATCCGGCACTTACTGTTCCAGGCCCGCCATCCAAATCCTTCATCGCTGTCGCTGCCTTTTCTCCCGCGGCTTCCGGGAGGCAGCGATCAGTGTTACCTGTCAGTGCCTGCCCTGAAATTGTGCTTCTCTTCTCCCCAGGCTTCGCTTCGCCCCGCTCCTTTCTTCGCTCGTCGCGCTGCGCTGCTATTCAAACAGGCAGCTCCGCTCCTCTCTGCCGCGTCTATCCGGCCCTCTGATGCACTTCCTGTTTAGTAGGGCCGGATAGACGCGGCAGAGAGGAGCGGAGCTGCCTGTTTGAATAGCAGCGCAGCGCGACGAGCGAAGAAAGGAGCGGGGCGAAGCGAAGCCTGGGGAGAAGAGAAGCACAATTTCAGGGCAGGCACTGACAGGTAACGCTGATCGCTGCCTCCCGGAAGCCGCGGGAGAAAAGGCAGCGACAGCGATGAAGGATTTGGATGGGTGGGCCTGGAGGGAAAGTGGGTGGGCCTGGGCCCGTCCAGGCCCACCCATGGCTACGCCCCTGCATGTGACACTCAATGCAAAAGAGTGGATAGCACCCCTCTTGCTCTGGACTGCTGTCTGCATCTTAGTATTATTGTGTTGTTTAATTAAAACTTCTTAAGGTACCAGTGATATTAGATTAATATAAAAAGCCTTAAGATTATATGATATATTATGTGATTTATTTAGTGTTTGCTTCTCAGAAAGTAATTAAATGTAATTAAAACTCTAATGAAAACTTTTCTCTTATTCCCACTGTATTTGCAGCTCAACCCCTTCATCCTGTAACTATAGCAGTCTTGCTGAATCCTAAAGTCTCTATATTGGAAGAGTAGAAGACTAGAAATATGTAGAGGGCTAAACTCTGAAAAATATCAAGACACTTTGGCTATCCTTGTGGCTTTGAAACAGGCAATTTACAAATCTGTAGAATCTTGGAAAAACTCTTTTAACAATCCTAGCCTCCTGAGTCATGGGCACATCTGGTAGGACCCACCTAAATGTCTGTGCTCTAGACATCTTACTACTGTCTTAGTGATGCTGTGGATATCCTTCTGAGCTGTGGTATTTGGGAAGCAATTTACTCTGTCACACTCCTATTTTACTTCCAAATATATTCTCTTGGAAAAAAAGTGTACCCTCCAAATTAGATTTACTTCTCCTATAAGGTCCTCTGCAAACTTTTCATGGAGAGAGCTAATTTTTTCCCTTCAAATCTCCATTAAAGCCACATTGCTGCCAAAGCCAAAATGTAATGGAACATGAGGAGATATACTTCTAATTTACTTTTATCACCCTTCCCACGTCCAACACAGTTCATCTACTCCTAATTTGTGGCATCCTCAAAGTTTAGTTTAGAATAATTTAGTACGCTTACATTCTGCCCAACCATCAGTTCAGGGCAGATTGCAGAATAGCGAAGTTGCTTACCTGTAGCAGGTATTCTCCGAGGACAGCAGGCTGATTGTTCTCACATGTGGGTCGGCGGCCACAGAAAACGGAGATTTGCCAGCAAAATCTTCAAACTCTTTGCAACAGCCAAGGAGTGTGGAATGGACACACTGCGCATGCGTGGCCATCTTCCCGCCCGCGCGCGTCCGTTCCCGCCTCAGTTACGTGAAAAGCAAAGAAAGAATAAAACAACTCCAAAGAGGAGGCGGGCGGGTTGCTGAGAACAATCAGCCTGCTGTTCTCGGAGAATACCTGCTACAGGTAAGTAACTTTGCTTTCTCCGAGGAGAAGCAGGCTGCTTGTTCTCACATGTGGGGTATCCCTAGCCCCCAGACTCATTCAAAACAACAAAGAATGATCAATTGGACCTCGCAACGGCGAGGACATAACTGAGATTGACCTACGAAGAAACAGCTAACTGAGAGTGGAGCCTGGAACAGAAGAAATAAATGGGCCTAGGAGGGTGGAGTTGGATTCTAGACCCCAAACAGATTCTGCAGCACCGACTGACCGAACCGACTGTCGCGTCGAGAATCCTGCTGAAGGCAGTAATGGCATGTGAATGTGTGGACTGATGACCATGCTTCAGCCTTGCAAATCTCCTCAATAGTGGCTGACTTCAAGTGGGTCACTGACGCTGCCATGGCTCTAACACTATGAGCCGTGACATGACCCTCAAGAGTCAGCCCAGCTTGGGCATAAGTGAAGGAGATGCAATCTGCTAGCTAATTGGAAATGGTGCGTTTCCCGACAGCGACTCCCTTCCTGTTGGGATCAAAAGAAACAAACATTTGGGCGGACTGTCTGAATGGGCTTGTCTGCTTCACATAGAAGGCCAATGCTCTCTTGCAGTCCAATGTATGCAACTGACGTTCAGCAGGGTGGGTATGAGGACGGGGAAAGAATGTTGGCAAGACAATTGACTGGTTCAGATGGAACTCCGACACCATCTTCGGCAGGAACTTAGGGTGAGTGCGGAGGACTACTCTGTTATGATGAAATTTAGTATAAGGAGCATGGGCTACCAAGGCTTGAAGCTCACTGTTCCTACGAGCTGAAGTAACAGCCACCAAGAAAATGACCTTCTAGGTCAAATACTTCAGATGACAGGAATTCAACGGCTCAAAAGGAGGTTTCATCAGCTGGGTGAGGACGACGTTGAGATCCCATGACACTGGTGGAGGTTTGACCGGGGGATTTGACAAAAGCAAACCTCTCATGAAGTGAACAACTAAAGGCTGTCCAGAGATAGGCTTACCCTCTACACGATAATGATAAGCACTAATTGCACTAAGATGAACTCTTACGGAGTTGGTCTTGAGACCAGACTCTGACAAGTGTAGAAGGTATTCAAGCAGGGTCTGTGCAAGACAAGAGCAGGGATCTAGGGCCTTGCTGTCACACCAGACGGCAAACCTCCTCCATTTAAAAGAGTAACACCTCTTCGTGGAATCTTTCCTGGAAGCAAGCAAGACTCGGGAGACACCCTCAGAAAGATCCAAAGAGGCGAAGTCTACGCTCTCAACATCCAGGCCGTGAGAGCCAGAGACTGGAGGTTGGGATGCAGAAGCGCCCCTTCGTTCTAAGTGATGAGGGTTGGAAAACACTCCAATCTCAATGGTTCTTTGGAGGACAACTCCAGAAGAAGAGGGAACCAAATCTGACGTGGCCAAAAGGGCACAATCAGAATCATGGTTCCGTGGTCTTGCTGCAGTTTCAGCAAAGTCTTCCCCACCAGAGATATGGGAGGATATGCATACAGAAGACCTGTCCCCCAATGCAGGAGAAAAACATCTGACGCTAGTCTGTCGTGAGCCTGAAGTCTGGAACAGAACTGAGGGACCTTGTGATTGGACTGAGTGGCAAAAAGATCCACTGAGGGGGTGCTCCACTCCTGGAAGATCTTGCGTACCACGCCCGAGTTGAGCGACCACTCGTGAGGTTGCATTATCCTGCTCAATCTGTTGGCCAGACTGTTGTTTACGCCTGCCAGATACATGGCCTGGAGAAAGATGCTGTGACGACAAGCCCAAAGCCACATCTGGACGGCTTTCCGACACAGGGGGCAAGATCCGGTGCCCCCCTGCTTGTTGACGTAGTACATAGCAACCTGATTGTCTGTCTGAATTTGAATAATTTGATTGGACAGCTGATCTCTGAAAGCCTTCAGAGCGTTCCATATCACTCGCAGCTCCAGGAGATTGATCTAAAGACCTGATTCCTGGAGGGAGCAAGCTCCCTGAGTGTGGAGCCCATCTATATGCGCTCCCCATCCCAGGAGAGATGCATCCGTGGTCAGCACTTTTTGAGGCTGAGGAATCTGGAAGGGACGTCTCAGGCTCAAATTGGATCGAATTGTCCACCAGTGAAGGGAATTGTGAAAATCAGTGGACAGCTGGATCACATCTTCTAGATTCCCCGCAGCTTGATACCACTGGGAAGCTAGGGTCCATTGAGCAGATCTCATGTGCAGGTGTGCCATGGGCATCACATGAACTGTGGAGGCCATATGGCCGAGAAGTCTCAACATCTGTCGAGCTGTGATCTGCTGAGATGCCCTGGCCATGGAAACGAGACAGAAGGTTGTCTGCTCTCGACTCGGGAAGATAGGCCCGAGCTGTGTGAGAGTCCAGCAGAGCTCCTATGAATTCTAGTTGTTGAACTGGAAGAAGGTGGGAATTTGGGTAATTGATGACAAACCCTAGTAGCTCCAAGAGTCGAATAGTCATTTGCATGGACTGTAGAGCTCCTGCCTCTGAGGTGTTCTTCACCAGCCAAACATCGAGATAAGGGAACACATGCACTCCCAGTCTGCGTAGCGACACTGCAACGACTGCCAGGCATTTTGTAAACACCCTGGGCGCGGAGGCAAGTCCAAAGGGCAGCACACAATACTGAAAGTGCTGTGTTCCCAGACGGAATCGCAGATACTTCCTGTGAGCTGGAAGTATCGGAATGTGAGTGTAAGCATCCTTTAAGTCCAGAGAGCATAGCCAATCGTTTTTCTGAATCATGGGAAGAAGGGTGCCTAAGGAAACCATCCTGAACTTTTCTCTGACCAGATATTTGTTCAGGGTCCTTAGGTCTAGGATGGAATGCATCCCCTCTGCATTCTTTTGTACAAGGAAGTACCTGGAATAGAATCCCAGCCCTTCTTGCCCTGGTGGAACGGGCTCGACCGCATTGGCGCTGAGAAGGGCGGAGAGTTCCTCTGCAAGTACCTGCCTGTGCTGGAAGCTGTAAGACTGAGCTCCCGGTGGACAATTTGGAGGTCTGGAGATCAAATTAAAGGAGTACCCCAACTGGACTATTTGAAAAACCCACTGGTCGGAGGTTATGAGAGGCCACCTTTGGTGAAAAAATTTTAACCTCCCTCCAACCGGTAGACCATCTGGCACAAGTACATTTATGGCGGCTATGCTCAGCTGGAGCCAGTCAAAATCCCGTCCCTTGCTTTTGCTGGGGAGCTGCAGGGGCCTGTCTGGGCGCACGCTGTTGACGTGAACGAGCGCGCTGGGGCTGAGCCTGAGAAGGCTGTCGGGAAGGTGGATTGTACCTACGCTTATTGTAAGCATAGGGAGCATTCCTCCTGCCCCTGAAAAACCGTCTACCAGTTGAGGTAGATGCTGAAGGCGCCCGGTGGGAGAGCTTGTCAAGGGCGGTTTCCCGCTGGTGGAGCTGCTCTACCACCTGCTCGACCTTGTCACCAAAAATATTACCCCACCTCCCCCCCCCCCCCCCGCCCCGGCAAGGAACATCCACAAGCCGCTGCTGGGTCCAATTGTCCAGATCAGAGGTACGCAGCCATGAGAGTCTGCGCATCACTATACCTTGAGCAGCGGATCTGGATGCAACATCAAAAGTGTCATAAGCACCCCTGGGCAGGAATTTATGACATGCCTTCAGCTGCCTGACCACCTCCTGAAAAGGCCTGGCGTGCTCCGGAGGGAGCTTATCCACCAAGTCCGCCAGTTGCTTAACATTGTTCTGCATGTGGATGCTCGTGTAGAGCTGGTAGGACTGAATTTTGGACACAAGCATAGAGGACTGGTAGGTCTTCCTCCCAAAAAAGTCTAAAGTCCTAGCTTCTTGCCCTGGGGGTGCCGAGGCGAAATCTCTAGTACTTCTGGCACTCTTGAGAGCAGAATCCACAACCGCAGAGTTGTGAGGTAACTGCGACCTCATCAACTCAGGTTCTCCATGGATCCGATACTGGGACTCTGCTTTCTTGGGGATGGTGGGATTACATAAAGGTTTCATCCAGTTCCTCAGCAATGTCTCCTTGAGGACATTATGCAGAGGGGCAGTGGATGACTCTTTAGGTGGCGAAGGATAGTCCAGGACCTCGAGCATCTCAGTCCTGGGCTCATCCTCATTTACCACAGGGAAAGGAATGCCCATAGACATTTCCCGGACAAAGGAGGAGAAGGACAGACTCTCCGGCGGATAAAGCTTCCTCTCAGGAGAAGGAGTGGGATCAGAAGGAAGACGACAAGACTCCTCGGAAGAGAAATATCTGGGGTCCTCCCCTTCATCCCAGGGGGCATCCGCCTTGGTATCGGACAAAAGTCCACGAACTACAGTCCGAAACCACGCTCATCTCGACGTCGAGGAACCATGTCCTCGATGACGATGTCGAGAGGTCAACTCCCCTGCCAGCAGCGATGAAGCTCCCTCCATCGACGTCGACGGAGAATCAACCTGGGTGGCAGCCGAGGCCGATGCCGCAAGCGGTACCGGCATCGGGGATCTCACCACAGGCACAGAGCCAGCAGCCACTTGCATTGACGGTACCGAGGGCACAAGCACCCCCCCCCCCCGGTACCGGAACAGAGCGCTGCAGCAGCCCTTCCAGAAGCCCTGGAAGAATGGCTTGGATGCTCTCCTCCAGAGTCACTGTCGAGGAAGGCTGGGAGACCGGTGCCGGAGTCGACGTCAGAATCTGCGAAGGTCTGGGAGACGGTACCGGGCTGTCTGGAGATCAACGCATCGACACCTCCTGGATGGAGGGTGAGCAGTCCTCCCGGCGTCGACGATTTCCCGGTGCCAAATCCCTTGACACCCCAGAGCTCCCATACCATGGCTCGAAGGAGACTGGTGCCGATGCTTCTTCGCCTTCGCTCGAAGCACATCACTGGTACTCCTCGGTACCGACAAGGAGGACGTGGAATCCACACGCCTCCTCGGGGTCAGATCCGACATGGGTCGGTCCCGGGGGGCCTGCTCAGTAGGAGCCTTCGAGACAGGTGGAGACCCACTCGACGGCCCACTACTCCCAGCTACAGGTGAAGTCCGGACAGCCATTACCTGCGCTCCCGATGTCGATGCCATCACCGGTGCCGATATCGATGCCGACACCGACTTCGGTACCGCTATCGATGTCGATGCCGAGGAATCAGTTGGAACTCAAAAAAGACAGTCCCGAAGAGCTCTTCTTCTCGACGCCTGTGTCTGCTTTTTCAAGCTAAGACACAATTTGCAGGCTTCTGGGCGATGGTCAGACCCAAGGCACTGTATACACCAGGAGTGCGGGTTAGTGCTCGAGATATTCTGGCACCAAGCACACTTCTTGAAGCCACTGGGAGGCTTCGAGGACATCAGCGGAAAAATCGCGGTGGCGAAATCAAACGGCTTGATTGTGCCAACAAAGGGCACAAAAAGGGGAACTACGGACAGGCGGCCAAAAAGGCCGCAACGGAAATCGAAAGGAAACTTACCAGGGCAAAAAACTAAGAAAAAACGTTTTGGGTTTTTTTTTTAACTAACTGGAAAAAAGAAGAAAAGGGCGACCTAAAACAAAATGAAAACAATAAATGCTACGAAAGGACACCAAAGTTTTTCCTGGGACCTGCGAGAGAGCGACCGATGCGCAGCCACTCTCTACTGTGGAAAAGAAACTGAGACAGGAACGGATGCGTGCGGGCGAGAAGATGGCCGCGCATGCGCAGTGTGTCCGTTCCATGCTCTACTGGCTGTCGCAAAGAGTTTGAAGATTTTGCTGGAAAATCTACATTTCTGGGGTCGCCATGGATGCCGACCCACATGTGAGAACAAGCATTTCAAAAGATTCTCCGCATAATTGCTATCTAACATGCAAACTTCAAAATATACCTGTCTTAGACACTAATACTAAACCTCAGCCTTCACCCTTAATAATAACCTCATTACATAGTCAAATACTTTATAAAAAGCCACTTTTTCAAACAATGATGAAACATCATATAATTTGTTCTCTCTCTCTCAAATCTCCTGGAATAAAGTTCTATAATTCAGCCCCTTTACCCAATAGTGTCCATTGTTCTGTACCTACCAATCAACAAACATTTCTCAATAGTCTAATTAGTTTCAAATCATGGATAGATCATAAATTTCTGTGAGGGGTTTATATTGCTGTAAGCTAATATATCAAAGTAGTAATAAACTGGTATATACATGTCCAAACTCCGTCCAAGAATACCAGATATCAGAGAAAATCAAAATGATGCACTCTTACAATCTAATTATTCTATCATTTCTTCATCAAATTTTATCAACATTTTTTTAAACAATTTTTACTTTCTTACTTTGGGAGAAAAAGACCCCAGAGACCTCTAAGAAGCATTTATCAATTTTTCTGCCTTCCACCAACAGGTCCAATTCTCAATCATCAGTCTTAAAAACTCCCTCAATTTGTATTAATTTTTCAAAATCTCTTGTAAACATTTTTCAATCTCCAAAAATTACTTCTATGCAGTTAAAAATGGAGAAAATCATTTATTAACAACTGAAATATGATATATTGAGCACTTATCTTTGTGGTGGTGGAAGTGATATGACTCCGCCATTATAAATAGTGAACACGTCTGACATAATGATGCCATTTTGTTTTGAATGCAGTGTATGGCGGTAAGTGTCTCATGAAAAGCATTGAATGTGGAAAGACAAAACGAGCATCTTCTAACATTTTGTTTTTATTTTTTCAGAAATGTGAAGCATTAAAACTCAATGTTAATTGTACCAGCCCCTGAAGAAACCAGATTATTTGCATGCTTCCTAGAGGTCTCTGAGGTGTTTTCTCCAGAAGTAAAAACTGGTACAAAATTGATAAAGATTAATGAAGAATTGATGAAATAATTGGATTGTAAGTGTGGATAATTTTGATTTTCTTGGACAACTGTTATTGTTGGGCAGGATTTATATTATCACAAAATCATAACGAATATTAAAAATAAAAATTTGAGCTTTAAAATTCAATTCTGGCCAGCAATGGCAACCAGTGAAGTTGAATCAGACAAGGTGTCAAATGGTCATATTTTCTTCCTCCCAAAATTAACTTGGCTGCTGCATTCTGAACTTCCTGCAACCTATCTAGTTGCTTTCAAGGAAGACACATAAAAATTACATTGCAATAATCTAGTGTAGTAATAATTAGTGGCAGAATTATCAATTGAAAATGATTCACTTCTGCGTACCATTTCAATGTTCATAGCATCTTCAATTAAAAAAAAATTATATTGTAGTACTAAAGTGAGACTTCATAATTAACCCAAATACAAAATGGCAGATTTGGTGGGCTTGGATGGAAGAGGAGATTCAACTTACTACTGCCTCCATAAAGTCTCTTGGAAGACAGATATTCTACAACCATTGTAACATACCACCCCCAAAATGCTTACTACGTTTTCTGCAATAAAAAGAGTCTATCTTCTCTTAAACGTTTTCTAGCTGTAACTGCAATAATTTCTTTGACAATCACAGGAAATTCACAGAAGTCATGAGATTCTGATAGAAGAAGACAAGGAAAAAGAGAAGTATACAGAGAGGGAGAGCTGTCACCATTGCTTGTCACCTCACTCCTCTTACCTTATCCTGGTACTGCCTCTTCACCACTTTAGCTTCCAAATATTTTTTGCATAGTGAGTCAGCTTGTGTTTGATTTAGATCCTTTTCCAGATAGATGCACAACTGGTTCATGAAAAACCACCCAGGAAACCGAGGGCATTTCATATGAATATACACTGCAGAGTGGAAATATAATACAGAGAAATAACATATTAGAAGGAAAGTAACAAGGCATTATCAAACTTGTATATGAGAACTTTGATTCTCAAGCACAAAAGATAAAATTACTTGAAATTGCTATCTTGTTATATGGTTAGGTTGAAAAAATATTAGAGGTTCAATAAATGCAAATTTCACTGTGAATTGCTTGTTACTTGTTGATTTATATTAACATTCGAACCCTCTTGTTTTGAAGTCACTCATAATTTTCTTCAACTTTAAAAGCATCCCGAATGATTCGCACAAAGTTAACCATCCTGGATTTCTCAGTCTCTTTTCTCAGTCTCAATACTGGTCATGTTTCAAAATTCTTCATCAGGAGACCTCACTTAAAATACTTGATAAACAGCTTCCAAAATCGAATGGACCATCCTGTGCCACTTTCCTCTGACAAATTGATTTTTCCTTTTAAACTCTTTTCTCCCTCTCTGCCCAATCAAATATCACCCTTTCTCACCCTTCTCCTTGTTTTTGCTGTTCATTTATCTATCAACTTTTCATCGCCTTCTATCACCCCCTAACTTTCCTATTTCCCATCTCATTTCTTCCACACCTTCCTTTTCCCTTCCATATTTCATCTACTCCCCCCATTACCACATTTCTATTTCTGTACTCATTATTTATTTATTTATTTGTTTGTTTGTTCTAATACCCCACATTATCCAAAAACTAGTTTCAGTTCAATATGGCTTACAAATAACAATTTTATACAATTACAAACATAAACCACAGTAGATAATATAAACAATTAACACATTTCTTGAAGAGATAGGTTTTTAGTTTTTTTGGAATTGTAGGTAGTTTTTATCCTCCTTTCACTCATCTCCTTGCCACCCCATCTCTTTGACATCTCCCACAGGATTCCACCATTCTCAGCATTTCCCTCCTTCCACCCTTGTAGCCCAGCATCTGCTCCCTCTATCCCTCACCCTCATAACCTGATAGCTCCTTGGCCCCTCCACACCACCTTTCAACATCTCTCGTTCTCTCTTCCCTCCTACCACCCACCTTTCTGGAGTCCAGCATCTCTCCCTCTCTTTCCTGCTCTCCTCCCCTGTGATCCCACATCTCTCTATCTCTTCCCTCCCATAGTCCAGCATCTCTCCCTCACTCCCTTCTGCCTCTAATCCAGAATTGCTACCCCTCTATCCATTCCTCCCTCCTATTGTCCCCCTGCCCGCAGACCAGAATCTCCTTCCTTCCCTCCCTTCTCCCCCCTCCCTGGTCTACTTTAATAAGTGTCTTTCTTCATAGGGGCCATTGGCAGTGGCAGCCAGGGGTGGCCCAAGGAAATCTGAGGCAGGGATGAGATGGCGCCCGAGTCCAACATCTTTCCACACCCTCTCTGCCAACTCCCCCCACCAGCCGCAGTCTGGCATCTCCACCATCCTTCCTCAACCCCCCACCACCCTTCCCAAGCATACCTTCCTTTTTGTTGTTTTCAAAAGTTGACAGCAGCAGTGATCCCCATATGCTGCCCTGCCGCTGACACCAGGTCTCCTCTGTACTGCAGCCTGCCTCCAAGGAAACAGGAAGTTACATCAGAGAGGTGGCCCGAAGTACAGAGGAGATGCCAGTGCCAGTGGCAAAGCAGTGTATGGGGATCGCTACCACTGCCAACTTTTGAAAAATAAAACAACAAAAAAAAGGTAGGCTGGGGAGGGTTGTTGAGGAAGGAAGGTGGGGGGGGGGGGGGGGGAAGATGCCGCTCCATAAAGAGTGCCACCTGAGGTCCCTGCCACAGTTGGCCTAATGGTAGGGCTGCTACTGTTGGCAGTGATTCGCATATGCTGTCTGCGGCTGACCCTGAAGCCACCCCTCTGCTGCATTTCTCCCAGGCAGAAACATAAAGTTGTGTCAGAGGGGGTGGGACATAGCAGAGGAAAGGTTTCCAGGTTAGCCATAGCCAGCATGAGTGAATCAATTCTGTTGTTGGCAACCTCCATGAAGGAAGACACCTGTTAAGATAGATTAGGGGAGAAGGATGGAGATGTTGGATCACAAGGGCATTCCATAGCTGTGGAGCTCAGTTTGCCTTTCACTATACTGGCACGGACAACCCTGCTGGGTAAGCCTGAACAGAAAGTGGGTGGGCCCAGGCCCAGCTGGGCCCACATGTGACTATGCCACTCCTTTTGATACTGTGGACCACAACATTATGGTAACACAATTGGCAAAAAAACAGGTATCAGTGGCATAGTACTTGCATGGTTTGATCCTATCTGTCAAATAGGCAATAGTCCATAGTGTTTGGCAGCACCTCATTACCACCATTGGCGCTAACCTGTAGGGTACCACAACAATTACAATACTATTACCTATTTAGTTTAATATCTACCTCAAACCACTAGCTGGGCTGATTGTTGATAAGAACAGAAGAACATAAGTGTTGCCAAAGTCAGACAGACCGAAGGTCCATCAAGTCCAGTATCCTGTTTCCACAGTGACCAATCCAGATCACAAGTACCTAACAAGATCCTAGAATAGTAAAATAGATTTTATGCTGCTTATCCTAGACATAAGCAGTGGATTTTCCCCAAGTCCAGCTTAATAATGGCTTATGGACCTTTCTTTCAGGAAGTTATCCAAACCTTTTTTTAAACCCTGCTAAATTAACTACTTTTACTACATACTCTGAAAACAAATTCCAGAGTTTAGGTACACATTGAGTAAAGAAATAATTTCTCTGATATGTTTTGAATTTACCACTTAACAGTTTCATTGCATGTCCCCTAGTTCTGGTATTTTTGGAAAGAGTAAACAAGTGATTCATATCCACCTATTCCATTCCACGCATTATTTTATAGACCTCTATCATATCTCCCCTCAGCCATCTTTTCTTCAAGCTGAGCAGCCCTAGCCACTTTAGCCTTTCCACATATGAATTCGTCCCATTCCCTTTATCATTTTCGACACCCTTCTCTGTACTTTTTCTAATTCCATTATATCTTTTTTTGAGATGCAGTGACCAGAATTGCAAAATATTTGAGGTACAGTCGCACCATGGAGCAATACACAGGCATTATAACATTCTCATTTTTGCTTTCCATTCCTTTCCTAATAATACCTAACATTCAATTTGCTTTCTTAGCCGCCGCCACACACTAAGCAGAGGGTGTCAAAGTATCATCAACAATGACACCTAGATCCTTTTCCTGGTTGGTGACTTCTAATGTGGAACCTCGCATCACATAGCTATGGTTTGGGTTCCTCTTTCCCACATGCATCACTTTTCACTTGCTCACATTAGTCAACTACCATTTGGATGCCTAGTTTCCCAGTCTTGTAAGGTCCTCTATATCTATGCAGATATAGTGCAACTACTATACATCTTGAACTTATTTACAGCCCTGAATAAACTATCTGTTTAACAGCAATCTGACCACCTCAGAATTAGTCCCAGATATTCAAAGCCAGGCCATGTCCGGGCACCAGCACTGAATATCCAGGAGTAATAACACTTTTTCTGGCCACCGGGGTGTAAGCAGGGCCTGGTCAATATTCAGGCTGAATATCAGCCAGAATCTAAATAAGTACTTCTTTCACTCCTGACTCCCCCCCCCCACCCCTCAATTCCTATCTTTTTAGAAGAAGATCCAAGTCCCACCCCTATACTTATAATCAGTTGTGCTGAATATACATTTATATAGTTACATATAATTCTCCGAGGACAAGCAGGCTGCTTGTTCTCACTGATGGGTGACGTCCACGGCAGCCCCTCCAATCGGAAACTTCACTAGCAAAGGCCTTTGCTAGTCCTCGCGCGCTGATGCGCACCGCGCATGCGTGGCCGTTTTCCCGCCTGAACCGGCTCGAGTTCGTCAGTCTTCTTTTGTCCGCGCTCGGGACGGTCGTGTTTTGTGCCGTTTCGCGACCCTCAAGTTGACCCTCGCGCGTCTTCGTGTTTTTCTTTGCTAAAAAAAAAAAAAAAAAAATTTAAAGAAGACCTTTACGGTCTTTTCCCCTTTTCCCGTGTTTCCAGTTTTTGCCCCGCTAAGTTTCCTTTCGTTTTCGGGGTAGGCCTTTTTCAGGCCTCGGTTCGGGTTTTTTTCTCTCCCTATTTTGGTGCCTTTACCGCCATTACGAGTTTTGTTTTCGCCGGCGTGATTTTTCCGCCCATGTCATCGAAGTCTTCCAGCGGCTTCAAGAAGTGCACCCAGTGCGCACGGGTAATCTCGCTCACTGATAGGCACGCGTCATGTCTTCAGTGTCTGGGGGCTGGGCACCGCCCACAGGCCTGTAGTCTTTGCGCCCTTTTACAGAAAAGGACTCAGGTAGCGAGATTGGCCCAGTGGAACGTGTTGTTCTCGGGCTTTTTGTCGGCAACAGCACCGGGGGCATCGAGTGCATCGACGTCGACAGCTTCAAGACCTTCGACCTCGGCATCGACTACATCGACTGCATCGAGGCATCGACCCTCTGCATCGTCAGTACCAAGACATCGATAGGCTGTGTCGGCGGTACCGGGACCTCCACTAGTGCTGATGTCGTCGGACGGTGGTGCTTCGACTGGAGTGCAGGTGAGGGCTGTCCATTCCCCTGCTGGTGGCGGTGAGCCTTCGGGTGGGTCTCCCCCTACCCTGAGGGCTCCTGCGGTACAGCCCCCCCGAGACCGACCTTCTTCGGCCTCGGCCCCGAGGAAGCGACGGCTGGATTCTACGTCCTCCTCGTCGGTACCGGGAAGTTCCGGTGACATGCTTTGTTTGAAAAAGTCAAAGAAGCATCGACACCGGTCTCCTTCCCGCATCGGTACCGAGAGCTCTGGGTCGCCAAGGGAGTCGGCACCCAGTAGGCATCGGCACCGGGAGGACCGCTCACCCTCTGTTCAGGAGGTGTCGATGCGCTCCACCTTGGACAGCCCAGAACAGCCTCCACGCCCAGAACAGACTCTGACCTCGACGCCTGCATCGGCTTCCATGTCTTTCTCCACAGCCGCTCTGCACGAGAGTCTCCGGGCCGTTCTCCCAGAGATCCTGGAAGAGCTGTTGCGCCCTTCCCCTCCGGTACCTGGGGTGCTTGCGCCACCGGTACCGTCGAGTGAGGCGCCAGCTGGCCCCTTCCCCGGGGTGAGGTCTCCGACATCGGTGCCGCTTGCGGTACCGACTGCGGTCGACTCCCAGGAAGGCTCCCCGACGACGTCGGCGGAGGGAGCTGCGCCGGTGCTGGCGAGGGAGTCTACCTCTCGACGCTCCCACCGTGGCTGTGTTTCCATGGAGTTGAGTCGGGCACAGCTTCAGACACAGGTTCATGAACTTGTGTCTGATACCGATGGTGAGGCCTCGTGCGAGGAGGACCTCAGATATTTCTCTGATGAGGAGTCTGATGGCCTTCCTTCCGATCCCACTCCCTCCCTGAAAGGCAGCTTTCTCCTCCCGAGAGTCTGTCTTTTGCGGCCTTTGTCCGGGAGATGTCTACGGCCATCCCCTTCCCGGTGGTTGTGGAGGACGAGCCCAGGGCTGAAATGTTTGAGCTCCTGGACTATCCTTCTCCACCTAAGGAAGCGTCCACAGTACCCATGCATCATGTCCTAAAAAAGACATTGCTGGCGAACTGGACCAAGCCTCTAAGTAATCCCCACATTCCCAAGAAGATCGAGTCCCAGTACCGGATCCATGGGGACCCAGAGCTGATGCGCACTCAGTTGCCTCACGACTCTGGTGTGGTAGATCTGGCCCTAAAGAAGGCTAAGAGTTCTAGGGAGCATGCTTCGGTGCCCCCGGGCAAGGACTCTAGAACCTTAGACTCCTTTGGGAGGAAGGCCTACCATTCTTCTATGCTCGTGGCCAAAATCCAGTCTTACCAGCTCTACACGAGCATACATATGCGGAACAATGTGCAGCAGTTGGCGGGCTTAGTGGAGAAGCTCCCTCCTGAGCAAGCCAAGCCATTTCAGGAGGTGGTCAGGCAGCTGAAGGCGTGTAGAAAATTCCTGGCCAGAGGGGTATATGATACCTTCGATGTCGCGTCCAGGGCCGCTGCTCAAGGTGTGGTGATGCGCAGACTCTCATGGCTGCAGTGCCTCCGACCTGGAGAATAGGATCCAGCAGCAGATTGCGGACTCCCCTTGCCGAGCGGACAATATTTTTGGAGAGAAGGTCGAACAGGTGGTAGAGCAGCTCCACCAGCGGGATACCGCTTTCGACAAGTTCTCCCGCCGGCAGCCTTCAGCATCTACCTCCTCTGGTAGACGTTTTTATGGGGGAAGGAAGACTGTTCCCTACTCTTCTGGTAAGCGTAGGTACAATCCTCCTTCTCGACAGCCTGCGGCACAGGCTAAGCCCCAGCGCGCTCACTCTCGTCAGCAGCGTGCGCCTCAGCAAGGCCCAACGGCTCCCCAGCAAAAGCAGGGGGCGAGCTTTTGACTGGCTCCAACAGAGCATAGCCAACATCAACGTGTCAGTGCCAGGTGATCTGCCGGTCGGGGGGAGGTTGAAAGTTTTTCACCAAAGGTGGCCTCTCATAACCTCCGACCGTTGGGTTCTTCAAATAGTCCGGCAAGGATACACCCTCAATTTGGCCTCCAAACCTCCAAATTGCCCACCGGGAGCTCAATCCTACAGCTTCCAGCACAAGCAGGTACTTGCAGAGGAACTCTCTGCCCTTCTCAGCGCCAATGCGGTCGAGCCCGTGCCATCCGGGCAAGAAGGGCTGGGATTCTATTCCAGGTACTTCCTTGTGGAAAAGAAAACAGGGGGGATGCGTCCCATCCTAGACCTAAGGGCCCTGAACAAGTATCTAGTCAAGGAAAAGTTCAGGATGCTTTCCCTGGGCACCCTTCTTCCCATGATTCAGGAAAACGACTGGCTATGCTCTCTGGACTTGAAGGACGCCTACACGCACATCCCGATACTGCCAGCTCACAGACAGTATCTGCGATTTCAGCTGGGCACACGTCACTTCCAGTACTGTGTGCTACCCTTTGGGCTCGCCTCTGCGCCCAGAGTGTTCACGAAGTGCTTGGCTGTAGTAGCAGCGGCGCTTCGCAGGCTGGGAGTACACGTGTTCCCCTATCTCGACGATTGGCTGGTGAAGAACACATCCAAGGCAGGAGCTCTACAGTCCATGCAGATGACTATTCGCCTCCTGGAGCTACTGGGGTTTGTGATAAATTATCCAAAGTCCCATCTTCTCCCAGTACAGAGACTCGAATTCATAGGAGTTCTGCTGGATTCTCGGACGGCTTGTGCCTATCTCCCAGAGACGAGAGCCAACAACTTGTTCTCCCTCGTCTCGCGGGTGCGAGCGTCCCAGCGGATCACAGCTCGGCAGATGTTGAGATTGTTGGGCCACATGGCCTCCACAGTTCATGTGACTCCCATGGCCCGCCTTCACATGCGATCTGCTCAATGGACCCTAGCTTCCCAGTGGTGTCAGGCTGCTGGGGATCTAGAGGACGTGATCCACCTGTCCACGAGTTTTCTAAAATCTCCTGGAGTTACAAGCGGTCTGGAATGCTCTGAAGGCTTTCAGAGATCGGCTGTCCCACCAAATTATCCAAATTCAGACAGACAACCAGGTTGCCATGTATTACATCAACAAGCAGGGGGGCACCGGATCTCGCCCCCTGTGTCAGGAAGCCGTCAGCATGTGGCTCTGGGCTCGCCTTCACGGCATGGTGCTCCAAGCCACATACCTGGCAGGCGTAAACAACAGTCTGGCCGACAGACTGAGCAGGATTATGCAACCTCACGATTGGTCGCTCAACTCCCGAGTAGTGCGCCAGATCTTCCAGGTGTGGGGCACCCCCTTGGTAGATCTCTTTGCATCTCGAACCAACCACAAGGTCCCTCAGTTCTGTTCCAGGCTTCAGGCCAACGGCAGACTGGCATCGAATGCCTTCCTCCTGGACTGGGGGGAAGGTCTACTGTATGCTTATCCTCCCATACCTCTGGTGGGGAAGACTTTGTTGAAACTCAAGCAAGACTGAGGCACCATGATTCTGATTGCTCCGTTTTGGCCGCGTCAGATCTGGTTCCCTCTTCTTCTGGAGTTGTCCTCCGAAGAACCCTGGAGATTGGAGTGTTTTCCGACCCTCATCACACAGGACGAAGGGGCGCTTCTGCATCCCAACCTCCAGTCTCTGGCTCTCACGGCCTGGATGTTGAGAGCGTAGACTTTGCCTCTTTGGGTCTGTCAGAGGGTGTCTCCCGCATTTTGCTTGCTTCCAGGAAAGATTCCACTAAGAGGAGTTACTTCTTTCTATGGAGGAGGTTTGCCGTCTGGTGTGACAGCAAGGCCCTAGATCCTCGCTCTTGTCCCACACAGACACTGCTTGAATACCTTCTGCACTTGTCTGAGTCTGGTCTCAAGACCAACTCTGTAAGGGTTCACCTTAGCGCAATCAGTGCATACCATTACCGTGTGGAAGGTAAGCCGATCTCAGGACAGCCTTTAGTTGTTCGCTTCATGAGAAGTTTGCTTTTGTCAAAGCCCCCCGTCAAACCTCCGACAGTGTCATGGGATCTCAATGTCGTTCTCACCCAGCTGATGAATCCTCCTTTTGAGCCACTGAACTCCTGCCATCTGAAGTACTTGACCTGGAAGGTCATTTTCTTGGTGGCAGTTACTTCAGCTCATAGAGTCAGTGAGCTTCAGGCCCTGGTAGCCCAGGCCCCTTACACCTAATTTCATCATAACAGAGTAGTCCTCCGCACTCACCCTAAGTTCTTGCCAAAGGTTGTGTCGGAGTTCCATCTGAACCAGTCAATTGTCTTGCCAACATTCTTTCCCCGTCCTCATTCCTGCCCTGCTGAACGTCAGCTGCACACATTGGACTGCAGAAGAGCATTGGCCTTCTATCTGGAGCGGACACAGCCCAACAGACAGTCCGCCCAATTGTTTGTTTCTTTTGATCCCAACAGGAGGGGAGTGGCTGTGGGGAAACGCACCATATCCAATTGGCTAGCAGATTGCATTTCCTTCACTTACGCCCAGGCTGGGCTGGCTCTTGAGGGTCATGTCACGGCTCATAATGTTAGAGCCATGGCAGCGTCAGTGGCCCACTTGAAGTCAGCCACTATTGAAGAGATCTGCAAAGCTGCAACGTGGTCATCTGTCCACACATTCACATCTCATTACTGCCTGCAGCAGGATACCCGACGCAACAGTCGGTTCGGGCAGTCAGTGCTTCAGAATCTGTTCAGGGTTTAGAATCGAACTCCACCCCCCTAGGCCCATGTTTATTCTGTTCCAGGCTACACTCTCAGTTAGTTGGATAAGTTGTTAGGTCAATCTCAGTTATGTCCTCGCCGTTGCGAGGCCCAATTGACCATGTTTGTTGTTTTGAGTGAGCCTGGGGGCTAGGGATACCCCATCAGTGAGAACAAGCAGCCTGCTTGTCCTTGGAGAAAGCGAATGCTACATACCTGTAGAAGGTATTCTCCGAGGACAGCAGGCTGATTGTTCTCACAAACGCACCCGCCTCCCCTTTGGAGTTGTGTCTTCCCTTGTTTTGTCTTGCTACATATGGGACTGACGAACACGAGCCGGTTCGGGCGGGAAGACGGCCGCGCATGCGCGGTGCACATCAGCGCACGAGGACTAGCAAAGGCCTTTGCTAGTGAAGTTTCCGATTGGAGGGGCTGCCGTGGATGTCACCCATCAGTGAGAACAATCAGCCTGCTGTCCTCGGAGAATACCTTCTACAGGTATGTAGCATTCGCTTTAGTGGTTTTTTTGTAGAAAAAAAGGTGCCGGTACTCATTATGGATGGGGGTCACCACATATGGCTCCACCCCATTATAGCCACACCCATATTAGCCACACCCCTTATACCAGCCATAGCGCATATAAACAGACATCATTGAAAATATTATACTAGTATAGGAGAAAAAAATAACGTGATTTTTTTCACTGTAAATAATTTCTGTAAGCTGTTACAGCTCCAGTATACCCAGTGCAAAATAAGACAGCAGATGTAAATTCTCAAATTGGACATATTCCAAACACTAAAATGAAAATAAAATGATTTTTTCTACCTTTGTTGTCTGGTGACTTTGTTTTTCTATCCATATTGGTCCCTGTCTCTAATTCTGCTGCTCTCTATCTGTTCTCCTAACTCCGTTTCCAGGGCTTGCTTTCCATTTATTTCTTTACTTTCCTCCTTTCTTCTTCATTTCTTACCCTACATCCATAAGTAAAAGCTGGGTCTTCCTCCGTGGAATTGACTGGAGAAGGTATAACGTGGATCCAGCTTTTGCCTATTTTCTCCATCCATGTGCAGTTGTTCTCCTCTCTTCCCTTTCCCTTATCTCCATCCATCCATGTGCATCTTCTTTTTTCTTTCCTCCCCTCCATCCATGTCCAGCACTTCTCCTCTCTCCACACCTCCATCAATGTCCAGCATTTCTCCTCTCTCTTTCCTCCCTTCCCTGTATCCATATAAAGCAATAATTCTCTCCCCCTCTCCTCCATCCAAGTCAAGCATTTCTCCTGTCTCCCCGCCAACTCCTCCATCCATCCATGTCCAGCAATTCTCCTCTATCTCCTGCTCTCCTCTCCATCCATTTCCAGCATTTCTCCTCTGTTCCCTGCCCTCCCATCCTGTCTCCTCTCTCCCCTGCCCTCCCCTCCCATCCATGTCCAGCGATTCTCCTCTCCCCTGCCGTCCCCTCCCATCCATGCCCAGCGATTCTTCTCTCTCCCCTGCCCTTCTCTCCCATCCATGTCCAGCAATTCTCTCTTCCCTGCCCTCCCCTCCCATTCATGTCCAGCATGTCTCCTCTCTCCCCTGCCCTCCCCTCTCATCCATGTCCAGCGATTCTCCTCTAACCCCTGTCTCCTCCCATCCATGTCCAGTGATTCTCCTCTCCTCTCCCCTGCTCTCCCCTCCATGTCCAGCGATTCTCTCTTCCCTGCCCTCCCCTCCCATCCATATCCAGCATGCCTCCTTTCTCCCCTGCCCTACCCTCTCATCTATGTCCAGCAATTCTCTTCTTCCCCCTGTCCTCCCCTGCCATCCATTTCCAGCGATTCTCTCTTCCCTGCCCTCCCCTCCCATTCCATCCACGTCCAGCATGTCTCCTCTCTCCTCTGTCCTCCCCTCCAGTCCATGTCCAGCGATTCTCCTCTCTCCCCTGCCCTACCCTCCTATGTTCAGCAATTCTCTCTTCCCTGCCTTCCCCTCAAATCCATGTCCAGTGATTCTCCTGTCTCCCCTGCCCTCCCCTCCTATCCATGTTCAGCAATTCTTTCTTCCCTGCCTTCCCCTCAAATCCATATCCAGCGATTCTCCTCTCTCCCCTGCCCTCCCGTCCCCTCCATGTCCTGTGATTCGTTCAAGCCCCCCCCCCCCCCGCCCTCCCTCAGCTCCCCAACTTTCCATTCATGCACCCGTGTTACCTCACTAATGTAATTTCCTTTCCACGAGGGCGGGACGCACTGAGAGGGAAGGGAAGTGATGAGGAGGTGAGTCTGCCTGGCTGCTGCTTTTACTGCCGGTTTGCCGCGACTTCGGGTAAATTAAAGATTTCAAAGCAGGGAGCATGGGTGCACGAATGGAAGGGAGTGGGCAGGTGAGCTGAACCTCACAAAAAAGGTGCTGGTACACCATACCGGCACGTACCGGCACAAAAAAAGCACTGCATATAATATATCAGCCGTGACCCACATAAGTAGAGATGGCCAACAGTAGTCCAGTCAGACTTGGATATTCAATTCTGGTGCCTGAATATGGCCTGGCATTGAATATCTAGGACTAATTCTGCCCGAGATGGGTCTAACTTGCCAGTGACTGTCAGCATTAAAATAAACAACAACAAAAAACACTGACCGCCACCAACTAAATTGAACTGGCAAGAACATACTACTTCTACAATTTGACATGTCTAGCGCCTTCGACATGGTTGATCATGGAATACTACTACATATCCTCGAGTACTTCGGAATTGGAGGCAACGTTCTCAACTGGTTCAAGGGGTTCCTAACCAGACGATCATACCAAGTGACATCTAATTCGACTACATCAGCCACATGGACACCTGAATGCGGAGTTCCACAGGGATCCCCCCTCTCACCGACCTTATTCAACTTAATGATGATACCCTTGGCTAAACTATTATCAAACCAAAACCTCAACCCATACATATACGCAGACGACGTAACGATCTACATCCCATTCAAACAAGATTTAAAGGAAATTTCCAATTACATCAACCAGAGTCTACACATCATGCATTCATGGGCGGATGCATTTCAGCTGAAACTCAATGCAGAAAAAACCCAATGCCTAATACTCACCTCTCAACATAACACGAACAAATTCACCACCATTAACACACCAAAACTGAATTTTCCAATCTCAGACACCCTAAAAATTCTTGGAGTTACCATTGATCAACACCTAACACTAGAGAATCACGTGAAAAACACAACCAAGAAGATGTTCCACTCAATGTGGAAACTAAAAAGAGTAAGACCTTTCTTCCCAAGGACCGTCTTCCGTAACCTGGTACAATCAATGGTACACAGTCATTTAGACTACTGCAACGTACTCTACGCTGGCTGCAAAGAGCAAATAATCAAGAAACTTCAGACAGCCCAGAACACTGCAGCTAGACTCATATTCGGTAAAACAAAATATGAAAGTGCTAAACCCCTACGGGAAAGGCTGCACTGGCTACCTCTTAAACAACGCATCACGTTCAAAATATGTACTCTAGTTCACAAAATCATTCACGGAGATTGATAGACTTACCACCCAGGAATGCTAAAAAATCATCCTGCACATTCCTTAATCTTCACTTCCCCAACTGCAAAGGTCTAAAGTACAAACTTAACGCATGCGTCAACCTTCTCCTACTGGAACGCACTGCCGCGCAACTTAAAAACGATCTATGAACTAACTAACTTCCGCAAACTACTGAAGACCCATCTCTTTAACAAGGCATACCACAAAGACCAACCAATGTGATCTCCTCCACATATATCCAGAACTGTCTTATAATATTTGCTTGTTATACTAATATCATGCTTTATCATTATCATGTTACCCAAGATACTTCTGTAATACTAAATGTCTATTCTCTTATATATTTCCACTATCCATGATGTATTGTAAGCCACATTGAGCCTGCAAAAAGGTGGGAAGATGTGGGATACAAATGCAATAAATAAATAAATATTGTCATGATAGAATTTTATGTTTCAACTGTTTTAGTGACACCTCAATATGGTACAGCACAATAGTATAAGCAGTATTACAGAACGTTTCTAACGTACAATACATAAATCTCCTAAAATTTAACCAGGGTCAAACTTTTATTTTTTATCCCTCCACTCTACTACTACTACTACTACTTGACATTCCCCCCTCCCAGTCTCCACCCCACTCCCAGTTGTGTTTCGCAGTTATAGGAGCATAGTGTTGATGTACTGGATAGGCTGTGACATGCAACTATTCGTGACTCTCTGTGTGCCTAAACATCATCCATCTACTCAATATCCAATCTCCATCAAAATGGGACTTCTCATTAGCCTAGAAATATCGAATCATGTTCATGATCCCTGCAGCGGTGACTTATTACCAGAGCCTTACCTCCACCATAACACCCTAACCCCCAAGTCTTCCAGTCCCCTCCCACATCTCTCCCCTAGCTACTCCCTCTCCTGCCTCCCTTCTACCTCCCTCCCCCCCCCCCCCCCCGGCAAGCAGCAAACGGTCCTGTCTCGCTCTCTAGTTCCAGGCCTCCTCCATTCCCCACCACTTCACTTCAGGCTTTATCAGGCATTGAGGAGCAAGCTACGCCCCCTTGGGCTAAGAGCTTGCAGATACGGCATCCAGATCTGGAGAAATTGTGCTCTGCGTTTGGGTGATCGCTTTGAATCTCTTGCTTCCCAAGAGGCCAATAGGTGCACTTGGTTTCACCAGTGCCCGTAGGCCGGCTCCTCTAGAGATGTCCAATATTGCATAATGCACTTCCGAGCTACCAAACTCAGTTTCCTGCATAGTTTTATAGCGGGGGCACGTAACGAGGCAAAGGCTCTTGGTTGATCCAGCAGAAACTGCCTATCCGTCCCTTGAATCTTATTCCCCAGTTGAATAAAAAACCTTTTACCCGCTGCCAAAATATGCGCACCTTGGGACCTTGCCATAAGGCATGATACAATGAGCTGGGACCCCTTCCACATTTGGAGCAAGCTGAACTGTCCAGCCCCTTCACATGAGCCAGCTGTGCTTTAGACATGTAGCCTCGGAGGACTAATCTATATCCGCATTCTCTCAGCCTTTCATCCTGTACTAGCATACGAATACCTTTCAGTGTAGCTGCCACATCCCAAGACGCTAGTGGGGACCCTATATCTTGTTCCCATTTGTGTTTAAGGGCTTCATATTGTCTCTTGGGTCGACGCCGGGCCAAGGCTGCGTACAGACCAGAGACCGAATACCTCTCTGTCAACAACTCCTCAAAAAAACCTCAAATTGTTTCCCCCATTCACCCCTTCAGAGCTGCCTGGTTTAGGGATTTCATATAGTGTGTAACCTGTGCATAGGCGAACCTATTGCCCCATGCTGCCCCCACCTTGTCCTGAACAGCGTTGAATGTTTGCATCTCCCCATTCTCCATTAGCAAATGTTCCAGTTTCGTGATGCCCAGCCCTTGCCACCTACCAAAGACCGGGTTGTCTAGTCCCGCTTCAAATACTGGGTTGCCTATAATCGGTATTTGATCAGTGACGTGTGGATGTCCTCCCATCTGCCTCATCCACCATTGCCACGTCTCTCTAAGAGGGTGAAGTAAAATGCTTGTTTTAAATTTGAATGGGATGAGGCTACGAGGTAAATGGAAAAGTGCCAGCACATCATAAGGCGCAAAGAAGGCCTTCTCAAAGGTTAGGGGTGTGTAATATTGCATATCATGAAAGAAATCCCCCAGATGTCGCATCAAGCATGCCTGGTTGTATAGGAACAAGTCCGGGAAGCCTATGCCTCCCTGCTTCCAGCTTCCTACTAACATGTCCTGTCTGAATTTTGGTTTCTTCCCTGCCCAGCAGAATCGACTAAAAAGGCGGGTCGCTCGTTTCAAATCATTCTTCGTCAAGCGGATTGGCAGTGTTTGTAAGACATATAGCCAGCGGGGGAACAACACCATCTGTATTAGGTGTACCTGCCCCATCAGAGACAAAGGGAGGTTCATCCAAGAGTCTAATTTGTTCCTAGTATGTTCTAGTAGGATCTTGACATTTAACTGATATAGGTCTGAGGTATTCATTGTGAGTCGAATACCCAAGTATTTGAAAGAGTCATTGGCCCACTTCAATGGGAACCCAGGTCTCCAGTCTCTCTGATTCACCGCTGGCGAGGCCAGAGCTTCAGACTTGTCCAAGTTTATTCTAAAACCTGCATAATCTCCGTATTCATGAAATGCCTCCAATAATGTGTCTAGCGACTCTCTCGGGTTCGTGAGATGTACCAGGAGATCGTCTGCAAATGCTGCAATCTTAAACATATGGGATCCCACTCTGACTCCCTGAATCATAGGATTTTCCATAATCTCTCTTATAAGGGGGTCTAAGGTCAGCACAAAAAGAAGGGGGGATAGTGGGCATCCCTGCCTCGTGCCCCTCCTAATAGGAAAGCTCTCCGACTCAAGCCCGTTTATCCACATTGTTGCACTAGGATTAGCATATAGGACTTGAATCGCTTCGACAAACCGCCCGGAGAAACCATAACATTCCAAGGTGTCAAAGAGGAAATCCCAGTGGACTTTGTCGAAAGCTTTTTCCGCGTCGAAGCTAACAAGCAACGACGCTGTGTTACCCTGTGAGCTTTGCTCCAATGATGTCAAGATCTTCCTCAAATTTTTGCTCACCGCCCTACCTCCCACGAAGCCAACCTGACTTTCATGTATCAATCTAGGCAACAGTCTTGCCAACCTGTTGGCCAAGATTTTCGCCAGCAGCTTGGCATCATAGTTCAATAAGGAGATAGGGTGGTACGAGGTCGGCTCTAAAGGGTCCCTCCCAGGCTTAAGCAAGACTATTATGTGGGCTCTGTTCAGATCGGGGGGCATTGCCTGTCTCTCTATTAATTGATTTAAAAATCTAGTAAGGACTGTTATAATGCCTCCCTCAATCAATTTATAGAATTCCCCTCGAAGGCCATCTGGTCCTGGGGCCTTTAACCGTGGGCTTCGTGTTATAGCCAAACTAACTTCATCTTCCGTTATTAATTGGTTAAGGCGGTCCAGCTCCTGTGTTGTGAGTCTTGGCAATGCTATGTTATCTAAGTACATCTGGCTAGGAAGGCCCTCTTCCTCTGGAGAGGCATATAGCCCCCTATAAAATGTCTGGAAAGTGTCACAAATTGCCCTATCTGTTGTGTGGAGACCTCCCCCTTTTTGCCGAAGTGCTAAGATGTTTCGAGTCCCACCCTGAGTAATTACTTTCGACATCAGTCTGCCCGTTTTATTACCACGTTTGTAAAGCATGTAGCGATAGTAGGTCTGGGACTTATGTGCCCTCCCCTGCAGCAATTCGTTCAAAGCGGTTTGAAGCTCTAGCACTTGTTGCTTGTCTCCTATCGCATGTGTGTCCCCATATCTCTTCCGCGCCTGACACAGCTGTTTACTGAGACGTAATATCTCTCTGTCCCACGTCTTCCTCACATAATGTGCGTGACTTATAATTTCCCCCTTGAGAACCGCCTTAGCCGCTTCCCAGAACAAAACAGGGTCTTCTAAGTGTTCTTGGTTATGTGTATTATATTCTGCCCAGCTAGCATGCAAGCGGCCCTTAAGCACTGGGTCAGAACTTAACTCCAGGGGGAATTGCCATCTATACTTCTGTTGGGCCATACCCCCAGGCATCCACTCGATTTTGACCCAGGCATGATCGGACACCGCATATGGTCCAATTTCTGCCATGGTCACCTCCCCAAACATCTGGCACGATGTCAGAATATAGTCAATTCGCGACTGAGTCGAATGGGCCCGTGAAAGGTGAGTATAATCTTTCTTGCCTGGGTGTAGCACCCGCCAGACATCAATGAGGTCTAACAACTGGCTCATCTGCAGAAGTCCTTTATTATTATAATAAGAAGCTGCCCCCGGGGCTGATCTGTCCAGAAAGGGGTCCCAAGCTGCATTAAAGTCACCCCCCACTACCATGGCTGCGTGCGATTGTTTTAACAGGAAATTGAGCAGGCTTTGGAAAAATCTCCGGTCGTAACTATTTGGGGCATATATATTGCACATTAGCAGTCTCTGCCGCCCGACGACCGCCTCTAGAATGACATATCGTCCTGCAGCGTCAATCAGAAGTGGTTTGATCGCTGAGGCTATGCCCTTTCTAAATAGCACCGCTACTCCTCCCTTTTTTCCTTGCGCATTCGCTGCAATACAGTTCCCAACCCACCATGTGCTGAGTTTGGCATGCTCGGTTTGGTCCAAGTGCGTCTCTTGTAGGAGTGCAATATCCGTTTTCTGCCTATTTAGCTGTTGTAATATCTTAGATCTTTATATGGGCGAGTTCACCCCGCCTACATTCCATGATATAATTCTTACTATTTTGCTACATATAATTGAATAGTTGATACCATGTGAGACTGCTTTTGTATGCCAAGAGAGCAGCCCAGCCTTTGCCCTCTCTGGCTCTTAGTTCCAACTTGTCCTCAAAAGCTCTGAATCCTGAGCCCAATCCAACTGTAGCCTGTTTCTTACCCTCAAAGCTCCTTTCATGGGAAATCAGGGATACTAGACCCCTAACAAATCCTTGTTGCCATCCCTTACCACTTTCCTTCTTAGAACTCATCCCCTGCTTACCTCTACCTGCTCTCCCCCCCCCTCCCACCTCCCCTCCCCCCCCCCCCCCCCCCCCCACCCCCCCCCCCGTCCCCTGTACCTGGGCCCACTAACTGGGACCATAACTTCCTTACATCCCTCCCTCGCTCCTCCCTCCTTCTAATGAAACAGTAAACAGAAAACAGTTCCCCCAAATATTCAGCTGGTCAAGAGTTGCAATGTCGTAGCCCCCTCATCAGGGCTTTACCTACTCCACTCTCCATCCATGTCCTCTGCAGGTGGATTTATCCAGCATCCAGGGACTATAACTTCGTAGCTGAAGCAGTCAAACAAAACAGTCTTTCTGTAACCAGGTAGTCCGCCTCCTTGGTGAACTAGTGCTGCTGCTTTAATAACTTAACTTAACCACCCAACTGGGTCAGTCCAAAAAATACTGTAATCTCTCCACATTCAAGTGTTCTCTCTCCTCTATGGTCGCCAAAGCTGACTTATCTGAATTAAGCAAAGACGCTCCTTGCATCTCTCCGTACTAGGCCACCGCCTCACGACTGTATCTCAACTCAGTAAATTATAATCCTCTCGCTGTTCAGCGCTCCTCAGGTGTTGTTGCCTCCAACTGCCTCAAGAAGTCCTGTGCCGCTTCAGCCGTTTCGTAGATTTTTGAGGTGCCATTATAGGTCACTCGCAATTTCGCGGGGTACTGCAGTGCAAATCTGATTTTTTTTGTGAAACAATTGTGAGCAGACCTCCGAGAACTTGTGGCGTTTAGCCGCCACCCCTGCAGAGTAGTCCTGAAAGCAGCGGATCGTTGACCCTTCATATGTTAAGGCATTGCCGGATCTGAGCTGTTGCAGTACCTCTTGCTTCTGGTCGTAGTTCAAAAAGCGCATTATCACCACCCGAAGTTTATTTGAACCAGTTGTTTTAGCTCCCAACCTATGCGCCCGGTCTATATGCAGGGGCCCCAGGGATTCTGGGAGATGTAGTTCAGCTGCGATCCACCGAGTCAGAAAAGCCTCCAAACCCCGTTCTCCAACACTTTCCGGCAGACCAATCATACGGATATTATTCCTCCTGGGCCTGTTCTCTAGGTCATCGATTTTGTCTTCCATCTCCTGCAGTTGCTTCTTCATGGAGGTCTGTGAGCCCTCTACCTGGGCCATTCTGCCTCAACTTCACCTACTCGCGTCTGGAATGCAGCACAGTCACGCGAAGGGTCAGTCAGCTGAGCCTGTACTTTCTCCAGCTTCGAGTCTATAGGAGATAATCGCCGTTCCAGCAAAGCCTCCATTATTGTAGACATTTCCGCCGTGATTACGGCGACCCACGCTGACGATATTGACGGGCTGGGCGGGCTTGCGGGCGGCGCCATCTTTTCTTCTCCTCCCCTGCCTCGGAGCTTATCTTTAAGCGCGGTCTTTGTCGCCATTTCACCACCGGACAGGCCGTGGATGTTTTCGCCTGCCACTGAGAGTCTTTCTGTTGCTGAAGATGCGGTTTGCACTCAGGGGGTTCCGTTTTTCAGGTTTTGGAGGAGGTCGGGAGCCGGAGAGGTCGCGAGTTTCAACCTCTCACGGACATGACGTCACTGGAAGCTCGTCATGATAGTATTTTATAAGTTACATGTGTATACCCACAGCCTGCTCATATTCCACCAATGTATATGTCAAACCTTGCAGTTATGTACTAAGGCACTTAGGTGTAACCTTATAGAATAGTGCCTAATGCACTTATGCATGTAACTGCCAATTTTGGCAACTCTGACACGTGTAAGTGGTGTATAAGTGTTGGCAAGGGAAAAGACCACCAAAGTGGAGGAAAAAAAACAGAATAGTATAAGAGAAGGGTCGATGAATGAGTCTCCCAACACTTAACCACTCATAATACTGGTGGATTCTAAAGAATGTTGTTTCTTGAAGAATAGCTAAGACCCGACACAGGACCATGTTTCAGCTTTAAAAAAGCCTGCTTCAGGGGTCAACATAAATATGTACAGAAACATAAAAACAGTGATCAACAAGAATTAATGCCAAAGCTATATATAAAAATGTAGACATGTGTAAAATTGTAATTATGCAAAACCATGGATATCACTAAATGAGTATCAGGCTTATTTTCGAAAGTGATCACCGGCCATTTCCCGACATAAGTCGGGAAATGGCTGGCGATCTCTCAAAAGTGGCGAAATTGGTATAATCGAAAGCGGCTTTTATGACAGCATCACCGATTTCCCATCGCCTTGCTGGCGAAAGTTCAAGGGGGCGTGTCAGCGGCGTAGCGAAGGCAGGACATGGGCAGGCATGGGCGTGACTACTAGATGGCCGGCTTTCGCGGATAGTGGAAAAAAAAGCGGCGTTAAGCAGTATTTCACCGGGTTTACTTGGTCCTTTTATTTTCATGACCAAGCCTCAAAAAGGTGCCCCAACTGACCAGATGACCAACGGAGGAAATGGGGGATGACCTCCCTGTAGTCCCCCAGTGGTCACCAACCCCCTCCCACACTAAAAAAACACAAATCAAAACCTTTTTTTACCAGCCTGTATGCCAGCCTCAAATGTCATACCCAGCTCCCTGACAGCAGTATGCAAGTCCCTAGAGCAGTTTTTAATGGCAGGCAGACCCACGTCCATCCCCGCCCCACCTGTTACACTTGTGGTGGTAAATGTTAAGCCCTCCAAGCCCCACCAAAACCCACTGTACCCACATGTAGGTGCCCCCCTTCACCCATAAGGGCTATGGTAATGGTGTAGAGTTGTGGGGAGTGGATTTGGGGGGCTCAGCACCCAAGGTAAGAGAGCTATGCACCTGGGAGCTTTTTTTGTATTTTTAAAAAATTTTTAGAAGTGCCCCCTAGGGTGCCCAGTTGGTGTCCTGACATGTGAGGGGGACCAGTGCACTACAAATGCTGGCTCCTCCCATGACCAAATGCCTTGGATTTCGCCGGGTTTGAGATGGCCGGCATTTGTTTTTCATTATCGCTGAAAAACAAAACCGGTGATCTCAAACCCGGCGAACTCTGGCATTTGGCCAGGCTAAACCGTATTATTGGAAAAAAAGATGGCCAGCCATCTTTTTCGATAATACGGTTCCGGCCAGCTGTTGCGCCACTGCCAAAATAGATCGCTGGCGAACTATTTCGCCGGCGACGTTTCATTATGCCCCTCCACGTAAACTAGGGTCAATGGCAAGTTTTTGAGTCCCTGCCAGTGGCCCAGGACTTTGTCAATCATACATAGTAATATAGTAGATGACAGCAGATAAAGACCTGGGAGAGATAACGTTTCTAGATGTAATGAAAGATTGCTTATTTGAGCAACTGGTCCAGGAACTGACAAGAGGGGGATGCATTTTAGATCTAGACCTTAGTGTCATGCAGGGCATAGTACAAGAGGTAACGGTGTTGGGTCCCCTGGGAAACAGTGACTATTACTTGCTCAAGTGTGAGATACTATCTGGAATGAAGCCACAAAGAAAATCTACTTTAGCTTCATTTAATTTACGAAAGGTTAACTTTAATAAAATGAGGAAAGTTGTTAAGAAGAAACTAAAAGAATCGGCTGCAAATGTTAGGAGACTAAGAGGGGCATTTTCGAAAGGTCGTCCAAGTATGAATGAGGACGCCCTCACGAAGTTGACCAGAATCAGGTAGGTATAATGGAAAAATAGTATGGATGTCCTTAGACATTCCATTATCACAGTTGAAAACGCCCAAATCAGGGATGCCCAAAGTATAGGAAAAATACTGCAAAGACGTCCTTAGTACAGTAACAAGGAGGCGTTTCTCACAGAACTGCTGAAGGACGTCCATCTTACTAGGCCAACCTAAGGACGGCGGCCCTGTAACAGGGACGTCCTTCGGCAGTTCTGTGAGAAACATGTCCTTGTTACTGTACTTTATACTTCTCAATGTTCCTTATATTTTCCCCGTACCTGCATATCCGCAACTACATGCACTGTACTTCCGGAACATGCAGCTATGAGAAATATAAGGAACATACATATTTTATTGTACATATATGAAGTTTGCACACTTGATAATGATCCATATAAGGAAGGCTCCGCACATGTGAGCTTAAATCCATAATTGTCTGATAACACACAGAAAAAAAAAAAATAAAAATAAAAGTCACAATTAATACCTTTATTTAAATTTAGATATTAGATATGTATCATATGTCAAAGAATAAAGTGGTTGCTCAAAGCATATACTAACCACAAACGCTCAACTGCAAAACACTATGCACAACTTTGTGCAAAAACACACTCAGAACCTTACTGTACCATAAATATTACACTGGGCAGAACCTAATACACCAATACAGAAAATGCAGACCGTCAACAATATGAAACAAGGGATCATAATATCACAATTCTCATGTAGAGCCACAAAACACCCTAATTCATGTTTAATGTGGGATAAAATGCCATAAATAAGTAAATAAATAGGTATCCCAGAAACTTATGGACGAGGCTATAGGGAAAGGAAGCTCTGCCACTTTATCTCTTGGTGGCCTCCATGTCAGCACTGGGCCTTGTGTCTGACTCTGTTTGGAAAGCCCTGCAGGGGGGTGATCACGTGGATTGGAAAGCTTATTATCAGAAGGGAAGCTTCTAGATCGTGCATTAATACCTGGTCACCTGTTAAGCATGTGTTGATCTAATCCATGCTTTGGAGGACAGAGGGGAAGGTGAAAGAGATGGAGGAAGAAACAGATCTTACCTTCTTTGTAATCCTCTTCTGGCTTGTTAAAAGATTTGGCACATTGTACATAGCTGGTTTTAGTTTCATTCTTCCTTCTTCTTGTACCTCTGCCACCTGTCCCGCGCTAATAAGCAATGATAGAAGAGCGCAGGACCCGACTCTACAGCATCGCTAGTGCTTCATGTGACGGTTCTGCCTCTTCAGATTTAAACATCCTGGACCAGCATAAGAAGCGCTAGCGGCACTGCAGAGAGCCGGGTCCTGCGCTATTCTATCGTTGTTTATGAGCGCGGGTCCAGCAGTAGCAGTGCAACGGGAGGAAGCCAAACTGCTGAAGAACTGAACAGGGGTGCATGGGAGGCGAGAGGACATGGGTCCGACAGGCTAGCAGCGCTGCAGAGAGCCGGGTCCTGCGCTATTCTATCGTTGTTTACGAGCGCAGGTCCGGTAGTAGCAGTGCAACGGGAGGAAGCCAAACTGCTGAAGAACTGAACAGGGGTGCATGGGAGGTGACAGGACGTGGGTCCGACAGGTAGGGAAGGTCAAGGTTCAGGTTGGGGAGGCTTAGCCTCCCCAAGCCTCTTATACGGGGTGCCTATGGGCGCATTCTTTTTCGCCACCACCTGCCCCCCAGGACTGTCTTCATCCAAGCCTGGTGTGAGATAAGGGACAGGTTGGGGAGGTAAGTGTTTACTCCCCCCCCCCCCCCCCACTCCTGGGCTATCAGGGCCCCCTCCTGTAGCTATGGGTTAAGAATGGGTGAAAGAGAAGCCTTGATGTTTGCTATAAATATAAAAGTCACTGCGGGAAGGCTATATGCATATATTCATTTGTGTCTACACTTGATGCTTTGATGTTTCTCTTATATATACTATCTGCTAACACATTTGCTTATTTCCGATCTGACGAAGAAGGGCAACCTTCGAAAGCTAATTAAGAAATGTATTAAGTTATGTCCAATAAAAAATGTATCATCTTATTTTCTTTTCCATGTTTTATTTTGTTTGATTTCTATTGATAACACTGATAGAAGTTGATTGTTATGTATACCTTTCCGTTATGCTCTTTTGGAATTGACGCTTCAAAATATAAATTTAAAAAAAATGAAAATTTCCTCCCAAAAGACTCCAAAGTCCTGGCATCCATCCCTGGAGGCATCAAGGAGGGAGTCTTGGAGCTTTCGGCTATTTTGAGAGCGGAATCAACCATCATAGAATAGTTGAAAATAAGTACAGATGAAGTAATGCAACCTATCCATAAGAAGGCTCCAGAAACAGGAAAGGGGATAGGATTTGATACACTACCTTTCTGTGGTTACAATCAAAGCAGTTTACATATTATATATTGGTACATCAGCTCAATACACAGGGTAAGTCCAGTTGCATCTCTCAGCAGCTGAGAGATGCAACTGGACTTACCCTTTGTATTGAGCTGATGTCCTCACCTTGATTGAGGAAAGCACCCTGCTGGTTTTTTACGTTTCAATCTCATGTCCTTCTTGGACTATTAGCCCCTGACGCAGCCCTTGTGGGCGAAACACAGTCTGTGTCAGGCGAATCTCTGAAAATAAAGTTTTGAACCATACCACTGATTGATCTGCTTTGTTTGTCTCCACAAACTATTCAAAATACAGCTGCTCATATAATTTGTAGAGCTTCAAGATATGATAAGGCTACGCCTTTATTATGTCAACTACATTGGATGCCGATCCATTTGAGAATTTCTTTTAAGGTTCTCATTCTTACATGCAAAGAGTTATATTTATCTACACCATCATACCTTGCAAATCTAACTATTCCATACACTCTGTCACAAACTTTATGTTCACTTACTGATAATAGGTTGGTAATCCATCCATCCAAACAATCAACGACCATCTACCATTCTGAAAAATGTTGAAGACCCATCTCTTCAAGAAAGCTTACCCTAATAACCCAACTTAACTTTTTAAGCCCACCCACACGATTCCTGCCCCAATGATTATTATACCTTTGACCATGTCTCACAGTCTTCTTATGCTCATTCCTCAATCTCTTCTCCATCCTTCCTACTCCTTACCCCAACCAATCTCTTCTCCTTTTGCACATGCTATCTTTGTTTACCTCTCCATGCTCAATTTACATATCCTCAAAACCCCACTACTACTATGTTTACTACAACTTGTAACATTCTCCTTCAAGACTTTATAATTCTATTTACTATGTAAGCTGCATTGAACCTGCTATGTGTGGGAAAGCGCGGGGTACAAATGTAATTAATAATCCTGTATAATAAAATGCACCTCCAACATTCTGAAGCCGAGAAAGTGAAGCCTTCAAGCCTTGAAGCATTCCTGCAATGTTCCAGAACTACGTGTCGTCAATTGAGGAGATGGAGCCTTACAGAGCGCACGAATGCTTCAAGGCTTGAAGGCTTCACTTTCTCACACACACACACACACACACACACTCTCTCTCTCACACACACAGACTCACACACACACTCTGTCTCTCACACCAGTGGCATAGCCAAGGGTGGGCTGGGGTGGGCCCAGGCCCACCCACTTTAGGTTCAGGCCCACCAAGTAGCAGCACACCTATAATGTGGCTGGCAGGGGCCCCAAGCCCCACCAGCCAAAACCTCCCAACAACTATTTGCTGCCAGTGAAAATCTGCATTTAAAAGGTATATGGGGGAGAGGGGATGTTTGAAAGACCATATGGCATGCAGGCGAGAGAGGGAGAAACCAAATCACTTGTAGGACAAGGCGGAGTTCTGCCCATCCACCTTGGGTCCAGGCCCACCCAAACTTGGGTGTCTGGCTACGCCCCTGTCTCACACACTCTCTCTCTATCTTTGACACAAACACACACACACACACACATTCTGTCTGTCTGTCTCTCTCTCGCTCATTCTCTCTCACATACACACTCCATCTCTCACCCACACACTCTCTCTCTCAAACATACACACTCTGAGGAAAGGGGGGCATAGAACACACTGGGGAGGAGAGGGAGGGGGGCATGGATCTCGGAGGGAAGGGGGGGCCAAGAACCCGGAGGGGAGGAGAGAGAGGGCGGGAGGGAGGAGAGGAGAGAGAGGGAGAGGAGAGGAGAAGAGAGGGAGAGGAGAGGAGAGGGAGGGAGGGAGCGGGGCCTGCACCTCAGACAGAAGGGGTGCCTGGAACTCAGAGGGGAGGAGAGGGAGTGAGGGAAGGAGGAGGTCATGGAACTCGGAGCCCCACACACACACACTCACTCTCTGTCTCTCACATACACTCTCTCTCACACACTCTATCTCTCTCTCTCACACACACTCTCAGGCTTATTTTCGAAAGAGATCGCCGGCGATCTTCCGACACAAATCGGGAGATCGCCGGTGATCTCCTGAAACCAGCCAAATCGGTATAATCAAAAGCCGATTTTGGCCGGCTTCAACTGCTTTCCGTCGCAGAGCCAGCGAAATTTCAAGGGGGTATGTCGGTAGGGTAGTGAAGGCAGGACGGGGGTGGGATGGGGGCGTGCTCACGAGATGGCTGGCTTCACCCGATAATGGAAAAAAAAGCTAGACTTGACGAGCATTTCGCAGGCTTTACTTGGTCCCTTTTTTTTCACAACCAAGCTTCAAAAAGGAGCCCCAACTGACCAAATGACCACCAGAGGGAATCGGGGATGACCTCCCCTTACTCCCCCAGTGGTCACCAATCCCCTTCCACCCAAAAAAAAAAAAAATCGAAGTGCTCGTCAGGGACGTCCTAAATGAAAAGTATTTTTGCTTGGCTTTTTCAGTAGTACCAGTGGAATTTGAACCGGCCACTTCTGGATTACAAGACCAGTGCTCTAACCACTTGGCCACAGCTCCACTTACTTGGATGTCCCTTCAGGTCTCTCTCAGCCAATCACAGACAGGGGTCTCTCTCAGCCAATCACAGCACAATTAGCTGTCTGTGAGTAGCTGAGAGAGACCCCTGTCTGTGATTGGCTGAGAGCAGTGCTTTTTTTGTAGAAAAAAAGATGCCGGTACTCATTATGATTGGGGTCACCACATATGACCCCCACCCCTATGATAACCACACCCACATTAGCCACACCCCTTATACCAGCTATGGCACATATAAACAGACATCATTGAAAATATTATACTAGTATAGGAGAAAAAAAATAACGTGATTTTTTTTTCATCAGAAATAATTTCTGTAAGCTGTTACAGCTCCAGTATACCCAGTGCAAAATAAGACAGCAGATGTAAATTCTCAAATTGGACATATTTCAAACACTAAAATGAAAATAAAATGATTTTTTTCTACCTTTGTTGTCTGGTGACTTTGTTTTTCTATCCATCCCAGTCTCTGATTCTGCTGCTCTCTATCTGTTCCCTTAACTCTGTTTCCAGAGCTTCCTTTCCATTTATTTCTTTACTTTCCTCCTTTCTTCTTCATTTCTTGCCATACATCCATAAGTAAAAGCTGGGTCCTCCTCCATGGAACTGACTGGAGGAGGTATAACGTGGATCCAGCTTTTGCCTATTTTCTCCATCCATGTCCAGCACTTCTCCTCTCTCCTCCCCACCATCCATGTCCAGCATTTCTCCTCTCTTCCCTCCCCTGTATCCATATAAAGCAATAATTCTCTCTCCCCTCTCCTCCACCCGTTCAGCAAATTTCCTCTCTCCCCTGCCCCCTCCATTCATCCATCCATGTCCAGCAATTCTCCTCTATCTCCTGTTCTCCTCTTTTCCACGCCCAGCGATTCTCCTATCTCCCCTGCCCTCCCCTACCATCCATGTCCAGCGATTTTCCTCTCTCCCCGCCCTCCTCTCCCATCCATGTCCATCAGTTATCTCTTCCCTGCCCTCCCCTCCCATCCATGTCCAGCATGTCTCCTTTTTCCCCTGCCCTACCCTCTCATCTATGTCCAGCGATTCTCCTCTTCCCCCTGTCCTCCTCTCCCATCCATGTCCAGTAATTCTTTCTTCCCTGCCCTCCCCTCCTATCATTTTACTATTGTTATGCTCTTAACAAATTTGTAACTTTATTTGTGTTGAACTGTACCTGCTATACACTGCCTTGGGTGAATCTCTTCATAAAGACAGTTAATAAATTCCAATAAATACCAATAAGTCAGCCTCCAGGAGTTAAGGATACATGGACAAAAGACTGTCAAGGTGGGAGAGAACCTTGCTTTGTATTCCTAAACTGTATAAGTTTGGATTGTGCTCAGAAGGGACCTGAGATGGCATTTGTTGCCACAGGGTCAGTTAGAGGAATTTTGAGATAACAAACAGCAACAACCACAGGTTAATAGGGAATTAAATTAGGCCAAGATGACGGCACACTAAGGCGCACATTGTGGCAGCTCCGGTGAGGTTCTGTCTTTGCCAAGGTTTTTTTTAAAACCTGGGACTTTGGTTTTCTTGTCTTCTCTAATGGGGATGCAGAAAGGCCACATGCAAGGAACTCCCTCTGCTCCTGCTTCGAATGCTATGTTGAGACAAACATGTTCCCAGAACAGCTTGCAGTTGGATTCCCGTGAGCAGTGCCTGAGAATGTCATTGTTCAGGAGTGCTGAACTGTGGGTCCCGCTGTATTTTGACTGCAGAGTCAAAAGGAGTGTTACTGCGAGAGACAAAAGTCTCTGCAGTATAGTTTAGGATAGAGTTTCAACCTAGTCATCCTGATCGTGGGGTCAATATGAGAGGTCTCACGGGGACCACCAATTCTTAGACTGGTGATGATGGGAAGAGTGCTGGTTTACTGAGTTCTTTGGCCTCATTGATGGACATCCAGAGTGGAGAAAGAGGCAACAGATGCAACATCTAGGCCTACCATGATTTAATTTGATCTATGCCATGTCAGTTTCTTCTTTGGTTACACTTTCCATGTGCATGATTTTTATGCACCTATGCATTTATACAATCCTTTCCTCATGTGAACCAGGCATTACACATGGAGAAAGCTTTATAAATATATCCCTTTAAAGCATAATTTTGTAGCATTTTAGCATGCTATTCATTTAAGCGCATTATAGCCTCTTGTGAGTAAAGCGTTAAATATACAAGAATAATATACATTAAAAAAATTTTTATCAAAGATTGGAGAAATTTTGTATAGGTGATTTTAAATACTGAAGCAAAGCAGAATAGGTGAGATTTTAGATAGTATCAAAAAATTGAAGGAACACTTATCAGGTAAAGAAAAAAAGAAAGGTTTCTCAGATTTCTATGGTAGAGAAAGAAAATGATTTGCTTTGAACAATATTGCCCATAGGAAAGAACAAACAAGAGCTTATGGACAGACCAAGCAGGGGATAGAGTAGAAAGTTGAGATGAGGACACCAAAGTAAGCATACATGTTGAAGCCACAGAGAATCTCAAACTCAAGTTGGGCAGTTTTCAGTTGGATACTAGAAGAGATGGGAAGCCAATGAATTAATGTACTTGACATGGTCAGTTCAGAGTGAGCTTTTATCCCTACTATCTTTCATTCCTCGCTTTGGTCTTAGACAGTTGAGCTTGTTCCCAGCCCTGTTCTCTTAATACAAACTTACATGAGTGCATATAGTGCACGTACATCATCAGAGTCCTGCTTAAAGACCTATGAAGCTGCAAAGAATCAAGTAGGATAATGGCAAGCAATTCTCAATGGACCCTAGGGGGCTCATGATGGTTTTCCTCCAACTGCTTTACATGGAGTCGAAAGTTCAACTCTACCATTTTCTGGAAAAAATAAAAATGAGGACAAGTCATGATGTGGGAATCTTTGGATTGTGTTGAAGATGGAAGGCACCGCTCTGAAAAGCGAACCCTTCGAATGAGAAACAGATGTCCTACATGTTTCTAAATGCAGTCAGTCCATTTTCAGTTACATCAGAATTATAGCAGTAATGAGAAACAAAACAGGATTATTTTCCTGATACGGGCCCGGTCTTATGGATCAGTAGCATACCTGCAGATGACATCTTAGATTGCTTCCCCAAACAATGTTAATCATGTTATACTTTTGGATTGATTTTAAACTCTACAAACCTTGTTCCCTTGTCAGAAGTATTTGTTAACCACTTTGGTCCTAGAGATTTGTTCCGGTCATTTTCTGCTTGTTAAAAACTCATCGGCATATGACAGTTTCTGGTCTATTTTTGTGGAGGTTGCAATATCAGTCAACAGTCATTCTTCAACTCAGGAACAAAATTCCTTTGAAAAGAGCAGGCAGCGATTGAAAGAGGCTGTCAGCGTCGGAGCTTCCCTCTGCGAGTCCTTGTTGCCAGGGCTGCGGGTTTCCCGCACAATTGGGCGGCTTTCCATGACCGGTTGCGGGCAATTTTTGGCGGCTGCAGGACGGCTGCGGGAAATTGGGTGGCTTTTTCGCGGCAGCTGTGTGGGTTTGGGTGCTTTTTTCCCACGGGGTAATGGGGTTTTTTATTGGTCTGATCCAAGTACTCCGAGTCCGATTTGGAATTGGAAGCTGCCTTAGCCCGCCCCCGGGCCGGCCCAGCCCCGGCCCCAGAGCATTCCCTCCCCTCTTCAGCCTGCAGCCCACCTCCGCAGGGCTTCTATTGGTCCAATTTGGTCTTATAGAAGCCCCGCGGAGCCCCCCCCCCCCCCCCCCCCAGAGACAGAGAGAACTTACTTAAGCAGGGAAGCCCTCGGTACTGGGAAAAGGAGTAGAGCGAGGCAGTTTATTTATGTTTGCACGTTGAGGCGAAGGGATAACCGCATGCGCTCGATCGATGCAGACTACAAGGCTGATGGCCGCCGCCTCATTTTCTTTCTCCCTACCTTTTCTCTGTGTCTTATTTTAATGGTGCAGGTGAAAGACAGTAAGTGGTCACATCATGTGTTGGGCCGCGCACGCTCTGGAGCGGGAGTGGTAAGGTTGCGGAGCTTATAAAAGATCCGGAAGGATCGTAGTCTCGTGGCCAATTAATAAAAGGTAGGGTACATTTGGTATTATGCTTTAAAAGTAAAAGCTGTTCATTTTGGGGCTTAAAGAAATAGGCGAGCTAAGCTTCCTGTATAGACGTCGGAGGCGACGTCGGAGGCGGGGTTGACATCGGAGGTGACGTCGGAGGCGGGGTTAATGATGTAGGAGCTGATGTAGGAGGCGGGGTTAATGACGTAGGAGGCGGGGTTAATGACGTCGGAGGCGGGGTTTGATTTTGTGCGGTTTTGGGCTGGTTTGGGGCGGGGAAAATTTTTTAAACCTGGCAACCCCATGTGGAAACAGGAAGTTGAAACCACATAGGTGGGATTCGCAGAGGGAAGCTCCGACGCTGACAGCCTCTTTCAATCGCTGCTGAGTCTTTAAAAAAAAAAAAGTAAGTAGGGGACTGAGAGGAAGTGCAGGACTCGCTGGGGGGGGTGGCCGGGGGGGGGGGGGGGGGGTAAAAAAAAGGTGCCGGTACGCTGTACCGTTGCATACCGGCACAAAAAAAGCACTGGACCCTACACATATACACTGCATTAATACTAGACTGATTAAAGTAACAGACTGGCTTACCGAAAATAAACTCGTGCTAAACCCTGACAAATTTAAAATCCTTCCTTTTACTAATCAGCTTGGTTTGAAATTAGCACTACTAAACTCTGTTCCATTCTGGTTCCCCTAGTTCTAAGTGCCAAAATACTGTGGATTATTAGCAGCTCAGCACTTTCTTTTATCCCACGGATTTCTGCAGTGGTTATACATTCATTTTTCAAACTCCATATCATTCGCTCTATTAAAACTCTCTTACGTCCTCAAACATTCTCTAGTAATCAGTCAACTCAACTATTGTAATTCATTAGGTAGTTAGCTCTTTCCTATGTACAGTTGACATTCTTTTCTGCCTCCTTGTTTTTATTGAAAACTGCTTTAATTTGCCTGCAACAAAAGTGGTATAGCAAATTTAATTAATGATAAATGATTATACCAAGAACTTCAAGTCAAGGACCTTCAACAGTTGCAATTAGTGTTTCGTTTTCTTTTTTCTTCTTCTTCTTTTTTTCCTGCATAAGAATCTAAGGGTTGGCTTGAATGGGTGTACTCTGCATGACTTGCCTGCCTGAGATTATCCTATCCGGAGACCATTCAAGGAGAGGCCAGTGCTAGGCTAGGGGCTACTTGCATCGGGGCTGGGCTATCCTTCCTCATACTTCTGAGATACTGAGACCTCTCTTCACCGTCTACATCTTCACACCAAGGATCACAGGCGATGAGGCAATCCTAACCCCGCCTACAGACTGAGGCCATCAACAGACCTCTTACGAGCAACTTGAGGATAACCTAATGATGCCAGAGGTCTCTACCTCATCCATTACAGTGCTCTGACCTCTCTCTCCAAAAGTTACTAACAAGCAATGGTCTACATTGCTTTGCTTAGCCCTTTTGGCCATCTCGGGTGGCAATTCATCGGACAGCATGGGGTTTAGCCCTATTCCAGTGGTATATAACCCTTCTAGAAAACCCTGGACTAGGAAACACCCCAATTCTAATGAAAGACATTTACTAGACACTGCCAATATATACCTTCAGAATACCAATATGGCTTCAGATCAAAACCAAACATCCAAAACAAACTATAGACAATCCTCACATCATAACTGCTAACGATCTAAAAAACCTGCTCTCTTCTGAACTTAGCCAAACATATCCCCTCCTTGGAACAAAACCCTCAACCCATGCCCGTCCCCGCCATCTATGTCAATGCCAGGTCGGTAGGGAACAAGTCTCTCATACTCATGGAGCTACTTGAATCTTCAGATCTGGGCTTTCTGTTTATCTCAGAAACATGGCTCATAGAAGTCAATATTCTGATATTGCCTCACTTATGCCCTCCTGAATATGACATCCTTCACTCCCCAAGACAGGGCAAAAAAGGTGGTGGGCTTGCTCTTATTTCTAAGTTTTTTTCCCTTGTCTCCTTAGCAGTGCATTTTTTCTAGCGAAAAAGGTGACAGTACTCAAATGCCAGGCCACCCTTCAGGGCTGGGGTGATCACTGAGGGGCCCACCCCACAATAGCCAGGCTGCCTGCAACCCATCACGGAATCTATGACAAGGCAGATTTGGTGTGTAGAGCCTGAGCTCTTTCATTAAAACATGGGGACCATGGGTCAATTTTAGCAGCCAATGGAAAAGGTGCCGGTACTCAGTACCCCCAAGTACCCCCTCAAAAAAAGCCCTGGCTGAGAGAGACCTGAAGGGGCATAATCAAAAGGAAGGGACATCCAAGTAAGTGGAGCTGTGGCCTAGTGGTTAGAGCACCGGTCTTGTAATCCAGAGGTGGCTAATTCAAATCCCACTGATACTACTGAAAAAGATGTCCCAGACAAGCACTTCAATTTTTTTTCCACTTTTTTTGAAGCCGCCCATCTGTAAACCCGGCGATCTCAACATTTGACCTAAATGTTGAGATTTAGCCGGCCCCAACGGTATTATCGAAAGAAAAGATGGCCGGCCATCTTTTTCGATAATACGGTTGGCACCGCCCCTTTGTGGAGCCGGCCCCGAAGATGGCTGGCTATATAGATGGCCGGCGCTGTTCGATTATGCCCCTCTCTATCTCTCTCTCTCTCTCTCACACACTCACTCTCACACACACATACACTCTTGTCTCTCACACACACTCTCTCTCTCTCACACAAACACACACACACTCTGTCTCTCTCTCACTCATTCTCTCTCTCTCTCACACACACACTCCATCTCTCACACACACTTTCTCACACACACATTCTCTCTCAAACATACACACTCCGAGGAAAACCTTGCTAATGCCTGTTTCATTTGTGTCAGAAACGGGCCTGTTTTACTAATAATAATATAAGAGCTCCCTCAGCAGTGTAAGCACAAACTGTAGTCTGTATTCAAGGGTAATCAGTGATATGTGCACATGCATATTCATTAATAGAATCTATGTACTAGAAAGGAAAAACATTCCCACATCCCTACAATACTGCACAGAAACGGTACTCTCTGTCCTCATGTACACCTCAATGACATCATCTGTACCAATGTAATGTGTCGTCCCCCCCCCCCCCCCCCCCAATCAGTGTTGTGAGTCTCTCCAATTTGATTTCCCCTGACTCCTGGTGTACAAACTTATATCTTGCAGAAGATTTGGCATTCGGAGGGACCTCCAGTCCCACCAGCGGAGGTTCCGCCGAATGAAGAGGGAAAGCCCTGACATGATCAGGGCACTGAGATGGCGCCTCAGGGCTCGACATAAGTATTATAAACAGGGCACCTGTACTCATTTGTAAATGTATTTATTTAATAATCCAAATGTCCTGTACAATATCAGTTTTTCCATGTGGCTAATAGGCAACTAGTAAGTCGTAACATCTCTGTCTCAGATCAAGGCCTAAGGTTGCAGCTACCCTCCCATGAGTGTGGCTTCAACTTCCAACTAACCTCCTCTGAGATGAAAGAGATGACAAGCCTCACTTCTGTATCTCTCTTTCTGGGGTGGATATGTTTTCATGGTATTCTTGCCTGATGTCCTGCTCTTAGTGGATGTCATAGGATGATTTGAAAGTAATGTAAAGAAATAGTGCTCCCCCCCTCCTCCTCCTCCTCCTCCTCCCCCCCCCCCCAAATGGTCATCCTACCATAGTCACAACTCAAAATGCTAACATGCTGCTGAGGAATGAGTGTTCCCTGCCAACACATCTTATAGTGTATTCCTTTTTCAGACCAGCTTCCAGGGGTCCCTGTCATGTCATCTCATGCATCTCCTACCCCATGTGTCTAGCCCAGGGCTCACCACTGACCCCACCTTTCCCCATTCCTGCCTTATGCCAGCCAGCCAGCTCCTGCACTATGCAAGCCATGTTGAACATGCTGATCTCAAGGACAATCCTTTTACATACACAGGGTGCCAGCAGCAGCAGGAGGAGAAAGAGGAGAAGGAGGAAGCTGAGGCACCACCAGTGGAGGAGGAGGAGGAGGAGGCAGAGGCTGCAACAAGCCAAGCGGCAGACCCCTGGCATGACATGCCTCCCCTTGAGGGGGATGAGGGCCCAACACCGCCCGCCCTCTCCACCCCAGCCCCAGCACTGCGCCTCCTGCAGCAACTGGTGAATAGCCAAAACCAGTTGCTGCAGGAGGTGTCAGCAATGAGGCTGGAGATGGTGGCAATGCGGCAGGCTAACAAGCAGCACTTCAGGGCGCAGAGGCTGATAATCTCTGATAATGAAATTAGTGATACAACATAATTTTTAAATGTATTAACATCCTGGGTTCCATATCACTTCAGAAAAAATTTAATATTCATGTTGAAAATAAGCCTAATATTTCTTATATCTGCCATCGAACTCATCTAGCCCATCTGTTGCAGTGACAGCTCTCAGCTGGAGGTCACTCACCAGGGCTCCTTCCATAATTTTGTAACTATGAACCCTAGGCGCAGTTGCATTATTACAGCAATGCCCTCCCCATGCCCCATGTGCTGTGAGCAATGCTTCTGCAGCAATTTTAGTCTGGGGGACAAGAATCTCACCCAGCAATCAAACCCAAGTTTTAGCCACTGAGCCACCATATTTTTTAATAATATTATTTATTTAAAATAAATCTTGAGTCCCATGAGCACAGCCAGATGGTGATGCTGGGCACTCACTTTCTCCATCCTTGCGATAAAATATCAGGCCATCACAGATGCCAAGAATGGGGTTACAGCTTAGTCCAAACTCACACAAAGGGCACTCTGTCTGACAGTCAAGCCCAGAATATCTCAAAGCACATTCTGTAAAAACAAACAAACAAACAGATAAATAATGAAAAATCAAAATAGAAAACATCCACATGCCATAGTACATTTCTAAATTTCAAAATGGTTTCTAGAAATTTTGCTCCGTAAGGTTCTGTAAAATACCTTCCATTAAGAATCTATGGTCCTGATATTCATCCAGAGGCAATCAGTGTTTTGCTATCTGCTGCCAACATTATACCCAAAAATTCAATACTGGGCCTTATCCAGGCTCCAGCATTCAATGTCCAGGTATATGGAGTGGCAAAAACATACTTGGTTAACTGTGATATTTGGCACTTAACCATCTATGAAGAACCATATATAGAAAGGACTGCATTTTATGCTGTCCTATTATGCGGTTATCTTAGCTGGTTTAGTGCCCTTTTACAACACTGTGGTACACCTACCACAGCGTTGTTGTGCACCAATCAGGCATTAAAGCTGGGCTAGATTGGGTGGCAGCACCGATGGTTGGGAGGCAGGGCAAGTACTGGGCAGACTTCTATGGTCTATGCTGCGAAAATGGCAAGGATAAATCAAGGTCAGGTATACATATAAAGTAGTACATATGAGTTTATCTTGTTGGGCAGACTGGATGGACCGTAGAGGTCTTTATCTGCCATCATCTACTATGTTACTTTGTTGCTGAGCACCATTTCCAGCGTGCCATTTGTTTTCTGCATAGGGGGCATACCCAGCTGTAGTGCTGCCCAGTAACCACTGGGTTAGCGCAGGAGCCCTTACTGCCTCCTAAATAGGTGGCGGTAAGAGATACCCCAGGAAATGGCCATGCGGCAAGTGGTTAACTTGCCACACAGCCATTTCCTTTAAAACAAAACACCTTTTACCCACTGCGGTAAAAGGGAGCCTCGTTGGGCAGCAAACCCGCACACTGATGCCACCATGGGCCTTCTTATACTGCAACATGGTAAAAGGGGCCCTAAGTGATGAAAATCAGCACTGAACTGGCTAAGTGCCAACTCTGCCCCCAGAATATCCCCAAAATAGCCAGTTTTGGCATAGGCACTAACCAGGCATTTTCAGTAGCACTTGTCATGACTCTTGGAGCTTGATAATTAGAAGCCCCAATATCATGGAGCATAACCCTGGCACAGCAATCACCTGAAGTCTCTATTATTTTATGAAGTCTCTTTTATTGAATAAATCACAGATAAGTTACTCACAGATAGATGTTCAGGATACAGAGACTTCTTAATCTGGAGGCTGTGGGAGGTGGAGATCTGAAGAGAGGTAGTTGTATTGCAGGGGGAGGGGAAGGTAGTTGAACAGGTAGAAATAGTCCAAAGCTGGGTGACTGGAATGTGCGATATCTCATTTGGAAGAAGATATTCGCAGGGTAAAAAACCAGGTTCTTTACAGGGAGTTCTCAGCAGGACAGAGCTGTGTGGAGCCAGATGGCGTTAGCTCCATGTCCCTGGCTATAATGGTGAAAGAAGCCCCGCGTGGCTGAAAGGACAAAAAAGTGGTGGGGCTTCACACAGGGAGGAGCAGATAGAGACCAATGGGGACAGAGCCTGCCATCGGATAGCAAGGGGTAGTCCTAGAGATAGGAGGGAAAGGTCATACCTGGCTGACCTCTGAGGACAGATAGTAAGACTGAACAGGAAGACAAAAGAGCCAAGCTTGGCAGAGAGAGAGAGAGAGAGAGAGAGAGAGAGAGAGAGAGAGAGAGAGAGAGAGAGAGAGAGAGAGAGAGAGAGAGAGAGAGAGAGAGAGGGTCTGAGCAGCCTCACAACCAGTGATAACAGTTCTTACACAGCCATACAAGTGTGGTTGCACTGCCTGTGAACTACATTACCCACAGTACATTGCTCATGTATTTTTCCAGTGGGAAACTGCAGCAATGATAGTCCTTGGGACTGAGAATAACAGTAAAGGCATTACACACATTTTAGGATCACGTTATAAACTAGTGTGAAGCTGTCGGAGGACAGAACAGCACTATCCAGTTAAGTGTCATGGAAAATGCCCAGTTAGCCCCAGACAAGTGATTTAAATGGCCAGGAGCCATTTAAATATGAAAGTGCAAAACTCCTAAGAGAGAAACTGCATTGGCTCCCACTAAAAGAACAGACTGCATTCAAGATATGCACGATTGTTCATAAAATCATTTATGGAGATGCACCGACCTACATGCTAGATCTTGTGGACCTGCCTCCCAGAAATGCCAAAAAATCTGCCCATACATTTCTTAATCTACACTTCCCCAACTGTAAAGGATTAAAATGCAGACTAGCACAAGCATCCAGCTTTTCCTACATGAGCACGCAGTTGTGGAATGCACTACCAATTAACTTGAAAACAATTAACGATATAACTCACTTTCGCAAATCTCTAAAAACCTACCTCTTCAACAAGGCGTACCACGAAAATCCATAGCTTAATTATAACACTTCACTACTCTCCCCTTCTCTGAACATCTTCCTTCTACACTGTTTGCCTAGCACTTTTTTGTCATCCTCGATCTCTTTGTAACACCAATTGTATTTATACCTTGGAATGGCGATGCCATAACAGATCTTTGTAAGCCACATTGAGCCTGCAAATAGGTGGGAAAATGTGGGATACAAGTGCAATAAATAAATAAATAAATACATCATTTTAAATATTGTGCCCTCTGTTTTTAGAAGCATATCTAACTATAGATTAGAATAACGAGGTTGAACTCTGCATCCCTGTCAGCAGATTGCAATATAATTTAAAATATGATTTAATTTCTAAAATATTTACATAGGTAAACAAAACATACTTTTTTTCATGTGAGTAGAAGCTGTGTTATCAGTTGTAGGATCTTCTATGTTTGCCAAGTACACTCCCATGTAGAGGTAATAAATGCCTAGCTTAAAGACAACAGCATTGCAGGCTCTGCCCAACTTGGTACACTGCAGCTGGGCTGTCTGAAGCTCAGAATAGCTAACATCAGTTGTCAGCACTCCATACAGATATTTTCCTTTGAACTCAATGTATATTTCTAAAAGGGCAGGAAACAGAAAAGAGATACCATTAGCAACAGAAAATGTAACAGCCACTCATATTCATCACACTTTAAGCCTGATTTTGCACAGATCGCCTAGGTCGTAAAAGGAGCATCCAAGTCAGAATCTTCATAATGTACAAGATGGCCACAGAGAAAATATACATCTATTCAGCAACACCTACACCAGGAACATCCATTTTATAAAAATATACATTAAAAAAAAAAAAGAGCATCACTACTTAGGGCTTTATCGGTGTAATTTCATAAGGAGAGGACTAGTTTTAGGCAACAAGAATCTTACACTCATTTTCGAAAACTGCTGAAGACTTTTCATTTTACCAATCATATCGAACAGAATAAGAGTAGGGTAGGTGTTAAAGTCCAGACTAAACTGTATTTAATTTGTATTAATTTAGATAACTGTGTTTTATTAGTTATGTTCTTACTATTTTTTGGTTTGCTGTGCTTTCCTATTATTGACTGGAGTTCTTATTTGTTTGGTTATGAGATGTATTTTTCACTGTAAACCGTTCTGTTTTGTAATTGCAATAAGAAACGGTATATAAAAGGAATAAATGATAAATTTATTATTTTATTTATTGCATTTGTATCCCACATTATCCCACCTCTTTGCAGACTCAATGTGGCTTACAATGTGTCATTGTTAGTAGATAGTAGATTAGGAGATAACAGTTAGTGTTACATAGAAAGTAGCATCATCGAAATTTAAACAAGTAAATATAAGTAGTGTCAGGTTCTCAGGTTCAGAGCCCGCGGGGCCGGGCTCTGGAGCAAACGTGAGCCCTTGGGCTGCTGATGAGGAGCGACAGCAGCAGGCAAAACCCACCAACCAACACTGGGTAAGCACACCGGCAGGGACTGCAGGCACTGCCCAGCGAACCGGAACACATGGACTGGAATCCCCCGGACTGGAGGACACAGGACTGGAACACACACCGGACCGGAACACACTGGACTGGAGCACACCAGACTGGAACACCCTGGACTGGTCCCCCGGACTGGAGGACACAGGACCGGAACACAGGACTGGAGCACACTGGACTGGTCCAACAGCTTCACCTGTACTTAGCTACTAAGCCCCCCAAGAGTTGAGCTCCTGGGTTCGAGTAGCCGACAGGACTTACTGGATACCGGATGACATAGGGACCAGGACTGGAAACAGAAGTGCTCCTAACCCTAAACTGATCTACGTGCTCCCAAGCCCTAAACCAGCAGGAGTGTTCCTAACCGTAAACTGACAAAAGGACTTCCTAAGCCCTATACTAAACAGGAGCTCCTAATCCCTGCTCAAGAAAGGGACTTCCTCAGCCCTAGACTAACAGAGCAGGGAACTAAACACAAAGCTAACACAGGTGCTACTAAGCACCAAGCTACAAGCAGAGCTTTACACTAATAAGCAAAACACAGAACTAACCAGCTACCTAAGCACTGCTCTAGCAAGCTAGATACAACTAACAAGGTGCTTCCTAAGCACTACTCTGGCAAGCAACCAGAAGAGCTCCTAGCACTAAAAGGGAAGACAGGGGAGCCACAAGGAAAAAGCAGTGAAGCTAACACATAAGCCAAAAGTGATTCTAAATCACCAAACACCAACAGCAAAGACTGCAATGCTCCCAATAGCACAAACACCAGAAGTACTTCTAACAGCAAACTCTGCAGTGTTCCTAACAACACCAAACCCAGGAGTACTTCTAATAGCAACAGAGCTTCCAAAGCCCTACACATAGCAATGCTTCCAAAACCAAGAGGGAAAAGCAGGGGAAACAAAGGGAAAAGCAGGAAAGCTAAACACATAGACACCAGTGCACATTGCACTAACACTAACCTGGACCTTAGCAAAAGCAAGCAGGGACCCTAGACACGTCAGAAGTGCATACTGCACCACCCTACCTAAAGCAAACACAACTGTTGCAAAGGCCCTGAAGGAAACAACACCACTTCCTTATCAAGGCCCTCCCTGATGATGTCACACTCCCTAGACCTAGGCAAAAGCACACTGACCCAGAGAGGCCCAACCCACACCAATGCAAAACCGTGAAACACTTGAAGCCAGTACACCCAAAGAGAGTTAGAGCAACTCAGGCAACACACACACAGGTGCAGTAGTAAAGTAAAACAATTAACCCCATGCTGCTGGAAGCTGCCAGCACAGAGAGACAGAGCCAGCTCAGAAAGGACAGAGAAAAGAAACAGAAGCCAGCTAAGAAGCTGACCCCCAGGAAAGAGGTAAGTTTGAGAGGGGTTCAGATCCCAATCATAACAGCACCTCCCCCTCAAGGCTCCCGTGTCCCCACGGGAGCTCCAGGTCTCAAAAGACAACTTAGGTCTCCATGGGTAGCTGTGATGAAATCTCCCAATGGGTTTCACAACATAAATCTGGGCGGCTGGGCAGGACGTGACAAGTACATCTGGAACTAGGAAACCAGAATGGCTTTGGCCGCCACGAGGCTCTTTAGAACGGCTGCTAGGCAGGATCAGAGTCTTGGATGCAACAAGTGGAGTCCTATTCAACAGGAACCATCTCTTGAAGGAATCCACAACTTCCTTGACTTCCTGGCACTCCACTGTAGCAGCCAGAACTGGGCTAGAGCCCACACCCATCCTGGAATCTAAAGCCGGACAGGAACTCGAACAGGACTTCAGACTGGACCTTGCCTCTTGGCTGGAGCTGGAACTCAGGAGGGGTTCAACGTCTTGGTTGAAGTGGGAACTCAGAGTAGACTCAGCATCTTGCCTGAGACTGCAATCTGATCCGGCCTCAGCCTCTTGGCCGGAACTGCCACTCAATTCGGACTCAGCCTCTTGGCTGGACTCGGTACTCAACGTAGACTCAGCATCTCGGCTGGCACTGGGACTTGCTCCGGACTCAGCATCTTGGCCGGAACTGCAACTTGACCCGGACTCAGCCTCTTGACCGGGACTGCAACTTGACCCAGACTCAGCATCTTGCCTGGGACTGGAACTCCAACTTGACCCGGACTCAGCATCTTGCCTGGGACTGGAACTCCAACTTGACCCAGACTCAGCATCTTGCCTGGGACTGGAAATCCAACTTGACCCGGACTCAGCATCTTGGCTGGGACCGCAACTCTCACCGGACTCAGCATCTTGGCCGGGACTGTAACTTGACCCGGACTCTGCATCTTGCCTGGAACTGGAACTCCAACTCTCACCGGACTCAACATCTTGGCCGGGACTGCAACTTGACCCAGACTCAGCATCTTGCCTGGGACTGGAACTCCAACTTGACCCGGACTCAGCATGTTGCCTGGGACTGTAACTCAATTCTGATTCGGCATCTCGGCTGAACTCTGCACTCGGTGCAGACTCAGCACTCATCGTGGACTCGTCATCTTGGCTGGGCTCTGCACTCGGTGTAGACTCAGCACTCATCGTGGACTCAGTATCTCGGCTGGCCTCTGCACTCGGTGCAGACTCAGCACTCATCATGGACTCATCACTCGGTGTAGACTCAGCATCCCGGCTGGGACTGCAACTCGATCCAGACTCAGCATCTTGACTGGAACTACAACTCACTCCAGACTCAGCATCTTGACTGGAACTACAACTCGATCCAGCCTCAGCATCTTGACTGGAACTCCAACTCGATCCAGACTCAGCATCTTGACTGGAACTGCAACTCGACCCAGACTCAGCATCTTGACTGGAACTCCAACTCAATCCAGACTCAGCATCTTGCCTGGAACTGCAACTCGATCCAGACTCAGCATCTTGACTGGAACACCAACTCGATCCAGACTCAGAATCTTGCCTGGAACTGCAACTCGGTCCAGACTCAGCATCTTGACTGGAACCGCAACTCGATCCAGACTCAGCCTCTTGACTGGAACTCCAACTCGATCCAGATTCAGCATCTTGCCTGGAACTCCAACTCGATCCAGACTCAGCATCTTGACTGGAACTGCAACTCGATCCAGACTCAGCATCTTGGCTGTCACTGCTGCATCTCGCTCCGGACTCAGCATCTGGGCTGGAACTCAAAACAGACTCAGGCACTGGGCTGGAACTCAGTGTGGACTCAGAAGCTTGGCAGACAAAGCCCTTCAGGCTGGACTCAGAAGTTTGTCGGGAAAAATCAGGAAGCCACCTTCTTTCAGCTTGGGCTTCAGGAGTATCCCGCAGGGTTGGCTCCGAGAGGAGTTGGAAGCGGTAAAAGAACAGCTTGTAGAGGGATCAATAGCAGAAACTGGGTTTTCTTCGAACCCAAGCCAGGAGACACGCCTTCTTTCTGCTGCAGCTTCAGGAGTATTCTTCAGGGCTAGATCAGACAAAAGTGCAACCCGGTAATCCTGGAGTGTCAGAAACGGATCCAGATCAAAAATGGGGTTGGAACTGGGATCCAAACTGGTACTAGGAGACTCAGTAGACAGCGCCACTTGAACTGGATGCAGAGACTTGACTAGAAGCGCTGCTTGGACTGGACTCGGAGGCTCGGTCAGAAGCATCCCTCGGACTGGACTCGGAGGCTTGAGTGGAAGCGCCACTTGAACTGGCATCGGAGGCTCGGTCAGCAGCGTCCCTCGGACTGGACTCTGAAGCTTGGCTGAACGCGCTGCTCGGACTGGATTCAGAGGCTTGTCTGGGCGCACTGCTTGAACGGGACTGGACCCCTGCTGGGCCCAGAGCGTGGAATTCCCAAGACGTCTTCTCTCAGCGACAGCTTCCGGAGTATCCCACAAAGCTGGATTCAGGACAAGGCTGCGGCGATACTCTGAGAGCATGATGAAAGGGTCCATATCTGAAACTGGGTTTTCAGCGATTCCAAGCCACCGGACACGTTTTCTCTCAGCTGCTGCTTCAGGGGTCTTCTTCAAAACAGGATGAGACAACAGTTTCCCACGATACTGACGAAGAGTCATAGAAGGATCAAGAACAACGATGGAGCTGGACCCCAGCTGGGTCAGCTGGGCGGGGGTTCTTGCCGGGCTCATGGCCTTTGCAATCTGTCAGGTTCTCAGGTTCAGAGCCCGCGGGGCCGGGCTCTGGAGCAAACGTGAGCCCTTGGGCTGCTGACGAGGAGCGACAGCAGCAGGCAAAACCCACCAACCAACACTGGGTAAGCACACCGGCAGGGACTGCAGGCACTGCCCAGCGAACCGGAACACATGGACTGGAATCCCCCGGACTGGAGGACACAGGACTGGAACACACACCGGACCGGAACACACTGGACTGGAGCACACCAGACTGGAACACCCTGGACTGGTCCCCCGGACTGGAGGACACAGGACCGGAACACGGGGCTGGAGCACACTGGACTGGTCCAACAGCTTCACCTGTACTTAGCTACTAAGCCCCCCAAGAGTTGAGCTCCTGGGTTCGAGTAGCCGACAGGACTTACTGGATACCGGATGACATAGGGACCAGGACTGGAAACAGAAGTGCTCCTAACCCTAAACTGATCTACGTGCTCCCAAGCCCTAAACCAGCAGGAGTGTTCCTAACCGTAAACTGACAAAAGGACTTCCTAAGCCCTATACTAAACAGGAGCTCCTAATCCCTGCTCAAGAAAGGGACTTCCTCAGCCCTAGACTAACAGAGCAGGGAACTAAACACAAAGCTAACACAGGTGCTACTAAGCACCAAGCTACAAGCAGAGCTTTACACTAATAAGCTAAACACAGAACTAACCAGCTACCTAAGCACTGCTCTAGCAAGCTAGATACAACTAACAAGGTGCTTCCTAAGCACTACTCTGGCAAGCAACCAGAAGAGCTCCTAGCACTAAAAGGGAAGACAGGGGAGCCACAAGGAAAAAGCAGTGAAGCTAACACATAAGCCAAAAGTGATTCTAAATCACCAAACACCAACAGCAAAGACTGCAATGCTCCCAATAGCACAAACACCAGAAGTACTTCTAACAGCAAACTCTGCAGTGTTCCTAACAACACCAAACCCAGGAGTACTTCTAATAGCAACAGAGCTTCCAAAGCCCTACACATAGCAATGCTTCCAAAACCAAGAGGGAAAAGCAGGGGAAACAAAGGGAAAAGCAGGAAAGCTAAACACATAGACACCAGTGCACACTGCACTAACACTAACCTGGACCTTAGCAAAAGCAAGCAGGGACCCTAGACACGTCAGAAGTGCATACTGCACCACCCTACCTAAAGCAAACACAACTGTTGCAAAGGCCCTGAAGGAAACAACACCACTTCCTTATCAAGGCCCTCCCTGATGATGTCACACTCCCTAGACCTAGGCAAAAGCACACTGACCCAGAGAGGCCCAACCCACACCAATGCAAAACCGTGAAACACTTGAAGCCAGTACACCCAAAGAGAGTTAGAGCAACTCAGGCAACACACACACAGGTGCAGTAGTAAAGTAAAACAATTAACCCCATGCTGCTGGAAGCTGCCAGCACAGAGAGACAGAGCCAGCTCAGAAAGGACAGAGAAAAGAAACAGAAGCCAGCTAAGAAGCTGACCCCCAGGAAAGAGGTAAGTTTGAGAGGGGTTCAGACCCCAATCATAACAAGTAGAAAACATTACAGATAATAGGTAAGGTGGAGATGTCATAGAAAATAGCGTGATCGAAATTCAGACAAGTAGATATAAGCAAGAACATTGTTGATAATAGGTAAGGTTGCGATGTATTACATTTATAGTTGTTGCTCTTATTGGTATGCCTTGTTGAATAGGTGGGTCTTCAGGGATTTGCGGAAGTTAATTAGTTCATAAGTAGTTTTAAGCTGCGCGGTAATGCGTTCCACAACTGTGTACTCAGGTAAGAGAAGTTAGACGCATGCGTTAGTTTGTATTTTAGGCCTTTACAGCTGGGGAAGTGCAGATTAAGGAATGTTCGAGATGACCTTTTAGCGTTCCTGGGTGGCAGGTCTACTAGATCTGACATTTAGGCTGGGGCATTTCCATTTCGTGGATAATTTTATGAACTAGAGAATGATGAAGAAGGCAGAATGGTGGTATTCTAGTCATTTGCACATGTCAGTGGCCATTTACATGCTTAAATGACCTCTTTATAGAATGCTACCTAGCAGAAAAGTACACACCATGATTTGATGGTGTGTACTTTGTCAATGGGCATGCACATGGGTGGAGTGTGGGTAGAGTGTGGGTAGAGTGTGGGGGAGCACATAGGCACACATGCAAAAGATAGAATGTTATTTATTTATTTATTTATTGCATTTGTATCCCACATTTTCCCACCTTTTTGCGAGCTCAGTGTGGCTTACAATATATTATGAATAATGGAAATACAATTTGTTACAACTTGGTTATGGATTACATTGTGAAGAGTTATGCGAGACAATCAAAGTATCGTTAAGGAATATAACAATGGAACAAAACCGTGAAACATTGGAAAGAGACAACGGGAAGCTAAAAGGGCAATATTAAGACACGAAGACATATGGTATACATATTTCTGTGAATAAAGGTATGGGTGAGGTGAGATTACTGGGGATGAGAGTTCAGAAGTGGATGTATTGATGCATTAATGTACAGTGAGTGTGTTTTGGTGGTGTTATGTGTTTTGGTTCTTTCCGTAAATTTGTTCAAAAAGATGGGTCTTCAGTAATTTGCGGAAGGTGGCTTGCTTGTAGATCATTCTCAGGTTGCGCGGCAGTGTATTCCAGAACTGCGTGCTCATGTAAGAAAAGATTGACGCGTGTAACGTCTTGTATTTCAAGCCCTTGCAATTAGGGAAGTGGAGGTTGAGGAAAGTTCGGGATGATCTTTTAGCGTTTCTGGGTGGTAAGTCTATTAACTCAGACATGTAGGCTGGGGCTTCACCGTGAATGATTTTGTGGACTAATGTGCATACTTTAAAAGTAATGCGTTCCTTGAGTGGAAGCCAGTGTAGCTTCTCTCGTAAGGGTTTTGCACTTTCATATTTTGGTTTTCCGAAGATGAGTCTGGCTGCTGTATTCTGGGCTGTTTGAAGTTTCCTCAGTATTTGCTCTTTGCAACCTGCGTATAGTGAGTTGCAGTAATCCAGATGGCTGAGTACAAAGGATTGCACTAGGCTGCGAAAGACGGATCTTGGGAAGAATGGTCTTATTCTTTTCAGTTTCCACATGCAGTAGAACATCTTTTTGGTTGTGTTGTTTGCATGAGTTTCGAGTGTTAGGTGGCTGTCGATAGTGACTCCAAGGATTTTTAGCGTTTCTGAGATTGGAAGGTTTAGTTTTGGTGTGTTTATAGCAGTAAATTCATTTGTGTTGTATTGGGAGGTGAGTATCAGGCATTGAGTTTTTTCTGCATTTAGTTTCAAACGAAATGCATCTGCCCAGGTGTTCATGATGTGGAGACTTTGATTGATTTCGTTGAAGATTTCTTTGATGTATTGTTTGAAAGGGATGTATATTGTTACATCATCGGCGTGTATATATATGGGTTGTTATGGTTTGATAGGAGTTTTGCCAAAGGGATCATCATTAGGTTGAAAATGGTTGGTGAGAGGGGTGATCCTTGTGGTACTCCACATTCAGGTGTCCATGCATTAGACGTAGTTGAATTTGATGTAACTTGATACGAACGTTGGGTTGGGAACCCTTTGAACCAGTTCAGGACATTTCCTTCAATGCCGAAATATTCAAAATTATTATTTACATGTATATGTGCCGACATTAAGGTGTGGGCATTTATGCCAGCTATAGGGTTGGTGTAACTGATTGTGTCTTAATGTATGCATATTTTAGGTTCTTACTTTTCTTTATAGAGTAGGCTTAAAATAGATGGCATAACCAGTGCCTATAGGGGGTGCCCAATTACCAACAAGGACTTAACAAAGGTGTGGGTTTATTATCACTTTATAAATCATAACCATGATATTCAGCCAGCAATGGGCAGCACTTTTGCTGTCCGCCACTGGTGTTAAACCCAGATATTCAATGCTGGGTCATTTCCGGCGATCGGCATTGAGTGTCTGAGTTGTTTTAACTGCTGAAAAGTTAACCGGCTATGCCAATATTCAGCACTAACATTTTAGCGGTAAAAAGATAGAACAGTTATTTATGCGGTCCTATTTGACAGCTAAATTTATCCATTTAGGCCAGTGGTTCCCAAACCTAGTCCTGGAGGCACCCCAGCCAGTCAGGTTTTCAGAATATCCACAATGAATATTCATGAGACAGATTTGCATGCAATGGAGGCAGTGCTGGGGTGCCTCCAGGACCAGGTTTGGGGTTAGGGATTGAATATCAGCGCCTAACCGGATAAGTTGTGCAATATAGCCGGTTCTGCACTAGGTGCTAACTGGCAATATTCAGCGGAGATAACCGGATATCTCTCACTGAATATTAGCGGTTAGGTACTGATAAGTTATTTAACAGGCCAGCAGCCATGTCTGGCTGGTTAAATAGCTTTGAATATCAGGGGGCATAAAATTATACTGCTTTGTCCATGCGCTAAGCCCCAGCCCACTCTGGAAGTGACATTAGGCCACTCCAATGCTCTTAGACACTTAATCTCTGTGCTGCTAAGCCCTGCCCACTCCAGGCCACTCTGGTACACACTTAATCTCCATGCTGCTAAGTCCCACCCACTCCAGTGACATTAAGACACTTCGGTGGTCCCAGATGCTTAATCCCTATGTTGCTAAACCCCGCCCACTCTGGAACTGACATTGGGCTCTTCTTGCTATAATTTCAATGCCCTTAGCGGCACATGCCGCATAGTCGTTCACCGTATATGCATGGTGTAAGGAGTGAGCACAGGGAGCAAGGACCAGAGTACCCTGAGTGCTCACCCTATTTGCCATCATGATGCTACAGTTAGGTATTTTCTCTTTTTTTTTTACTCTTAGTGCTACAACCTTCTCTTATGTGCCTTGCTCAGCGAATCCCAGTGGTCTGGGGGCATTGACCACAGACCTACCAGCTCACATCTCAGAGACCACAGGTACATCATTTATAACCTATTTCCCTTGATCCTGGCCTTGCTAGAATATATCTACCCACTTCTAATCCGTGTATTGGCCTACTCAATACCCGCTCCCTGTAAGCATCATCTTATTTATGATCTCATTCTATCCCACCAATTGGATATTCTTTGTCTCGCAGAATCATGGCTGACTGATGCAGATATGGCCTATATTAACTATGCACCCCCCCCCTAACTACCAGAACTGTGTCCTTAATAGAAGTCTTTGTCATGGAGGGGGGGGGGGGGGACTTGCAGTAATTTACTCTTCCTGTTTTTGTTGTCTCAATCTGATCCCAAACTCCACACCGTTGGTGGAATATCTCCTTCATAAGAACAAAAGCATTGCCATACTGGGACAGATTGAAGCAGTGGCGTTCCTAGGGTGGCTGACACCCGGGGCGGATAGCTGATGCGCCCCTCCCGGGTGCAGCGCGACTCCCCACCCCCGGCGAAAGGACACCCCCCTGGTGAAAGGAACCTCCCCCCGGCGAAGGACCCCCCCGGGTGCATTTTTACCTGCTGGGGGGGTGCCACGCGCCTGTCGTCTTTGCTCGTTCCATGCTCCCTCTGCCCCGGAACAGGAAGTAACCTGTTCCGGGGCAGAGGGAGCATGGAACAAGCGGAGCCGACAGGCCCGCGGCACCCCCCCCCCCCCCCAGCGGCGTGCACCCGGGGCGGACCGCCCCCACTGCCCCCCCCCCCCTTGGTAAGCCACTGGATTGAAGGTCCATCAAGCCCAGTATCCTGTTTCCAACAGTGCCCAATCCAGTTTACAAGTAACTGGCAAGATCCCAAAACAGTACATTACATTTTATACTGCTTATCTTAGAAATAAGCAGTGGATTTTCCCAAGAACATCTTAATAATGGCTATCGGGATGCCCTATCTTCCCTGTTTTGGGGATATCTTTGAAAGATACCTAGAAACATAGAAACATGATGGCAGATAAAGGCCAAATGACCCATTCAGTCTGCCCATCCTCTGTAACCCCTAATTCTTCCTGTTCCTAAGCGATCCCACATGCTTATCCCATGCCTTTTAAAATTCTGAAACAGTCCTCGACTCCACCACCTCCACCAGGAGGCCATTCCACGCCTCCACCACCCTTTCTGTGAAATAATACTTCCTTAGGTTACTCCTAAGCCTATTCCCTCTTAAGTTTGTCATATGCTCCCTCATTCCAGAGCTCTCCTTCATTTGAAAAAGGCCTCTTCCTGTATATAAATGCCCTTGAGATATTTAAACGTTTCTATCATATCTCCTCTCTTTCAGCATATACATGTTGAGGTTCATAAAATTGTCCCTATAATTTTTGCATTCAAGACATCTTACTAATTTCATAGCCGCCCTCTGGACCGACTCCATCCTGTTTATATCTTTCTGTAGGTGCGCTCTCTAGAACTGCACGCAGTACTCCAAATGAGGTCTCACCAAAGACTTATGCAACGGCACTGTCACCTCCTTTTTCCTGCTGGTCATGCCTCTCTTTATGCACACAAGCATCCTTCTGGCTTTGGCTGTCGCTTTTTCTACCTGTTCGGAAGTTTTAAGGTCGTCAGACACAACCACCGCCAAGTCCCGCTCTTGCTTTGCACATTGAAGCACTACACCCCCTATACTGTACCGTTCCCTCAGATTTTTGTGACCCAAGTGCATGACCCTGCATTTTTGGGGATTAAACCTTATTTGCCAAATATCGGACCATTCCTCTAGCTTCGCTAGGTCCTTCCTCATGACATTCACCCCCTCCATGGTGTCCACCCTGTTGTAGAGTTTAGTATCATCCACAAAGAGACAAACCTTACCAGACAGCCCTTCCACAATATCGCTCACAACGACGTTAAAAAGAGCTGGCCCTAGGACCGATCCCTGTGGTACTCGGTGTACTAAGGTACCACCGAGTACCCTGTGGTACTAAGGGCAAGTGTTGCAGAATCTCTCCCCATCATAAGGGATGATTTTCTAATCCGAGACCGCTTTGATAGGGATAAGGAAAGAAAATTCTTACCTTATAATTTTTTTCCTTGAGTCCTGTCCGGCCCATTCCAGACATCCTCTTTTTCTGGATTTTGTTATTGATGATTGTGTTTCTTATCTTTCAATGTTCTATTTCATTACTGAGAATTCAGCAGTTGGAGAGAAACAATGTGTTTTAAGCCTGCAAAATGTATTGGATATTTTCCTGTCTTAATTTATTCCTGAAGTGTATTTCTTCTAGTGGCCAGCAGGTGGTGATGCCTTCTAAGGTTATCTGTTAATGCTGTGTCAGAAAGTTCAAGTTTTAAATCTATGGGGAAAAGGGTATGGAGACTAGTTAATAAGTTTGCTTTTTTAAAAATTCTGTCTTTATCAATAACCTACAATTCCTCTTTTAAACCCCAATCTTTAAGTTACCAAAACACATAACAAAATAATATTCACTCACCCAGAAAAATGTCCTCTTCTCTCAGAACTTCTGTCTATCATCCCTCTCCTGCTTCTTCTCATTCCCTTCTACTTCATCAAACTCTATTACTGGATCATTGTTCTATCATCTCCTTCCTGCTTCTTCTCATTCCCTTCATCTAAATCAAACTCTATTATTGGATCATTGTTCTAACTCATTACACCCAATTATCCTAGGTAATTTTAATCTGCATGTTGATGATTCAAATTCTCCACTGGTTCAGGATTTCCATATGCTCCTATCTGATCTTAACCTCAAAGAGCTTATACACTCCTGTTATGATTCTGTTAGAATTCTGCTAGTCAGACAGGGGAATGCTTGGAATTGCTCCTGATTGGTGCGTCAGGAGCTGAGCTGATGTCACTCTGATCTACTTAAGCTTACCTTTCCCTACAACCCCTGCTTTGGCGTTATTCCTGTTCTGCTGAAGCCTTACCTGCACTCTGTCTGAGCTATTTGCTCTGTGCTTTAATGGGGTTTGATTACTCCTTATCTTGCCTGCAGTTTCTATTCCTCTGTCTCTGTTTGCCTGCTGCTTCTAGTGTGTGTCTAATTACCTCTCTCACTGCACCTGGGATTCTCTGTTTGGCTGTGGTGCTGTGTGGTGAGTTCCTACTTTGTTCCATTCCAGTTTGTTTGTTTGGTTCCCCTTCCTTCGGAGTTACCCTTTGTTGCTGAGTTTGTATTCTGATTTGTATGTCCTGCCCTTGTAGCAGGCTCGGGACTCTTTGTTTCTCCCCGTTGGGGTTGTTTGTTTGCTCTTTCCCTGTACTCCAATTAACCTGTTATTTGCAGTGTCCCTGCCTCTGGCAGCTGTGTGTTTGAGCTTGGTTTAACCCTTTGTCTGCAGAGTTTCACTGCTTCTGGCAGTTGTCTGCTTGGTGCAGTTTTCCCTTGTGTCTGTCAGTCCTTTCTTTACTGTAATTATCCTCTGTATTGCTGAGCACTGTTCCTTTCTGTGCTGGGGCTGTGTTAGGCACCGCACTCCATTTTGCTGACTTTTCCCTCTCCTGTCTGCTGAGGGTCTCTGCTTACAGTATCTTTATTTCGCAATTCCTCATTTCCTTTGTGTGCCGTGGGGTACTGCTTGACGTGTTTCTGTGTGTGATGGTGCTCTAGTTCTCGTAGAGACCTCCTCATTTTTCCTCTTTCTCCCCTCCTTGTATGAGTTGGTTCCAGTTAGGCCGTGAGGCCCACATGCTTGAATTCTGAGTAAATGGGTTCCAGATCGGCCGTGAGGCCCGCCTGAATGCTCTATCTTCCCTTTTCTGGAGGTGCAAGTTGGTTGTTGCATATGTGTGCATGACTTGGTAGCTGGGGTAGTGTATAGCGCCTGCTCGGTCCACCCCGGCCTTGGCCTAACACCTATTCTAGGCCTCGGCCTGGGCTCAAGGGCTCACAACCAGAGTAACAAACTCCCCAACCCATTCCAGTGGCCATATTCTGGACGTAATCATTTCCCCCCTAACTCTTCACCCTTTCAAAGTAAAATTTTAGTTTACTTCAGTTTCCATAGACTGATCATTTTCTAATTTATTTTACTTGTACTACAAATACTGTTCCTCACTTGGAAACAAAAGCCCCTACTACCTATAGAGATCTTAGCAAACTTATTTCTTTATCCTTACTCCAGCAGTCCAATTTAGATCTTCCCACCTTCTCCCAACTACCATTAGACAGTCAGGTCAAGCAATGGGACACCCGTCTTTGTACAGCTCTTGACAATATTTCCCCAGTCCAAACACAGGTAACATATTTATAAATGATCTAGATATGAGAATAACTAGTGAGGTAATTAAATTTGCCAATGACAAAATTATTCGAAGTTGTTAAATCGCAAAAGGATTGTGAAAAATTACAACACAACCTTACGAAACTAGGAGACTGGGAGGGGCATTTTCGAAAGGTCGTCCAAGTATGAATTAAGTCACCCTCGTGAAGTCGGCCAAAATCAGGTAGGTATAATCGAAAAATAGTATGGACGTCCTTAAACATTCCATTATCGCAGTGCGAAATGCCCAAATCAAGGACGCCCAAAGTATAGTAAAAAAGGACGCTCATCTTCCAGAACTGCCAAAGGACGCCCCCAACATTCACTCTTGCCAACATCTGTCATATGGTCCGTCGGCGGTTTTACGAGAAAGATGTCCTTATTACTATGGACTTCTCTGATGTATCTGGTTGTTCCGCAAGTACAGTGCATGTAGTTGTGGACATCCAGGTAGGGAAATATCTTATATAATAATTTGCACCTCCAACATTCTACGTCTGGATGCCTGGGTTTGTAAAATCCATTCCCACTCATTGCCCCGTTCTCGCATCAAAACATAATGACATCAGAGGGCGGAACAATGAGGGGGGAGGGAATGCTGGAGGCGAGGTGATGTCAGGAGGAGAGAATCGCGGGACATCGAGGGGAGGGAGGAAGGGGAGGGCAGGGCAGAGGAGAATTGATGGATGGACATGGATGGGATGGGAGGACAGTCATAGGCACCCCGTATAAGAGGCTTGGGGAGGCTAAGCCTCCCCAGCCCAACCGTGACCTTCCCCTGGCTGCTGCCCCCCCCAAACACAGTGCTGCAGCCACGCAGCTCTCGGACGGTCCCTCCGCTCCTTCCCGCCCTCAGCTCCCCAATCGACAGCCCTCCTCTCTGTTCCTGCCCCACTTGCGCATGTTTAACCCTTTTACTTTCAGGCGCAGCAACGGCAGTAAAGAGGACAACACAGTGGGTTCACCTCCAGCTTCTCCCTTCCCTCACACAGTGTCCCGCCTTCTGTGATGATGCATTTCCTGTTTCCGCGAGGGCGGGACACTGTGTGAGGGAAGGGAGAAGCTGTGTTGTCCTCTTTACTGCCATTACTGCACCTGAAAGTAAAAGGGTTAAACGTGCGGGGGGGGGGGAAGGAACGGAGAGAAGGGCTGTCAGGGAGCTGAGGGAGGGCAGGGAGAATCGCTGGACATGGATGGGAGGGCAGGGGGAGAGAAGAGATGGCTGGAATTGGAGAGGAGGGCAGGGTGAGAAGAGATCGCTGGACAGGAGAGGAGGGGAGGGCGGGGGAGAGAAGAGATCACTGGACAGGACAGGAGGGGAGGGCAGGGGAGAGGAGAATTGCTGGACATGGATGGATGGAAGGGGCAGAGGGGAGAGCAAATTTGCTGGATATGGATGGATGGAGGAGGGCAGGGGAGAGGAGAATTGCTGGACATGGATGGATGGAGGGGGCAGAGAAGAGAGCAAATTTGCTGGATATGGATGGATGGAGGAGAGGGCAGGGGAGAATGGAGAGTTGCTGGACATGGATGGATGGATGGAGGAGAGGGCAGGGGAGAATGGAGAGTTCCTGGACATGGACGGAGAGGAAGGGACGGCAGGGGAGAGAGGAGAATTGCTGAACATGGATGGATGAATGGAGGGGGCAGGGGAGAGAGGAAATTTGCTGGATATGGGTGGATGGAGGAGAGGGCAGGGGAGAATGGAAAGTTGCTGGACATGGACGGATGGAGGGGAGGGAAGTCAGGAAGGAGATGCACATGGATGGAGGGGAGGGAAGAGTGGAGAAATGCTGGACATGGATTGAGGGGAGGGAAGAGAGGAGAAATGCTGGACATGGATGGAGTCTGCTTACTCTTTATCTTTTAAAAAATACTATAAATAAAAATCACAAAAAATGAACGATTAAAACAAAAAAAAAAAACCAGAGATAAAAGAATTCATATGTCATACCCCTGGAGCATATTACTCATTATATACCCTTCCCAATTATTACTTATCATGACAGAACATTTCTCCTAACGGTTCCCTTATAAACATAATCGCCATTACATGATAGTGCCCATTTCATTTGTGTGAGAAACTGGCCTTTTTTACTAGTAAAGAATATTAATTTGCAAAATACAATAACAAAGACATGTTTCTTGCAGCATTGCCAAAGGACGTCCAACTTACTAGGTCTGCCGAAGGACGGCAGGCCTGTAAGAGGGACGTCCTTCGGCAGTGCTGCAAGAAACATCTTTGTTACTGTATTTTGCACATTAATATTCTTTATATTTCCCTTACCTGGATGTCTACAATTACATGCACTGTACTTGTGGAACATGCAGCTATGGGAAATATAAGGAGCATACATATTGTATTGTGTATATATGAAGAGGTTCGCACACTTGATAAGGATTCAGATAATAAGAAAGACTCTGCACGTGTGAACATGTACTCATACAAATAAGGCCCCGCACGATGTCCATGCGTCACGGTTGTCCACGTGCTGACCCATCCATATATGGAACTGTGCATGTAACGACGTCCATCATGCATGAGCGTCCATATAAGGCGATGCACGTTTTCCAACGGTTATTCACTGAGAAACATGGCTCTGAGGCGCGAGCCAAATTTCAGCGATGCTGAAAATTTGTGCCTAGTGCACCTTTGCATGAAGCACCGGTGCATTCTTTTTAGGCACCAGCACCACCTGCCCCCCAGGACTGTCTCAATTCAAGCCTGGTGTCAAATAAGAGACAAATTGGAAAGGTAAGTGTTTGCTTCCCCCTTCCCCCCTCCTGGGCTATCAGGGCCCCCTCCTGTAGCTACACATATAAGAGCTCCCTCAGCTATGTAAGCACTAACTGTAGTCTGCATTCAAGAGTAATCAGTGATATGTGCACATGCACATTAATTAATAGAATCTAAGTACTACAAAGGAAAACTATTCCCACATCCCTACAATACTGCACACAAACGGTACTCTCTGTCCTCATGTACACCTCAGTGACATCACCTGTACCAATGTAATGCCCCCCCCCCCCCCCCAATCAGTGTTGTGTGTCTCTCCTATTTGATTTCCAAATGAATTTGTGTGCTGAAGGCAAGGAGGGCCATCCCCTGACTCTTGGTGTGCAAACATATCTTGCAGAAGATTTGGCATTCGGAGGGGCTTCGAGTCCCTCCGGCGGAAGTTCTGCTGAATCAAGCGGGAGAGCCCTGACATGATAAGGGCAGTGAGATGGCGCCTCAGGGCTCGACGTAAGTATTTTAAACAGGGCACCTGTACTCATTTGTAAATGTATTTATTTAATAATGCAAATGTTGTGTACAATATCAGTTTCCATGTGGCTAATAGGCAACTAGTAAGTCATAACACCTCTGTCCCAGATCAAGGCCTGAGGTTGCAGCTACCCTCCCATGAGTGTGGCTGCAACTTCCAACTAACCTCCTCTGAGATGAATGAGATGACATGCCTCACTTCTGTATCCCCCTTTCTGGGGTGGATACTGTTTCATGGTATTCCTGCCTGAGGTCCTACTCTTAGTGGATGTCATTTCCTCATATTAAAGTTATCTGCTCCCCCCCCCCCCCCCCAAAAGAAAAACAACTGGTCAGCCAACCATAGTCACAAATCATAATGCAAAGATGCTGCTGACCAATGAGTGTGGTCTGCCAACATATCCTGTGTACTCTGTGTCAGACCAGCTTCCAGGGTTCCCTTTCATGTCAACTCATGCATCTCACTCCCCATGAGTATAGCCCAGGGCTCACCACACCTTTCCACATCCCCCGCCTCAGGCCAGCCAGCTCCTGCACTATGCAAGCCATGTTGGATGTGCTGATCTCAAGACAATCCTTTTACATGCACAGGGCGGCAGCAGCAGGAGGAGGAGGCCACAGCACTAGTGGCACAGGAGGAGAAAGAGGAGGCCAAGGAGGAGGAGGCAGGGGCGGACCAATGGGCAGATATGCCTCCTCTGGAGGGGGAGGGGGAGGAGGAGGAGCACCCACCAGCTCCACCAACACCACCAGCTCTAGACAACAGTGCCACAGTACTGCAACTCCTGCAGCAACTGGTTGCTGTAGTCAACCAGTTGCTGCAGGAGGTGGCAGCAGCACTGTGGCACTCTGTCGAGAACTGCCAGCAGACTCATAGCCAGCTCAAGCTGCTGGTGATAGAGCCGCTACGACGGCAATCGGAGGGACAGGAGAGGGGAGAATGATTTGTGTGGGGGGTGGGGGGGGGGAATTGTAAATAGTTTGTTTTTGTATACGGTTTAAATACAATTTTACACTTTTGGCACTGACCAGGGTCTCTGTGTGTACTTTGTGCACTACATATGTGGTATTATCAAATGCTGGGGTTAATGTGAGAGGAGTCAGCAATCTGGGTTGCATAACAGGTGAACTGTGATAGAGAAACTTTGGTACATATGTGTGATAAGTGTGGCCATACAGAAGGCCACCTGTTCCTTCCAAACTGCATGGCTGTATGGTAAGGGAGGGAGGCTGTGTGGGCATTTCTGTTGAGGAACAGAAATGCCCATCCAGCCTCCCCCCCCTTAACATAGAGCCCCACAGCACAGAGTTGTGTAAATAATAGGTATGTTGTCTAGCACTAGTGATCTACCAAATAGAAACTTGCAGATAACCATAGGTAGCGCATAGACGATGTTTGCTCTCTGATCACCAGACACCCTTACCCACAACCAAACCACATTGGTGAGGGCCAGGAAGGAGCTATAAACAGCTGGATCATCTTTTCACACTGAATGTATCAGCAATGGTATATAGTGCTGAGGAGAAAAGGGAAAACAATGGTAAAAGCATTAGATGGATGTTTACTTCATCACAATTGCAATATAATACATCAGGCACAGAAAGGCACAGGCTAGGGGAATTATATAGGCACCAGGCTGTAGCCACCTGCAGGTAATTTAGAATAGGAACTGTAACCAGAACCCCTCTCCCTCACCATGACTTAAGGGCTCAAGGCCGTAGTAGGCACGCACTTGTGGCCACCTTGAAAATAGTTTATAGGATATAATTTAGAAATGCTGTTGTTCCATAACTATGGAGGATTGTAGGACTGTGTTGAATAATGTGGAAAAGACATTCAGTGCATATATGCTTCCCCCCCCCTCCCCCCAGCAACCTTGAGAATGGGTGGGCACTTCATAAAAGGGGACTGGGGTTCACCACATAAAGAAGAATGGAACCTAGCCGGGAGACACACGAGGCGCAAAGCGGGAGAAAAACTACCAGCTGTGGATACCCGTGAACCTGGTGAAAATAGAGGTAACATTTGAATGCAGAGAACATACAGAGAATGGGGAGCTCTTGACCATGAGGGATGCACACATCCATCCTCCCCTTCCCCCACCCCACAGACAGCCACAACTGAGAGTGTCCAATAGAGAACAAGATATCTGTACAATGAATTGGGTAGAAACAATCATGGCTCTCAGAGTCCAGTGTATTACAGTCCACTGTTGTCTCTTGCAATCCTCTTGACCAGCTGTCCTGCAAGATGAAAGAAGTGTTTGTTTAGCACCTACATAGCAGAAAGGGAAGAGGTGGCTGAGAGGTATGAGCTTACCTTGAACTTGTGGTGCAAGAATCTGTTGGCTCCAAGGGATCAGAGGCTGCCTGCTTCAACAAAGGAGAGAGAGAATGGGGGGCAGTGAGGGAGCATACCATACACAGCAAGCAGCTCCTGGAGGGTAGAGAATGGAGAGTATATGCTAAGCTACCAGCTAACACCCAGTCTGAAACTTTTGGAAAGGAAAGGTACAAAGCTCACACACCAGTTATCTTTCAAGAATTGGCAAAAAAGCCCCCCCCCTCCCCCCCCCAAAAAAAACCCCAAAAACAAACAGGTGTACAAAAGCATACAGTGGCAAAAACAAGGTTTACTATAACTGAAGGTAAAATGCTTTGAAATACCACCCCATAATCTAAAGAAAAACCTCTAAAGTGCAAGCACAGAGAAAGCCATTTTAAAGAGGCACCAATAAAGGGAATGCAAGCTTCCAAACAAGAATAGCAGCTGGGGACATTTATCATTATCAGCCATAATCGAAATGAGAACACCCAAAACACAAGAGCAGTTGGGGATGCCCATAGTTCCCCAGCTATAATCGAAATGAGGACGCCCAAATGGCCAGAGCAGCTGGGGACTTTAGGTGTAAATAAATAATACTATGGGAACTGCTACCCACCGATTACTTACAGGGCCGCCGAGAGGGGGGGACAGGGGGAACAAAAGTCCCCGGGCCCAGGTCTCCGGAGGGGGCCCGGCGCCACCGCAGTCAGGCCCGCCCGCCGTCGCTCCCGAACTAACTAACCGTAAACGCCTCCTTCCTTTCCTTTCACCACCTTCGCGGCAAGCAGCAGCAGGGCAGGCCACTCCTTCCTTCCGTGTCCCGCCCTCGCCTGACGTAACGTCTGCGAGGGCGGAGCACAGAAGGAAGGAGAGGTCTGCCCTGCTGCTGCTTGCTGCGAAGGTGGTGAAAGGAAAGGAAGGAGGCATTTAAGGTTAGTTCAGGGCCCGGTAGCGGGTGGAGGGGGGGGGCCCGGCGACCTCGGGTGGGGGGAGGCCCGGAGGCAACGATGACCTCGGGTGGGGTGGGTGGGTGGGGGGGGCCCGGGGGCGGCCTTGTCCTGGGCCCAGCTCTGGCTCTTGGCGGCCCTGATTACTTATGCCAAGGTCCTAAGATTAGGAAATTTGCCTAAGCAACTTCCTAGCTCAGTCTAGGGAATAGTATACAAGAACCTTGCTTCTGGCACTTCGCCAGGTCTTTTGTCCCGTCAGAGAAGTGAAACCAAAGCCACAGCTGAGATATATATTATTTATTAGGTAAGAAAATATATAGAAACACTCTGCAATAAGCTTAGCAATACAAAAAGAGATCTCCTGCTGAATTGCAAACTATATTGTCACTAACTAAACACTCTGATTCTTACTGGTTACTAGGTAAATTACACAACCTGATCTGTAAAAGAACTGATACTACCTCTTATGAAAAATACCAGTTAGCAGCATATTCCCTGACCACGAGCTGACATGAACCAATCTTTCTTAGATAAATACCACTCACTAATCCCAGACTAGGAAGTAAATCACAGTGATCTCACCGCTGTCCTTATGCAAACTTCCAATGAGACAGGAGCAGATTCCTTATCAGACTCGAGCTATTTTCTCAGCGGATCTGTCTTAGATGTAGTGTAGGTCTCTCTGCAGAACGCAGGTGTCCGTCCCTCCGTGTTGCTTCTCAGAGCCAATATATCTGCCACACGGTATTTGCAACAGTTATGCAGGTCACAAGTTTGATACCAAACACAGTCTCTGGCTCTCCCCGACCCTTGCTGAGTTTCTCAGGTCTTTAGGCCTCCGCCCAACTAAACTTCCTCCGTTCCCGCTTTCTCAGTCTCCGTTGGTCAGGTGACAGCAGGGACCAATCCAGATCTTGTCCAGCTCATTCCAAGAGCAAGAAGAGCTCTTTGTTTTGTGACCCTGAAGTGGATACTTTCTGGTACCCTGGGTCTGACTCCCTTCTCAGCTTCTCAGGGTGATAGAAGGGGGTGGTTGGAACACAGAATGTCCTTGGCTTTAGTAAGCCTGCCAGTGATTTTCCACAAGCTGAAAAGCTGGATCCTGCTGACATAATATCACATTCATTGTTGATTTAATCATGAATTGATAATGAGTGTGACTGTTGGGCAGACTGGATGGACCGTTCAGATCTTTATCTGCCGTCACTTACCATGTTTTCATGTATTTAAAAGTTTATATATCACAACAAGGAATAGAGAGTACTAGTACTATACACCACAAGAATCTCTCTAAAATAGTGGCAATTGGTACTTTCATAAGACTATGGTTTTTGTGACATGCATAGAATTTTGAATAAGAACAAGGGGAAAAGCCTCTGAAACAAGCCCAACCACCAACTCAAAAGATCGTTTTCACAAACAAGGGTTGAGGAAAATCAGTGGGCTATTTATCATCACTGGCACCAAAACCCCCCTTATTTCTTTAAGTATAAAATGCTAACTTCACAGAACTGACCGGATGGATCCACAAAGGGAAGTGAGAAACTACTTAACTTAAATTTCAAGTGTAGCAAACAACGTGTAAGTGGTTGGTCTGTCACACCCAAGTGTAGTAAACAACGCGTAAGTGGTCGGTCCCCTTGTTCTTATTCAAAATTTTATGCACTTCACAGAACCATAGTCTTATGAAAGTACCAATTGCCACTATTTTAGATAGATTGTTGGGTTATATAGTACTATTTAAAAGTTTACTATTAAAAACCCAACATGGTCATGTTTTGCCTGTAGACTGTTTCAGGGTCTAATAATGACACATTGAACATTTGTCTTCTTCTTCTACACAAATTTGGTCCTATTAGCTAATTATGGTGGAAGAAAAACTATTCTCTGTACCTTAACAACTTAGTGCACAAAAGATCTGCATATGAACAATCTGCTCTTCCCAAAACCCACCTCAGAACACATCTACCCTTGGATAGCATAAAAGTACACCCATTCCTATTATCACATGTACTTTTATGCATGCAGCAATTTATTTCTAAATGGTCAAGGGGTCATGAACTTGCCATAACGCCTTTCTGTGTATAACCAAAGTGGTTTACATATTTTGTACAGGTACTTTCTCTGTCCCTCTGTCCCTACTAGACTCATAATCTGTTTTTGTACCTGGGGCAATGGAGGGTTAAGTGACTTGTCCAGGGTCACAAGGAGCTGCAGTGGGAATTAAACCTAGTTCCCCAGGTTTCCAGCCCAGTGCACTAACCATTATGCTACTCCTGTATACTGTCATAAAATGCCTTTATAAAATTATATCCATAGAGAACACTTTAGACTAACCAACACAAGTACAAGGGTCCTACTATGCTTGCCTAGCTTGTAGCTACTTTTCAGGGGGAAACTATTTGTGCAAGTTTCCGTTGGAAATTTAGCTACAAAGTCATTTTGAACCTTGCACCTACATAGCCGTATCACAATTATCTGTCACTAGTTCCACTCCTTACCATTTCTCAGTTGAGATTCACACACCCAGGGTAATTTCTGATTGCAGTCAGAATCTTGCCAGAATCCACTGGACATCATGAACACACAGTCTAAGGCAGCAGCCGCAGAACGTTTGGAAGGTATAAGCCAGCTAACAGAAAGCAGAGTCAGGGCAAATCATTAGTAATTCTTACTAGAGCACATGCTGTGTTTTATGCAGGACAATCCACTTCTACAGAAATAATACAAGAATTCTCCTAAATCTAGCCAACTAAAGTTTACTTGGAAGGCTGCCTACTGTGTATTATGGAGGCAATTCTATAATAGGTTGCCAAAATTTAGGAGACAGATTTCCACAGGCCACAGCTAAGTGATCTTATAGAATATAAGTGTAAATTGCCACTGACACACTTAAATGTAGGCATTTACAAACTGGAGAAGGAGTAAGAGTCCTGGTAGAATTGGGGAGACCTAGGGTTACCATATTTTGTCCCCCCAAAAGGAGGACACATGCCCCGCCCCCTTTCACACCCTCACTCTGCCCCTTTCACACCCTCGTTCCGCCCCCTGTTACACCCTCGCTCCACCCCCTGCACATTTTCCCCTCCCCACTGTCACATACCCTGTCACCCCCCCTCCCCGTCACCCCCCTCCCCTTACCTTACTACTGCCCTGGTGGTCTAGTGACCTCTTCGGGGCAGGAAAGAGCCCCCTCTTTCCTGCCCGGATTGCTGCCCTGCATGCATCCTTCCTGTTGGTGATCCTCGGTGCCGATTCAAAATGGCCACCAAGAGCTGAAGTCTTGCGAGGTCACTTCAACTCTCGGTGGCCATTTTGAATCGGCACCGAGGATCACCAACAGGAAGGATGCATGCAGGGCAGCAATCCGGGCAGGAAAGAGGGGGCTCTTTCCTGCCCAGAAGGCGGAAGAGGTCACTAGACCACCAGGGCACTACAAAGTAAGGGAAGGGGAGGCTAGCAATCTGCCCGTTTGTCCGGATTTCTGGACAAACAGGCAGGCTGGCGGCGGGCCATCCGCCCACCAGCCTGCCCGTTTGTCCAGAAATCTGGACAAACCGGCAGATTGGCAAAACTTGCCCGGTTGCCTGGACATGCCCTCAGAAAGAGGACATGTCTGGGTAAATCTGGACATATGGTAACCCTAGGAAGACCTATCCTGGAGCGGGACTTAGAGCAGAAAGTGTCTGCTCAAGGCCAGGGTGACCCAGTGAGGTGCACTCATGGAAGGAGGACAGCCCAAAAAAGAGTCTGTGCCTGATGGAAAAGGAAAGATTGAGAGCAGGAGAAATTTAACCCTTGTAAATTGACAACTGGCTACCAGGATAGGCATGGACAGGAGTATTTGTCTATATGTAAATAGCCCAGATTTCCATGTATATACATCCTGAGGAGGAAAGAGCCCAAATAGGGGTTCCTACAAACATTAATAGTCTTGACACTGAAGCTGTTTGAGAGTTGAAACATTTGGATTATATTGAAAGAAACTTCAAGTTGATAATTGCTTGTTGCAGACAAGTTTAATAAAAGTTAAGTTTACCTCCCGAAGTGCAGCATAGTTCCTGGACTGAAGAGTAGAGCGGAACCCTATTTTATGGAGTGTCTCTCAAACCCCCGGATCGCTATTCCAGATCATTGACCTACTTCCAGCTCGCCTGGAGTTTGTCTGAAGGCTTGAGTGTGGTAAGCGTGGCCTGAATGATCGGTGATTGGTTTATGGGCCCTGCACCAAAGCTAGATCTGGGTGAGACCCGTGCTACATCATTTTAGCAGAATAGAAGTTAGGTGCGCTACTTCCATTTACATGTGTAAGTGTACACTTGTGTATATAAATGGCAGTATTCTATAAATTTGTGTGCAAATGGAACTTAAATTTAGTTGACCTGTTATATAATGAGGAGGTATATGTGTTGAAAGTGCCTATGTACATTGACAACACCACAGATTATTCAAAGTTGGCCCCAAAGTGACTTGCTCAACATCACAACACATATCAGTAGCAGAAGTAGAATTTGAACTCACATCTTCTGGTCCCTAATCTTTTTGTAGCCACAAGGCCACTTGTTTTCTTTCAGCTAGATACCTGAATAAAGTAAAGTGGTTGCTCTTTTAGTCCAGCAGAATGCACAGAAATTTGTTTTCTAAAGCTAACAGGATACATCAGAAACATAAGTGGATGATGTCATCCAACAGCATCAGGAGAGAGTAGCTCTCTCAGAACTCAGAAATTACTAGAAAAATTCTGAGCATAGGTGCTCCATCCTGTGCACTGCATCCTTATGGATATACTTCAGTCAGTATATATAGTTTAGTATCGACCCTTGTGGGAGGAATTAATGTGTCCAATTTATTCTGCAGTTTATGAAGAACACCTCTTACAGGTAAGTAGAATCTGTCACATAGGTGGATTCTCCCAAGCTGAGTGTTGCGGTTGAGTGTGTTCAGCAACACATGTCATTTGATATTTCTGGGAGAGCTGATGGCATCATGCAAATACGTTATATAACAGTGCTTGTCCTACTGCACTGCCTCTTCCAGATGCATGATTCAGGCAATAGTATGAGGTAAAGATATGCAACAAGGACCAACTGGCAGCCTTGTAGATTTCCTCTATTGAAATGTCTTTTAAATGAGCTACAGAAACAGATTCGATATGCTTAGACCATCTTGGTTAGATAAACCAGCTTGGATATAACAAAAATGAATGCAGTTTACTAGTTGGTTTGACCTTGACCTTTTAGCAATGATGAAATCTGGTTGTGGGATACAAAAAGTTGCATAGACTTTTAGTGGACTTAAAGTAAAATGCAAGGGTTCTTTTACAATCTAAATATAAAAAGTATTCTCTCCAGGGTGTGAATGTGGTTAGTAATAGAATATTGGTAAATTCATTGGTAAAATAAAAAGAAATTGATATTACCTTTAGCAGACATTTTGGATGAGTTACTTTGAGAAATTTTGCACATATGGTGGATGCGATACAAGGGTTTGGAGTTCATTGACTTTTCTGACTGAAGACACTGCTATATAAAATGTCACCATTAAAGTAAGGAATTTTAATGATAAGATTTTATTAATTCAAATGGTGGTTTCACCAGAAGCTAAAAGCCCACCTTTATTTTTTTTTAATTACATTTGTACCCTGCGCTTTCCCACTCATGGCAGGCTCAATGCAGCAGGAAATGGAGGGTTAAGTGACTTGCCCAGAGTCACAAGGAGCTGCCTGTGCCAGGAATCAAACTCAGTTCCTCAGGACCAAAGTCCACCACCCTAACCACTAGGCCACTCATCCAGCTTTTAACTCCTAACCCTTATTCACTTGTTCAGAACCCTTATTTTATCATCCTCACTTTAATATTCCCTTATCTCTTGTTTGTCCTGTTTGCCTGTCCTAATTAGATTGTAAGCTCTGTCGAGCAGGGACTGTCTCTTCATCTTCAAGTGTACAGCGCTGCGTACATCTAGTAGCGCTTTAGAAATGATAAGTAGTAGTAAGTAGTTTTAGGAAATTATCCAAACCTTTATTAAATCCCGGTAAGCTAACTGCTTTTACCACATTCTCTGGCAATGAATTCCAGAGTTTAATTACATGTTGAGTGAAGAAATATTTTCTCTGATTTGTTTTAAATTTACTACTTATTAGCTTCATTGCATGCCCCCTAGTCCTAGTATTTTTGGAAAGAGTATTCAATTGCTTCACATCCACCCATTCCACTCCACTCAGTATTTTATAGATCTCTATAATAGCTCCCCTCAGCGGGGCGTTCCAAGATGGCTGCAGAACCAGAGGTTTAGTAGGACGCTCTGACCTCTTGGGCAACGAAATTTCAGCTGTATCAATATGCCGCACTCTAAATGTAAGGGAACCCTGAGGACAGTGCCTCTGCCTAACTCAGTGTCTTCCCCAGCCCAACCGAGCCTAGAATGCTACTTCCCCGGGACCTCCAAAAAACAAGAGGGAAAGCATCCCATAGCGGATGTACCTGGAGAAGCAGATCCCCTGCCGGGAGATGAAACATCCCTCTCACCACCATCGTTTTCAATGAATCCACCTTGTCCGGCGACGCAGGCAGCCCTAGAGGGAAACCCCTCCAACCTCGAAAGTGCGTTGGAGACGGTGGCCAGCGAGGACCTAGGGCTGCAACAGCAGACGCCGGGACCCGAAGGAGTTGTTTCTCGTCTGGAGAAAAGAACGGCGGTGACATTAGAGGTGATTTGGGCAAAGCTGGAAAGTATGGACGTTACTTTACAAAAATCTTCAGGTGATGTACACACTTTGAACAATAAGTTTGAAGAATTAAAAATGACTGTTGAATCTGCAAAACATGATATGCTTGAACAGGTAACTTCAATACAAAAAGATGTTGATCTGTTTAAAGAATTTAAAAACACTGCCATTAAAGATAATACTGAGATATGGAGAAGAATCGAGCAGATGGAAAATTACAATCGTCGTTTAAATTTACGCCTCTTAAATTTTCCTAAATTACTGGGGGTAGCACCAGTAGAAATTTTTCATAGGTATCTGAATGAAACATTGAAGATTCCTCTTGACACTATCCCATCAGTTAACAAATTATACTATATACCTAAACTTAGAGGTGAAATGGGAGAAGTTGGTAATATCTCGCTTGATTTACAAAATATAACAGAAATATTAGAACAATCCTCGGAAAAAATAATAGAGAGAACCACATTGTTAGTTTCCTTAGTATTTGAGCAGGATTTCAACACAATTTTAAGGCTTTACTTTAGGAACTCTTCTACTCAATTTTGTGGAGCCAAAGTGTGGATTTTCCCAGATGTGACCAAACAAACCCAACTGAAAAGAAAATCCTTCCTGGCATTGAAAAAGAGGACAATTGATACTGGGGGAACTTTTTTCTTGGCATATCCATGCAAATGCGTGGTTAAACTGGGTCAAACAAAATATACTTTCTATGCACCAGAACAACTTAAATCATTTCTACATTCCAAACAATTGAAATAATGTTAATGTAAATTTGGAGGTCTGTCAGCCTTGTTTATAGCGAATGCTACATACCTATAGAAGGTATTCTCCGAGGACAGCAGGCTGATTGTTCTCACTGATGGGTGACGTCCACTGCAGCCCCCTCCAACCGGAAACTTCACTAGCAAAGGCCTTTGCTAGTCCTTGCGCGCCGATGTGCATCGCGCATGCACGGCCGTCTTCCCGCCCGAACCGGCTCGTGTTCGTCAGTCCCATATGTAGCAAGACAAAGACAAGGGAAGACACAACTCCAAAGGGGAGGCGAGCAGGTATGTGAGAACAATCAGCCTGCTGTCCTCGGAGAATACCTTCTACAGGTATGTAGCATTCGCTTTCTCCGAGGACAAGCAGGCTGCTTGTTCTCACTGATGGGGTATCCCTAGCACCCAGGCTCACTCAAAACAACAACCATGGTCAATTGGGCCTCGCAACGGCGAGGACATAACTGAGAATGACCTAACAATTTATCCAACTAACTGGGAGTGTAGCCTGGAACAGAATAAACATGGGCCTAGGGGGTGGAGTTGGATTCTAAACCCCGAACAGATTCTGAAGCACTGACTGCCCGAACCGACTGTCGCGTCGGGTATCCTGCTGCAGGCAGTAATGAGATGTGAATGTGTGGACAGATGACCATGTCGCAGCTTTGCAGATCTCTTCAATAGTGGCTGACTTCAAGTGGGCCACTGATGCTGCCATGGCTCTAACATTGTGAGCTGTGACATGACACTCAAGAGCCAGCCCAGCCTGGGCGTAAGTGAAGGAAATGCAATCTGCTAGCCAATTGGAAATGGTGCGTTTCCCCACAGCCACTCCCCTCCTGTTGGGATCAAAAGAAACAAACATTTGGGCGGACTGTCTGTTGGGCTGTGTCCGCTCCAGATAGAAGGCCAATGCTCTTTTGCAGTCCAATGTGTGCAGCTGACGTTCAGCAGGGCAGGAATGAGGACGGGGAAAGAATGTTGGCAAGACAATTGACTGGTTCAGATGGAACTCCGACACCACCTTTGGCAAGAACTTAGGGTAAGTGCGGAGGACTACTCTATTATGATGAAATTTGGTATAAGGAGCATGAGCTACTAGGGCTTGAAGCTCACTGACTCTACGAGCTGAAGTTACTGCCACCAAGGAAATGACCTTCCAGGTCAAGTACTTCAGATGGCATGAATTCAGTGGCTCAAAAGGAGGTTTCATCAGCTGGGTGAGAACGACATTGAGATCCCATGACACTGTAGGAGTCTTGACGGGGGGCTTTGACAAAAGCAAACCTCTCATGAAGCGAACAATTAAAGGCTGTCCCGAGATCGGCTTACCTTCCACACGGTAATGGTATGCACTGATTGCGCTAAGGTGAACCCTTACAGAGTTGGTCGAGACCAGACTCAGACAAGTGTAGAAGGTAGTCAAGCAGGGTCTGTGTAGGACAAGAGTGAGGATCTAAGGCCTTGCTGTCACACCAGACGGCAAACCTCCTCCATAAAAAGAAGTAACTCCTTTTAGTGGAATCTTTTCTGGAAGCAAGCAAGACACGGGAGACACCCTCCGACAGACCCAAAGAGGCAAAGTCTATGCTCTCAACATCCAGGCCGTGAGAGCCAGAGACTGGAGGTTGAAATGCAGAAGCGCCCCTTCGTTCTGTGTGATGAAGGTCGGAAAACACTCCAATCTCCAGGGTTCTTCGGAGGACAACTCCAGAAGGAGAGGGAACCAGATCTGACGCGGCTAAAAAGGAGCAATCAGGATCATGGTGCCTCGGTCTTGCTTGAGTTTCAACAAAGTCTTCCCCACCAGAGGTATGGGAGGATAAGCATACAGCAGGCCATCCCCCCAATCCAGGAGGAAGGCATCCGATGCCAGTCTGCCGTGGGCCTGAAATCTGGAACAGAACTGAGGGACCTTGTGGTTGGCTCGAGATGCAAAGAGATCTACCAACGGGGTGCCCCACACCTGGAAGATCTGGCGCACTACTCTGGAGATGAGCGACCACTCGTGAGGTTGCATAATCCTGCTCAACCTGTCGGCCAGACTGTTGTTTACGCCTGCCAGATATGTGGCTTGGAGCAACATGCCGTAACGGCGAGCCCACAGCCACATGCTGACGGCCTCCTGACACAGGGGGCGAGATCCGGTGCCCCCCTGCCTGTTGATGTAATACATGGCAACCTGGTTGTCTGTCTGAATTTGGATAATTTGGTGGGACAGCCGATCTCTGAAAGCCTTCAGAGCGTTCCAGACCGCTCGTAACTCCAGGAGATTGATCTGCAGATTGCGTTCCTGGAGGGAAAATCGCGAAGACGCGCGAGGATCAACTTGAGGGGCACGAAACGGCGGTAAAACACGACCTTCCCGAGCGCGGACAAAAGAAGACTGAAGAACATGAGCCGGTTCGGGCGGGAAGACGGCCGCGCATGCGCGGTGCGCATCGGCGCGCGAGGACTAGCAAAGGCCTTTGCTAGTGAAGTTTCCGGTTGGAGGGGGCTGCCGTGGACGTCACCCATCAGTGAGAACAAGCAGCCTGCTTGTCCTCGGAGAATGAATTTTTTCTTGTTTGATTACTTCTCAGATTTCATAACTCCCCCCTCACATTTAGAGGTCTAAGAAAGCGTAAATTTATTTTTCTTTTCTAGTTTGAAAGTTTATATTCTCAACAGTTAAATTGTTCCTTATTATCAAATTTTAATTTGAATATGACTATGTGATTATCATTGAGAATGCTATTTGTATTTTCGCTGTGTTGCTGATTACAAGTTTAATGCTTGTAAAATTTTGTTAAAAAATTTATAAATAAAGGAAAAAAATAGCTCCCCTCAGCCATCTCTTCTCCATGTTGAACAGCCCTAGCCACTTTAGCCTTTCCTCATAGGGAAGTCATCCCATCCCATTTATCATTTTCATCACCCTTACTACTACTTAACATTTCTATGTACCTTTTCTAATTCCACTATCCAGCTTATTTTCGAAAGAGAAAGACACCCATATTTCAACCCAAATCGGGAGATGAGCGTCTTTCTCCCGTAGGCGAACAAATCGGTATAATCGAAAGCCGATTTTGGTAGTCTTCAACTGCACTCCGTTGCAGGAACGAACAAAGTGGACAGGGGCGTGTCGGAGGCGTGATGAAGGTGGGACTGGGGCGTGGTTATCGGCTGAGGAGAGATGGGCGTCTTTAGCTGATAATCGAAACAAGGGCGTTTTGGACGAGAATTTGGTCCGCTTTATTTGGACCCTTTTTTTTCAGGTCCAAGTCCCAAAATAGTGCCCCAACTGACCAGATGACCACCGGAGGGAATCGGGGATGACCTCCCCTGATTCCCCCAGTGGTCACTAGCCCCCTCCCACGAAAAAAACCCACCTTACCAACTTTTTTTCCCAGCCTGTATGCCAGCCTCAAATGCCGTATCCACCTCCATGACAGCAGAATGTGTTCTATCCTCTGACAGCCTTTCCCTGGTTCTGATGTGGCTCTCGGGTGACTGTGACACCTTTTCTGTTATGCGCACTGCAGAGTCACATCAGCAATGCATTGTGGTGAGTGTAGGGTATTGGGCTCCGTGATTCCACTAGCTTGTGTTAAATGCTCACGATGTTGGTAGTTGGTAGGCTCTACTCCCATGGTGCTTTTCCCTCTGCTTACTGGGTCAGAGTGTGCCCTGTTTTGTTTCCGGTAGTCCAGGAGGTAGTGGTTATTTTTGTAAGCCAGTTTTAGCTCCCTTTCATGTGTTACCCACGTTACTGAAAGTGGGTATTGTACAGCATTCTGCCAGCTCTGACCTACTGCTAATCTTAGTGCCAGGGAGACTCAATCTCAGTACCAGGGAGACTCTTTGCCAGTGGGACACAACCTCTGATCTGCAGTTAACTGTGAGTAAATGTGCTTATTCCAATAAAGGACGTTTTCAAAGACATTAGTCTTCAGGTGTCAACTGGTGTGCCAAGGTTCTACAGCAGCAACAAGTCCTAGAGGCCTGGAGCACTTTTAGTGGGTACCGCAGTGCACTTCAGGCAGGCGGACCCAGCCCCATCCCCCCTACCTGTAACACTTGTGCTGGTAAATGGGAGGACTCCAAAATCCACTGTACCCACATGTAGGTGCCCCCTTCACCTCTAAGAGCTATGGTAGTGTTGTACATTTGTGGGTAGTGGGTTTTGGGGGAGGGGGTTGGGGGCTCAGCACCCATGGTAAGGGAGCTATGCATGTGGGAGCCCAGTTGGTGTCCTGGCATGTCAGGGGAGCCAATGTACTACGAATCCTGGCCCCTCCCACAACCAAATGGCTTGGATTGGGACGTTTTTGAGCTGGCCGGTTTTAGTTTCCATTATCGCTAAAAAACAAAACGCCCAGCTCAGAAATGAACAAATCCATGGCATTTGGTCCGTACAAACCGTATTTTCGAAACAAAAAAAGACATCCATTTTTTTCTAAAATACAGTCTGTCCCTCCTCTTCACATACCCGTTTTCGGACATAGACGCCCATGGAGATAAGCGTTCGTGTTCGATTATGCCCCTCCACATCTTTATTGAGATGTGGTGACCAAAATTGCACACAGTATTCGAGCTCTGGTCACACCATGGAATGATACAAATGCACTATAACATTTTCAATTTTGTTTTTCATTCCTTTCCTAATAATTCCTAACATTCTATTTGCTTTCTTAGCCGCAGCTGCACACTGAGCAGAGGGTTTAAACGTATCGTCAACGATGACACCTAGATCCTTTTCCTGGGCAGTGACTCCTAATGTGGAACCTTGCATCACGTAGCTATGGTTTGGGTTCCTCTTTCCTACATGCATCATGTTGTACTTGCTCACATTAAATGTCATCTGCCATTTGAATGCCCAATCTCCCAGTCTCGTATGTTCCTCTTGCAATTTTTCACAATTCTCTTACAACAACTTTGAATGATTTTGTGTCATCAGCAAATTTAATTACCTCACTAGTAATTTTCATCTCTAGACAGGGCCAATGCTAGGGTCTCTGGCATCCCCCTGCAAACTATCAGTGGCACCCCCCCCCCTACAAACTATCAGTTGCCCCCCTCCCCCCGTCCCGGTCCAGCCCAGCCTAGCATCTCCTTTCTCTCTTCTCCCTCCCACTAGGAGTAACCTAGTGGTTAGTTCAGTGGACTTTGACCTGGGGAACTGGGTATGATTCCCACTACAGCTCCTTGTGACTCTGGGCAAGTCACAACCTTCCATTGCCCCAGGTACAAATAAGTACCTGTATATACTATGTAAACCGCTTTGAATGTAGTTGCAAAAACCACAGAAAGGCGGTATATCTAGTCTCATTCCCTTTCACTTCTTCTCCCACCCATCCCCTTTTTCAGCTCCAGTTCCATTCTCTCACCTGTCCCCTGGATCAGCTCCCACCTCCAGCTCTTCCTCTAGTCAAACAGGTCTAGCACGCCAGAAATGCGTGCTCCTGCGATCCACTGATTAACTACTTCTGGTTTCACAAAACCGGAAGTAGTTAATTTTGTGACTCAGAAGAATACACGGTGCCAGCGCACCAGACCATTTGACTACAGGCAGAGCGGCAGCAGTGAAAAAGAGCAGGGCAGCTGGGGAGGGCTAAAGTCAGGCGCCCCCCTGCCCTGCATACCCTGCTTACCACATTCTGCTGGCCCTGTCTATAGATCATTTATAAATATTTTAAAAAGCAGCAGTCCAGGCACAGACCACTGGGGAACCCCAATATCTACTCTTCTCCATTGTTGTTTTCCATTTGTTGTAACCATTTGAGGGGTGCTTCATGAGGGTGAAAACACTTCCTGTCAGGCGTAGGAGCCAACTTTTCAAAATGATTGGGGGTGCTGAATTTTTCTTTTTTTTTTTTTTTTTTTTACAGGTGGTGCATTCCCCTGCCCCCTCCCTCCCTCCAAGTTCCAGGCCTCCCTCCCTGCCTCCGAGTTCCAGCCCTCCCTCTCACTCTCCCAGTTCCAGGCCAGGCCCCCTCCCCTCCCCCTCTCCTCCCCCTCCAAGTTCCAGGCCTCCCTCCCTGCCTCTGAGTTCCAGGCCCCCCCCTCTCACCCTCCCAGTTCCAAACCCCCCCCTCCCCCTGAGTTCCAGGGTGGCCCCCCCATCTCCCTCCCTCCTTCCGAATGTAAAAGTCACTCATCTTACCACCTGGTTGGAGGAGTTACATCTGCAGCAGCAGCCCAGGAAAAAGCATGCAGGCAGGAGACTCAGAGCTGATCTGTCTGCTCTCTCTCAGCTCTGGTCCCGCCCTTGCGTAAACAGGAAATGAGGGCGGGACCAGAGCTCAGAAAGACCAAATGGAACAGCTCTGAGTCTCCTGCCTGCACGCTTTTTCCTGGGCTGCTGCTGCTGATGTAACTCCTCCGATGAGGAGGTAAGATGAGTGACTTTTAAATTTCGGAGGGAGGGGGGATGCCCTGCAGAGAACTTCCGGTGGGTGACTATTGGGGGTGCTTGAGCACCCACAGCACCCACGGAGTCAGCACCTATGCTGTCAGGTAGTGTCTAAGAGTCTCAATAGCCTATTTAATAGCCAAACATACCCTTTTCATGGGGGCATAATTTCTCTCATGAGCGTACAGTTTCCTACTTAAATAAAGGACAGGGTGCTCCTTCCCTTGGTGTTCCTGGGACAGGACCATTCCTAAATCTTTATCTGATGCATCTGTCTGCAATATAAAGGGTTTATCAAGATCCACCCCCCTCAACACTGGCTCCCTACACAGGCTGTTCTGCAGATTCGTTAGGGCCTCTTTCAGACTACTGCAACTGGTTAGGCCTATTTTTCTTTTAACATGTCTGTTAAAACGACTTTTCTGCAAACTTGAGAATAAAACATCTATAGTATTCAACTAATCCTATTCTATAAACAGCACTGAATGATAGGCGCCATTTATAGAATACAATTATCGCCAGGATCAGCACTTAATTTTAGATGTGAAGATTTACAACAAGTAACCCTGGTGTAAATCCTCACATCTACATTAGGTGCAAATCCCCCTTATTCTATAACAGCACACATAAATTCTAGGAATGCCCCTGATCCACTATGACCCTCCTATGGCCACTCTCACTTGTTGGAGCAGTGTGCAAAATTTATGAACAGATCCATGCAACTAAAAATGCGCACATAAATTTTAATTATGACCAATTAGTGCCAATAATTGATTAGCACCCAATTACCAGTGCTAATTGGTTCATTATTCAATTAAATTGTGTGCACAAATTGGGTGTGTACACAAATTTGCATGCACAATTTTAAGCGCAATTTATAGAATTTGGGGGTTATTGTCTAATACAGTGGTTTCTCAACCCAATCCATAATGAATATGCATGAGATAGATTTGCATGCATATTCATTGCAGATGTATCCTGAGGACTGGGTTGAGAAGCACTGCTCTTTCCTAGTATATAATTTACTATTAATCTGGATTGAATCAATATAAAACCAAAACAACCTCTTTTGATGGCGTTGACAAGTCTGCCATGTTCTTTATCATAGGCTTTAGAAGTTCTGGAGATTTTTAGTGCTATCTTGGGACCTTGGATCAATCATGATAAATCTGAGTCACTTCCCATTTGGGGAGAGAGACCTTCTTGGACCTGGCCTGGGAACTTCCAGTTTCGGTAGGCAGGCCCCACACTTTAATATCTGGAATTACAGATTCCCAGAGATTTGGACCACTTATGTCATTGTAATGTTTTGCCCTTATTGCAACATACTAAATATTTGCTAACCTGTTGGCAGCTCTTATCTTTATCTCTGAAAGGTTGTATCCAGATTTTGAAGATGATCCTTCTGCCAAAGTGGCTCTATCCTTTGCAGCATTTATACATTATACTCAAACCCAAGCATCTTACCTCCTGGAATAGATTAATTCGACAATTCATCTGGGCAGGTAAGCATTCTCATATCACTTTACGTCACTTGCAGTATGCTCGTTATAATGGAGGACTTGGTCTTTCTGATTTAAGGGCCTATAATATTGCCTGAAATCTTCACTATGCCAGAGAGTGGGTGTTCCAGGCAATGGAATATTGTGATGTAGCTTTTGAGCAAGATATCAAGAAACCCCTCCATTTAGCATATATATTACATGCGAAAGCCGGAGCCCTTCCTAAGTTGGTGAAGCACCATATTTTAATTCTCTCGGTGCGTTGGGTGTGGGGACTTTCTTGCAAGCAATATAGCCTTCATGCTCATTGCTCCTGATACTTGCCCCTGATGGGTAATGCAGATTTCCCTCCCAGTATATGGTCCTCCACCTATCATACTTGGGCTGCAAAGGGATTACTCTGGGTGGGGGCTGTAGTGGAGGAAGATGAACCAAAGTTTTTCTGTTACTTCATTTTGTATAGTCATTATTGAGCTCCTCCCCTGCAGATTTTCAGGAATCTACTTTTGATGATAAATGGCCCTTACTGACATAACATAGAGGGGCATAATTGAACAAAAACGTCTATCTCCATGGGCGTTTATCTCCGAGAACGGGTCCATGAAGGGGCGGACTGAACCGTATTTTCGAAAAAAATAGACATCCATGTTTTATTCGACAATTTGTGAGCTGGGCGTTTTTGTTTTTCAGTGATAATGGAAAATGAAAGCGCCCAGCTCAAAAACGAATAAATCCAAGGCATTTGTACGTGGGAGGGGCCAGGAGTCGTAGTGCACTGGTCCCCCTCACATGCCAGGACACCAACCGGGCACCCTAGAGGGCACTTTTACAAAAACAAAAAAAAAGGTAAAAGAGCTCCCAGGTGCATAACACCCTTCCCTTGTGTGTTGAGCCCCCCAAATCCCCCTCAAAACCCACTGCCCACAAGTCTACACCATTATTATAGCCCTAAGGGGTGAAGGGGGGCACCTACATGTGGGTATAGTGGGTTTGGGGGGGTTGGACGACTAATAAGCATTAAGCAGCACAATTGTAACAGGTAGGGGGGATGTGCCTGGGTCCACCTGCCTGAAGTCCACTGCACCCCCTAACAACTGCTCCAGGGGCCTGCATACTGCTGCCAGGGAGGTGGGTATGACATTTGAGGGTGAAAATAAAAAGTTGTGAAACATCATATTTTGTGGTGGGAGGGGGTTAGTGACCACTGGGGGAGTCAGGGGAGGTCATCCCCGATTCCCTCTGGGGGTAATCTGGTCATTTAGGGCACTTTTTGGGGCCTTATTCGTGAAAAAACAGGGTCCAGGAAAAGTGCCCTAAATTCTAGCTACAAACGCATACTTTTTGTTCCATTATCGGCGAAAGGCGCCCATCTCTGTTCGGGTGATAACCACGCCCCAGTCCCGCCTTCACCACGCCTCCGACACGCCCCCGTCAACTTTGTACGCTTCCGCGATGGAGTGCAGTTGAAAACGTCCAAAATCGCCTTTCCATTATACCAATGTATTCGTTTTTGTGAGATAAACGTCTATCTCCTGATTTGGGTCGAAATCTAGGCGTTTTTCTCTTTCAATTATAAGGTGGATAGTAACATAGTAGATGACGGCAGAAAAAGACCTGCATGGTCCATCCAGTCTGCCCAACAAGATAAACTCATATGTGCTACTTTTTGTGTATACCTTACCTTGATTTGTACCTGTCCTTTTCAGGGCACAGACCGTGTAAGTCTGCCCAGCACTATCCCCGCCTCCCAACCACCAGCCCCTCCTCCCACCACCGGCTCTGGCACAGACCGTATAAGTCTGCCCAGCACTATCCCCACCTACCGCCACCGGCTCTGCCACTCAATCTTGGCTAAGCTCCTTAGGATCCATAAGGGGCTACTGGGTAGGTATTATGAGATCTTGAAACAATCCTTAGGTCATTCCCCTTTACAACCATGGTAGACTTATGGATGCAGGACTTAGATGCTAGCTATGCTCATTGTGTTTGGGACTGTGCTCTTATAAATAAGTTCGGGGGGGATATTTGGGTTTTTTTTCAGTTCTGTTCATCATCAAAATTAGGTGGAGACTCCACAGATATGCCTTTTGGACAATGTGCAAGACATTGTGGAGGGAGTTCGGGAGTCCAGTTTGTTTCTCCGTAAGGCAGTCTTAATAGCTAAGTGTTGTATATTATTACAGTGGATTCATGATGTTTCTCCTTCACTGACTTTGTGGAATAATCAGATGTACATTTTGTTAACCATGGAACATTTCTCAGAGGCTGTAAAGCAAAGAAATGCTTTTTAAAACTGTGGACTCGATACCTTAACACGCTTGCTCCACGTATCTGTTCTTCATTGTTGAATACCATTCGCTTTTAACTCCTCACTGATTCCTAAGTTTACTTGCTAATTGTGGGATTGGGGTATGGGTGGGATGGATGGGATTCTTGATTATTTATATTTTTTAGCGGGAGTTTTGGGAGGGTGGGTGATCTATTTCTTGAAAACTGTTCATTGTCCTATTTGCTTATCCATAATTTTTGCTTGTTGTTTCTGTGTGGATAATGAAAATAAAGATATTTAAACATAAAAACTGAAACAACCTGAAAAACAGACAGCCTAACAAATATTAAATAGGCAGAAGAGAAAAGAAATAAGCCTAATCGCACATTTCCATCTACTCTCAATGCAGTAAAAAATGGCAAGAGGAAAACCTTAAAAACAGAAGCCAATGACACACAGGGCCTTTCTCTCAGGTGTTTTCAAGGCATGCTTGGTCAGTGGCAGCCTACCAATGGTGACCTACCCACTGTCTTAGCCAGATCAGCCTTTGATTTTACCAGTCCAGGTGTGACATCAGAAGGCAGGGCTAGCAGCAAGGATATCACCATTGTTTGGGAGTCCTGAGCTACAGTCATAGGCTGAAAATTGCCTGACCCTTTCCAGATCCAGCTTCTCAACCAGCCTGAATGTGGGTTACAGAGAGGAGATGTACATAAGCATTGTCATATTGGAACAGACCAAAGGTCCATCAAGCCCAAAATTCTGTTTCCAACAGTGGCCAATCCAGGTCACAAATACCTGGCAAGAGCCCCAAAAAAGTACAAAGCATTTTATACTGCTTAAGCCAGAAATAGTGGATTTTCCCCAAGTCCAATTTAATAGTGGTCTATGGACTTTTCCTTTAGGAAGCTGTCCAAACCTTTTTTTAAAACTCTGGTAAGCTAACTGCTTTTATCGTTTATTCATTTTACTATACCGTTTCAAATTGTGGTTACAAAACAAAAACGGTTTACATGTTAAAATAGAATGATAAAACAAACATAAAGAACTCCATCGAATAGATAGGAAAGCAAAACTAAAACAACCATTCTTAAAGGTTAAAAAACAATTCTTACTGAACAGCCATTCATAAACAAGTACATAAATAACATATAATTGTTCTTCATATTTAATACAACCTACCAACTAATGCCTTTTATCGCAGATTATCTTCAAACGTATCCTGAAATAAGTATGTTTTCAATAATTTTTGAAATTGAATGTAGGACTCCTCCAGTCTAAGGTGTTTTGGAAGAATGAATTCCAGAGTTTAATTACATGTTCAGCAAAGAAAACTTTTCTCCAATTCGTTTTAAATTTACTATTTTGTAGCTTCATTGCATGCCCCCTAGTCCTAGTATTTTTGCAAAGCGTAAACAGATGCTTCACGTCTACCCATTCAACTCCACTCATGATTTTATAGACCTCTATCATATCTCCCTTAGCTGTTTTTAGTCCAAGCTGAAGAGCCCTAGCCGCTTTAGCCTTTCCTCATAGGGAAGTCGTCCCATCCCCTTTATCATTTTCGTCGCCCTTCTCTGCATCTTTTCTAATTCCACTATATCTTTTTTGAGATGCGGCGACCAGAATTGAAAACAATATTTGAGGTGTGGTTGTACCATGGAGCAATACAAAGGCATTATAACGTTCTCATTTTTGTTTTCCATTGCTTTCCTAATAATACCTAACATTCTATTTGCTTTCTTAGCCGCAGCAGCACACTGAGCAGAAGGTTTCAACGTATGATCGACGACGACACCTAGATCCCTTTCTTGGTCGGTGACTCCTAACGTGGAACCTTGCATGACATAGCTATAATTCGGGTTCCTCTTTCCCACATGCATCACTTTGCACTTGCTCACATTAAACGTCATGTGCCATTTAGATGCCCAGTCTCCCAGTCTCGTAACACAGTAAATGATGGCAGATAAAGACCTGTACAGTCCATCCAGTCTGCCCAACAAGATACTTTATATGTATATCTGAGTTTGATTTGTCCTTGCCTTTCTCAGGGCACAGACCGTAAAAGTCTGCCCAGCACTGTTCTTGCACTAAGTTCTGAAGCTAACGACGAAGCTCCTTAAAATTTACACTACAGCCCATCCCTATCTATTCAGTCACAATCAGGGCATAGACCGTAGAAGTCTGCCCAGCTCCCATTTTGTTTCCCAATTACCGGCGTCGCCACCCAATCTCCGCTAAGATTCCGCAGAACCATTCCTTCTAAACAGGATTCCTTTGTGTTTATCCCTCGCATGTTTGAATTCCATTACCATTTTCCTCTCCACCACCTCCCGTGGGAGGGCATTTCACATATCCACCACCCTCTCCTTGAAAAAATACTTCCTGACATTAGTCCTGAGTCTGCCCCCCCTTCAACCTCAATTCATGTTCTCTAGTTCTACCACCTTCCCGTCTCCAAAAAAGGTTTGTTTGCAGATTAATACCTTTCAAATATTTGAACGTCTGTATCATGTCACCCGTTTCTCCTTTCCTCCAAGGTATACATGTTCAGGTCAGCAAGTCTCTCCTCGTACGGTTTGCAACGCAAATCCCATACCATATCTGTAGCTTTTCTTTGCACCGCTTCCGGTCTTTTTACATCTATAGCAAGATACAGCCTCCAGAACTGAACACAATACTCCAAGTGGGGCCTCACCAATGACTTGTAGAGGGGCATCAACACCTCCTTTCTTCTGCTGGTTATGCCCCTCTCTACGCAGCCTAGCATCCTTCTGGCCAAGGCCGTCGCCTTGTCGCGTTGTTTCTTCACCTTCAGATCCTCAGACACCAACACCCCAAGGTCTCTCTCCTGAGTCGAGCTTACTAATTTCTTCCCTCCTATTCAGTATCTCTCTTTCGGGTTTCTGCACCCCAAGTAACGTAGTAACATAGTAGATGACTGCAGAAAAAGACCTGCACAGTCCATCCAGTCTGCCCAACAAGACAACTAATGTGTGCTACTTTTTGTGTATACCCTACTTTGATTTGTACCTATGCTCTTCAGGGCACAGACCGTATAAGTCTGCCCAGCACTATCCCCGCCTCCCAACCACCAGCCCCGCCTCCCAACTACCAGCTCTGGCACAGACCATATAAGTCTGCCCAGCACTATCCCTGCCTCCCACCACTGGCTCTGGCACAGACCGTATAAGTCTGCCCCGCACTATCCCCGCCTCCCAACCTCCAGCCCCGCCTCCCACTACCGGCTCTGCTATCCAATCTCAGTTAAGCTCCTGAGGATCCATTCCTTCTGAACAGGATTCCTTTATGTTTATCCCATGCATGTTTGAATTCCGTTACCGTTTTCATCTCCACCACCTCCCGCGGAAGGGCATTCCAAGCATCCACCACTCTCTCCGTGAAGAAATACTTCCTGACATTTTTCTTGAGTCTGCCCCACTTCAATCTCATTTCATGTCCTTTAATTCTACTGCCTTGCCATCTACGGAAAAGATTCATTTGCGGATTAATACCTTTCAAATATTTGAACGTCTGTATCATATCACCCCTGTTTCTCCTTTCCTCCAGGGTATACATGTTCAGGTCAGCAAGTCTCTCCTCATACGTCTTGTTACGCAAATCCCATACCATTCTCGTAGCTTTTCTTTGCACCGCTTCGATTCTTTTTACATCCTTAGCAAGATATGGCCTCCAAAACTGTACACAATACTCCAGATGGGGCCTCACCAACGACTTATACAGGGGCATCAACACTCCCTTTCTTCTGCTGGTCACACCTCTCTCTATACAGCCCAACAACCTTCTAGATACAGCCACCACCTTGTCACACTGTTTCGTCACCTTCAAATCCTCAGATACTATCACCCCAAGATCCCTCTCCCCATCCATACCTATCAGACTCTCGCCACCTAACACATACGTCTCCCATGGATTTCTATTCCCTAAGTGCATCACTTTGCATTTCTTGGCATTGAATTTTAATTGCCAGACCTTAGACCACTGTTCTAGCTTCTTCAGATCCTTTTTCATGTTTTCCACTCCCTCCGGGGTGTCCACTCTGTTACAGATCTTAGTATCATCCGCAAAACATCTGAACTATGTTTCCAAAGTTTTGTTATCTCTCTCCACAAGTATCTTAAAGGCTGCAAAAGTGGGCTATGCTTAACTTGTTGTGGAAGGTTTCTGAATTTTGCGTGTAATAAATAATTGAGGTGCCAGGGGCTGAAATGCATACATTCTAATTGTACACCTGTGTAAATGTTCGTACCCATGACCCAATCTCTTAAATGCCTTAAAAGGCATGCTTGATTGTATGTACGCATATCAGGGATTCCCCCCCCCCCCCCCCCCCCCCCCCGTTCACCTGGGCCCCGCTAAGGTACTCCCATTTGAGTTTTGATTTCCATGCATCACTCTACACTTCTTGGCATTAAATTTTAACTTTTCATTCAAAGTACTCAAACAGCGATGTGTATGTAATAATCTTGACATTTATTACTCAACATGTGTCCTTAAACCAAATTTCCTTGGAACTCACTTTGGAGTGGAGGAGTGGCCTAGTGGTTAGGGTGGTGGACTTTGGTCCTGAGGAACTGAGTTCAATTCCCACTTCAAGCACAGGCAGCTCCTTGTGACTCTGGGCAAGTCACTTAACCCTCCATTGCCCCATGTAAGCCGCATTGAGCCTGCCATGAGTGGGAAAGCGCGGGGTACAAATGTAACAAAAATAAATAAAATAACTGTCACTCAATTGTACTCACTCCGGAGACTCACACACCCCTTTCACCACTGATATATTTAAATCATAATATCCCTACAGGTCAATATATTAATCGAATAGAGTATGGTTTTTACAAAGTACAGCGATGAAATAAAGTGTCTCTGAGCTTGATAAATCTTATCACACATAAGTACATAAGTAATGCCATACTGGGAAAAGACCAAGGGTCCATCGAGCCCAGCATCCTGTCCACGACAGCGGCCAATCCAGGCCAAGGGCACCTGGCAAGCTTCCCAAATGTACAAACATTCTATACATGTTATTCCTGTAATTTTGGATTTTTCCAAGTCCGTTAGCGGTTTATGGACTTGTCCTTTAGGAAACCATCCAACCCCTTTTTAAACTCTGCTAAGCTAACCGCCTTCACCACTTTCTCCGGCAACAAATTCCAGAGTTTAATTACACATCCTGAAAAGGACAGGTACAAATTCAAGGTAAGGTATACACATATGAGTTTGTCTTGGGCAGACTGGATGGACCATGCAGGTCTTTTTCTGCCGTCATCTACTATGTTACTATGTCACGTTGGGTGAAGAAAACTTTTCTCCGATTTGTTTTAAATTTACTACACTGTAGTTTCATCGCATGCCCCCTAGTCCTAGTATTTTTGGAAAGCATGAACAGACGCTTCACATCCACCTGTTCCACTCCACTCATTATTTTATATACCTCTATCATGTTTCCCCTCAGCCGTCTCTTCTCTAAGCTGTATAGCCCTAGCCTCCTTAGTCTTTCTTCATAGGGAAGTCGTCCCATCCCCGCTATCATTTTAGTCGCCCTTTGCTGCACCTTTTCCAATTCTACTATATCTTTCTTGAGATGCGGCGACCAGAATTGAACACAATACTCAAGGTGCGGTCGCACCATGGAGCGATACAACGGCATTATAACATCCTCACACCTGTTTTCCATACCTTTCCTAATAATACCCAACATTCTATTCGCTTTCTTAGCCGCAGCAGCACACTGAGCAGAAGGTTTCAGTGTGTTATCGACGACGACACCCAGATCCCTTTCTTGGTCCGTAACTCCTAACATGGAACCTTGCATGACGTAGCTATAATTCGGGTTCTTTTTTCCCACATGCATCACCTTGCACTTGCTCACATTAAACATCATCTGCCATTTAGCCGCCCAGTCTCCCAGTCTCGTAAGGTCCTCTTGTAATTATTCACAATCCTGTCGCGATTTAACGACTTTGAATAACTTTGTGTCATCAGCAAATTTAATTACCTCGCTAGTTACTCCCATCTCTAAATCATTTATAAATATATTAAAAAGCAGCGGTCCTAGCACGGACCCCTGAGGAACCCCACTAACTACCCTTCTCCATTGTGAATACTGCCCATTTAACCCCACTCTCTGTTTCCTATCCTTCAACCAGTTTTTAATCCACAATAGGACATTTCCTCCTATCCCATGACCCTCCAATTTCCTCTGTAGCCTTTCGTGAGGTACCTTGTCAAACGCCTTTTGAAAATCCAGATACACAATATCAATCGACTCCCCTTTGTCCACATGTTTGTTCACTCCTTCAAAGAATTGAAGTAAATTGGTCAGGCAAGATTTCCCCACACAAAAGCCATGCTGACTTGGTCTCAGTAATCCATGTCCTCGGATGTGCTCTGTAATTTTGTTTTTAATAATAGCCTCTACCATTATAGTTATTATAATGTTCTTTCCAAACTCTCTGGTGACCAATATATGAATTCCAAAGGTTAATTTGTTAAGATTTATCCTCAGACCTGAACATTATAATAACAAATACAAAATGGACCGAGATACCATGGTCAGATCATTATAAACTGAACATCACTCTACAATGGCAGGAAAAAGGCACACACCATGGTCAGATCATTATAAACTGAACTTCACTTTACAATGGGGGGAAAAAGGCACACACCTCAGGCAAGAACCCACAACCTACACCATGAGAGGCCAAATTGACCCTGCAACATTCTGGCAACAGTTCTACAATAACGATTCATTTGGCAGGATTTTCCTTTGGTAAAGCCATGTTGCCTCAGGTCCTGTAACCCGTCAGCTTCTAGAAAGTTAACTATCCTTTCTTTCAGCAGCGTGTCCATTATTTTTCCTACCACTGACGTGAGACTTACCAGTCTGTAGTTTCCTACTTCTTCTCTGTCTCCACTTTTGTGAAGAGGAACCACATCCGCTCGTCTCCAATCCTGCAGAACCTCTCTCATCTCTAAAGATCTATTAAATAAATCTTTAAGAGGTCCCGCCAGGACCTCTCTGAGCTCCCTCAGTATCCTGGGATGTATCCCATCTGGCCCCATAGCTTTGTCCACCTTCAGATTATAAACTCTTTCTTCCGTAAATGGCGCAGTATCCATTCCATTCCCAGACGTTCCCTCGGCAGCCGATCGCAGTCCTTCTCCAGGATTTTCCTCCGTGAACACAGAAGAGAAGTGAAACACATAAGCTTTATCTTCATCACTCTCCACATAGCCATTCTCATTATTTTTCAGTCTCACAATTCCATTCCTATCTCTTTTCTTTTCTCCAATATATCTGAAAAAGGTCTTGTCATCTCTCTTTACATCTTTAGCCATTTTTTCTTCCGCTCGCGCTTTCACTAGCCGTATTTCCCTCTTCGCTTCTTTGAGTTTAATCTGATAATCTTTTCCGTGATCCTCTCATTGTGTTCTTTTGTATTTCTTGAACAAAGCCTCTTTTGGTCTTATTTTTTCAGCTACTTGTTTGGAAAATCATATAGGCTTCCTGTTTCTCTTGTTTTTGTTTACTTTCCTCACAAAAAGATCAGTCGCCATATTTAGAGCAGCCTTTAGCTTAGACCACTGTTTTTCCACATCTCCTGCACCTTCCCACGCCAACAGCTCCTTCTTCAGGTATTCCCCCATTTTATCAAAATCAGTACGTCTGAAATCCAGTACTTTGAGTGTTGTGCGTTCGCACTCCGCTATCGCCTTTATAACAAACCATACGGTGTGATGATCACTATTACATAGGTGGGCACCCACCTGGATATTGGAAACACTACCCTCATTCGTGAGCACTAGATGCAGCATCAACCCTTCCCTCATGGGTTCCGTCACCATTTGTCTGAGCAAGGCAATTTGACAGGCATCCACAATCTCCCTACTTCTTTCTGATTCCGCAGACAGGACATTCCAATCCATGTCAGACAAGCTGAAATCTCCCAACAGTAGCACCTCCTCTTTCACACCAATCTTTTGAATATCTTCTATCAGATCCTTGTCTAACTTCTCCATTTGCGTAGGAGGTCTGTAGATAATCCCTGTGTGGATACAGGTTCCATCTTCTCTTTCCAGGACGATCCATAAAGCTTCTTCCTTTCCCCAGGTTCCCCGCATTTCAGCCACTCTGATATTGTCTCTCACATACAGAGCCACTCCTCCACCTCTTCGGCCCTCTATATCCTTCCTAAAAAGATTATAGCCCGGTACGGTCACATCCCATTCATGGGAATCATTGAACCACGTCTAAGAGCATTTGTGCACATAGCTTTCCATGTGTTTAGTGAGTTTAGGTGGTTTACTATATTTACATGACCTTTCCCTCTGCCATCATGTTTATTGTGGGGGCGACTTTCTGAAATACCTTGTTTCCTTTTGTCACCCCCACCCTCTAGTTTAAATATCTACAAACATATTGTCTGAATTTCTCCCCAAGGATCCTTTTCCCCATCACAGAATGATGTAGCCTATCATTACAGTACAGACTTATTTTTCCACGTATTACCCCATGCTCCTATGTATCTAAAACCTTCTTCTTTACACCAGGACTCAAGCCACTTATTGAATTCCTCTGTTTTGCATAGCCTTTCCTCTCCTCTCCCCCATTTAGGAATTACTTCAGAAAAAGCCAAAGTCCGAACCAAAGATTTCAGTCCCTCCTCAAGCTTCTGGATCGCTCTCTTGCTGTAAACTTGCTATTGTTGGCCAGGTCATTTGTCCCCAGGTGAATTACATCAGCATATGAAGCCTTGCTCTCTTCTCGGATCACAAGACAATACCAGCATAAAGATATAAAATCACAGTGCAATATAGGCAATAGGATGGAGACAGATAAGGAATTTATAGAAGTCAAACCCTCTGCAAGTGAAAGGACAGGTTTTTTGGGGGGAGTTTTTTGTGTTAATAGGATAGAATAAAATGGGGGTGAAATAGAATAAAGGAGTCAATAGTTTATCAGGAAGATATTAAGAGATATTAAGGAAGATATTAAGAGCAGGACATAAGTAACCTCAGTTACCAATTAAACCAAGTCTGAAAATGCCCAGCATAGCTCACAAGGTAAACTTAGGTTCTACCAAACAGCTCAAAACAAAATTGCCCCTCCTTCAGAGCTATGAGTCACCAGATGCTATGTAACCAAATTCATTGAATTAAATCTCTGGCAGTGTAGATTCAACTCACAATTTTAATGAAAACAGACACCAGATTCAATGTAACCAGATTGACTGGATTAAGTCACAGGTTTAAAACACTTGGCACAGGTTAAAACACAGTTCCTGTGAAAACACCTTTAAAACAATTCCAGCATAAAGAAATGATATCACTACCACAGATGTTCAAAACACAGTTCTATAAAATCCCTTTAAGACAATACCAGCATAAAAATATAAAATCACAATGCAATATAGGCGATAGGATGGAGACAGATAAGGAACTTATAGACCCCTCTGCAAGTGAAAGAACAGGTTTTTTTTTGTTTGTTTTTTTGTGTTAATAGGATAGAATAAAAAAGGGAGGTGAAATAGAATAAAGGAAGATATTAAGAGATATTAAGGAAGATATTAAGAGCAGGACACAGGTAACCTCAGTTACCAATCTAACCAAGTCTGAAAAGCACACTGCCAGCCGCAACAACACTACTAGTCCTTTTTGGGGGGATATTGTAGTTCTATAATTATTCATATATATTTTTTCATATATCTATTAGTGTAATAATCAGTATATTTTGGTAGTGTACAGAGTTTTGTAACTTGCTTTGCATTTTGCCATATTGTTATTTTTATATCTATGATAATAAATAATATATTTCCATTTTGCCTGTCAGCAGAGCCTAAGAGCTAATTAGATACTCTTATATCCTTAGTAAACCAGAACAGAATAATTGCTATTTAGTAATTCTCTGCCCACCTAAATACCTGTACAACAGGGGGTTCTCATCCCATACTTCTGAGTGTTCTGTCCTTTGAAAGGAATTTATTACACTGTTTCTCTTTACGTATGGAACTTGCTTTACAGGTATTTCTGCTGTTTTGTTACTGTGTATAGTGTTTAATGGGTAGCTTGTCCTATGGGCTGATGATCAGAAGCAAACGCAGGCGCTAGAGGCTGTTAGCGCCATTCTAGCACCTGCATTTGCTACCACCCCATGATCAGAGTCCCCGAACGTGTGAAGCAACACGCTCGCCTGTTCTGAATGCAACTAGCATGCAAAACAGGGCTCTTACTGCAAATAGCATGCAAATGCATGCTAAACCTATTCATCCCCAATGATCAGCGACCAGCGCGCCAAAGATTGGCTTGCTGGCCGCGGCAAACCTTACTACAGCTTGGAGCTGGCGTTAGGGTTTGCATACCATTGGGGAGGAATGGTGAGCCCTGTCCAACATGCATTTGCATTCTAGCAACCGCCCACAGGAACTGACGACCCGACTGACAACCCCCCGACCCCTTCCACTACACAGGTTCAGGGGGGCTGGATATCCAGAGTTTCTCCCTTATATGGTGTGAAGCCCCACCCAGCGCATCCCAAGATACACTGGGCAGGGCTGGGCGCTGCCATTTTGTGGGCGGCGCCGAAAGAAGAGAAGGGAGGCCACCTCCCTTCTCCAACTCAAGGTAGGGGGGTGGGGAAATTGACTGCTGCCCACTGGACCACCAGGGACTTCTTACAATGCTGGGGGGGTGTTAGGGGGTGCTGGAGACCTACCGGATCTCCAGCTTCCCCTGAACCTGTGTCGGGGGGGGGGGGTTGGGGGAACTAGCGGTCTGCTGGACCTCCAGTCCCCTGTCGCTGGGGGGGGGGGGGTCATCAGTCGCCCACTGGGCCACCAGGGACAAATGCTGGGAGAATGCTGAAAGAAGAGAAGGGGGGCCACCTCCCTTCTCCAACTCAAGGTAGGGGGGTGGGGAAATTGACTGCGGCCCACTGGACCACCAGGGACTTCTTACAATGCTGGGGGGGTGTTAGGGGGTGCTGGAGACCTACCGGATCTCCAGCCCTCCCTGAACCTGTGTCGGGGGGGGGGGTTGGAGCGACTGGAGGTACGCTGGACCTCCAGCCCCCGTTTTGCCTTGTTCAGGGCAGAGGTAGTTTGGGTCTGGTGGTCCCATGGACCTCCAGCCCCTGTGTTTGACACAAGTGTTCCAGCGCTACTTTTAGAGCACTGTTTGGAACAGTGCAGGGCTTGTGATCATCTGCCCGCTAGTGTTTTGCATTACTGTCTCCTTTGAAAGGTTTGCTTTTTGCAGTACACATTATTGGGTACTGGTCCTAATTGATGAGATTTTACTATGTGCTATTGTGTACATACTGGTGCAACTGTTTGCTGCAACTTTGCTGTGTGTTTTCTTTGCATTATGTCCTCTCCTACACATTTGTTGTCAGATATGTAGCATTCTGCTTTTGGCCAGCTGGTTTGCTTGGTTTTTGGACAATTTAAACCTGAAGATTATTTTTCTAAACTATGGGGTTTGTGCCAGCTGCTGGCTCTGCTTCACATAAGGCTTTGAGATACATTGTGCAGTTTGCCTTGAGACCTGCTCTGTTATCTTCCTTCTGCTCTGTGGTGGGAGTGCCTGTGAGTCTCCCTTCAGGGCTGCTTTGTGCTCCAGCCCTTTCTTCCGCAGAGCCTACTAGCTGTGCTGTCCTGGGGTGTAAACCACAGTTTTTCCCTGCCTTGTCTTTGCAGCCATGGGCAACTGCTCAGCTCCTTTCTTTTTTATTGGAGTGGCAGGCTCACTCTGCTCGACAATGTGCGGCTTTACCCTGTTCTTCATTCCCAGCTTTGAGGGATCAGAAATCCCTGGTTCACGCCCTTTCCTGTGCGCCACAGACTTTCGGGGCACTGCAGAGGATCTTTATCACTCTCTCTGTTTTTCTCCCATTGTCAGGGACCATGCTTTTCTCTGTGCCTCGCTGCCTGCTTTTGGCTCTGAGCTTACAGTTGTACCCTGTGCACTTCTGTCTGTGTGTCTGTGAGGGGGGGGGGGGGGTTGACACTCTGCATCTGTATTCTGCTTGTGGTCCTGGTTCTTGTTCTGCCTGCCCTGATTTTTCTGCTCAGTTTAGGTCAGCTGTCTCTTCTAGCTGCTGTCTATTCAGCAGTCTCCCTCTGTCCTACAGCCAGCTACTTTCTGTTTTCCAGTTTTCAGCTGCTTTTTGGTGTGTGTGTGTGTGGGGAGGGGGGGGGGGGGGGTGGTACATAGACACAAAGGTTTTGCCTTATCCTCTCCCGATAGGACTGCATTAGACCTCAAACCACACCCTTCAAGGTCTACTTTTGCATGTCATCATCTTTGATGTAAATCTGATGATGAGCCACCACAAGAGAGAGCTCCTGTGCCTCTTGCCTTCTTCACAAGGGAACAGAAACATTATAGTTTGGAAACACTGAAAGTAGCACCTTTTCTTGCATTCTTAGGAAAACAATGGACAGCTTTACAGTATGTTCTGGAATGTCAGTAGAGCCTGATATTATGTCTGACCCTCAGGATTTTGCACTTGACCACTACAGACCTTTTTGTGTGCCAGGTTTACCAGACCCTGTGAAAATGTCTTTAGCAGGAAAACAGACAAAGCCTTTTGCCAGCCTTTATAGGCAAGAAGAGGATATTTGTGATATTTTATTTTGTTACATTTGTACCCCGTGCTTTCCCACTCATGGCAGGCTCAATGTGGCTTACATGGGGCAATGGAGGGTTAAGTGACTTGCCCAGAGTCACAAGGAGCTGCCTGTGCCTGATGTGGGAATTGAACTCAGTTCCTCAGGACCAAGGTCCACCACCCTAACCATTTGGCCACTCCTCCAAGGCCTAAGGAAAACCAAGAGTCTCTCTGCTGTTCAATCCTTATTGACTCTTGAGCCTAATGTCTCTGTTTCTCCTTTACAGGCCTCTTCAGGAACTAGACAGAAGGGGCAGACCTGCGCCAGTCTGACCTGAAGGGTGTCAATAGGAGGAAGTGGGCTTCAGAAAAGATCCAGGGGTAGATGCACTAAAAAAATCGTTAAAGCCCTTCCCTTACCGATTCCTTAGCGAATCTGTAAGAAATGGGCATGCATGAAGGAAATCGCATGCAAACGAGCTGGTCGCTGCTAGCTCATTTGCATGCAATTTCCTTCCAAGCCAGTCGGCCAGCTGAGCATGCGCAGAGCAGCCAAGCATTATGCTGGCTGCTCTGCACATGCCAAGGATGTACTTTATGGACGTCCTTCACTAAAAAAAACAATCAGACCCCGTGCCTCACAGCTGATCTCTCTTCTCTTTCCCTGAGCCGGCAAGACGACCCAGCTTCCATCCTTAATGCCTGGGGAAGAGGGACCAGCTGTGCACCAAGAGGTGGGGAAGGAGCCGCAGCTAATAAGGTGAACCCGCCCCTCCCACGAGTCACCCGCGCTGGAACTAGCACAGCAGGACCAGACACAGGCTGCCTCACTCAAAAAACAACAACAAAAAAAGGACGTCCCTGACGGGACTTTTTTTCCCCCTGCCGATTTTTTGATAGGCGTCCTTCTTGGACGCGTTTTTCTTACGACTGGACGTCCCTTTTGATTATGCCTCTCTTCCAGGTCTCTCTCAGCCAATCACAGCGCGTTTAGCTGTCACTGGTGTCAGCTAAACGCGCTGTGATTGGCTGAGAGGCCATGGGGGAGGGGCTCACAATCTTCCATTAGCCCTCAGATCCTCCCTCCAGGCCAGAGGAATAGGAAGGAAAGGCGGCACCACCCCCACCCCAGGCACAGGAATCCCCATGTTGGTCTCAGATGTCCGGAGCTGCTGTATGCTGCGGCTCACAGCCTTCTTTTTTAGGAGCAGTGCTGAGAGCGGAATGCTCAACAGCCCTATCTGTTTGGACGAGCCTCAGTGGGTACCACGGCACTGGTTTGCCGTCCTTTCTGCACTTGTTGGCTTCAGATGAAAAATCAGCCCCGATGTAGAGGTAAGGAAAATGCCGGTGGCCTCCCCCACCCCCAATTCGACAGAGCACAGTGCAAAATGGCCATAATTCTTTAAAACACAGGGCTAGATCAGTCACAGCGTCCAGAAAAAAAAAATCTCTAGCTCCTTTTAATTCCGATTCCCTCACAGCGGCCCCAACGAGAGGAAAACGGTAGTGCATCTCATTGTAATATGAATTGTACACATTATAATACTAATTTGCTCATCTGCATTCCGTTTTCATTAGTTGCTACCTTGATAGGAAAATGGCTCGGAGAACCCTTTTGTGCATGTCACGGTTTACTACTTGCTCGTTAACTGGCTAGAAGCAGTTTAAAAACCACATTTTTGGCTTGTTCAGTTTAGTGCATCTTGGCACCAGTCCCTTATTCCTAGTACTCAGTAGCAGCCGCCCTCTTCACAAAAGGAGGGAGGGAAATTTAGAAGCCCGAGGATAAATCTTCTGGGCCCAAATCTGCTGTGGGGTCGTGTGAACCCTGTAGAGGTGGTCTTCCAGTCCTCTTCAAAGGAGGACATGGAATGACTAACCACTCGTCCTTTTTCTTTAAAGGCTGTTGTCTGTACTGTGCAAGTGAGTGCTCCATCTGTTGTCATTCAGGAGATTGTTGCTGCATTCGCAGGTGACCTGTCTACAGATCAGGAGTGGCTTCCTTCATGGGACACCATCAGGGAACACAAGTACTTTTTGGGTAAAATTATGCCAGTGGGCCCCAGGTATTCATTGCCTTTGTTGGTCCAACATGTGTTCCCATGTCAGCGTCTGCTTGATACAACCTCGGAGGTGACTTTCATTACCCAGGGCATGTGTCTGAAGTTTGATGCTTTCCACGGGGGTGATGGGACTAGGTTAAATGGCATGTCATTGTAATATATGGTAACATATATTAAATGTTTTTTTCCTGGGGCTGTTCCAGGGTTTTGGGTGGATGGTGCTGGCTGGAAAAGGTTTAAAGTTTAGTTTGGGAATTGTTAATGGAGTTAGCTGAAGAAAGTGTGAGATGTTTCTTAAATGTGGTTTTATTTTTCAAGAAATAAACCATGATTAGGTTGGGATTGTACTTTAAAATGTTCCTTTCTGTTTTGGGTACAAGTCAGGTTAAAATTGACTTTGACATTCTCTATATAGGAAGTTTTACATTTACTTCTGTGGGGGTTGGGACAGCCCAGATTCTAAACAGTTCAGAGATAAGAAAAAAAACAGTCTTTAGCTGACAAGCTGATTGGTTGAGGGATGTCAGGTGTTCCTCTAGGGGGGGGGGTGGGGTGAGTTGCTAGGGAGACTGGGTGAGCAGAAGAAAAAGGCTGGCTGAACATGGAGAGCAGTGTTGCCAGGTGGGCGGTTTTCCCGCCCAATTGGGCGGTTTTCCGTGACCCGGCGCGGGACAGTTTTGCCCGCGGCGGGTTGCGGTTTTTGGGCTTGTTTTGGGGTCTTTTGGCGGTTTTTTGAGTGGTTTTTCGGGCCGCAGGGGCGAGGCTAGTGACGTTTTGGGCGGGGTTAGTGACGTTTTGGGAGGGGTTAGTGACGTTCTGGGCGGGGCCGATGACGGAAGAGGCGGGGCTGATGACGGCGGGGTGGTGTTGATGACGGCGGAGGCGGGGTTGATGACGGCGGGGGTGGGGGTGTCAGGGGCGGGGTTTGACTTTGGGCAGGTTTTGGGCTGGATTTGGGCTCATTTGGGTGGGGAAAATATTTTCCACCTGGCAACCCTGGAGAGTGAGACAGAGAAACGTATGCTGAGTGTGTGAAAAGTAAGAATTAAGGCATGGATTTTATGAGTTTAAAGTGAAATAAGTGACATTGAAAAAGGGTACTTTGATATTGAAAGTGAGCTGAGTGAATGTTCCAGTATAGCCCTGAATTTCCAGAGATAAGTGATTTACCATTTTAGGGAGAGAGAGGCTTTGATTTGTGGTGGGAATTGTACTACATGAGAAAGCCTATAAGGGTGTCAGGAAAAAGTGTGTAAGGATTTTAAGTATGACACAGGGGAAGGACTGAGAAGTGAAGTTGATGTTTGGAAAAAAGAAGCCATTAAGCTGTGTCTGTGGGAAAGGTGTGTTTGTGAGAGTCCTGAGTTCAGTGCAAGGTTTGGAATCTGACTTCAGAATAAAGAAAATCCAGCACTGCCTGTGTATGAGTGTGCTGTATGCTCCAGATTGATCGGATAGCTGTGAAGGGAAAAGTTATGCTTTTATGTGAAATCTGTGAGATTGAATGTTGAATGTTGAATGTAGACTAGGGATGAGGCAGCCTGGACAGATAAATCATATTAATTTGCTAATTCTGTTTAACTTTGGTTCAGTCCTGCAAGTGGTAGAATGCCATCTGGTTTTAATTACTCAAATGTCTAGCTTTTGCTAGACTAGAGGTTAGAAAGGTCAGAGAGAAATAAAACTTTCTTTGTCCCTTTTTGAGTGATGGATTGTTAATGCTAGTTCATAGGCATAATAAATAAACCACATCTGGATGCCATTCTAAGTAAGGCATACTGGACAATCTCGAGGGGATCAGCAAGCAGGCAGTTTTAAAAGATTAGGCTGAATGCTGTTTAGAGAGAAGGAAATAGGTGATAATTTAGATTTTGTCTTATAAGGAATTCTGATTTCTGCTTATTTTAAAATATGTTTTATTCTGTTTAATTAATAAGTTCTATTTCTCTATGTAAAATATCTTTTCAATTCAGTGTCTGACTTTCAAGTGAGATTTGTCTGCAGTTTAAGAGGTCATCATCTGGTTTGAATTATCCACAGTCCTAGCTAGGTGAAAGAGGTCAGGAAAAGTCAACTCTTCTCCTTGATGGATTATAGTTAAGTGTAGGACTGGCCCCTTGGCCCCTTAATGAATGCCAGAGCCCAGTTAGTATGAAGTTAGCTGGGAATCTGAGAATTTAATAATAATAAAATGCAGGAGATAGGTGCCACATTGTCTAGTTTGAGAGGCCCCAGGTCGTAGGTCAGTTTAGGAAATATCTGAAACCTATGTAACTGATATTTTGAGTAAATGTGTAGAGATAATTAGTTCAAGACAGGGTAATCAATCTATTCCTTACCATCTGGTGAGAAAGGGGGGCTAGAGGGGTTTAGGAACAATATATAAATGAGAACAGAAGCAGCTTACGTTAGACGAGAAGGAACCAAGACAGGAGACGCAGGACACAGAGACACAAGACACAGAGAAGGAGAGGTCTAGCGCTGATGTCCTAATTTGTTTGCTGGCAAATAAAGAAGATTTCTCTCTCATTCTGGTGTGTGGTATTTGACTCCTGAAGTACCACAGATTCTGCTAACAATAGTGGTAATTCCTGCATCAGGGAAACAACAGTGAGAAATAGGTTTTGTAGTGAGAAAACCTTTAACTTATTTTATTTCAATTAGAAAGTTTGGCCACAGTATTGAGAATTGGTTAATAGTCACCAGAGCCTGAACAAGAACAGAGGGAGTTCAAGGGTCTTGCCTCCATTTATTTTCTTTATAAATGAGGTTTAGGGAGAAGAAATCTGGGGGAGTCATCCTCTGAAGGGTTCCAGATGAGCTCCAATGCAAGAAAGATGTCACCTAAATAAATTCAACTACAGCTAAGTGACATTGCCAAGAGTGTTGAACAGAATATATTATTTTTTTCACAACATTTTAAGGGGAAACAAAGGAACAGACCATCAGATATTAAAAATCCATGAGATCCCTGCAAAAACACCAAAAACACACAGAGACCAATTTTTACATCAGGAAAGAGAATAACCACAAATATCTGATTTTGGAAAAAGACAATTTAAATACTTATCTGAAAAGGTTCTTTTCTGCCTTTTTAGGTGAAACAGAACAAGTTAAGGGTATACATGTAAAACTACATTTGAATGTTGAATATGTTATTGCAGTTCTATTAAGCCTCACAGTAATTGTGAATTTGAGTTTATGTGAATGAAAATTTGCTTGCATTTGTATTCAATAAAGAAAAAGATAATTTGTATATCTGAAGGTGCGGTTCTTCCAGTTCAGGAACAAATCCTAAACTTAGATTCTTTTCCTCCGTTATTCTTTGAGAGTAAAGGACGAGGTTAGTTTATTTGTTCCACTCCCTCGGCTGTGAGTGTGTTCCCCCTGGATATTCGCCACGACTACAAACAACAGGTATCTGGGAGCACATCACTACAGTCCAGCCGAGAGGGGTGGCAACATCATGCCCTATGATATATCACGTGTGGTTTTGGCAATAAGAGCATTGGAACAGTGGATTAGGTTTGGCTTTCTTTACAGCTTGAGACAAGGACTGTTATGCACCCTATCATCATCTTCATAAGTGCAAGTGAGGACTTTTTCAGTGGAAATATTCATTTGAAGAGGCTGCGGCCTATTTTGGATTATGTCCATGAAGTGGTCTGGTCACAAGTTAATTGCCCAATTCCTTATGGGAGAGTTAAGCGCTTATGCATATTTGGAGGTTCCAACTCCGTAGAGCTTAGGGATACTTCCATTCAAATAAATTTCCAGCATTCAGAAAACCCACACCTTTTGGAGCTCTGATTAGAGACAGGTTGGGGGGGGGGGGCAGGAGCATGATAAAGTAATCAGAGTCAAGACTGATCTGATGACTGACATTGTTCTTTATGTTGACAATTTGGAGATTGTTTTAAAAGACTCACCTGCTGCATATGATCAGCTGAATGCTGCCAAGGATGTACCTCAGGTGTGCTCTTCTCAGTGGTGTGCTGGAGCAGGCTCTCACAGGCTCGCAAGAGCCGGCTGTTAAGTTTTTAAGAATTTTGGGAGCCGGTTGTTAAAGTAGGGCCCTCCATGGCTACTTTAACAACTGGCTCCCAAAATGTGGGCTTGGGCCCCCTGCTGAATTCTCTTTTACTTTGCTGGTGGGGATGCTGAGCCCTGCCAGCCCTGCCATGAGTGGGAAAGCGCGGGGTACAAATGTAACAAAAATAAAATAAATACATAGACTCTTTGTTTCCAGCTTTGAGCAGCAGGCTGGGACTTCTCCAGCATGTGTGAGAAGTTTCAACATGCTGCTCAGAGCAAGACATTGGGAGTGGTGGCAGTCCATTTATTGGCTGCCAGCAAAGGTATGCCTAGCATGCCCGCACGAAGAGAGGGAGGAGAGAGAGGCAAGTGTTGCTCCCCCCCCCCCCCCCCCCCACCAGCCACCCCTGGCCCTTCCAACTGCAGAGCTGGCTATATCCGGAGAAAGAGCCTGTTAAAAATTTACCAGCACACCCCTGCCTCTTCTGCTCTTTCCAATCCTGACATGTACATTCTGGCATGTTAGCTGACCTTCACTCAGAGAGCAATGATTTGACAGTTATAATCCAGCTTCTCCGAGCCTGTTGATACTCAATAACATCTCCATGATCAGTGAACCATTTTACCAAAGTCTTATGAAGTCTGTGCAGATTCCATCTGTCAAGTATCCTTTCACTTTTGTACAGGTACCTGGGCAAGGTGCCACACCTCTCATGGGGATTTGCAGCTTGCCCTTGCTCTTGGGTACAATGACTTTTGCCTACCACTTCTCTGTTGTCCGAGGCCTGCAATGGCCCTCATGTTTGGTTTTGGATTACCTCATCAGACAGGGAGTTTATGTGGATTTGGTGAGTCACGTCTTTTGGGAGGGAATGCAAGTTTTGTAACTTGCTTTGCATTTTGCCATATTTTTATATCTATGATAAATAATATATTTCTATTTTTCATTATTCCTTTCATTGGTGCAGCCTGTCAGCAGAGCCTAAGGGCCATTTAGATATTCTCATATCCTTAGCAAACGAGAACAGAATAATTGCTATTTAGTAATTCTGGCCCACCTAAGTACCTGTACAGTTCTGCAATCAATTAAAAAAACATAGTCCACCCAATATTCAAAGTGATTTAAGGGAGCAGGAGAGGCTCCTGCCCACTTAAATTGCTCATGACTGTCCAACGGCTGATATTTAGTGGCATGTAACCAGGCAGTGCCACTGAATATTGGTTCTGACTTCCCAACAAAAAAGTGGGCAGTTCAGGGGTGGTACAGAGGCAGCATTGGAGAGGAGCTGGCAGGCATGTAGTTGCCAGCAATATTCAGTACTGACATCCAATAGCTAAGTGGGCAAATTTAGGACAGTTGAAAAGCTCTCCTAAATTCAGCCAGTTAGCTATGTGGGCCCTTGCACTGAATGTCGTTCAGGACCCGCATAACACAAAAAAACTTTCAGAGGCCTTCTGATCCCCCCGTGCCCTGACATGGGAGCCCCCTCCCTATGACATGGGTGCCTCCCACCCTGTCCCTTGACCATGCAACTCCCAATCCCCCTACTCTTCCCATATGTAGGATTGCTCCTTCTTCCTACTTGCATTCCTTGTGGTCCACCGGGGATAGCAGTAAAGCCATACACTCCTGTCCTAGCAGCTGCTATTCCAAAATAGCTGCCGCAACCTTTAATGGCAGCCTTGCGGCAATACCGAAGTAATGTAAGGCTGCCATTAGAGGTCGTGGTAGCCATTTTGGAGTGGTAGATGCTAGGGGCAGGAGTGATTGGGCTTTGCTCCTGCATCCATTGCACCCCCTGGACCACCAGGGATTGCAGGTAGGTCCATGGGGCTATCCTGCATGTGGATAGGGTGGGAGGCTGTGTGTGTGTGTGTGGGGGGGGGGGGGGGTTGAATGGTCAGGGGAGATTGGGCGGCTCCTGTGCCAGGGAGGGTTGGGACTGGAGAGGGGGATCGGAGGGCCTCTGAAAGGTTTTTGGGTTAGGCAGGTCCCGGCCAATATTCATCCAGGGCCCGCATATCTGTCTTATGTGGGCCCCAGCTGAATATCAGCTGGGACCTGCATAAGCTTCTGTGGCCAGTGCTGGAACATTTAGCCCAGGATATTTGGTGCTGGTGCCCGCATAAAGCCCAGCACTGACTGCTGCCAGCTAAAGATTACCCCCAGTTTTTCATCTATGTGTCTGTAATGGGATGAAACTAAAAGTAGCTCAACGTCTCTCCAGTGATATAGTGTCACCTAGTAATCAGTGCAGAATTACCAAGGCTATCAGTGATGTCTGTATTCTTACTTGTTTAAGGCAGGATCTAAGGGTGCTCCATCAGTCCAGACTCTAACTGATTCTTCTTCGATGTCATTCAAACCAATCCAAGTATTATTTTTAAGATATGGCTTGAGCCACAGCTATGGAAAGATCACACAAGTTTGTCAAAACACAGTGAATAGAGGATTCTACTAATAACAAAAGCTATTTATTTATAATTTCCATTTATCCTGCCTAAGGCAGTTATGTTCATGTAAGAACAAAAGTACAGTTTCCAAATACAAACAACTACAAAAAAAATCATACAACTAAAATATTCCATCAAGCCAAAATAAAAACTAAGCAGTACATAACCGCTCATTATTATCACCCCTTGGAAAAAGCAAACTCAAACAAACACAATTTACTTTTTTTGACCCCATCCCCACCCCCATCAGATGGGAGTGGATTCTTAGGGCTAAAGCCACACGTGAAAATACTTGTACTCTTTTTTTTTTAATGGTATCCGAAGGTCCACTTCCTTTGGCCTTCAGCTATATAAAACAGGATATCTTGTGCTGAGTAGAGGAAGCACTCAGGCACATATCAGAATAGAGATTTACCAAATATTGTGATGCTTCAAGACACTAAAGAACACAGACGATAGATTTTCATTTGCAGTTGAAAGTAACGGCAACCAATGACATTCTTCTACTATAGGGGAAATGTGGTCTCTGGACTTGATGCCCTGAAGAACCTGTGCTGCAGTATTCTGTATTAGACAGCTCAACTATCACTTGGGCAGACCAATATACAAAGAATTATGCCTGCTCGAATTCACAATGCAACTACTAAACAAATAAGATAATATTTCTGCTCTGACCTCAGTAGTACGCAAGCAGAACACTCATGACCGTCTGGAAATTCCAGCCTCTTCTGGAAAGAGAGAGTGAAGCTGGGAGTGCCATAGTATAATCAAAGCAACTTTCCCTGAATATAAAATAGTAACTCTACTGTAACACCGTGTCTTAGGAGAGATTAAATGCTTTGATTGTCGAGGAAGATTTGGGAGAGATACCAGTGTCAGAAAGCTGACAAGTCAGAGAAACTGAATGAAATCACTATAAACCTGGAGGATGTAATGGCACAATTTGTCAAACTAGAAATTGGAGAGTCATGGGATAGGAAGTAGTGTCCTATTGTGGATTAAAAACTGGCTAAAAGAAAACAGAGAGTAGGGTTAAATGGTCAGTATTCTCAGTGGAGAAGAGTAGATAGTAGGATTCCCCAGGGGTCTGCTGCTTTTTAACATATTTATAAATGAATTAGAGATGGAGGTAACTAGTAAGTTAATTAAATTCACTGACGACACAAAGTTATTCAAAGTTGTTAAATCACAAAAGGGTTGTGAAAAATTACAAGAGGCCCTTATGAGAATGGGAGACTGGGCATCTAAATAGAAGATGACGTTTAATGTGAGCAAGTGCAAAGTGATGCATTTGGGAAAGAGGAACCCAAGATATAATGGAATTAGAAAAGGTGCAGAGAAGGGTGACGAAAATGATAAAGGGGATGGGACGACTTCCCTATGAGGAAAGGCTAAAGTGGCTATAGCTCTTCAGCTTGGAGAAAAAGCAGCTGAGGGGAGATATGATAGAGGTCTATAAAATAATGAGTGGAATGGAAAGAGTAGCGTCTGTTTACTCTTTCTAAAAATGCTAGGACTAGGGGAAACCCAATGAAGTTACAAAGTAGTAAATTTAAAGCAAATCAGAGAAAATATTTCTTCACTCAATGTGTAATTAAAGTCTGGAAAGGGTCACGTGATGGATTGAGAGAGGAAGACACGTTCTTTGGTCTCTCCTGGGCAAACCTCCCCTCAACGCTCCAAAATAACGATAAAATTTAGCAAAACGACCCAAATCAGAAATCGCCAACTCCCTAGAGGCTATGGACTCTTTTGTAACTGAGAAACTAGGGCGATGCCGAGCAGAACAGCAAAAAAAGACAGTGAAAAACAGCGAGGGCCGACGGATACAAAGATGGCGGCGAGTCCGAAACAGGAAATCGGCTCCCCATTCACTGCGGCACAATTAACCCAGCTGACAGAGGTGGTAAAAACAGCATTAGACCCACAATTAAATAAACTCTCTAACCAGCTCGCAGGAGTAGAAACTTTATTGGGTGAAACAACCCCATGAACGGGACAGCTGGAGGTCAGAATGTCAGAAATTGAAGACTCCGAAACCCACAGAGCAGCAGCACTCAAAGATCTACAGCAGGAGTTGAACACCCTCAGCCAGCACGTCGACGATCTGGAAAATAGATCGAGGAGGTCGAACCTCCGAATAATTGGAGTCCCGGAATCGATCTCCAACTGGTCCCTATCCACGCAGCTAGAGCGATGGCTAAAATCAGAATTTGCACTCTCGGATAGCGTTGGGCCGCTTTGCCTGGAGAAAAAATCCCCGTGGGCACAAGACCAAGAGCAGTGCTTATAAAGATCCACAATTTTATACACAAAGAAGAGATCCTGAGAGGGGCCCGTTCGAAATGGGACACATTGACGCTGGAAGGGGCGCAAATTAAAATATTCTAAGACTACTCATTGGCCATGCAGGAAAGAAGGAAGGCCTTCAACCCCATATGTCAGAGACTGGTGGCCAGTAAACAACGCTTTATGCTACTATATCCCGCACAGCTAAAAGTTCAAATCGACGGGACATGGAACATCTTTGCAACGCCGTCAGAAGCACAAACTGTCTTAAAATTTGCGAATGCATCAAGCCCAGAGTGAGCCTGATGGACTCATAAATCTTTGGTAAGCAGCATGAGTAACGTGGAGTAGATGTCTCATAAACATGAGGAAGGAGTTTCTGAAATAGACACCAGCTACACACAGCGCACGGGACAATACAAAACAATAGTTAAGACGTGTGTGACATTGTTAAAGGTTGTTGTTAAGATAGGGTTAAATGCGAAGTTAAAACTGTAATAGGAATAGGGGCAAGTTGGGGGGGGGGGGAGTACCACCATCATTAGACCCTTGCTCTACTAACCGGTGATCGGGAAGAGAGTGTGGGATTAATAGTAGGGAATGTGGAGGAAGAGGGAAGATGAGGGGTGGGAAGGGATAAGGGAAGGGGACGAGACACGGAATAAGGAATTGGATGGGAGATTACAGGGGGCCAGACTTTGCCAGATGGGTAACAAGGGTGGAGGTAGACCAAGACGGAGACAATCAATTGTTCTAGCCACCGAGGCTAAAAGTCAGGGAGTCTGGGTGAGCTGGGCACTGCGGACTCCAAGGGATAAATGTCATTGTACTGTTCACCCCAGGTTCTCTCCTGATAATAAAAGTTAACTCAACAAGGTTCTTGACCTGGAATGTAGGAGGTGTTTCTACCCCAATCAAAAGAGCTAAAATCCTAGCCGCTTTAAATAGGCACAAAGCAGATGTGATATGTCTGCAGGAAACCCGTTTAACACCAGAGGAACATCAAAAGTTGAAAAGAAGCTGGGTGGGAGAGGTACATGCGGCATCGGCTGAAGGGAGGAAGAGAGGAGTAGCTATCCTAATCAGGAGGGGACTAGTGGCTAAAACCCAACTAACAGAAAGTGACCCCCAGGGACGATATGTAATCATGCATCTATGGCTGCATCACAAAGAATACCTAGTGGTAGGGGTATATGGCCCGAATTATATGAAAGATCATTCTATGACAAAATTGTGCAGTCTTGCCTTCTTTACAGATCTTTACTGTTAATAATTTTAGGAGACTTTAATCTGGTGGCAGACCCTCTACTAGACTGTTCAGCACCTAGAGGGGAAATCCGAGGAGGGCAAAATAACAGAGCTCTAAACCAATTTATGCAATCCCTACAGGTGGTAGATGTGTGAAGGACACTAAATCCAGAAGGGAGGGAGTTCACTCACATGTCCAGAGCACATAGCACATTTTCAAGGATAGACTATATACTAGTGGATCGGAAGATTTTTTCACAGATGAGAATAGCGGAGATTGGTCCAGAAGAAGTAGCGGACCACGTGATGGCTTGGGTAGACTTGAGGGTCCCAGGGGCTGACTAGGGAGCCATGGGATGGTGTTTCCCATCTTATCTATCAGCTAGTAAAGAATTCCAACACTATATCCAAAGCAGATGGGCAGATTATTCAGAACTTAATTAGCTTACAAAGATCGCCCTGCTATATTTTGGCAAGCGGCGAAGGCAGTGATAAGGGGGGATATAATTGCTTACACAGTTAGGAGAGAGTGCAGACTGTCTGGAGCCATTATCAACCTGGAAAAGCAATTCCAAAAAGCAAAACGTAGATTCTTACACTCCCCCAGTAAGTACCTTAAAGAACAAATGCATGCGGTACAAATAGCGTTAAACTCTTTACTCCATGAAAGAACGACTAGAGCATTAATATTTAGGAAATATAAATTACAAAGATTTGGCAATAAAATAGAAACATTATTAGCTCGGCTAGTTAAAAACCGGGGAGGAAGTCGAGTGATCACTGCAATAAAAGATTGATGAAGAAAAAGCCAATTTGCTAAATAGATACTTTTGTTCTGTTTTCACTGAAGAAAACCCTGGGGAAGGACCGAGAGGGACTGGCAAAAGTACACCTGAGAATGAGGTGGATAGAGCGCCGTTCACAGAAGAGAGTGTGTATGAACAACTTGGAAACCTAAAGGTGGACAAAGCCATGGGGCCAGACGGGATCCACCCCAGAATACTGAGGGAGCTCAGAGAGGTTCTGGCGGGTCCTCTTAAAGACTTGTTTAATAAATCCTTGGAGACGGGAGAGATTCCGAGGGATTGGAGAACGGCGGAGGTGGTCCCTCTTCACAAAAGTGGGGATAGGGAAGAAGCAGGAAACTACAGGCCGGTAAGCCTCACTTCGGTTATTGGAAAAGTAATGGAAGCCATGCTGAAGGAAAGGATAGTGAATTTCCTGGAAGCCAATAAGTTGCAAGATCCGAGACAACATGGTTTCACCAAAGGGAAATCGTGCCAAACGAATCTCACTGAATTCTTTGACTGGGTGACAGGAGAATTAAATCAAGGACGTGCTATGGACGTCATATACTTAGATTTCAGCAAGGCTTTTGACACGGTTCCCCACAGGAGGCTCTTAAATAAACTAGACGGCCTGAAGATAGGACCCGAAGTGGTGAACTGGATTAGGAACTGGTTGACGGACAGACACCAGAGGGTGGTGGTGAATGGAGTTCGCTCGGAGGAGGGAAAGGTGAGTAGTGGAGTGCCTCAGGGATCGGTGCTGGGGCCGATTCTGTTCAATATATTTGTGAGTGACATTGCCAAAGGGTTACAAAGTAAAGTTTGCCTTTTTGCGGATGACACCAAGATTTCCAACAGAGTGGACACCCCGGAGGGAGTGGAAAACATGAAAAAAGATCTGAAGAAGCTAGAAGAATGGTCTAACGTTTGGCAATTAAAATTCAATGCGAAGAAATGCAAAGTGATGCACTTAGGGAGTAGAAATCCAAGGGAGACGTATGTGTTAGGCGGGGAGAGTCTGATAGGCACGGACGGGGAGAGGGATCTTGGGGTGATAGTATCTGAGGACCTGAAGGCGACGAAACAGTGCGACAAGGCGGTGGCCGTAGCTAGAAGATTGCTAGGCTGTATAGAGAGAGGAGTTACCAGCAGAAGAAAGGAGGTTTTAATGCCCCTGTATAAGACGTTGGTGAGGCCCCACCTGGAGTATTGTGTTCAGTTTTGGAGGCCGTATCTTGTGAAGGATGTTAAAAAAATGGAAGCGGTGCAAAGAAAAGCTACGAGGATGGTATGGGATTTACGTTCCAAGACGTATGAAGAGAGGCTTGCTGACCTGAACATGTACACCCTGGAGGAAAGGAGGAACAGGGGTGATATGATACAGACGTTCAAATATTTGAAAGGTATTAATCCGCAAACGAATCTTTTCTGGAGATGGGAAGGCGGTAGAACGAGAGGACATGAAATGAGATTGAAGAGGGGCAGACTCAGGAAAGATGTCAGGAAGTATTTTTTCACGGAGAGGGTGGTAGACGCTTGGAATGCCCTCCCGCGGGAGGTAGTGGAGATGAAAACGGTAACGGAGTTCAAACATGCGTGGGATATTCATAGAGGAATCCTGTGCAGAAGGAATGGATCCTCAGAAGCTTAGCTGAAATTGGGTGGCAGAGCAGGTGGGGGGAAGAGGGGGTGGTGGTTGGGAGGCGAGGATAGGGGAGGGCAGACTTATACGGTCTGTACCAGAGCCGGTGATGGGAGGCGGGACTGGTGGTTGGGAGGCGGGAAATACTGCTGGGCAGACTTATATAGTCTGTGCCCTGAAAAGGACAGGTACAAATTCAAGGTAAGGTATACACATATGAGTTTGTCTTGGGCAGACTGGATGGACCATGCAGGTCTTTTTCTGCCGTCATCTACTATGTTACTATGTATGAAGCTCCAGCATGAGAAGTAGCCCGGGTGCTTAAGGAATATTTCAGCTCCATGTATGAAGCAAGACAGGCATCGAACTTGGCAAAGGTACATGAATACTTAAGACAGGCGGGAGTAGCCCAGTTAACTGGTGAGGCTTTAGAGGCCTTAAATAGCCCCATTACAGGGAAAGAGTTACAAGAAATCATTAAATCCTTGCCTAACCATTCAGTGCCTGGACCCGATGGATACACAGGTGAATTTTACAAAATCCTAGGCCCCACTGCAATAGCCGCATTACAAGACTATTACGAGGAAGTAGTGGAATCCCAAAGATTTCCTGCATACACAAACGAAGCCCTGATAACCTTAATACTAAAACCTGGGAAAATAGAAAACCAAACAGAATCTTACAGGCCAATATCACTGATAAACGTTGAAGTAAAAATTTTGGCCAAACTGATCTCAAACAGGCTGCGTCAATATCTCCCTAGTTTAGTAGGCCTGGAACAGGTGGGGTTTGTTCGGAACCACCACTCAGTAGTGAATGTGAGGCGTGTACTACTAGCAATGGGCCACTGCCAACAAGAGAAGATTAAAGCAGCGCTGATCAGCCTTGATTGGGAATACCTATTTGAAGTGCTACGCTACACTGGTTTTACGGGATGGGCATACCAGGCAATTAGGACACTATACTTTGACCCCATGGCTGCGGTGATAGTGAACGGAGAACGAACTAAGCAATTTCCTATAAAACAAGGGACTAGGCAAGGGTGCCCCCTTTCTCCTGCACTGTTCCTCCTGGCCATAGAACCATTTTTGAGAACCTTGGTCAAGGAGGAGGAGATACCGGGGGTAGAGGTGGGAGGAGAGAAGGTTAAAGTGATGGCATTCGCTGATGACTTGCTGATCGCGACAGAGCGTCCCACCTCATCAGTTAGCACTCTAATTCAGAAAATATCCCAATTTGGAGAACTATCAGGATTTAAGATAAACATCCAAAAATCATGCATTATGCAGATATACCCCCCCAGGGATTGCTTCAGGGGGGGAAGGGGTACATAAATTACAGGGAGTGGTAGAGGTTAAGTACTTAGGAGTGCAAATCCCACAAGACCTACTTAAACTTTATGACTGCAATATCCAACCTTTATTAAAGGAGACCACAGCAAAATTGAATCAATGGCAGGCACTCCCCATTTCGCTCCTACTACTATTTAACATTTCTAGAGCGCTACAAAGTGTACGCAGCGCTGTACAAACACAGAAGAAAGACAGTCCCTGCTCAAAGAGCTTACAATCTAAATAGACAAAAAAGTAAAGCATTTAATATTTAAGCAGTCAAGCACAAGAGAACAGTCACAGAAGGACTGAAGATGTTGAAGGGTGGTCAGTGTGATTAGGTGTAACTCTGGTTGGAGTAGTGGGAGAAGGTGATAGAAGAATAGAAATGGGTGAGGTAAAAGTAATGAGTGGGTTGATAGGGAGGTTATATAAGACATGTCACTCTAGGGGTGGGCGGGTAGAGGGGTAGGGTGGGCGGGACTAAGTCTAAAGCAGGAGAAGGTATTCTCTGCAGCCTATCTGTGAGATGGAAAATGCTCTCTGAAGCTGCTGCCAGTGTTGCCAGGTGGAAAATTTTTTTCCCACCCAATCCAGCGTAAAAACAGCCCAAAACCCGCCCAAACTCAAACCCCGCCCCTGACACCCCCACCCCCGCGTCATCACCCCCGCCGTCACCGGCCCCGCCTCCCCGTCATCGGCCCCGCCCCCGCCATCATCAGCCCCGCCTCCCCGTCATCGGCCCCGCCCAAAACGTCACTAACCCCGCCCAAAACATCATCAAACCCCGCCCAAAACGTCACTAACCCCGTCCCCCCGGCCGAAAAAACCGCCCGAAAAACCGCGGAAAAGAAAAAAAAGAAGCCCAAAAAACCGCGACCCGCCACGGGCAAAAATTTCCCGCGGCGGGTCGCGGAAAACCGCCCAATTGGGCTGTAAAACCGCCCACCTGGCAACACTGGCTGCTGCTGCTATAAGTTGTTAGTTTTCTCTTCCTGAAAGAGATCCAAGCCACACCCACAAAGTTCAAACTGTCTGAGGGAGGGTGAGGGGAGGAAATGGCAGTGCTTGATGAAAAAGAGAGCTCAGTTTGATAGGAGATATACTACAGGATGTCATTCTGAGGCCAGGCTAAGTCTAAAGCAGGAGAAGGTATTCTCTGCAGCCTATCTGTGAGATGGAAAATGCTCTCTGAAGCTGCTGCTGCTATAAGTTGTTAGTTTTCTCTCCCTGAAAGAGATCCAAGCCACACCCACAAAGTTCAAACTGTCTGAGGGAGGGTGAGGACGTATTGCAATGTGGCTCTATGGATTCCAAATGCTGCCCCTCTACCTCACCAAAGCAGATGAGCAAAAGCTGAACTCCGCTCTCCAAAAATTCCTGTGGCGGGGAAAGAGATCGAGATTATCGTTAGACATGGTGTGCACTCTGACAAAATATGGAGGATTGAGCCTAATGAACATTAGAACATTATCAACAGCGTGCACAATGAGACACTTAAACGATTGGTTTCGAGGAACTGATGACTTTTCTGCAACCCAGATGGAACTGAATTTATTCATGCCCTACCATTTTAGTAGTTCCCTACATGGGCTGAAATGTAGAACAGCGCCAGCTTTGACGGCCTCACATATTCTACCCACTTCACAAAACGTTTGGAAATGGATATGCAAACTACATCATTGCTCTTATAGGATCACTACCTTTCTGTCGTTGTGCGGAAATTCAGCTTTCCCCCCTGACGACCTATATGAAGCATTTGGTAAATGGAAAGCCAAAGGAGTAGCATATTTGTTGAACATAATTACCGAGGAAGGGAAATTGAGACCGTACAAGGACTTACAAGGTATGCAGCTTTTCGGTCCTAAAGATTACTTTCACTACTGGCAGTTAAAACACTATGTGTCGAGTTTGCCATGGGAAACACTGGCAGAGGATGCTCAAGAGGAACTGGCCTCGGCCCTTTCCCTGAACTCCCAACAGAAGGTGCCTTTATCATTCCACCATAGACATATTAAGGACACTAAATTAGAGCTGGATTATGCTAAACATGCTAAAGACTGGAGCAACGACCTACCAATCCAGATACCAACCAGTGTGCTCAAGGAACATGTTCTGACGATACGGAGGATGACCCCTTGGACAGCGCACTGGGAATTCCAGTATAGATTTGCGTTAAGGCTCCATATCACGCCCTGTAGAGCGTTCCACATGGGCCTGTCTCCGGATGGCGCATGCCCAAAATGTGGAGGGAGCGGGTCAACGCTGGGACACATGTTTTGGAGCTGCCCGAAAGTCCTGAAGTTTTGGAACAGCCTCCTACATCAAACAATGAGACTTTGGGATGCAACCTGGAAACGTACTCCCTTGTTGTTGTTCGGAAAACCAGAGCTGGGCACACCACGGCCTAAGGGCTATACCGACTTCGTGAAACGGGCGATCCTGTGGCAAAAAAGGCTATTCTTATCGATTTGTTGGAAACAAAAGGACCCTCGATCCAATCATGGCGCACTCAGATGGTGTCATTACTAAGGATGGAGAGACTAAACGTTATGGATCGACCACAACAGGAATTCAAACTATTTCTGACAAGATGGTCCCCATTCCTAAAGACTTTGCCCCCTGGGGCAAGAAGTCAATTGCTGAACATATAGTTAAAGTTGTAAGTTGATGATGGTCTTGTTGTGCATTTAGAAGGTGGGAGGGAGGGTATGGATAACGGGGAGGGAGGACAGGGGAGGGAGGGGGGGAGAGTAGACATGTTAAGAAGGACCTTATATAACTGATGACGTTACTCGTTATTGGAGATGCGAATCAACGTATGTTATGAACTTGTCATCAATAAAAAAGAATTAAATATAAAGTCTGGAATTCGCTGCCAGAAAATGTAGTAAAAGCAGTTAGCTTAACTGAGTGTAAAAAAGGTGTGGATGGCTTCCTAAAGGATAAGCAGCATAACATGTATTGTACTGTTTTGGGATCTTGCCAGGTACTTGTGACCTGGATTGGCCGCTCTTGGAAACAGGACGCTGGGCTTGATGGACCTTCGGTCTGTTCCAGTATGAGCAATGTAATAATATGCCAGCCAGACTCTGTGACATGCAGGATGTGTGTGAAGAATACATACCTTCTCCAATGGACTTCTAACAGTAGACCAGCAAAGACTGAGGACATCATGACATGGGTTCTAAGGAGGAAAAGAGACAAAACACCCACAGAGGCTTCTTAAATGGCGTTTTCTGGGTGCCCTAAAGTGGCATTTGTAAATGACGCACCTACGTAATCTACGCGCGTCATTTGTTAACATCTACCGTCACGAGGCTCTGTGTAGCTTCCCACCTAAACCAACCTCTCCCCTTCCCCCACTCTCTATTTCTGTCGACAACACGCTCATTCTTCCTGTCTCATCTGCTCGTAACCTTGGGGTCATCTTCAACTCCTCCCCCTCCTTCTCTGCACATATTCAACAGATTGCTAAAACCTGTTGTTTCTTCCTCTATAATATCGCCGAAATTCCCCCTTTCCTTTCTGAGCACGCTACCAGAACCCTCATCCACACTCTCATCACCTCTCGCTTAGACTACTGCAACTTGCTTCTCACAGGTCTTCCACTCAGCCATCTCTCTCCTCTTCAATCTGTTCAAAATTCTGCTGCACGATTAATATTTTGCCAAAGTCGCTATGCCCATATCAGCCCTCTTCTGAAGTCACTTCACTGGCTCCTTATCAGTTTCTGTATACAATTCAAGCTCCTCTTATTGACCTATAAGTGCATTCACTCTGCAGCCCCTCACTACCTCTCCAACCTCATCTCTCCCTACACTTCTTCCCAGGAACTCCGTTCACTAGGCAAATCTCTTCTAATTGCACCCTTCTCCTCCATCGCTAACTCCAGACTCCGTTCCTTTTATCTCGCTGCACCTTATGCCTGGAATAGGCTTCCTTAGCCGTTACGTCAAGCTCCATCCCTGGCCGCCTTCAAATCCAGGCTAAAGGCCTACCTGTTTGATGCTGCTTTTGACTCCTATCTTGTCACTTGCTCATAACCTTTATCTTGCCTTCCTTTCTTCAATAATCCCTTTCCCTATGTGTCCTTTCTGTCTGTCCTGCCCTTATGCCCTTATTCCTTATTTGTCCTGTCTGTCTATCCTGATTTAGATTGTAAGCTCTTTTGGGTAGGGACTGTCTTTCTTCATGTTCATGTTCAATTGTGAAGCGCTGCTTACGACTGGTAGCGCTGTAGAAATGATTCGTAGTAGTAGTAGAGGGTGTGTTTTGAGGCACAGGTTGCTTTACAAACACTCTCTCTCTCAATCTCTTTTAAAGTGTCTGAGATGTAAAGTTAGCCAGCTACACACTGGAAAACTGTTCATACCTCACACACTATCTGGTGCATTATGGAACTTGCAGCATGGAGTTCAATGTGGAACATTAGGCACATAGGCACTACAAATGCCACAATGCTTTGGCCATGTCACTTCCCAAACCTGACGAAAAAAGGTCTCCTGGGTGGAATTGGTTAAATTGGCATCTTCGCTGTGTCTGATTTGCGATAACACAATGCGCGCACACACACACATTAGAGTCATCTTTGCTTATCTGACAGTATGTGGTCGATCTTGGTTGGTGGGAGGAGTGACCAGAGTGTGAGTGAGAGAGAGGAGTGAGAGTGGGAGGAGTGGCTGGAGTGTATTTCTGTTGATGGCTCTCTCATTCTCCCTGTCTCTTCAGCTCGTAACCTTGGGGTCATCTTTGACTCCTCTCTCTCCTTCTCTACTCATATCCAGCAGATCGCCAAGACCTGTCGTTTCTTTCTTTTATCAATTGCACAATCCTCTTGGTAATGTCTGTGGCATTATGGTTTGTTATACTTATCGAAACCCTTCTGTTTGGCAGTTTGAGGTATACAGATTTTTTTCTTTTGACACTTGAGTTAAAATGAAAGTCAGTATTTTATTGCTTATGAAAATCATTTTTGCTATGTTCTAAAAGAAATATTGAAGACATTTTATTAAATGAATGCTGATGTGAGAAACATATATATGTGTATGTATGTGTATATATATATGTGTATATGTATATACATATATATATATATATATATGTGTGTATGTATGTGTGTGTATGTGTATATATATATATATATATATATATATTGTCACGCTCAGCCGCCAGATCCGCACCACTCTTTCTCAGTCTCTTCCTTTCTTTACCAAGCACGCCCTTCACTCCCGAGTCGACAGTCTGCAATCAGGGTCTCCGGACAACAGGCAAATCACCAGAAGTGCTTTATTATCTCCTGAGTACATTTACTCTGCTTTAAGGCTTCACAGGCCTTTCCCTCTCCTCAGTGTAGCTCCACTTTTAAACAAAGTTCATTGGAGCCCTGCTTGCAATATAGTTCAGCTTGGGCCTGCTTTCCACACAGTTAACTTTGGCCCTGCTTTCAATATGGTTTTCCCCAGCACTGCTTCTAATCCAGTACTTAGTAGCACTGCTCTTTCCCACAGTTAATGAGCACTGCTCACAATTCAGTTCAGTTAGCAATGCTTTCCTCCTCCATTCAGTTTTAGCACTGCTTTCAAACCCAGTTTAGTTTAGCATTGCCTTCAAACACAGTTCATCTTAGAAATGAAATTAAACAGTTCCATTCCATGGCAACATGGTCTAAGTCACTTTCTCACTCTTAGACCTAATGACCCACCTCCCTCATTTGTCAGCACAAAACCACCTGACATCCACCCACCGGGTCAATTCACCAAGGCTTCATTCACTCTCCTCAGTTCAGTTCATAACTCACTTTAAGAGCTCTCCACCAGCACTTCCATTTCCTCCTCATTCTCCCCTCCTTTCTCCTCCTCCAGTTCCATTCTCTCCTCCCCTTCCTCCCGGTCTAGGGGCTCCTCCCTTCCCCCATCTGATTCCATCTCCCAATCACACCCCGGCTCCTCCCCCCCTTGCATAGATTCTTCTCCCTTCCCCTGATCTGTCTGCTGGTGCTGCACTGCCTTCTGGGGCTTGTAGTTTCTTAGCTCCTGGCTTCTCTGACGTTGCCCTGCCTTCTGGGCTTTGTAGTTCCTTGGATCAGAATCTCTCTGGTGCTGCACTGCCTTCTGGGGCTTGTAGTTTCTTTGCTCTTCACAATATATATATATATATATATATATATATATATATATATATATATATATATATATATATATATTATAGCATTAACAGGGCTTCTATTATCTTTTGGAGCTCTGGGTATATTTGTTTCGTTATCTGCCAATCACAATTAATTATACAAATGGCATCTTGAATAGTGACAAAAGGTTAACAGGGCTTTTATTCACTTATTTATTGTTTGGAGCTCTGGGTACACTTGTTTTGCTATATACCAATTTTATCTGTAACTGCTAATGCTACTTTAGTCAATGAATAAAATACTTTTGAATTTGTTATTCATCTTGTTATCTGCCAATTGCAATCAATTATGCAAATGGTGTTTTGAATAGTGACAAAATGTTTAAAAAAAAAATTAAGATCAAGTAATGCCACTAGATATTATAGTTTTGGGTTTTTTATATTTGAAGATGTATATATTTATTCATTTCTGTGCTGATTTGAATGTTTTTGAAGGTTTATGATATTATCAGTGTAATGTTTGAAATTTATTGTACATTTTAAAATGTTTTAAAAAATTATTTTTGACCTGTTAGTTTAAACTTTTATGAATATGAAATTTAGTTATAGCCAGTATTATATAATATGACCTTTTTATAAAATATATTATAAATAATTAAAATAAGCGTTTTAAACATATAATATTAATATATGAAAAATTTTTTGTCCAAAAGTAAGGAATAATATATTGTAGAGGAATATATTCGAGTTATTCCCCAAGTTTTCCACGTCATCACTGTGGTGAGTTACCATTTTTGTTTTGATTAATTATCTATTTATTTTCAAATTACTATATAATAATATATGAGAATGTTAAAATATTAAATGCAATGTTAAAATATTAAATGCTTTAGGTGTTTATATAGGCTTATATATGTATGCTTGATGAGTCTAAATATTAATCTTTGGTTTTATTCATTATATGTTAAAAAAAATTTTTTAAATATATTATTTCTATGTTTTGTATTCTATGTAGACCCCTGACGCAGGTGCTAGTCACCGAAACACGGCCTGTGTCGGGTCTTTTTGTCAAGGCTCATTCATTAAAGAACTGTGTTCCATTTTTAAAGGCCCATGGTGCTGTTTTTTTTTGTTTGTTTCTTTCTTTACAACATCCGTAAAATCCGCCCCTTTCTTTCTGAACACTCTACCAGAACCCTCATCCACACCCTTGTCACCTCTCATTTAGACTACTGCAATCTGCTTCTTGCTGGCCTCCCAGTCACCTCTCCCCTCTCCAGTCAGTTCAAAACTCTGCTGCCTGTCTCGCCAGGGTCGCTTTACTCATACTACCCCTCTCCTCAGGTCGCTTCACTGGCTCCCTATCCGTTTTTGCATCCTGTTTAAACTTCTTCTACTAACCTATAAATGTATTCACTCTGCTGCTCCCCAGTATCTCTCCACACTCGTCCTTCCCTACTCCCCTTCCCGTGCGCTCTGATCCATGGATAAATCCTTCTTGTCTGTTCCCTTCTCCACTACTGCCAACTCCAGACTTCGCTCCTTCTATTTTGCTGCACCCTACGCCTGGAATAAACTTCCTGAGCCCCTATGTCTTGCCCCATCCTTGATCATCTTTAAATCTAGATTGAAAGCCTACCTCTTTAACATTGCTTTTGACTTAGCTTAGCCGGTGGTGGGAGGCAGGGCTGGTGGTTGGGAGGTGGGCTTAGTGCTGGGCAGACTTATACGGTCTGTGCCAGAGCCGGTGGTGGGAGGCGGGGCTGGTGGTTGGGAGGCGGGGATAGTGCTGGGCAGACTTATACAGTCTGTGCCAGAGCCGGTGGTGGGAGGCGGTGCGGGTGGTTGGGGGGCAGGGATAGTGCTGGGCAGACTTATATGGTCTGTGCCCTGAAAAAGACAGGTACAAATCAAGGTAAGGTATACACAAAAAATGGAACATGTGAGTTTATCTTGTTGGGCAGACTGGATGGACCGTGCAGGTCTTTTTCTGCCATCATCTACTATGTTACTATGTTTTTCTACTATGACTTGTAACCACTTGGAACCTCTCGCTTATACCTACCCTCCTCTCCTCTTTCCTCTACACATTAATTGATTTGCTTGCTTTATTGTTTTTTGTCTATTAGATTGTAAGCTCTTTGTGCAGGGACTGTCTTTCTTCTATGTTTGTGCAGCGCTGCATATGCTTTGTAGCGCTATATAAATGCTAAATAGTAGTAGTAGGTGTCCAGAGTGTGATTAGGAGAGGGGAGTGGGAGTGGTGAGAGCAGTGTGAGTGTGAGCAGTGTGAGTGTGAACAGTGTAAGCAGTGTGATTGTGAGGAGTGTGAGCAGTGTAAGTGAGAGGAGTGTGAGTGTGAGGAGTGCGAGGAGTGGGAGTTGGTGGTGGGCATGGTCTTGGTGGTACGTGTGGTACTGGTGGTGGGTATTGTGTGATGGAGCAGCAGGATGGGACCAGTGGAAGCCCAGGCCATGGGTTACCATCTGAGTCAGGAGGCCAGGTCAGTGTAGGTGAAAATGTAAGACCTGAGAGAGCTAGGGAGGGGTTCTACAGGCACCACCTCCCCCCAGAGAGGTCCCTGCACCTCCTCACCCGAGAGAGGTCCCTGCACCTGCATCTTGCCATGGCAAGGGAGTTAAACGGAAGGGCAGCAGCAAATCCTCAGACCAGCCCCCAAAGCGGATGGGGGATGTGCGTTCTTCTGTGGCTGAAAATCAACTGATCTTAGAAATGGTGCTGGCCAACTATGATGTCCTGTTTGGAAAGGCCAGCGTCAGGATGTCCAGGGCATCTAAAGACTGCATCTGGTCTCCAATAGCACTAGCTGTGATAAACTTTGGAACGGACACCCGCAGTACGGAGCACATAAAACACCATTTTAGAGACATCAGGTCCGATGTGAAGTGAAGGAGAGTGACCATTGCAAGGCACATGCAAGCCACCAGCGGTGGGCGCCCATGCAGAGAGACAATGACACGATTAGAAGAGCGCTTCATTGCCATGGCTGGGCCAGAATACTTTGGAGGCCTTGGGGAGCGGTTTGACACCGAGTCTGACGCTGCAGGTGGGTGTACAGAGAAGCACCTTTCAGTACTATGAACACACTCTAAATGTATGTATTTTATTTATTTATTTATTTATTAGGATTTATTTACCGCCTTTTTGAAGGAATTCACTCAAGGCGGTGTATAGTAAGAATAGATCAAACATGAGCAATAGGCAATTACAGCAGTAAAAATATTCAACTAACAATGCAAAGTATGGCATGGTATACTACTTGCAATGTCAACACAAAATGTAACAGAACATTATAATTGATAGTGAAGGGTAAGGCAAAGTTGTAACATATAGATGGGTAAGAAAAAAGGATGAATAAGAAAATAAGGCGACTGATTTGAAGAAAGTTGCACATGAGGTCAGAGAGATAGTGAAGAAACATACCTGTAGCAGGTATTCTCCGAGGACAGCAGGCTGATTGTTCTCACTGATGGGTCGACGTCCATGGCGGCCCCCACGAACGGAATTTTTCAAAGAAAAAAATCTTCAAGTGTCACGTATGTGAATGTTTCCTGGTTTGTGCTCACCTCGCCTTCTGGTGGCCAGAACCGGTGACAGCTATGGACTGTCACCCATTCCAGACTTCAGCCCAGTCCTGTCCAGATCTTCCGGGCTGCCAGACTTGCTTTTCTTGTTTGTGCCTGAACAGCACCCGTAGCTGCCTTGTGATTCCTGCAGCTGAGTTTCTGCAGCTTTATTAATCACCTGGAAACTTCTGTGTTTACCTTTGGATCGTCTAAGATCCCTGGTTTGTTGGTGCTTTGTTGCACTTCTGCCTAGTCTGGTTTCTTGTATAGTTCCTTGTCTGATTCTAGTTAGTCTATGTGTAGTTTAGCTTAGGTTTATTGCTTATTTCTTAGTCTTGTTTCTGGTTTGTATTCTTGGTCTAGTTTCTGTTAGTCTGTTTCTCTTGCTTAGTGGCTGCTCTGCAGCTTTCAGTCTTGTCTCTTTTCTGTCAGTGTTTGTACCCTGTTTCAGTGGCTGCTTGTCAGCTTTCAGTTCCTGTCCTTTAGTTTGTCCATTTCCTTATTTGTGTAGTTTTGTCTGTCTGTGACTCCTAGCCCAGTTTCCTGCCTTGCTGCCCATGTATATTCCTTTCCCCTCTGACCCTCAGTCTCTGTTCAGCCTAGTTGGTATTCAGTTCCTGCCCTGTCCGGTAAGTCCTGCTGGCCGCCTGCACCCAGGGGCTCAACTCCTGGGGAAGGGCAGTCAAGTGCAGGTGAAGTCTAGCTGTTTGAGTCAGAGTTCTGCCTTGTCTCTGGTGTGGGGTGGTTTTGCCTGCCACTGCCGCTCCTCGGCAGTGGCCCAAGGGCTCACGAACCAAGGGCTAAAGGGGGCGGCGTTAGGGGTGGGGCCAGGGGCGGGGCTTACATCCATGATTGTCTGACAACATAGAAAAAAAATAAGTAAAAAATAAGTCACAATACCTTTTATTAAATTTAGATAATAAATATGTATCATATGTCAAAGAATAAAGTGGTTGCTCAAAGCGTGTACTAACCACAATTGCTCAACTGCAAAACACTATGCACAAATTTGTGCAAAAACACACTCATAAACCTTACTGTACCATAACACTGGGCAGACCCTAATAAACCAATATACCACCCATACGGAAAATGCAGACCGCCAACAATATGAAACAAGGGATCATAATATCACAATTCTCATGTAGAGCCACAAAACACCCTTTTAGGGTGGAAAGTGTTCACAATGAGCTCCTTTTATGTAGATCCTTCAAGAGGTAGTGTGTCATGATTTAGGCTCTAAAACCCTTTCTGATGAATTGGTGCCACTTCAGTAAGGCCAATACACAATCTCTCCACTGCAAAACACTATACACAAACTTGTGCAAAAACACACTCATAACCTTACCAAACCATAACAGTACTAATTCCAAGGACAGGACAAGCTACAACCTTATGCATGGAAAGGCAGCACTGTAATTATACCGGGCTCTAAAACACCAGTGCACCACCTAGTGAAACAAAAAACACCAAAAAGGGCTGAAAATACTACACGCTAGCAGAATACTGCACGTTGATCACAAGAAAAACACATGACACAACAGATATGAAGGCAAAATACTGAACTGGAAAGTTACCTCAAGAAGTCAGACTCGGCATGCAGCAATACTAGAAAAATTGAAACTTACATGCAAAACATCACAGGTGCACATTTCCAAAAGCTGACATATTCCAGTTAATAAATTCTGAATAAAATACTTTTTTCTACCTTTGTTGTCTGATCATTTAGTTTTTCTATTCGCTTTGGTCCCAGTGTCTTCTGTTTTATGCAGTGTCTTCTTTCCATTTGATATTTTTTCTCTCACCATGTCCACCATCCTCCTGTGTCCTTATGCGTCCTGTCTACCATCTGTAGCCCTGTCCCTATCCTTCAGTATCCCGATCCAGCTCTTTAATTCAACAGTTTTCCCACCATCCATATCCAGCATTTCTCCTCACTCCCCTCCATCCATGTGCATATACTTTCCTTCCCTCCATCCATGTCCAGCACCTTCCTTCTTTCTCTCCTACCCTTCCATCCAGTATCATCCATCTTTCTCTCTCCATCCTTCCACCCATTACCCTCTCCCAATCCTTCCGTCCATTGTCTCCCTCTGTCTCCCCTTCCTTCTAGACAGTTCTCTCTCTTGACCCTTTTCCATTCAGCATGTCCTCTCTCACCCCATCCTTCCAGTGTCTTTCCTCTGTCCCTTCCTACCAGCGCCTTCCCTCATTCTGACCCCTCCTTCCAGCATTTTCCTCTTTCTCCCTCCTTTCATCCAGCCAGCATTTCTCAGTCTGACAGCTAGGGTCTCCCCCAGTTTCTCCCCAGTAGCTTCTCTCTCTCTCTCTCCTGCCCATGTCCCCTCTTTCTCTCCCCATCTTTTTCTGGCTCTCCACTGCTTTTTTTTTCCATGTCCTTGGCTCTCCCCTGCTCTTTTCCATGGCCCCTCTTTCTCTCCCCATCTCTTTCTGGCTTTCCCCTGCTTTTTTCCATGTCCCTGGCTCTCCTGTGCTCTTTTCCATGGCCCCTCTTTCTCTCCCCATCTCTTTCTGGCTCTCCCCTGCTCTTTTCCATGGCCCCCCTTTCTCTCCCCATCTCTTTCTGGCTCTCCCCTGCTCTTTTCCATGGCCCCCCTTTCTCTCTCCATCTCTTTCTGGCTCTCCCCTGCTTTTTTCCATGTCCCTGGCTCTCCTGTGCTCTTTTCCATGGCCCATCTTTCTCTCCCCATCTCTTTCTGGCTCTCCCCTGCTCTTTTCCATGGCCCCCCTTTCTCTCCCCATCTCTTTCTGGCTCTCCCCTGCTCTTTTCCATGGCCCCCCTTTCTCTCTCCATCTCTTTCTGGCTCTCCCCTGCTTTTTTCCATGTCCCTGGCTCTCCGCTGCTCTTTTCTACGGCCCCTCTTTCTCTCCCTATCGCTCTTTGGCTCTCCACTGCTCTTGTCCATGCCCCCTGGCTCTCCCTCTCTCTCCTCCTACCGTTTCCAGCCATTAGCCACGTTCTCTCCTCTCCCTCCGGCCGGGCCTCTTAACAGCAGCGCTGACAGAAGACGAAAAAGAAGCGCGGGGCCGCAGCAGCCTTCAGACATGCGCTGTCGGCTCTGCCGGTCCTCTGACCCCGGAACGGGAAATTGACGTCACGGGGCAGAGACCGGCAGAGCCGACAGCGCATGTCTGAAGGCTGCTGCGGCCCCGCGCTTCTTTTTTTCTTATGTTATGCTGGCTGTGGGTGGAGAGTAGCGACGGCAGGTCTCGTTCCTGGCTGCCGCTGCGCTACTCAACAGAAGATTTCATCGAGTCTTGTCTCGGGCTGCATTTAGAGGTAGGCGTGGCCGCGGGGAAGTTCACAGCTGGGCTGGGGAGGCTTAGCCTCCCCAAGCCTCTTATATGGGGCGCCTATGCCTTCACCCTTCAGCTCCAGCCTTCCCTTAGCCTTCCTCCAACCTTCAGATACAACCTTTCTCCAGCCTTCACCTCAAGGTTTCCTCCAGCCTTCAGATCCAGGGTTCCTTCAGCTACAGCCTTCCTCCAGCCTTCATCCAGCGCATGGTTCGGGATAAGGTATCTTGCAAAGATACCTCACAAACAGGGAAGATAGGGTTTCTGGATAGTGAGGTTGCACAACAGACCGTGGTAGGCCAGGTGCCCTTAAATACAACTAAAGATCAGACAAAAGATGGGAAATCAGTAGAGTCCAGTAGTAAGCATCATGCAAATAGGAACAGCAAACATACTTTGAAATGTCTATATGTAAATGCTAGGAGTCTAAGAAATAAGATAGGTGAGTTGGAATATATTGCACTAAATGAAAAATTGGATATAATAGGCATTACTGAGACCTGGTGGAAGGAGGATAACCAGTGGGACACTGACATACTGGGGTACAAAGTATATCGTAGTGATAGGGTGGACCGGACTGGTGGAGGGGTAGCATTGTATATTGACTCAGATAGATTACAAATTCAGCAGGACACAAATCACACCCTGGAATCATTGTGGGTTGAATTTCCATGATAAAAGGGAAAGGACGGTGATAGGAGTGTACTACCGTCTGCCTTGCCAGGATGAGCAGGTAGACGCAGAAATGATAAATGAAATCAGAGACGCAAACAAAATAGGCAATGTGATAATAATGGGTGACTTCAATTATCCAAATATAGACTGGGTAAATGTCTCCTAAGATGGCGACCCGATCGGACTCCTAGCCAGGGAGCTCCGCCGAGAGCCGCTGGGGTCGACCAGAGATCACGATCTGGGTGGCCCCGCTGTGGACGAGGAGGTGGAATATCTCCTTTGGAGTGGGGACTGCCGAAGGAGGAGGCCGAGAGCTAAGATGGTGACTCACCGGAAGATCGCAGGGAATTGCGAGTGAGTCAGGCCCTCCCACGAGGCTGCCACCTGGGCACAACTCCAGCGATCGACTCTGCCTCAGGCCTATCGGCCCATCGCCCGGCGATCTCACTCCGTTCTGATCGGTGGAAGGATCGATGCTCGTGACGGAGGTATGAGCTGGAGGACTGCCGAGGCCGGTCGGATGCACGGCGCCGAGCTGCGGCGTGTGGTCGGGGAGCGACGAGGCTGCAGACCAGGTCCAGCCTCAAGGCAATCAGCAACTGGGAAGCGTGTGATATAGCGAAACACGCGGACGAAAATGTGGGATCTCCAGAGAAGCCCTAGGAGGCGAGAGAATTGACGGTGGCAGTGCAGACGGGAGCAAGGAGGTGGAGAGCGCGGAGATTGAGGAGACGTGCAGGGGATCCAGAGCCGGGGACGGATGATACAGAGCAAGGGAGTCATGCAGGTCCGAGCAAGCTTCATCACCCTCTAAGAACTGGATATAGTTGCTTTGCTTTGATTTAATCGCATGCACCGCTTACAGCAATGATTTAAATGTGAATGCTTTGCTTTGCTTTGTTTAAATGTAAAGCAAATGAGCTGCTTTGTTCTAATTGCAAGGCAAAGGGAAATAGCCGCACGCACTGCTCACAGCAATGATTTATATGTGGTTGCTTTGCTTTGCGTCCGAGCAAGCTTCATCGCCCTCTAAGAACTGGATATAGTTGCTTTGCTTTGATTTAATCGCATGCACCGCTCACAGTAATGATTTAAATGTAAATGTTTTGCTTTGTTTTGTTTTAAATATAAGGCAAATGAACCTGTCTGAAGATAGGACCTAAAGTGGTGAACTGGATTAGGAACTGGTTGACGGACAGACGCCAGTGAATGGAGTTAGCTCGGAGGAGGGAAAGGTGAGTAGTGGAGTGCCTCAAGGATCGGTGCTGGGGTCGATTCTGTTCAATATATTTGTGAGTGACCTTGCCGAAGGGTTAGAAGGTAAAGTTTGCCTATTTGCGGATGATACTAAGATCTGTAACAGAGTGGACACCCCGGAGGGAGTGGAAAACATGAAAAAGGATCTGAAGAAGCTAGAACAATGGTCTAAGGTCTGGCAATTAAAATTCAATGATAACAAAACTACTAATTAGGGGATACACTTCAACTCCCAGAGCCAAACTTAGAATCTATTTCAAAAAGACTCCAGTACTGTTTTTATCACAAAAACTTTAATCACTTTAATTATGTTAAAACATACCCCTCATATCATTCTACCACCCTTCTTGCCCTGTGCTGCACTAAACAATGTTTACAGTAATAAGTAAGCAACATTCACATTTTGTTGTATTTACATTGTTTCCACATGTCAATTCACAGTTACAAGAGCACTACTCAGTCTTTATAATGCAGTGATTCACGCCCCACTTTCCACGTGGCCACTGCACTATGGCTGGTTATATTTGTCCCAAATGTATCACTCTCAAATCAAATGTGAATCCTCCATTTACCGTTCCCAAATCACAAATCACACTTGTGCAGCATTATACAGATGCCGAGAAGTCGGTGAATGACTCCTTACTTAACCCTTGGTGTCTCCAGTATATGTTGGTTCCCCGATGCTGATCCGCATTTCACTAGATCTTCCTCAGGAGGAACCACCATTATATCTACAACAATTTAAAAATGACCTCATTATAACCATCACTACCTCCCATAATACATCCTTGTTGTTACAATATACATTAAGATAATACTCACAATTATTCATCTAATCAGCTGCGTGCTGGCTAAAGGCTCCCCCAGGTGTAGACCACAAGATGCCACATCAGGAGTTACTATGTCAGACGTCCCTATCTGAATTTAAAGGGCTGCTTGCATCACCACTCCCATTATATTAAAGAAACAGTACCTTACACCCATTCGACCTCAAGATTGAGGCCGTTGGGGGTAACCGTTCCCCATAAAAAAATAAATCGCTGCTCCATAACTAACAAGCTAGCACTAACATCCCCACCTCTGTTAGATCAAAGAAGATGTGCTATTACAGCACACCGAAGTTGATCCACCGAATGATTGAATGAGGTCCAATGTGCTACTAGCGGGTTTTCTTGTTTGTCATGCCGGATATTACTGACATGCTCCGCTAATCTGCTTTTGAGCTGTCTCTTGGTGTGTCCTATATAATACAGTTTGCATGGACAAACTATACAATAAACCACGCGTTCAGTGTTGCACGTGGTACCATGTCTTAAAGTGTGCTGCCTGTTAGAATGGGGGATGGGAATGATCGAAGTGTCCCACTGATAACGGCAGTATACACACTTGCCGCATGGGGAGTGCCTACCAATTGCAATATTTCTACTGGGTCTCTTAAGCAACTCACCCAGATTTGCCTGACGTCTGTACGCTACTCTGAGGCTCTCGCTAAACTCGGGATGCACCGCTAGCACCTGCCAATGCTTGTGAACAATAGCACTAATACCAGATGCCTTTGAAGAATAAGGGATGACACAGGCCAGAGGACTACAGGGGGACCTTTGTCCAGTGGATAAAAGCCATGGACGATAGGCGTACAGAGCCCTTTTATACGCTTTTTTGAGGATCCCCACAGGGTACCCTCGGTCCAAAAACCTCTCAATCATAATGCTGGCTTGTCTCTTGAATTCCATCGTTGATGAACACAACTGACGTAAACGTAACAGCAGACCGACCGGAACACCCTGCTTGAGCGTCCGATGGTGGAAACTTTGAAAATGTAGTAGGGTGTTTCGGTCGGTGGGCTTACGATAAATAGTGGTGGAAAACTCCCCCTCTTGTGATCTCATGATTTTAATATCCAAGAATTCCAGCTCAGCATCACTGATTCTAAAAGTGAATTTAATATTAATATCCACCGAATTAAGGTACTCAATGAAGGTCCGCAATTCACACAAAGGGCCCTGCCAGAATAATATGACATCGTCAATGAACCTCTTCCACATGACCACTTTGCTAATCCATGAAGATGTATAAACATACTTCTCTTCAAACCGGGTCATATAGAGGCAAGCTAAGGAGGGCGCTACCGTCGCCCCCATCGCTACCCCTTTGACCTGTGTATAGAATTTGTTATCAAACTCAAAATAATTATGACTTATGACCAAAGTCATAAGTTGTTCCAGCACCTGCTAAGAAAAGCACAATGGACCTAACCAACTACCGACCAGTCGCTTCTTTCCCACTCACAACAAAATTGATGGAAGGCATAGTGACGAAACAACTCACGGAATACCTAACCAAACACTCAATTCTACATGAGTCTCAATCAGGATTTCGATCAAATCATAGCACTGAAACTGTACTAGTGTCTGCAATGAATTCATTCAAAAAAACAATCGCAACCAGCAAGAACATACTCATACCACAATTCGATATGTCTAGTGCTTTCGACATGGTGGATCATGGAATAGTAGTAGTAGTAATATTACTACACCTATTAGAATACTTCGGAATCGGAGGCCCAGTGCTCAAATGGTTCGAAGGATTCCTCACCACCAGATCCTACCAAGTAACAACGAATACTGACAGATCACCTCCTTGGATACTGGAATGTGGAGTCCCTCAAGGATCCCCCCTTTCACCAACTATTTTCAACCTAATGATGATACCATTAGCCAAACTCCTAGCCAATCAAAACCTTAACCCCCACATATATGCTGACGACGTCATGATCTTTATCCCGTTCAAAAGTGACTTAAACGAAATAACCAACGAGATTAACCAGAGCTTCCAAATCATGCACTCTTGGGCAGACTCATTCCAGTTAAAACTTAACGCAGAAAAAACTCAATGTCTAGTTCTCACTTCCCAATATAACACAAACAATTACCCCACTATAACTACACCCTACTGCACACTTCCTATCTCAGAAAATCTGAAAATTCTTGGAGTCAATATTGATAGAAACCTCACACTCGATACCCACGTGAAGAATACAACAAAAAAAATGTTCCAATCGATGTGGAAACTCAAACGAATAAAACCTTTTTTCCCAAGAAACATCTTCCACACTCTAGTACAGTCACTAGTGATAAGTCACTTGGACTACTGTAATGCTCTGTTCGCAGGCTGTAAAGAACAGACCATTAAAAAACTCCAAACAGCCCAGAATACCGCAGCCAGACTCATTTTTGGAAAACCTAAATACGAAAGTGCGAAGCCCCTAAGAGAGAAACTGCACTGGCTCCCGCTCAAGGAACGAATTGAGTTCAAGATCTGCATGACCGTATACAAAATCATTCACGGAGATGCCACATTCTATATGTTAAACCTAGTGGACTTACCGCCCAGAAACGCCAAAAGATCGGCCCGCAAATTCCTCAATCTGAACTTCCCCAGCTGTAAAGGAATGAAATACAAACAGGCTTATGCTACTACCTTTGCGTACAAAAGCACACAGTTTTGGAACGCATTACCCATGGCCCTGAAAACCATGAACAATCTAACCAGCTTTCGCAAAGCTTTGAAGACACATCTCTTCAACAAAGCCTACAAAAGACATCCTTAATGAAACAAATCATTCCTTAAACCACCCAAGTACATCAAAAAACACCTCTCACACGACCTTACCTAACACCTTTCCATCTAAATCCTCTTACACCTTCAGCTTATTATCGACTGTATGTAAAATCATGTAACGACTATATCATAACAACACTCTGTAAGCCACATTGAGCCTGCAAAAAGGTGGGAAAATGTGGGGTACAAATGCAATAAATAATAATAACATCGGGACACGCTAGAGAGGTACAATTCCTTGATGAAATCAAGGACAGTTTTATGGAGCAGCTGGTGCAGGAACCGGCGAGAAAAGGAAATATTCTAGACTTGGTCCTTAGTGGAGCGCATGATCTGGTGAGGGACGTTATGGTACTGGGGCCGCTTGATAACAGTGATCATAATATGATCAGTTTTGATATTAACCTTGAAGTAACTATACACAGGAAGTCAAATATGTTAGCGTTTAACTTTAAAAAAGGAGAATATGATAAAATGAGAAGAACGGTGGAAAAAAAACTTAGGAGGACAACTGAGAGGGTAAAAACTGTACAACAGGCATGGACGCTGTTCAAAAATACCATCCTGGAGGCCCAGGCCAAACATATTCCACAAATTAGAAAAGAAAGACGGAACTCCAAAAGACAGCAGGCCTGGTTGAAAAGTGAGGTGAAGGAAGCTATTAGGGCTAAAAGAAATGCCTTCAGAAAATGGAAGAAGGAACCATCTGAAAATAACAAGAAGCAGCATAAGGAGTGTCAAAGCAAATGCAAGGCGCAGATATAGAAGGCCAAGAGGGATTACGAAAAAAAGATAGCATTAGAGGCAAAAAAGAAAAGTAAAAATATTTTTCAGTATATTAAAAGCAGGAAGCCGGCAAAAGAATCGGTTGGGCCGCTGGATGACCGAGGGGTAAAAGGGGCGATCAAGGAAGACAAAGACATAGCGGAGAGATTGAATGAATTCTTTGCTTCGGTCTTCACCGAGGAAGATTTGGGTGGGATACCGGTGTCGGAAATGATATTTCAAGCGGATGAGTCGGAGAAACTTACTGACTTCACGGTAAACCTGGAGGACGTAATGGGGCAGTTCAGCAAACTGAAGAGTAGCAAATCTCCTGGACCGGATGGTATTCATCCTAGAGTACTGATAGAACTGAAAAATGAGCTTGCGGAGCTACTGCTAGTGATATGCAATTTATCCTTAAAATCGAGCGTGGTACCGGAAGATTGGAGGGTGGCCAATGTAACGCCCATTTTTAAAAAAGGTTCCAGGGGAGATCCGGGAAATTATAGACCGGTGAGTCTGACGTCGGTGCCGGGGAAAATGGTAGAGGCTATTATTAAAAACAAAATTACAGAGCACATCTGAGGACATGGATTACTGAGACCAAGTCAGCACGGCTTTTGTGTAGGGAAATCTTGCCTGACCAATTTACTTCAATTCTTTGAAGGAGTAAACAAACATTTGGACAAAGGGGAGCCGGTTGATATTGTATATCTGGATTTTCAAAAGGCGTTTGACAAGGTACCTCATGAAAGGCTACAGAGGAACTTGGAGGGTCATGGGATAGGAGGAAAAGTCCTATTATGGATTAAAAACTGGTTGAAGGATAGGAAACAGAGAGTGGGGTTAAATGGGCAGTATTCACAATGGAGAAGGGTAGTTAGTGGGGTTCCTCAGGGGTCTGTGCTATGACCGCTGCTTTTTAATATATTTATAAATGATTTAGAGATGGGAGTAACTAGCGAGGTAATTAAATTTGCTGATAACACAAAGTTATTCAAAGTTGTTAACTCGCGACAGGATTGTGAAAAATTACAGAAGGACCTTACGAGACTGGGAGACTGGGCGGCTAAATGACAGATGACGTTTAATGTGAGCAAGTGCAAGGTGATGCATGTGGAAAAAAAGAACCCAAATTATAGCTATGTCATGCAAGGTTCCACGTTAGGAGTTACAGATCAAGTGGGTGTTGTCGTCAATAATACACTGAAACCTTCTGCTCAGTGTGCTGCTGCAGCTCAGAAAGCGAATAGAATGTTGGGTATTATTAGGAAAGGTATGGAAAACAGGTGTGAGGATGTTATAATGCCATTATATTGCTCCATGGTGCGACCGCACCGTTGAGTATTGTGTTCAATTCTGGTCACCGCATCCCAAGAAAGATATAGTGGAATTGGAAAAGGTGCAGCGAAGGGCAACTAAAATGATAGTGGGGATGGGACGACTTCCCTATGAAGAAAGACTAAGGAGGCTAGGGCTTTTCAGCTTGGAGAAGAGACGGCTGAGGGGAGACATGATAGAGATATATAAAATAATGAGTGGAGTTGAACAGGTGGATGTAAAGTGGGTGATCTGGTGCACTGCCGCTATTATATGCACAAGACCTGGCGAGATCCCATCTATATTGGGCCCTTCAAGATTGAAGCTCTGTCAGCTACCGCTGCCAAGCTTGAGGACCACTCGTCCTGGGTCCATCTGAAAGATATACGAGCCTACCCGGATATCGAGTCAGGCCTTCTTGATGTTGCCAGCTCAGCAGCCCCTGGAGAAACCAGCCTCATCACGTACCCCATCTCCACCGCCACTGAGCCCAAGACCTCCAACACCGCACCCAACTCTTCTCAATCATCTTGACAACCAACCCTCCCCAGAGCCGCTGTCCTGTTTCTAGTGGTGAGCCCTTAGGTTCCCTAAGGCCCCGCAAGGCCCCAGAGGACAGCCGAGCACCCCGAATCTTCACCCGCGGCGGCCGCCGTTCACCAAGGGTTGAGCCCTCAGCTGCAGGCGGCCAGCAGGACTGCTGGAACCGCGGGGTGACGGCTGACCTGGCTGGTAGTCAGTAACGCAGTCTTTAAGGGACGGCTAGCAAGGGCGGCTAGCACTCCGAGAGGGAAAAGCACTGTCTCAGAATGAAGGCTAGCAGGACGGCTAGCCGAAGGCACAGTCTCTGGAGGATAGCTGGCAAGGGCGGCCAGCAAGTAGCACAGTCTCAGAAGAAGGGCTAGCAGGACGGCTAGCCAAAGGCACAGTCTCTGGAGGATAGCTGGCAAGGGCGGCCAGCAAGTAGCACAGTCTCAGAAGAAGGGCTAGCAGGACGGCTAGCCAAAGGCACAGTCTCTGGAGGATAGCTGGCAAGGGCGGCCAGCAAGTAGCACAGTCTCAGAAGAAGGGCTAGCAGGACGGCTAGCCAAAGGCACAGTCTCTGGAGGATAGCTGGCAAGGGCGGCCAGCAAGTAGCACAGTCTCAGAAGGAGGGCTAGCAGGACGGCTAGCCAAAAGCACAGTCTCTGGAGGATAGCTGGCAAGGGCGGCCAGCAAGTAGCACAGTCTCTGGAGGATAGCTGGCAAGGGCGGCCAGCAAGTAGCACAGTCTCTGGAGGATAGCTGGCAAGGGCGGCCAGCAAGTAGCACAGGGAGAACCACTGTGACGGCTTCAGCAAACAACGAAACGGAAGCAGTGAGTTCCCCTGTCTTCAGGTTTAAATATCGCACCGTCCCGCCCCCTCCCCGGGAGAGGAACCAACCAACCCGACCCCAGGAGGCAATGGGCCTCGGGATTGGTCGGCCCGCTCTCCAGGCGGGGTTTCAGGACCGGCGCGCCAATCGGCGTGAGGTGGGCGGAGCCTCCGCGCAGGTCCGCCCTTGGAGGCGTCGATGCTGGCGCCGCCATCTTAGTTGGCGCAACGCCCCGCTCTCCGAGGCCGGCGCTCGCTCCAGCGGGTCGCCGGTCCCCGCGACAGCGTCGGTCTCTCCGGAGGTCCCCCCCTCGCCGCCCCGGGCGTCGCGAGGGCCGCCGATCATCACCCCCTACACCCGGAGCGCAGGTAGGACCGGGGAACGGGACAGTATCCTCCCCGGATGCCCCCTCTCCCCCGGGGCCGGGTTTAGATGGAAACCGGGCGTGGAAAGCTCTGATCAGGTCTGGCGCATGTACGTTCGCCGCGGGCTCCCAGGAGTTGTCTTCGGGACCAAAATGCTTCCAGGATAACAAATAATACAGCCTTCCTCGCCGCTTCTTTGAATCTAGCACCTCCTCCACTTCATACTCCGGATCGGGAGTGACCTCAAGAGCTTCATCCTCGTGTTGGTGCGGGTGCCATCGGGACCCACGAAACTTCTTCAACAAGGAAATGTGGAAGGCGTTGTGTACCCGTAGAGTCCTCGGTAACCGCAACCGGTACGTTACTGTTCCAATTCGTGCTTGGATAGCAAAAGGTCCAATGTACCGAGGTCCCAACCTCCGGGAGGGCACCCGGAGTCTCAGGTATCTTGTGCTTAACCATACCTTCTGCCCCGGCTGGAACACTGGGGCGGGTCGCCGGCGGCGATCTGCAAAGACTTTATATTTGGCAGCGGTTTTCTGCAGTTGTTCCTGGGCCATCTCCCAGACCTTCTGCAGATCTGCCAGAGTTTGATTCCCCACGGGGGTTGGAGCTGTAGAAGGGAACGGGGCTGGAAGCCGAGGATGTCGTCCGTATACCAAGAAGAACGGAGAGTTTCCTGAGGATGAGTGGTCACTCTGGTTATATGCAAACTCGGCCCATGGAAGCAGAGAGGCCCAGTTATCTTGATGTTTGTTGACAAATGCCCGCAAGAATCCTTTCAATGTTTGGTTAATCCTTTCGACCATGCCGTTGGTTTGGGGGTGGTAGGCGGATGAAAAGTGAGTTTCTACCCCCAAAGCCGTGCACAAGGCTCTCCAGAAGTGTGAGGTGAATTGGGGTCCTCGGTCACTGATGATCCGAATGGGCAGCCCATGTAACCGAAAAATGTGTTGAATGAAGTACTGGGCTAAAGAGGCTGCCGATGGAAGGCTTGGTAATGGAACAAAATGAGCCATCTTGGAGAAACGGTCCACCACCACCCAAATCACTGTGTGACCCCGGGAGCTGGGGAGGTCGGTGATGAAATCCATGGATAACTCCGTCCAGGGGGCGGTCGGTACGGACAGTGGTTGCAGGTCCCCCACGGGAGGCCCAACTAGTGGCTTAGTCCGGGCACACACAGGGCAAGTAGTAACGAATTGGAGAATATCCCGCTTCATATGAGGCCATTGATACTGTCTACCAATGAACCGGAGGGTCTTTTGATACCCGAAATGCCCGGCCCATCTAGATGAATGTCCCCATTGCATTATTCTTTCTCGGTCGGCAGCCGGCACTAACTCCTTTGTCGGCGCAACTTCCCCTGTGGCCGCACTGAGACATGCCGGATTCAACATAGGGTGGACCTCCTTGGTCTCCTCAGGAACCTCAAATGCTCGGGAGAGAGAGTCCGCCGGGGTATTCTGAGTAGCCACCCGAAACACTAACTGAAAGTGAAATCTGGCAAAAAATAATGACCATCGGGCCTGTCGGGGATTTAACCGCTGGGCCTCTTGAAGATACAGAAGATTTTTGTGATCAGTGATCACCGTAAATCGGTGTTCAGCTCCCTCCAGCAGATGCCTCCATTCCTGCAGGGCTAGTTTCAATGCCAAGAGTTCCCTATCCCCTACCGTATAGTTACGTTCTGCCGGGGAGAATTTACGCGAGAAGAAGGAGCAAGGTTGACGCCGGCCTTCGGGGTTGACTTGAGAGAGGACCGCCCCGGCCCCCAAGGCGGACGCGTCCACTTCCACAACAAAGGGTTTCTCGGGATCTGGAGCCAACAGGATGGACGCTGAATTGAACGCCTCCTTTACCTGACGAAAAGCCGCTTGCGCCTCTAGCGGCCAATCCCGGACTTTCGCGTTCTTTTTGGTGAGCGCCGTCAGCGGTGCTGTCAGTTGGGAATACTGAGGGATAAACTGGCGATAATAGTTCGCGAATCCCAGGAAACGTTGTAGCGCTTTCAATCCCAGTGGTTGTGGCCACTCCCGAATCGCACGGAGTTTGTCCGGCTCCATCTGTAGCCCCCCGGGTAACAGAATGTGTCCTAAAAAGGGTAGCGACCGCTGATGAAAAGCGCACTTACTGAGTTTAGCGAATAGGCGGGCTTGCCGTAACTGTTGCAGCACTGCGCGGACGTGACTCGTATGCTCAGCGGGGTCTTTGGAAAAAACCAGGATGTCGTCCAGGTATACAATCACCGTGGAGTTCAGCAAATCCTCAAGCACATAGTTAATAAGTCGCTGAAACACCGCAGGGGCATTACATAGGCCAAACGGCATCACCCGGTACTCGAAATGTCCCTCGTGAGTGTTAAAGGCCGTCTTCCATTCGTCCCCTTGCCGGATTCGAACTAAATTGTAAGCCCCCCGCAAGTCCAACTTAGTAAACATCTGGGCTCCTTGCAGCCTGTCAAAGAGTTCGGGAATGAGCGGTACAGGAAAGCGATCCTTCACCGTGATGGCATTTAACCCCCGATAGTCAATACAGGGCCTCAAGGATCCATCCTTCTTGGTGACAAAAAAGAATCCCGCCCCGGCAGGGGACGTAGAGGGCCGGATGAACCCTCTCCGCAGGTTCTCCCGGATGTATTCCTGCATTACCTTGGACTCTCCCCGGGACAGGGTATACAGTCGGCCCCGAGGTGGCATGGTATCTGCCATCAAATTAATGGCACAGTCGAAAGACCGATGAGGCGGTAGAACCTCCGCTTCCCTTGGACTAAACACATCTGCAAAGTCCATAGGCAGGGAGCCCAGCTCTACCCGTGCCCCCCCGGGCACAATATTTAATGCAGGGCAGCTGCCGGTCCAGCCCTTACAACAGTTCTCCTGACAGGAACTACCCCAAGCCTGGATACTTCCCCCGGTCCAGTCAATAACAGGACTGTGACACCGTAGCCATGGCAATCCTAGGACCACTGGGTGAATGGTCCGGGATAGTACCAGGAATTGAACTTCTTCCCGGTGATCCTCCCCCACCTGCAATCCCAAAAAGGGGGTGATCTCCGTGACCGGCTGCGGTAGTGTAGTTCCCTGGATGGAGGTTATTTGCAGCGCCGGCCTCCGCGGGAGCGTAGGCCAGCCCATTTGTTGCAACAGTTCGTGCCCGATGAAGTTACCCCCTGACCCAGAGTCCACAGGGCCCGGGTCTGGATCGTGGTCTCGTGCCATCGTAATATTACCGGCAGTGTTATCAGGGAGTCCGGTAGGGGAGCGGAGTGCCCCAAGACCCCTCCCCTCAAGGTGCCTTGGGGGAGGCGTTTCCCGCCCGGGCGGGACAGGCCCGGATGAAATGTCCAGCCTCACCACAATAGAGGCACAATCCGTTCGACAAGCGTTTCTTCCTGTCGGAGGGAGCCAGCCGTTGACGGCCCATTACCATTGGCTCCTCCCCATTTTCCTTGGAGTCCCGGTTCCCACGGCGAGGGGACGGCCCTTTGCCCGTCCGGGACGTTCCCCGCTCCCACTTTTGCCGTTCCGCCCGGGCTCTAGCTCGCTCCTGGAACCGGGTATCTACTCGTATACAGAGCGAAATCAGGGCATCCAATTGGCCTGGGACCTCTCGTCCTGCCAATTCGTCCTTGATCCGTTCTTGTAACCCTTCCATAAAAATTGCCATCAAGGATTCCGGGTTCCAATGCAGCTCCGTGGCTAAGGTCCGAAAACGAATGGCATAATCGGCCACCGTCCCCTCACCCTGATGGATCCGCAGCAGTTCCGACGCCACGGAAGATGGTCTGCCAGAAAGGTCGAACACCATCCGGAACCGGCGCTGAAATTCACTGTAGTCATCCAAGATGGGGTCCTGTTGTTCGTTTAGTGGGGCCACCCAGGCCAGGGCTTTCCCTTCGCATAGGCCCATAATGTAGCCCACTTTACTTTGGTCCGAAGCAAATGCCTCCGGTTGCATCCGGAAGGCCAGGTTGCACTGGTTGAGGAACCCCCAACAACCTCCGGGGGCCCCATCATATCGTGCCGGTTCAGGGAACCGAGGTCCCGTGCGGAACCCTCCCAAACGGGGAGCTGCTGCGGCCCCCTGGACCGCAGCGGCCTGGTTCTGTACCTGAAGCATTGAAAGTTGAGAGCATACGTTCTGGAGCGCCCCTGACAGGGCATTCAGCTGCTCCTGCTGCTGCTGAAGTACCTTGGCCAGGTCCCATAGATCAGGCTGCGTAGGCGAGCTCATGGCTTCCGTTTCCTGTCCTGTTTCTAGTGGTGAGCCCTTAGGTTCCCTAAGGCCCCGCAAGGCCCCAGAGGACAGCCGAGCACCCCGAATCTTCACCCGCGGCGGCCGCCCACCAAGGGTTGAGCCCTCAGCTGCAGGCGGCCAGCAGGACTGCTGGAACCGCGGGGTGACGGCTGACCTGGCTGGTAGTCAGTAACGCAGTCTTTAAGGGACGGCTAGCAAGGGTGGCTAGCACTCCGAGAGGGAAAAGCACTGTCTCAGAATGAAGGCTAGCAGGACGGCTAGCCGAAGGCACAGTCTCTGGAGGATAGCTGGCAAGGGCGGCCAGCAAGTAGCACAGTCTCAGAAGGAGGGCTAGCAGGACGGCTAGCCAAAAGCACAGTCTCTGGAGGATAGCTGGCAAGGGCGGCCAGCAAGTAGCACAGTCTCTGGAGGATAGCTGGCAAGGGCGGCCAGCAAGTAGCACAGTCTCTGGAGGATAGCTGGCAAGGGCGGCCAGCAAGTAGCACAGTCTCTGGAGGATAGCTGGCAAGGGCGGCCAGCAAGTAGCCCAGTCTCTGGAGGATAGCTGGCAAGGGCGGCCAGCAAGTAGCACAGTCTCTGGAGGATAGCTGGCAAGGGCGGCCAGCAAGTAGCACAGTCTCTGGAGGATAGCACTGTCTCAGAATGAAGGCTAGCAGGACGGCTAGCCGAAGGCACAGTCTCTGGAGGATAGCTGGCAAGGGCGGCCAGCAAGTAGCACAGGGAGAACCACTGTGACGGCTTCAGCCAACAACGAAACGGAAGCAGTGAGTTCCCCTGTCTTCAGGTTTAAATATCGCGCCGTCCCGCCCCCTCCCCAGGAGAGGAACCAACCAACCCGACCCCAGGAGGCAATGGGCCTCGGGATTGGTCGGCCCGCTCTCCAGGCGGGGTTTCAGGACCGGCGCGCCAATCCGGCGTGAGGTGGGCGGAGCCTCCGCGCAGGTCCGCCCTTGGAGGCGTCGATGCTGGCGCCGCCATCTTAGTTGGCGCAACGCCCCGCTCTCCGAGGCCGGCGCTCGCTCCAGCGGGTCGCCGGTCCCCGCGACAGTGTCGGTCTCTCCGGAGGTCCCCCCCTCGCCGCCCCGGGCGTCGCGTGGGCCGCCAATCATCGCCCCCTACACCCGGAGCGCAGGTAGGACCGGGGAACGGGACAGCCGCAGTTGCTTGATCTCTCTGATATCTCTGTCCAGAAGATTGCAGATACACCTGAGTCACCACCGCCACTTTCACCCCAAGTTGCACCTGCTCTTCACGAGTTGGTATCCACACCTCCACTTCCCAGTGTTCCTGAATTTCCACTTCCCTACGTCAATCTCCGCATCCATCTCATCAGAATCCGCAATTTAGCGGGAGAATTGGATCTGGGTGAGCCAGAATCTGCTGATTATTCCACACTGCAGAATCTGTACTGCAATATCATCTGTATTTTGCATCTGTATTTTCCGAATCAGATCAGCTAGATGCCACAACAATCTAAGCCAAAGCCCACACCAGAAGCTATTCTCTTGCAGAAAGTTTCAAGCCCATCACCACCTCCTCCGTGCATCCAAGCTGTGGTACCACCACCTCCAGTTTCCCTCGTGTCGTACTTCACAAAGAACCAACGGCAGCTGACCTAACTGCCCTCGAAAACATCAAGGAACCTGACCCAAGCAAAACTGAACTATACCCTGTTGATCAGTGTAGCTCCGAGCAGTTGTCTGAAACCATCACCCAGTGGTCCAACGACATTGAGGACACTGACGAAGGAAGCATCGCTGGAAGCATTGCCTCAGCAGAAGTCACGGTGGTACATCAGTACACCCTCTTCTTCTGCTTCCCATCAGTTCGGTTGTTTGTTGTTGGACTTGTGTGTTTTATCATATTTTGCATAGGTTTGGTGTTGTTTTTTACTGCACTGTTTGCCTTCACCACAACCAGACACGCAAGTTTTGCTGATTATCTGCCCACACCCAGTGCCTCTCCAACTTACCTTATCCGTTGGAAACGCTACTGTACCAGCAACCACTCCAGCAGCCTAAACAGAGTCCCAAGTAAACACCACACCAAGCCACACCTGAAAACACATCCCTCCACAAGTCCATAGGGTTTAGTACCACCTTCATCAGTAACACCACCCCGTTAGCGGACACATCCACTGAGACTGAATTTCCAGCTGGAAATTACACATTGCCAGTTGAAAATTCTGAGACTACTCCTATCCTTACTGATTCTCCTACAAGTGCTCCCAATACTATTGGTAGCTCAGACCCTATTGTCCCAATTTCTGATACCATTTTTGGGGATAATACCACCTTGTCTGAATTTCAACCCACCCTTCCTAATCATCCTAGGGTGTCTGATAGTGACCATATTTCTTTGACAAATATTACCTTGACCACCCGATATACTGAAGTACCAACTACCATCTCACACAGACGCCCCACAAGACCATCTCACCGATTTATCGCCTTTAGAAGGCTTCCCATTTAACCTGAGCATTGTAGCAAACTAATTGACCTTACCCTCCCACCACACGCTCCTACTAAGTGTAACAGACCCCCATATGAGCCAGAGTAACCCCCAACAAGGTGTTGTTAGGTACTGGGATCCGGCGCCCGACGAATGCCCCCTTTGGAATCCCACTGATAGGTACCATCTGTTGTGTGAACCCTTATTACAAGCCTCAGGTCCAGGCCCCGCCAGGGTCATACAACACCTTTCCTCAATACTCCATAACGCAGTTACAGTTAAAGTAGCATGAGGTACTCTCCCATTTTTTAGACCTCAAACAGGAGAAGAAGTAATCTTCTGGATTGTCACTTATAAGCTTTACTGTACAGATTGGTTGCCTTGGCTTTTCGTGAGAAAAGTCGGGAACAGACCCCTTGAGAAGTATTGTATTTCACCAGACGGTAGGGGTTCCTTTGCTGCCGTCTGCTTACACCCGTGATATACAAGTACATGTCCAACAGAGGAATAGATAACCAGCCCTCACCGCCACAGACAGTACCTTCCCTCGATTTTCCACCATTGTCACCCTCTGACTTCTGGGAGTCAGTAGTTTCTGAACCCCCCATCCACCTCGTGGATCCCCGTGAACTAAGATATCCTCACTGGGACCCGGCTCCGCAAGACAATCCCAGTTGGGATTCATTGACCCGATATCAGACACTGTGTGAACCCTTACTCAACACTTGGACTATTGGCCCAGATCGGACTATCATTCACACCCTTGCTTTGTTTGGGGGAAGTTTAGGCTTACAAGTAGAACAGACCAAAGTACCCCTAGTGAGACCAGAAACTCGTGAGGTAGTAGATTTCTGGTTAATTACATACAGTGTGCTTAGGACTGATTGGAAACCCTTTCTATTCATTAGAGAAGTAGGATCAAGACCTTTGGAGGTATTTAGTCTCTCCGAAACAGGAGCTACTAGAATCTATCCCCCTTACACTAGCAACGCCTAATGGTATATCCGTTCCTGGTGTATTTTGGAGTAGTGATTGTCATAATTGCAGCTCTCGCTAAAACCCTAGGGTTAATTTTGTTACTCACAATATTCATTGCTCGCCAATTACCATTCCTAAAGTCCTGATATGGTGTTTAATCATGAAAACTGCCAACATGACGTGCCTTGCCCTCCTACTATGTGTGGTAGCCATGATCATGGTACCTTCCAGGTCACAAGTAATGCAGATACCAGATTGTTTAATTGAATACAAGATAGTATTAGCCCCAACCAAGGAGACGATTACAATAACCCTCGATGTGTGTGCTTACACTAGGTGCGGTGAACACCCTTACCAGCAATATTATTCAGCTTTTGATATATACATGTGTCCCTTCTCCATATGTGGAAGTTGGGCAGAGGTATGGTGGTACACAGGTACATGGGTTCCCTACTCAGGTCAAGCGATTCCTGAACTCAAGAAGAGTATTTCCATTATGAAGCCACGAGAAATTACTAATTGTCCAATGACCAAGTGCAATCAGGTGGCTATCACTTTCAGAGGAATAACCTCTGTCACATACAGGGCCTATTCCCTTGGAATAGATGCCACAGGCAGGGATCCCATGGGCACATTTCTTATTATTCCCCCTCCCAAACCTGAAAGAAATCCCTTGATGCCAACAAAGGCCCCAGAAGAAAAGATTCCCTACCAGGTTGTACAGATTAACAATGCCAAAGACTTAATTGCACTTGAAACTGGGTTTGGGGATACTAACCTGTGGCTCGAATGGGCCCACTATACCACAGCAAGTTTGAATGTTTCTAATTGTTATTTCTGCGCACATGCAAGGGCAGAACCTACAGCGGTTCCTTTTCCTTTAGATCTCTACAATGATCCAGATGGTTTTTGGTGTATGTTAGAGCTATTGCAGGTAAAAGAACACATTAATCAGTCTTGTCAACATCTTGAAAAACATCATCCCTACTTGCCCCCTCGGCTGAGGGTGCCACCTGCATTCAGAATTCCGGACTCTGCCACAAGGTATCATACATGTCTGGACCGATATGCAGTTAAAAACCCGCGGTTTTTGGGAAATTTGACCAATTGTAATACCACTCTAGGAAAAGGGGCCCTGCGAGGTCTGAACCTCACAGACTTTTCTCAGGCTCAAGCAGATGCATGGTGGTATTGTGGAACCAACACTATCCACCATACACTCCACAGAAGTTGGACAGGCAGATGTGCCTTGGTCAAATTGGTAATCCCAATAGTCATTGCATCTTTGATTCCTCCTCATAGCAACTCTTCCTCACGAGTGAAGAGACATGCAGTGCCCAGATCCTTTGATGACCGGGTCTATATTGATGCAATTGGAGTTCCAAGAGGGGTCCCTGATGAATTTAAAGCCAAAAACTAGATTGCTTCAGGATTTGAATCTGCCTTCTTTTGGTGGGCAACCATCAACAAGAATGTAGATTGGATTAATTACATATATTACAATCAACAGAGGTTTGTGAATTACACCAGAGACGCGGTTCAAGGTATTGCAGCACAGTTAGATGTCACCAGCAGAATGACGCTTGAGAACAGACTTGTTCTTGACCAATCACTAGCGGCGGACGGAGGGGTGTGTCACAAAATAGGTACTCAGTGTTGCACCTTTATCCCCAACAACACTACCCCAGATGGGTCAATCACCAGAGCTCTGAAAGGCCTCACCTCACTCTTAGAGGAATTGGCTGAAAACTCAGGTGTTAATACATCCTGGACTGGTTGGATGGATAAAGCTTTTGGTAAATGGAAGACATTTATCATTTCTGCAGCCACCACCATTATCATAGTGGTTGCCATTTTCGTATTGGTAGGATGCTGCATAATCCCATGTGCTAGATGCTTAGTAGAACGCTTATTTGAAACTGCCATAACAAAGAAAGCAACAACAGGACAATATGTCTTGTATGAAAATCTCCTTCCTAACACCACAGGAGACAATACATTGGACTATCTCCCTATGAGATGGACCAATCACTATGCGAATGCTAGAGAAGCTACAGATGTACCTGCAACTATATACATGGGAATGCAAAATAATGACATAATGCAGTAATGAATGTAATTATACTAGGATGTGATCAATAATCAATATAACAATGTAATCAATGCAAACGTATAATCAGCATATAATCAGTATATAACCAAGGAATTAATTAGCTTAATGATTTATATATATATATATATATATGTGTGTGTGTGTGTGTGTGTGTGTGTGTGTGTAAGAGTATGATCAAACCTGCATATTAATAGGTTAAAAGATATTACCAATCCCAGGATAAGTAGTGACTTCCCCCATGTCTATCTCAATAACAGACTATAGACTTTTCCTCCAGGAACTTGGTCTAAGGCTTGGCAATTAAAATTCAATGCGAAGAAATGCAAAGTGATACACTTAGGGAGTAGAAATCCATGGGAGACGTATGTGTTAGGTGGTGAGAGTCTGATAGGTACCGACGGGGAGAGGGATCTTGGGGTGATAGTATCTGAGGATCTGAAGGCGACGAAACAGTGTGACAAGGCAGTGGCCCTAAGTAGAAGGTTGCTAGACTGTATAGAGAGGGGAGTGACCAGCAGAAGAAAAGAGGTGTTAATGCCCTGTACAAATCGTTGGTGAGGCCCCACCTGGAGTATTGTGTTCAGTTTTGGAGGCTGTATCTTGCTAATGATGTAAAAAGAATTGAAGCGGTGCAAAGAAAAGCTATGAAGATGGTATGGGATTTGCGTTACAAGACGTATGAGGAGAGACTTGCTGACTTGAACATGTACACCCTGGAGGAAAGGAGAAACAGGGGTGATATGATACAGACATTCAAATATTTGAAAGGTATTAATCCGCAAACGAACCTTTTCCGGAGATGGGAAGGCGGCAGAACTAGAGGGCATGAAATGAGATTGAAGGGGGGCAGACTCAAAAAAAATGTCAGGAAGTATTTTTTCATGGAGAGAGTGGTGGATGCTTGGAATGCCCTCCCACGGGAGGTGGTGGAGAGGAAAACGGTAACGGAATTCAAACATGCGTGGGATAAACATAAAGGAATCCTGTTCAGAAGAAATGGATCCTCAGGAGCTTAGCCGAGATTGGGTGGCAGAGATGGTGGTGGGAGGCAGGGATAGTGCTGGCCAGATTTATACGGTCTGTGCCAGAACCGGTGGTGGGAGGCGGGGATAGTGCTGGCCAGACTTATACGGTCTGTGCCCTGAAAATGACAGTTACAAATCAAGGTAAGATATACACAAAAACTAGCACATATGAGCAGTGGCGTACCAAGGGGGGGGGGGGGCGGGGGGGACGGTCCGCCCCGGGTGCACGCCACTGGGGTGTGCCGCGGCACATGCCTGCTGCGAGTTTACTAACTTTGCTCGTTCTCTGCAGCTTCCTCTGCCCCGGAACAGGTTACTTCCTGTTCCGGGGCAGAGGGAGCTGCAGCGAACGAGCAAAGTTAGTAAACTTGCAGCAGGCGCGCGCTGCGGCCCCCCCCCCCCCCAGCAGCATGCACCTGGGGGGGGCTCTTTTGCGGGGGGGGGGGTCCGTGCTGCATCGGGGGGGGGGGCGCTGCACCCGGGGGGGCGGGGCGCCGCCACGGGTGTCCGCCCCCCTAGGAACGCCACTGCATATGAGTTTGTCTTGTTGGGCAGACTGGATGGACCATGCAGGTCTTTTTCTGCCGTCATCTACTATGATACTAGTTACTATGTTAAACCCAGTACACTAACCACTGTTACCACATCATCCAGCAATGAGTTCCAGACCTTAACTATTCTTTGAATGAAAAGTATTTTCTCCTATTTGTTTGAAAAAGTATTTCCATGTAATTTCATTGAATGTCCCCTGGTCTTTGTACTTTTTGAAAGAGTGAAAAACTGATTCACTTTTACCCGTTCTACACCACTCAGGATTTTGTAAACCTCAATCATATCTCCCTTTAGCCATCTGTTTTCCAAGCTGAAAAATCCTAACCTCTTTGGCAATTCCTCATATAAGAGGAGTTCCATCCCATTTATCATTTTGGTCACTCTTCTTTTTTTTTTTTCAATTGAGGAGGTTGAGTAGTGGAGTGCAGCTGGGTTCTCTACTGGGACTGGTCTATATAACATATTTATAAATGATCTGGAAATCGGAACAAATGAGGTGATTAAATTTGTGGACGACACAAAACTATTCAAAGTTGTCAAAATGCATGCAGATTGTGAAGAATTACAGGAGACCTTAGGAAACTGGAAGACTGGGCATCCAAATGGCAGATGAAATTTAATGTAGACAAATACAAAGTGATGCGCATTGGGAAGAATAATCTGAATCATAGTTATCTAATGCTAGAGTCCACTTTCAGGAGTCAGCACTCAAGAAAAAGACCTAGGAGTCTTTGTAGACAAAACGCTGAAATCCAAGTGTGCGGCGGCGCCAAAAAAGCAAACAGGATGCTTGGAATTATTAGGAGAGGGATGCGAAATAAGACCAAAAATATTATAATGCTACTGTATCACGCCATGGTGCGGCCTCACCTCGAGTATTGTGTTCAATTCTGATCACTGTATCTCAAAAAAGATATAGAGGAATTAGAAAAGATTCAAAGAAGAGTGACCAAAATGATAGAGGAGATTGAACTGCTATTGTGGATGACGAAAGGCTAAACAGGTTAGGGCTCTTCAGCTTGGAAAAGAGACGGCTGACTGTGGATATAATTGAGGTCCACAAAATCCTGAGTGGAGTGCAGTGGCGTAGCAAGGAGGGCTGCTACCCGGGGCGGTTCGCCGTTGCACCCCCCCCCCCCCGGGTGCAGCACGATGACACCCCCTCCCCCCCGACCCAGTGCCTACCCTCCTCAGCTCCCTCCAACCAGCTGAGCACCCTACCTTTAAAGAAATTTCGGAAGCCGTGGAGAGGCGAGGCGCAGCGCCTCGCGCCTGCAAGTAAAAGAAGCGTGGATTATCATCGGGCCTTCCCTCACGCTGTCTGTCCCGCCCTTGCGGAAATAGGAAGTTGCATCAGCGGAGGGCGGGACACTGGGTCAGGGGGGGGGAGCTGGCAGGGAGCACCCCCATCCCGAGCTGACACCCGGGGCGGACCGCCCCCCCCCCCTTGCTACGCCACTGGTGGAGTGGAACGGGTGGAGGTGAATCAGTTTTTTTCTCATTCAAAGAGTAAAAGACCAGGGGACACTCAATGAAATTGCATGGGAATACTTTTAAAACAAATATAAGGAAATATTTTTTCACTCAAAGAATAGTTAAGCTCTGGAACTTGTTGCTGGAGGATGTGGTAATGGTGGTTAGTGTATCTGAGTTTTAAAAAAGTTTGGACAAGTTCCTGGAGGAAACGTTCATAGCCTGTAATTGCGGTGGGATTGGTAGTGAGGAATGGTGCTACTAATTGTGTTTCTGCCAGGTACTTGTGACCTGAATTGGCCACTGCTGGAAACAGGATACTGGGCTGGATGGACCATTGATCAGTCAGATCAATGGTCCATCCAGCCCAGTATGGCTGTTCTTATGTTCTTATATACTATGATATAATTTGTACCCTGGTATGAGTGTCCAATTTGTTATCCTCCTTCCACCAGGTCTCAGAAATGCCTATCATATCAACCAAGTAGCCTAGTGGTTAGTACAGTGGACTTTGATCTTGGGGAACTGGATTCGATTCCCACTGCAGATCCTTGTGACTTTGGACAAGTCACTTAACCCTCTAGTGCTCCAGGTACAAAATAAGTACCTGTGTATAATATGTAAACCACTTTGATTGTAACCACAGAAAGGCAGTATATCAAGTCCGATCCCCTTTCCCTTTTGTTATCTTTTCTACATGAGGCGGTAAGCCCAACACGGGCTTACAACTTGCTTTTCTGGGACTGCTGCCAGTGGTAGTCCCGCCCCAAGCGCGCGCCATTTCTGGGGGGAAAAGAAAATCCCTGGGAATGGCTTGCGCGGCAATGACTCGGTGGTAATTGAGCATCGCCGCATGCTGCCCAGTTACCACTGGGTTAGCACGGGAGCCCTTATCACCACCTCAATGGGTGACAGTAGGGGCTCCCCACCGTATGGCCATGCGGTAAGAGTTCTCCCTCCGAATGGCCATGTATGCTGGGGGCTTTTTTACCCACTGAGGTATAAAGGGCCCTGGTGCATGGGAAAAACAGCACCTGCCACTAACGCAGGGCTCTTTTTCCTGCAGTTTGGTAAGTTGAATATTGTAGCTCCTTTCTGATCTTCTGAATTATTTGATATTAAGTAAACCGCTTTGATCTGCTAAGTTGGCAAAGGCGGTATAGCAAACATAAATAAACTAAACTGAACTTTTCATTCAGTACTATGTATTGTTTCATCTTATTTTTTAGGTTTTTTGCATTCTTATCCAGACACTTCAAACAATGTTTGTAAATGAGCATCCCCACCCCCCACCCCCATATTGGAATAAATTAGTGAGGAATGACTCGGAAGTGTAGTCTTCTCCCTGACCAAACTGGAATGCTAGAGCTACCAAGACAAAGGGTGTATCCCTTGATTTGGCCATTTAGATACATTGGTCTTGTTTCATGTAGAGATGTGCCATGGGAATAATGTAAATTGCTGAAGCCACGTAGGACAACATTCTCAACCTCTTCTGTTTGACTTCCATCACTGTAGTCATTAACTTGGTAATACTATGGGGGGGCGGGGTAGGAGAGGTTTCTGCCTGAGCTATGTCTGATGGAGCCCTTATTGATTTCAGTTGGTCAGGCTTACATAAGTACATAAGTATTGCCATACTGGGAAAGACCAAAGGTCCATCAAGCCCAGCATCCTGTTTCCAACAGTGGCCAATCCAGGTCACAAATACCTGGTAAGATCCCAAAAAAGTACAAAAATTTTATACTGCTTATCCCAGAAATAGTGGATTTTCCCAAGTCCATTTAATAATGGTCTATGGACTTTTCCTTTAGGAAGCCGTCCAAACATTTTTAAAACTCTGCTAAGATAACCGCCCCTACCACATTCTCTGGCAACGAATTCCAGAGCCCAATTACATGTTGAGTGAAGAAACATTTTCTCCGATTCATTTTAAATTTACTACATTGTAGCTTCATCGCATGCCCCCTAGTCCTTGTATTTTTGGAAAGCGTAAACAGACGCTTCACATCTACCCGTTCAACTCCACTCATTATTTTATAGACCTCTATCATATCTCCCCTCAGCCGCCTTTTCCCCAAGATGAGCAGGGACTGTCTCTCCATGTTCAAGTGTGAAGCACTGCGTACGTCCGGTAACGCTATAGAAATGATAAGTAGTAGTAGTAGTGAAGAGCCCTAGCTGCTTTAGCCTTTCCTCATAGGGAAGTCGTCCCATCCCCTTTATCATTTTCGTCGCCCTTCTCTTCTCTTTCTTGGATTTCAAGTGATTTAAAATGAATACCAATGAACCCAACACCTTTGCTCACTCCTGCTTGAGTTATGATGTTGGACAACCAACTGCCCAAATATGGGAATATAAGCAACCTGTCTACATTGAAATTCCACCCCTATTCCTACTGCAAAATAATTTGTGAACGCTCAAGTAAAAGCTCAGATTTTTTTGTGTAAGTACAGATGAATCAGTCAAAATCCAAACAGCAAGATACAGGTTCAGGCAAATTAGGTTTGGATTTAAGCAAACTGGGTTTACAAAAGCTAGGCAGCTAAGTTGCTGGGAACAAATTTCTGTTCTCAGCAATCCATTTTCAAGGCCAAAGGCCCATTCCTGCTCCTTGGAACGTAATGATTGACCCTGGCATTAGGTTTATTTCCTTTGCCACCTCAGCTTTCCCTATATTAAAGGTTTTTCTTAGCCCATAGATATGGTTCCTCAACCCCAAATAGCCTCAATTCAAACATCTCTGGTGGATGATCCTGACATTATTTTCCTCTTTATGGCCAATCCCAGGGCATCAAGTGGTCTAGCTCATGGGGCTTCCATGCAGTACATATCTCAATGCTTCAAAATCCAACAGATTGCTTCAGGTTACATCAAATAATAGGTAAGCATATTAGGTTTAAACTAAATGGATAATGGATTGTTCAAGTAGAGGCTAAATATTTCTACCAAATAGATACTGCACAATATTCAGTCTGTGGTGCTCAACAGTTTTAAAGCTGCTGACTATCCCTGGCTGAATCTAACCCAGATATTCAATGCTGGGGTCATGTTTGGTACTGGCATTGAATATCTGGGTCAGCCATTGACCCGGAAGTTATGCAGATGCCAGCTGATATTCAGTTCTGGCACCCACACAGCTAAGTGAGCAAGGATAGGCCTTTCTATTGTATGGTCCTATCTACTTTTTTAGCTATACAGATGCCAGCAGAGAATATAGCCAGTGTCTATGTAACTCCTGGCTCCACCCTGACTCCACTTGCAGACTGCCCTGACATTTATCTGCAGTGCTGCTGTGGTCATAGCTGATATTCAGTGGCACTACCTGGTTAACTGCTGCTGAATATTGACAGTCAGTCCACTTAGCATGGTTTAAGCAGGCAAGAGCCTCTCTTGCCAGTTTAAACCATGCTGAACATTGACCCCGTAATTTTTAGGTTCACCTTTACCCCATCCAGCCCCTAACCATAGGCGCTGACTCCGTGGGTGCTGTGGGTGCTCAAGCACCCCCAATAATTTGGCAGCGGCACGTCACGACATGACGTGGGGATAAAGTCCCTCCCGTTCGGTCCCGGTCCCGCTCCCTGCATCCTCCCAACTCCTTGTCCTGCTGTCCGTCCTCTTCGCTTCCTACCTCCGGTCCCTTCAATGTTCCAGACTCTCTGTGTAAGCACACACACTGCCTTCGCCGTCAGAAGCTTTCCGTGCTCTGGCTCTGTTACAGTTTCCGGTCCCGCGTAGGCGGGATGATCATCATGCTGCAACAGAGGCAGAGCACAGAGGAGCTTCCGGAGCCGCCGAAGCCCAAACTTAGGCAGTGGTGTGCCGTTGGCGCCGCGCGTGAGTGCTTGTCCTCCTGTCTCTCCCGGGCCGGCTCCCGCTCCCGTCCCTGCATGCATCCAGAATCCAGATGAGCCTCATTCTGCCGAGAAGATCCCGAGAGCTCTATTACTCACTATGAGGTACTTTTCTTTATAGTCAGATGAAGTGCCTTTTTTTTCTGGTTAACAATACAATTTAACAGCTATTAAATTAAAGATGCCCCCTCGCATACCGGTATCATTGGGACTGAAACTTTGCCTCACTCTCTAAAACAAAACAGAAAACAAAATAGTGCGTTTTTATTTATATGCATTTTTCTTCCCTACTGATTAAAAACCTTTGCAAAGGGCTTTATTCTATTGGATTTCATTTTTGTCATAAAGTTTAGTTGGAAGTTTTGAAGCGAACAACCATCGTGTGGCTCTTTCCCTGTCTTTTGTAAGATGTTCAGTTACAGTTAGACTTTATTTTCCTCTCCCCCACTTCCACTTTCCTTTTCTTTTTGTTAAGGGTTTAGTTCTGTTTATTCCTCTTTGTTCTTCTGCATGGCAACATACAGCTATTGACACCCTGCTCAATAGAATTAGCGTGATTATTAGAGAGCTTGGCTTGTTGTTGGTAAGATGTAAGCAATGATCTGGAAAACGATCATTGAAGTTTGTCGCTCAGATCTGAATGAATATTGGAATCTCCAACAGGCTGCATGCAGCACTTTAATTGGGACAAAATAGAGGAGAGTTGCTGAACATGGATGCAGGGGAGGGCAGGGGAGAGAGAAGAGTTGCTGGAAATGGATGCAGGGGAGAGTTGCAGGAAACGGATGCAGGGAAGGGCAGGAGAAATGCTGGACATGGTTGGAGGAGAGGAAAGACAGGAAGGAGATGCACATGGACGGAGGGGAGGGGAGAGGAGAAATGCTGGACATGGAGTGGAGGAAAGACAGGAAGTAGATGCACATGGAGGGGAGAGGAGAAATGCTGGACATGGATGGCGGAAAGAGAGGCGAAATGCTGGACATGGATGGAGGGGAGGGAAGAGAGAAAGTGAGATGAACATGGATGGAAGGGTGGAGAGAGAGGAAAAATGGTGGATATGGATGGAGGAGAGGGAAGAGAGCGGAAGGAGTTGTATATGGATGGAGGGGAGTGAAGAAAGAGGAAGGAGATGCATACTGACAGAGATGAGGGAAAGGGAAAAGAGGAGAAAAACTACACATGGATGGAGAAAATTGACACTGGATGGAAAGGAAAGAGAGAGGGGGCAGATGCTGGAAGGAAAGGGGGAGAGAGGGGGTAGACGCTGGATGGAAAGGGGGGAAAGTTAAAGATCGCGGAAAGAAGAAACAAGAGACTGGGACCAACAGAATTAGAAACAGTAAACGGCCAGACCACAAAGGTAGGAAAAAATGAATTTTATTTTTAGTTTAGGATAAAGTAGTGTGGTAGCTCTGTTAATAAATACAGAAAATGGAAGTAAGGTGTTATCTTTATAGGACTAACTTGAATACAATTTTGACTAATGTTTGGAGACCAAACCCTCCTTTCTCGTGTCAGAACAGAATACCATAACAGCAGTATACTGTCCTGACCTGAGGAAAGAGGTTTTGGCCTTTGAAAGCTAATTGAAAAATGTATTTAGTCTACTAAATGATATTATCATATTTTACATTTTTTGTTTTATTTGTATTTGTTAACCTATAGTATAGTGATTGAAATATGTCAGTTTTTGAAATTTGCATCTCTTTATATTTGCACAGTACAGGGGGACTGAGGGGTGGGACTGTTCAGGGAAGAAGTCCTGGTGCAGGTTGCAGGCAGCCTATAAGTGGTACTGCCACTGCCCAGGTGAAGACTGCAGTAGACAGAATTTTAAGGTATGGGGGGGGGGGGGACGCACTGCCTGTAAAAAAAAAAAAAAAAAAAATTCAGCACCCCCAATCATTATGAAAAGTTGGCTCCTATGCCCCTAACTTAGGGGCCCTTTTACAAAGGCGTGTAAGGGCCTATGTGTGTGCAGCATGCGTTAAATCAGCATTACTGCACAGCTAGCACATTTGCCTGGCAGGAATTCTGAGTTTGACACATGCCATAAACCCGCAGTAGAAAATCATTTTCAATTTTTTTACCATGGGAGTGTTCACAGCGGTAATTGGCAGTTGGTGCACGCTGGATGGTTACCGCAAGGGTAACGCATGAGCCCTTACCGCTTAGTCAATGGGTGGCATTAAGGGCTCAAACTGTAAAGTGATTAATAGGTTCTCCAAGACTCATTGTAAATTGGACATCTGCCCTAGTCACCTATTAAAATCCACTCCCCACCACTTCACAACAGACCTCACATCCCACTTAAACTACATGCTTCAACATGGTCTCTTCCCTAAGGAAAACAGCAACATCCTACTCACCCCAATACCAAAAGATACCAAGGAAAAAACAAATGATATCACCAACTACCGCCCAGTAGCATCAATCCCACTAGTAGTCAAACTGATGGAAAGCATGGTAACTAAACAACTAACTGACTACATAAACAGATTCACAATACTGCACGAATCACAATCAGGATTCCACTTCAACCACAGCACTGAAACAGTTCTTATTACTCTCTTAGCCAAATTCAAACAAGAGATTGCAACAGGCTAAAGCGTACTTTTCCTACAATTCGACATGTCTAGTGCATTCAACATGGTAAATCACAACATACTACTAAGCATCCTAGACTATTTCGGGATTGGTGGAAGTGTACTTAGCTAGATCAAGGGTTTCCTAACCAATAGAACATATCAAGTGAAATCAAATTTGAACATATCACCACCATGGAAAGCAGACTGTGGAGTAACTCAAGGATCACCACTATCACCACTCCTTTTCAACCTAATGATGACCCCACTAGCCAAGTCCTTATCCAATCAAGGCCTCAACCCTTTCATATAAGCAGATGATGTCACAATTTACATCCCATACAAACATGACCTTACAGAAATCGCCAAAGAAATCAATCTCAGCCTAAACATCATGAACTCATGGGCAAATGCATTTCAACTAAAACTTAACACAGAAAAAACACACAGTCTCATCCTCTCATCCCAATATAACACGAACAAACCCACCAACATAACCACCTCAGACTACACCCTCCCTATCTCAGACAGCCTGAACATTCTCGGAGTCATAATCGACCGAAACCTCACACTAGAGAGCCAAGTGAAAACTACAGCGAAGAAAATGTTCCACTCAATGTGGAAGCTCAAATGAGTGAAACCTTTTTCCCCCGAGAGAAATATTTTGCAACTTGGTACAATCTATGGTACTAAGCTATCTGTAACGGTATCTATGCGGGATGCAAAGAACAAATCATAAAGAAACTCCAAACTGCTCAAAACCCAGCAGCCAGACTTATATTTGGAAAAACGAAATTTGAAAGCGCCAAACCCCTACGTGAAAAACTGCACTGGCTCCCAATCAAAGAACGCATCGCGTTCAAAATCTGCACCCTGGTTCACAAAATCATTTACAGAGAAGACCCGGGATACATGACAGACCTCATAGACCTATCAACCAGAAACACATCAAGATCAACACGAACATACCTAAATCTCCATCACCCAAGCTGCAAAGGACTCAAATACAAATCAACCTATGCATCCAGTTTCTCCTATATAAGCACACAACTATGGAACGCATTACCAAAAGCCGTGAAAACAACATATAACCACCTGAAATTCAGGAAATTACTAAAAACGAACTTGTTCAAAAAGGCATACCCTAACGATCCAACTTAAATGCCTTAACCCAGCAACACAACAAAACCAAAGCTCATACTGGACATACTGAACATAACTTAACTACTCTTCTTACGATTCCCCAATGTGTCTGTCACACATGAACTTTACTTTACCACAACCTCACTTTGTATTTGTTATAACCGGTATTAGCGATCACCTCTATGGTACTATGTAAGCCACATTGAGCCTGCAAATAGGTGGGAAAATATGGGATACAAATGTAACAAATAAAAATAAATAAATAAATAGATGTGCGCTGGTTTTAATTTTGCTGCATGTCCATTTCCCAGCCCCCCCCCCCCAAAACCCCATTTTTTCTAGATACAGTGGAGAAATGGTCCAGCACATGTACAATATATGCGCCCACTCTACTGTAAGCCACTTTTTGGCAGGCCTTTGTAAAAGGGCTCCTAAGTCCACAATGCTACAGATTTTATTTGTCCATTTAGCAATTTAAATGGCCCGATACTCTCCTTACAGAATTTAAAAAATATGGATAAGCAACTTATACATTCATTGGTCCTCAAGTGTATACCTTGTTTTGAATATTGGTTTGCAAGTATATGGAAAGCGAATTGCAAATTAATTATTTTTATTGTTTTAGAGTCCTATAGGATCTAATAAAATCTAGTACTGTATAAAGCGAATGCTACATACCTGTAGAAGGTATTCTCCGAGGACAGCAGGCTGATTGTTCTCACTGATGGGTGACGTCCACGGCAGCCCCTCCAATCGGAATCTTCACTAGCAAAAGCCTTTGCTAGCCCTCACGCGCCGATGCGCACTGCGCACCGCGCATGCGCGGCCGTCTTCCCGCCCGAAACCGGCTCGTGCCGGCCAGTCTCATATGTAGCAAGACAAATACAAGGGAAGACACAACTCCAAAGGGGAGGCGGGCGGGTTTGTGAGAACAATTAGCCTGCTGTCCTCGGAGAATACCTTCTACAGGTATGTAGCATTCGCTTTCTCCGAGGACAAGCAGGCTGCTTGTTCTCACTGATGGGGTATCCCTAGCCCCCAGGCTCACTCAAAACAACAACCATGGTCAATTGGGCCTCGCAACGGCGAGGACATAACTGAGATTGACCTAAAAAAATTTACCAACTAACTGAGAGTGCAGCCTGGAACAGAACAAACATGGGCCTAGGGGGGTGGAGTTGGATTCTAAACCCCGAACAGATTCTGAAGCACTGACTGCCCGAACCGACTGTCGCGTCGGGTATCCTGCTGCAGGCAGTAATGAGATGTGAATGTGTGGACAGATGACCACGTCGCAGCTTTGCAAATCTCTTCAATAGTGGCTGACTTCAAGTGGGCTACCGACGCTGCCATGGCTCTAACATTATGAGCCGTGACATGACCCTCAAGAGCCAGCCCAGCCTGGGCGTAAGTGAAGGAAATGCAATCTGCTAGCCAATTGGATATGGTGCGTTTTCCCACAGCCACTCCCCTCCTGTTGGGATCAAAAGAAACAAACAATTGGGCGGACTGTCTGTTGGGCTGTGTCCGCTCCAGATAGAAGGCCAATGCTCTCTTGCAGTCCAATGTGTGCAGCTGATGTTCAGCAGGGCAGGAATGAGGATGGGGAAAGAATGTTGGCAAGACAATTGACTGGTTCAGATGGAACTCCGACACAACCTTTGGCAAGAACTTAGGGTGAGTGCGGAGGACTACTCTGTTATGATGAAATTTGGTGTAAGGGGCCTGAGCTACCAGGGCCTGAAGCTCATTGACTCTATGAGCTGAAGTAACTGCCACCAAGAAAATGACCTTCCAGGTCAAGTACTTCAGATGGCAGGAATCCAGTGGCTCAAAAGGAGGTTTCATCAGCTGGGTGAGAACGACATTGAGATCCCATGACACTGTAGGAGGCTTGACAGGGGGCTTTGACAAAAGCAAACCTCTCATGAAGCGAACAACTAAAGGCTGTCCTGAGATCGGCTTACCTTCCACACGGTAATGGTATGCACTGATTGCACTAAGGTGAACCCTTACAGAGTTGGTCTTGAGACCAGACTCAGACAGGTGCAGAAGGTATTCAAGCAGGGTCTGTGTAGGACAAGAGCAAGGATCTAGGGCCTTGCTGTCACACCAGACGGCAAACCTCCTCCATAGAAAGAAGTAACTCCTCTTAGTGGAATCTTTCCTGGAAGCAAGCAAGATGTGGGAGACACCCTCTGACAGACCCAAAGAGGCAAAGTCTACGCTCTCAACATCCAGGCCGTGAGAGCCAGGGACCGGAGGTTGGGATGCAGAAGCGCCCCTTCGTCCTGCGTGATGAGGGTCGGAAAACACTCCAATCTCCACGGTTCTTCGGAGGACAACTCCAGAATGACGCGGCCAAAAAGGAGCTATCAGAATCATGGTGCCTCTGTCTTGCTTGAGTTTCAACAAAGTCTTCCCCACCAGAGGTATGGGAGGATAAGCATACAGCAGACCCTCCCCCCAGTCCAGGAGGAAGGCATCCGATGCCAGTCTGCCGTGGGCCTGAAGCCTGGAACAGAACTGAGGGACTTTGTGGTTGGCTCGAGATGCGAAGAGATCTACCAAGGGGGTGCCCCACACCTGGAAGATCTGCCGCACTACACGGGAACTGAGCGACCACTCGTGAGGTTGCATAATCCTGCTCAACCTGTCGGCCAGACTGTTGTTTACACCTGCCAGATATGTGGCTTGGAGCACCATGCCGTGACGGCGAGCCCAGAGCCACATGCTGACGGCTTCCTGACACAGGGGGCGAGATCTGGTGCCCCCCTGCTTGTTGACGTAGTACATGGCAACCTGGTTGTCTGTCTGAATTTGGATAATTTGGTGGGACAGCCGATCTCTGAAAGCCTTCAGAGCGTTCCAGATCGCTCACAACTCCAGAAGATTGATCTGCAGATCGCGTTCCTGGAGGGACCAGCTTCCTTGAGTGTGAAGCCCATCGACATGAGCTCCCCATCCCAGGAGAGACGCATCCGTGGTCAGCACTTTTTGTGGCTGAGGAATTTGGAAAGGACGTCCCAGAGTCAAATTGGACCAAATTGTCCACCAATACAGGGAGTTGAGAAAACTTGTGGACAGGTGGATCACGTCTTCTAGATCCCCAGCAGCCTGAAACCACTGGGAAGCTAGGGTTCATTGAGCAGATCTCATGTGAAGGCGGGCCATGGGAGTCACATGAACTGTGGAGGCCATGTGGCCCAGCAATCTCAACATCTGCCGAGCTGTGATCTGCTGGGACGCTCGCACCCGCGAGACGAGGGACAACAAGTTGTTGGCTCTCGTCTCTGGGAGATAGGCGCGAGCCGTCCGAGAATCCAGCAGAGCTCCTATGAATTCGAGTTTCTGCACCGGGAGAAGATGGAACTTTGGGTAATTTATCACAAACCCCAGTAGCTCCAGTAGGCGAATAGTCATCTGCATGGACTGCAGGGCTCCTGCCTCGGATGTGTTCTTCACCAGCCAATCGTCGAGATATGGGAACATGTGTACCCCCAGTCTGCGAAGTGCCGCTGCCACTACAGCCAAGCACTTGGTGAACACTCTGGGTGCAGAGGCGAGCCCAAAGGGTAGCACACAGTACTGGAAGTGACGTGTGCCCAGCTGAAATCGCAGATACTGTCTGTGAGCTGGCAGTATCGGGATGTGCGTGTAGGCGTCCTTCAAGTCCAGAGAGCATAGCCAATCGTTTTCCTGAATCATGGGGAGAAGGGTGCCCAGGGAAAGCATCCTGAACTTTTCTTTGACCAGATATTTGTTCAGGGCCCTTAGGTCTAGGATGGGACGCATCCCCTCTGTTTTCTTTTCCACAAGGAAGTACCTGGAATAGAATCCCAGCCCTTCTTGCCCGGATGGCATGGGCTCGACCGCATTGGCCCTGAGAAGGGCGGAGAGTTCCTCTGCAAGTACCTGCTTGTGCTGGAAGCTGTAGGACTGAGCTCCCGGTGGGCAATTTCGAGGTTTTGAGGCCAAATTGAGGGTGTATCCTTGCCGGACTATTTGGAGAACCCACTGATCGGAGGTTATGAGAGGCCACCTTTGGTGAAAAGCTTTCAACCTCCCTCCGACTGGCAGGTCGCCCGGCACTGACACTTGGATGGTGGCTATGCTCTGCTGGAGCCAGTCAAAAGCTCGTCCCTTGCTTTTGCTGGGGAGCCGAGGGGCCTTGCTGAGGCGCACGCTGCTGACGAGAGCGAGCGCACTGGGGCTTAGCCTGGGCCGCAGGCTGTCGAGAAGGAGGATTGTACCTACGCTTGCCAGAAGAGTAGGGAACAGTCTTCCTTCCCCAAAAAAATCTTCTACCTGTAGAGGTAGAGGCTGAAGGCTGCCGGCGGGAGAACTTGTCGAAAGCGGTGTCCCGCTGGTGGAGCTGCTCTACCACCTGCTCGACTTTCTCTCCAAAAATATTATCCGCACGGCAAGGCGAGTCCGCAATCCGCTGCTGGATTCTATTCTCCAGGTCGGAGGCACGCAGCCATGAGAGTCTGCGCATCACCACACCTTGAGCAGCGGCCCTGGACGCAACATCAAAGGTGTCATACACCCCTCTGGCCAGGAATTTTCTGCACGCCTTCAGCTGCCTGACCACCTCCTGAAAAGGCTTGGCTTGCTCAGGGGGGAGCTTATCCACCAAGCCCGCCAACTGCCGCACATTGTTCCGCATGTGGATGCTCGTGTAGAGCTGGTAGGACTGAATTTTGGCCACGAGCATAGAAGAATGGTAGGCCTTCCTCCCAAAGGAGTCCAAGGTTCTAGAGTCCTTGCCCGGGGGCGCCGAAGCATGCTCCCTAGAACTCTTGGCCTTCTTTAGGGCCAAATCCACAACTCCAGAGTCGTGAGGCAACTGAGTGCGCATCAGCTCTGGGTCCCCATGGATCTGGTACTGGGACTCGATCTTCTTGGGAATGTGGGGATTAGTTAATGGTTTGGTCCAGTTCGCCAGCAATGTCTTTTTGAGGACATGATGCATGGGTACTGTGGACGCTTCCTTAGGTGGAGAAGGATAGTCCAGGAGCTCAAACATTTCAGCCCTGGGCTCGTCCTCCACAACCACCGGGAAGGGGATGGCCGTAGACATCTCCCGGACAAAGGAAGCGAAAGACAGACTCTCGGGAGGAGAAAGCTGTCTTTCAGGAGAGGGAGTGGGATCAGAAGGAAGACCCTCAGACTCCTCGTCAGAGAAATATCTGATGTCTTCCTCTTCTTCCCACGAGGCCTCACCATCGGTGTCAGACACAAGTTCACGAACCTGTGTCTGCAACCGTGCCCGGCTCGACTCCGTGGAACCACGGCCACGGTGGAAGCGTCGAGAGGTAGGCTCCCTCCGCCAACGTAGTCGGGGAGCCTTCCTGGGAGGCGGCCGCAGTCGGTACCGCGTGGAGACCTCACCCCGGGCAATGGGCCAGCCGGCGCCTCACTCAACAGTACCGGTGGCGCAAGCACCCCCGGTACCGGAGGGGTAGGGTGCAACAGCTCTCCCAGAATCTCTGGGAGAACGGTCCGGAGACTCTCGTTCAGAGTGGCTGCAGAAAAAGGCATGGAAGTCGATGCAGGCGTCGATGTCAGAGTCTGTTCCGGGCGTGGAGGCTGTTCCGGGCTGTCCAGAGTGGAGCGCATCGACACCTCTTGGACAGAGGGTGAGCGGTCCTCTCGGTGCCGATGCCTGCTGGGTGCCGACTCCCTCGGTGACCCAGAGCTCTCGGTGCCGACGCGGGAAGGGGACCGGTGTCGATGCTTCTTCGATTTTTTGGAGTGAAGCACGTCACCGGCGCTTCCCGGCACCGACGAGGAGGACGTAGAATCCAGCCGTCTCTTCCTCGGGCCGAGACCGAAGAGGGCCGGTCTCGGGGGGGCTGTACCGCAGGAGCCCTCAGGGTAGGGGGAGACCCACCCGAAGGCTCACCGCCACCAGCAGGGGAATGGACAGCCCTCACCTGCACTCCAGACGAAGCACCACCGTCCGACAACATCAGCAGACGAGGAGGTCTCGACACCACCGACGCAGCCTTCCGATGTCGCCCCGATGCAGACGGCCGATGCCTCGATGCACTCGATGCAATCAGGGGCGAGGATGAAGGTCCGGGCGCTGACGACGTCGATGCACTCGATACCCCCGGTGCCGATGCCGACGAAGAGCCCGAGAACAAGATGTTCCACTGGGCTAACCTCGCTACCTGAGTCCGCTTTTGTAAAAGGGAACACAGACTACAGGCCTGAGGGCGGTGCCCAGCCCCCAGACACTGAAGACACGACGTGTGCCTGTCAGTGAGCGAGATTACCCGGGCGCACTGGGTGCACTTCTTGAAGCCGCTGGGAGACTTCGATGTCATGGGCGGAAAAATCACGCCGGCGAGATCAAAAGTCGAAATGGCGAAAATGGCACCACAAAAATAGGGAGAAGAAAACTTCGACTGAGGCCTAACTAGGGCCTACCCCGACAACGAAAGAAAACTTACCGGGGCGAAAAGCTCGAAATACGGGAAAGGAAAAAAACCAAAAGGTCTCCTCCCGAAACACTTCTCTTAATTTTTTTCTCTCAAAGAACGAGTCGAAAACGACGCGCGAGGTCAACTTTCCGGGGCACGAACGGCGAAACACGACCGTACCGAGCGCGGACAAAAGAAGACTGGCTGGCACGAGCCGGTTTCGGGCGGGAAGACGGCCGCGCATGCGCGGTGCGCATCGGCGCGCGAGGGCTAGCAAAGGCTTTTGCTAGTGAAGATTCCGATTGGAGGGGCTGCCGTGGACGTCACCCATCAGTGAGAACAAGCAGCCTGCTTGTCCTCGGAGAATTATTTTTAACCAAAACTTATCACTTTTGGGGCAATAATCAAAACTGCCTGTACTGGTGCAAAGTTTAGGAATACTTTTACCCAGTGTTTACATCAATTATCAAAGCAAAAGTCAAAAATGCTTTTTACTATTGCTCCCAGAAAAGTTATCCACAGACATTGCACCTGCTTTCTCTATAGATAGCATATACACTTCCAAAGGGAGAGCCAAGCAATGTTCCAAAATATTAACGCCCATGACCTGCATCTATTTATTCTTCCGTGTTTCCCCGAAAATAGGACATCCTCCGAAAGTAAGACCTAGTAGAGGTCTTGCTTAAATTTGAAAATATAAGGCATCCCCCGAAAATAAGACCTAGCAGGGGAGGCCTTATTTTTCGGGGAAACATCGGGGTCACCCCCCCCACCCGAGATCGCCGGCTCCCCCCCTCGATCAGCGGCTCCCCCCGCCCTCAGTCACTCCCGGAACCAACCTCTTAACCGCTTCCTTTCACCTTCGCACTCGCCGCAAGCAGCAGGGCTGGCCACTCCTTCCTTCCGTGTCCCGCCCTCGTCTGACGTTACATTACGTCAGGCGAGGGCGGGACACGGAAGGAAGGAGTGGCCTGCCCTGCTGCTTGCGGCGAGTGCGAAGATGAATGGTGAAAGGAAGCATTTAAGAGGTTAGTTACTTCCGGGAGCGACTGAGGGCAGGGGGAGCCACCGATCGAGGAGGGGAGCCGGCGATCTCGGGGGGGGGGGGGGAGTGACCCCGATGTTTCCCCGAAAAATAAGGCCTCCCCTGAAAATAAGACCTAGCAGGTCTTGGGGAGCAAAATTTAATATAAGACAGTGTCTTATTTTCGGGGAAACACGGTTTTAGTTCTCTGTTCTTCTATACTTTCTTTGAACTATCCCTTGTCTTTGTGTCGTTTTCTCTGATACTTATATTTGGTTTTAAAAGTAAACCATATTGATACTTTTAAATCCTGAAATAGAAAGACTTGCAATAAACATGAACATACCCACAGTTTACAAACTGTTCACTACAATACATGCCAATAGAATGTACAATTATATCAACTTTAATAACATCTTGGTGATTGAAAAGAAGGGCTATATTCCACCACAATCCCCATAAGTTCAATGTGGATTCACAATTAAAAGAAGCCAACTATTTCTGAGAGACACAAAACTGTAAAATATAAAGCTACATCCCAATTAAACATTAATAAATTCAATTCAAACACCCTGATAAAAATCAGCTAAAATATTTTTGAAATAATAAAGCTTTCAATATCTGTCTAAAAGATATATAATTGGTCTCTAATCTAATTTATACGCAGGCTGCAAAGAACAAATAGTAAGGAAACTTCAAACAGCCCAGAATACAGCACTCAGACTCATCTTCGGAAAACCAAAATACGAAAGTGCAAAACCCTTACAGGAGAAACTACACTGGCTACCACTCAAGGAACGTATCACTTTTAAAGTATGTGCCTTGGTCCACAAAATCATTCACGGTGAAGCCCCTGCATACATGTCTGATTTAATAGACCTGCCGCCCAGAAACGCCAAAAGATCGTTCCGAACCTTCCTCAATCTCCATTTCCCTATATGCAAAGGCATAAAATACAAAGTACTGCACGGATCAACCTTCGCCTACATGAGCACACAATTCTGGAATACACTACCACGCAACCTGAAAACGATCTACGAACTGACCGACTTCCGCAAACTACTGAAGACTTATCTATTTGAGAAAATCTACTGCAAGGATCAAAACACATGAGGTCCATACACACCAATAGATATGCATCAATACACTCTCTTCTGAATTCTCTTCCCCCGTATTTGTTAGACCTTGTTTTAATTCCCTCCTCTTATAGACCTCTTTCTGACTCCGTCACACGGGGGACTAAAGGTACCTATTTCATATATCAGGTTCTGTATAGTTTCTCTAACCTCCATTGTCACCCAATCACCAGGGGGTGGCATTAGGAGCCGTAATTGAAAACTAATTCCCATAACTACTGCTTTCTGTCCAAAACTGAGTGTCACTTGTATGTGATCTACCTTAGGCTAAATGTTAGGTAAAGAGAAGATAGAATCAATAAAAATAAAGACAGAGATAGGTTTAGATAGATAGATACATTTTATTTCTTACCCAAACACAGGTCTTCAAGTTGATACAAATACAGACATCAGATTCTGGTTTCAGCCGCACAGGGCTTCGCCGTCTGACAGAAGCTTCGGAGAAGACTCTCAAACTAAGCCAAAATCTCCCCTCTTTTATACACAAACCTCTCCATAGAAGTGAATGGTGAGAAACCTTGCTCCTAATCTTTCTCACTTTCTGAGATCATACTTTCCCATGCGGTCTGCTGTCGGATGTGCCCACCTCCTTCCGTTCTCAGCTACTGCTAATTATCAACATGTTTTGGGAAGCGTTGAGATAACAGTTTCACATCTTCCGGCTGCAATACTTTTCACACCATCTTATGAACTCTGTATGACCTCTGTATCATTTTATACAAAACTACTAAGCTCCATTTTATTCATCTGATCCATCATTCTTTCATTACAGGTGCTGTATTTGATTTAAAAATTGTACCAATTTGTGGCAGGACTCATTGTTCAGACCTGCTTTTTGCAGATTCTCAAATATTAAATCATTTACTTGTTGTTTGGCCTAATCAGTACTTTTTCAGTTGTTTTAGGCTGCATAGCTTTGGCCATCACTATTCCAGTGGTAGCCTTAAAGCTAGGCCATATATTAACAACCTTTATATTCCCTTGATACTGTTTTTTCCCCCTCCCAATTCCCCACCGTTATACTCTGTTGTTCTATCCCATATGACATCCTGAATTTACTCTGTCTTCCCATAACCTTTCACAATGTAACCCATAATCTTACTGCAACTGATTGTATTTCCATCGCTCATAATGTATTGTAAGCCACACTGAGCCCACAAATAGGTGGGAAAATGTGGGATACAAATGCAAATAAATAAATAAATTTCATCGGCTAACGAATTCCAAACTTTAGCTACCTGATCTGTAAATGCTCAAGGAAGAATATGTTTAAAATGTGTCAGGCTTCTTCCCTGGAAGCACTGGGTTTGTGAGCCCTTGGACCACTACCGTGGAGCGGCAGTGGCAGGCAAGGTCACCTTCAAAGCAGAGACGAGGCAAGGCTGGACTGGAACCCCGGACTGGAGTTCTCCACTGGAATACACAGGACTGGAACGCACCGGATGGGTGCGCACTGGACTGGAACCCACTGGACTGGAACACACGGGACCTAGGCTTCACCTACGCTTAGCCACCATTCCCCAAGGGTTGAGCCCTCAGGTTCGGGCAGCCGGCAGGGCTTACAGGAAAACTGGAACTAGCAAGCAGGAACAACAGGAATCAGGATACAGAAGTGCCCCCAGGCACCTAGGTGAAAGCAAGACAGACAGGCAGGGAATGTCCGGGTTCCGGCAATAGTCAGGGTCAGACAGCAGGCAGCAAGTATCGGGCTTCAGGCAGTAGTCAGGTCAGGCAGCAAATATCGGGGTTCAGGCAGAGAGTAGTCAGATTCAGGCAATGGTCAGGTCAAGTAGCAAGACTATGGCTGGAGCTCCAGTAGCAAGGAGTACTGGCAGCGGACAGGACTAGGGCTGAAGCTTCAGAAGCAAAGGAAAACACACACGGGATAACCAGAAAGCTAAACACAAGAAAACTAGTAAAGCTGTACACAAGCCAACAAGAAAAGCTATGCCCAAGCTACTAGTAACAAGCTAGAAACTCACTCTGAACTGGACAAGGTAGCAGTGCACAGAGCACTCTAACATACCAGGAACCTTAGATGATACAAAGGCAAAGGCTGCAGTCTCTAAGCAATTAATAAAGCCCTTCAACACCTGAGGAGCAGCTGCAGCCATCAGTAAGCAACTACGGAGGCTGTCCAGGCACAAACAAGAGAGACAAGTCCAGCAGCCTGGAAGAACCAGACCGGACTAAAGTCTGGAACGGGTAGGAACAGCAAGACAAACTATGGCAGCCACTGGCTCTGGCCACCAGCGGGTGAGAGGAGCATAAACCAAGGAGCAGGCAGAGCGCACACAGAACATAGAGAGACTTAGAATACCTAGGTGCAGCACAGAGGAGCAAACAGAGCCAGGCTAGAGCCAGGCTAGAGACAGAGGTAGAGCTAACTCAGGCAGCACCCCCAGGTGCAGTAGAGTGGAGTAATTAGAGCCATGCTGGAAGCAGCCAGCACACTGAAGGAAAACTACTCCAGAAAGGCTAGGCAGAAGCCAGCTTAGAAGCTGACCCCCAGAAATAAGGTAAGTCTGAGGGTGGTCACGGCCACAGACGTGACAGTATGTCACACTTCTACGTGATGGAATGTGAAATAAACAGATGTTTCCTTTTTGTTCTGTAGGGGGAGAGCAATAAAATAATTTAGGGGCTCTTTTACTAAACTACGTTAAGCTCAAACAGGTCTAGCACAGCAAATGTGGCCTAATGCAGGATGCGCTAAAGCATCCTGCATGTTTTGCTGTTTGTGAACACTAAGCGCATGGTATTTAATATTTTAACATTTTTTTGATGGGGGCAGGGTATGGTAGCAAGTTAGTGCATGCACATAAATGTGTGCTATCTGATTACTGCAGGTTTAATGCAGAAGCCTTTACTGCCTCCTAAATACAAGGTAGTAAATGTTACTGCATAAATTTTTTTTTATGACCACGCACTAATGGTAACAGTGCACATCCTGAAATGAAACTTATAGAAAAAAGGCAATTTTACAGCCGTACAAGAAATGGGCTTAGCACACAGGAAAGACCCATGTAAGGGCATACTAAGCCAATTTCTTAGTGCAGTTTAGTAAAAGAGCCCCTTAAATAGCTAGGGGCTCATTTAAATATAACTCAAAATAGAAGCATACACATTTTGAAACAGCTTCATGCATATATTAGCAACTAATTAATCTAATCATCAGAGGAGTTACTCTATCACATTTTTGGGCATGACATATCAACCTGTAGGGTCTGCAACTTTTTATAATTTTATCAATGCAGCTAAAATACAAATAACTGCAATAGTCCACTTGATAGAACTAATGCCTGACACAAAGTTCTACACAAATAACCACCAAGGTGGAGAAATGGGATCTGCTACAAACAGGACAAAGTCAAGAAAAGGGAGTAGCGTGATCAACAGAACTCTTTCAAAAAAAAATCCCATTTTCTTAGCTTCATTGGATAACATCATCTCCTTTAGAGCTGCACGTCTGCTGCCGCTACGACCTTCAATAGTGTATCAGTATCAGTCTTTTTAAAGAGTCGATCTTGTGTTATCTCCTTTTTTTTTTTTTTTTTTAACATTTTTAATGTTTTTCACCCCTCATAGACTCCTGATGCAGGCACTTTGCTGAAACACGGTGCTGTGTCGAGTCCTATTTTAGTATTGATGAAAGACTTTTACTTCATCATACGTCTCCTGGGATTTTTTTGAAAGAGTCCTGTTGATCACGCTACTCCCTTTTCTTGGCTTTGACACAAAGTTCTAAAATGTTCAACAAGAAAATATGACAAACTGCACTTCATCTGAATTATGAGGATGGGCAGCTTGTCATTTCTAAGATCAATTTTTCCATATGAAACAACATATACAGTTTGATTATATAATACTATATATATTGTTCAAGCCCTGTCTTCTTAACCCTGGGACAGGTAAAAGTATACACATTTCTGAGAAATGATTTCCCTGGAAAAATGGCTTGAAATTACACCATCCCAGAGATTTAAGATCCAATCATATTTAAACATTGGGATTTACATGGGGAATTCTTTGGTGAGATTTCCATATTTGTCATGACACCACCATGTTGCTTTTGCCATAACACATGATGTCACCATTATTGCTCACCAATGTCTCAGTGTTGTGTATTGAAATGAGGCTGGTGTTTCGGAATCTAGAACAGTACTGCAAGGATGCATTCCATGTGAGGCCAGATCTGGGTTCTATGTAAACACAAGTACTGGCTGTAGACTGCCAACTGCCAATCAGAGGACAGTAAGTCTCTATGAAATGAATAAATCAAAATGTGATACAATTAAAGATATACTAATTAAAGCAATACTAAATGCAAAATACAAAGTTAACCTGTTGTAACGAGTACTCAGAATACAAATTTGCTCTATGTTTTTCTCTCTCGATAGTCTGATATGTATTGCCCAGATTAGAAAACCTGTGAAATGCCATAAACAATAGCATCTAGTTTGAAAATACAGACATTAAGCCTGTTCAAAAGCAGATGTAAATGTTAGTGAGTACTGTATGTGAGTAAATGATGATTCTGCCTAAACTTTAACTCCTTCCCAGAGTATGCTTACTGTAAAAATATGCACCAGCTTGCACCACATGTACTTTTAGCTGCCATTTACTTTTATGAGAGACCATTTTTGTTCCTAAAACAGAATTTTAGGCACTAAAATGGTTTATAAAATTACCTTTTCTAAGCCCAGTTCATCACTTCTCATTCTAGGCAGCCTGCCAAACAGACCGAGCTGCAGTTGATATGCTAGACAGACCTGGTCAACTCCCTAATTCAGGGATTCCCATACCTTTTGGAACGAGGGCCATATTGGACCTTTAAGATCACTAAAAGGGCTGGGTTTCATGTCCTCTCTCCCTCCTGAAAAATCCTCAGTTATTTCAGTTATCTACAAGGTCCAATGTGGCACTCAGTCCAATATCTGTCTTCTCTCCCTATGTTCCAGCATCTCTACTCTCCTCTTACCCTTCCCCACCATATAGTCAAGTATCTCTTCCTCTCTTTATCCTCCCTTCCTCCTCATTCTCCATCTCTTACTTCTCTTCCCTTTCCCCTCTCCCTTTGTGGTCCAGCATCTCTTCTCTACCTCCTGCCGCCTGTCAGGCTACACACAGCAGCTCTCCCACTCTCTCCTCTGTCCCTTGGTCCTGAATTCCTCCTTCCCTCCACAGCAGTGGTTAATAATTAAAAAAAACACTATTTCTGTTTAGTCCCAAATCTTCTTATTCAACTGCTTATTTCCATCTGGGGTGGAACATGACAGAGGGGGAGAGAAAAGATTCAGGGCCATGGGAGGAGGGGGAGGAGAGAGGGGGGGAAAGATAGTGGGTGCTGCACAGCAGGATGAAGCAACAACAGCAGCAAGAGGTAAATGTGGTCAAAGAGCCATGTGGTTTGAGGAGTACCAAGCAGACCGGAGAAAATGGGTTTGCAGGCCATAGTTTGGGAACCCCTACCCAGATTTTAGATTGCTACAAGTTTTATGCAGCTTGCTGGACAGACTTGGTCAATTTCCTAATTTTTAGCTTTGTTAGACCAACTCAGATCCTTTTATTTTTCTTCCTTATTCTTGAGTAGGAACCCGTTAGGTCCGATATAGCTACCCCCATGGCTTGCAGTATCACTATGTCACGTTTCCGTTATCTCATTCACTTTTTTGCAACCAAGGATTATTAATACTTATCCTATGCCTTCTTGGTCAGTTATTATTTTAACCTCCACCATTCTGAGAAAAAAATATCTCCTGACATTGTTCCAAAGCGTACCCCATCATTGTCTCATATGATGTTCCCTTATTCTAGAATTTCCTATTTGAAAATGTTTACCTCTTGTGCATTGTTAATGTATTTTAAGGATAAGACTAGCTTCTTCAACATGTTTCAAGCTGATGTCTGCTGACTGCTTATTACTCTTTCTATTGTGAACATCAAGATGATGAACCTTTTTTTGAGAAGAAAGAATTTCACCAGAGTTGTTCTAGCAGAGTTCCTATAAATTACAGCTGAGTTGTTTGGCTCAGATGATAATTTAGAACAAACTTAGCAATTTCAACACTGAGAAAGTTTTGCCATAGGCAGCAACATTTCAAAATAATTGGGGCTGCCAAATAACATGCAAATTGCCCCTCCTTGAATACAGTGAAGGAGTTGCTTAATATTGAGGCTGCTCAGTACCCACTGACACGGTGGCACCCAAAGAGCTGGCTCCTATGGATTTTGCATTTATACCTTCTGGAGTATTTTTTGACTAATCAAACATCTGGATAAGAAAAGCACATGCACTTCCAGTCTGCAAAGCTGCACAGCTACCATGGCTAGCTATTTGGTAAATAAACTGTTTCTCCACTCCACTGGATGCTTGGTACCCCCTAGTGCTGATACCAGACCAAATACTATTTACCTTTACAACTCTGAACTATTTCATATGGTAAAAGAAAACAAAAGACCAAACAGGAGCCTGAAATCAGTGGCAACAGATTTCCTCCAATTGGGATTTTTTTCTACTTCAAGACTGTGATATTCACAATGATTGCAGTATAGACTGAAAAAGTATGTTTTGAATGAGAAGTTAAGTCTGGTTTCTCTGTTTTATGATCATGGGCTTTACTGTTAAAGTGGATCAAATAGTAAGCGCAAAGCATACTATATTTATGGCAAAAGACTTAACCTTTATGAAAGGATGCTAGGATGACAAGCGGCGTGAACATGGTGTGGTGTTGCTCTCACCTCATTGTTATTATGGTGAAAAAGAAGGGAAAACTCAGGGTTTATCCCTCAGAGGCTTGAGTACAACCCTTGACTCCAATATCTGGTCCCTTCGTAATTAGCAAGTCTCTGGCAGGCTCAAAGCCATTGCCAGGAGGAATAGCATCTGACCTTGTCTTTGTCTGTCTCTTTTTTTTAAAAACATTTTTCCATATCATCATGCTGATCAATCCATAGACTGGTGGGTTGTGTCCATCTACCAGCAGGTGGAGATAGAGAGCAAACTTTTGCCTCCCTATATGTGGTCATGTGCTGCCGGAAACTCCCCAGTATGTTCTCTATCTCAGCAGGTGGTGGTCACACACAGCAGCAGCTCTGGCTAGGCCTCCAAGCCTAATTTTTAGGTTTTGTTGAGTGCCTGGGGTTGAGGGCTCTTCTTGAGCAAGTGCAAACCTGGTGGCGCCAGGTCCCTCCTTTTCTCCCCCCTCCCGCTGGCTCCGTTGAAAAAAAAAAAATTTTTTGAACGTCCTTAAAGGCGTTTATTTCGACGTTTATTTAAACGTTTATTGCAGCTACTCACTGGGACACCAGGTCGTTACAGCTCGGAGCGGAAAGCAGGTAATTTTTACCTTTTATAGCGGGCAGGGGGTTCCCCGATTGGTCTCCACGTGGCCTATGGCGTCGGAGGGCGAGGGCGCAAAGAGTCGCTCCCCGGATCGCGTGTGCGCTTCTAGAGGGGATGCGGGGGTCTTAAAGTCTGATCGCCCTTGTTGGGTGACAGTTTCGTGACCGATGAGTGTCCCGGTCCTTCCTTCGGTGTGGCGGTTTTTCCCGCCATAAACGCCCATCCCCCGCGGCTCGCCTCCGCCATATTGGCCGGCCACGCGGCTCGGACGGCTTCTTCTTGGGCCGCCCTTGAGGTGGGAGACATTGATGCCATGAACGCTCTTAATTTGGGCGACGGCACAAAAGCGGCTAAAGTTAAGCGCCGTTTTTCCCGCGCGGCTCCTTCGCGGAGTGTCGCGCCGGACGCCATCTTGGATGCGCAGCATGTCTCTCCCCCGCTCTTGCGAGCGCCGGTTGAGGGTGCGTCTAGGGCTGTAGTCCAGGCTGTGGAAGTGCACAGTCTGGGGGGTTTCTCCCCCGAGTTTGTTTTGCTGCTGCATCAGGCCTCCATTATGTAAAACGCTGCCCCTGCTCCCTCGTCTGGTAAAGAGGTTGAGGCCCCGGAGGTAAACGCCCTCGGGTTGATTCCCAGGCCTTGGAGGACTTTGTCTCCTCCGATGTAGATGAGGGCAGCGTATCTGAGTTCTCCCAACGGTCCTTTGCGGATTCCTTGGAGGAGACGGATCCCCGCTCGGATGGAGCGGATGACCCCTCTGCAGCGCGGCTCTTTAGCTCAGAGGATTTGCCCAACCTGTTAATGCAGGCCATGGGCATTTTGAAGATTTCCTCTCCGGAGGACGTCTCTCCCTCAGCCCCTGTTGGCTTTGCCATTATGCTGGGGACGAAGCGCCCGCATAGAACCTTCCACGTGCATGATGCCATGCACACCTTAATTTCGGCTCAATGGGATGTCCTGGAAGCGAGCCTTAAAGTGGCTAGGGCTATGTCCCGCCTCTATCCTTTGCCTGAAAGTGAACGTGAGGCCTATCTGTGGCCTACCGTGGATTCTTTAATCACTGCGGTGACTAAGAAAACGGCGTTGCCGGTGGAAGGTGGCACGGCCCTAAAGGACGCCCAAGACAGAAGATTGGAGGCGGCCTTAAGGTTGTCCTTTGAGGCGGCTGCTTTAAGTTTGCAGGCCTCAGTTTGCGGCTCCTATGTGGCCAGGGCGTGCCTGTCTATGGTGCAGCGGGCTTCCCCCTCGGATCCTTCCTTGAGGGCTGATTGGCCGGCCCTGGAATCGGGCTTAGCCTATTTGGCAGACTTGCTGTATGATGTCTTGAGGGCCTCAGCTAAAGGCATGGCTCAGACAATCTCTGCGCGGCGGTGGCTTTGGCTGAAGCATAGGTCTGCTGACCACGCCTCTAAATCCCGCCTGGCTAGATTGCCTTTTAAAGACAAGCTGCTCTTTGGGGTCGAGCTGGACAAAATCGTGACCGATTTCGGCACGTCTAAGGGCAAGAAGTTACCAGAGGTCAGGGCTCGGGCTAGTGCTCGTCCCGGTACCTCCAGAGGACGGTTTCAGGAAGCCCGTCGGTACCGCCCGGGCAAGTCGGGCTCCTCTGCCCCCTCTTCCTTCAAGAGGAACTTCTCCCCCAAGCAGCATTCCTTTCGCAGAGACCGCCGTCCCGGAGGTGCTCCCTCCGGTCCTCCCCTAGGGTCTTGTACCCAATGACGGGGCCTTGGTCCACGCCCCAGTGCAGATTGGAGGACGGCTGTCCTCGGTTCTGGACGAGTGGACCACAATAACTTCAGACGCTTGGGTGCTGGAAGTCATCAGAGACGGCTACAAGCTAGAGTTCTGCCGACCCTTAAGAGACGGGTTTGTACTCTCTCCCTGCAAGTCTCCGGTCAAAGCTGTGGCAGTGCAGCAGACCTTGGACAATCTGATCCGCCTGGGTGCGGTCGTTCCGGTGCCAGAAAATCAGCTTGGCAAGGGACGTTACTCCATTTACTTTGTGGTACCAAACAAAGGAGGTCTGTACGGCCTATCCTCGACCTCAAAGGGGTCAATCAGGCACTTTCGCATGGAGACCCTCCGCTCTGTTATAGCGGCAGTGAAGGCAGGAGAGTTCCTGGCATCCTTGGACATCAGGAAGCGGACTTGCATATTCCCATCTGGCCTCCTCATCAACACTTTCTGCGTTTTGCAGTACTGGGCCGACACTTCCAGTTCAGAGCCCTCCCGTTCAGGTTGGCTACTGCTCCGCGGACCTTCTCCAAAGTAATGGTGGTCATCGCGGCCTTCCTGAGGAAGGAAGGAGTACAAGTCCATCCTTATCTGGACGACTTGGTTGATCCGAGCCCCCTCTTATGCAGAGTGCGGCAAAGCTGTGAACCGGGTGGTTGCTCTTTTGAGCTCCCTGGGGTGGATCATCAACTGGGAGAAAAGCCAGCTGCGCCCAACTCAGTCCCTGGAGTATCTGGGAGTTCGATTCGACACCCAAGTGGGCAGAGTGTTCCTGCCAGACAATCGGATTGTCAAGCTTCAGGCTCAGATGGACCAGTTCCTAGTAGCCTCTCCTCTTCGGGCTTGGGACTATGTGCAGCTGTTGGGCTATGTCGGCCACGATGGAAGTAGTGCCCTGGGCCAGGGCTCATATGAGACCACTACAACACTCTCTGCGGCAGCGCTGGACTCTGATGTCGGAGGATTATGCTGTGCGCCTTCCCTTGGACCCAGCAGTGCGCAAGGCGCTGAGCTGGTGGACGCAGACAGACAAGTTGTCTGCAGGGATGCCTCTGGTGACCCCGGAGTGGATTGTCGTCACGACGGACGCCTCTTTGTCGGGCTGGGGAGCCCACTGCTTGGGAAGGACAACGCAGGGGCTCTGGTCTCCTGCAGAGGCAAAGTGGTCTATCAACCTCCTGGAACTCATAGCCATTCGGTTGGCGCTTTTGGAGTTCATCCCGGTACTGGCGTTGAAGCCTGTACGGGTCCTGTCGGACAATGCCACGGCTGTGGCCTATGTCAACCGCCAGGGAGGTACCAAGAGCGCCCCTCTAGCCAAGGAGGCCATGAATCTATGCCAGTGGGCGGAAGCGAACCTGGAACAGCTGTCAGCGGCCCACATTGCCGGGGTCATGAATGTCAAGGCGGACTTTCTCAGTCGCCATACCTTGGAGCCGGAGAGTGGCAGCTATCTGCTCAGGCGTTCTTGGACATCACGAAGCGCTGGGCCAGCCGACCCTAGATCTGATGGCGTCATCGGCCAATTGCCAACTGCCGCGCTTTTTCAGCAGAGGACGGGACCCTCGATCCCTGGGAGAGATGCTCTTCTCCAACAGTGGCCGACACAAGAGATTCTCTATGTGTTCCCGCCCTGGCCCATGTTGGGCAGGGGTGCTAGACCGGGTGGCAAAGCATCCGGGCCGGATAATCCTGGGGGGTCCGGATTGGCCCAGACGTCCCTGGTATGCGGACTTGATCAGTGCTCTCAGTGGACGAACTTCTGCGACTGCCAGTGGAGCAGGGCCTGTTACATCAGGGTCCCCGTGGTGATGGAGGATTCCTCCCCCTTTGTCTTACGGCCTGGCTATTGAGCGGCAGAGTCTGAGGAAGAAGGGCTTCTCAGACAAGGTCATCGCCACTCTGCTGAGAGCGAGGTAGCGCTCTAACTTCTACTGCTTACGCCAGGGGTTTGGCGTACCTTTGGCAGCGTGGTGTGAAGCAAGGTTCACTTTCTCCATTTACTGCTCCAATTTCTTCAGTGCTGGCGTTCCTGCAAGAAGGTTCTGGAGAAAGGCCTGTCGCTCAGTTTCCCTGAAAGTCCAGGTAGCGGCCCTGGCTTGCTTCAGGGGCCGCCTGAAGGGTGCTTCCCGGGCTTCGCAGCCAGATGTGGTGCGTTTCCTCAAGGGAGTTAATCACCTGCGCCCTCCTCTGCACTCAGTGGTGGCCTGCGTGGAATCTCAACCTGATGCTAAGAGCCTTGCAAAAGCCGCCTTTTGAACCCTTGTCGAGGGCATCTCTGAAAGACCTGACGTGAAAGCAGTCTTTTGGTGGCTATCACTTCAGCCAGAAGGAGTTTCCGAGCTCCAGGCACTCTCTTGTCGAGAGCCTTTTCTGCAGTTCACTGAGGCAGGAGTGACTATTCGCACAATGCCTTCCTTCCTACCCAAGATTGTTTCTCGCTTCCATGTGAGTCAGCAGCTCTGTCTCCCTTCCTTTCGTAGGGAGGACTACCCAGAAGAGTATTCTGCTCTCAAATATCTGGATGTGAGACGGGGTCATCATCAGATACTTGGAAGTGACCAATGATTTCCGGAAATCGGATCATCTGTTTGTCCTGTTTGCAGGTCCTCGTACGGGTCTGCAGGCTGCTAAGCCTACAGTGGCAAGATGGGTCAAGGAAGCCATGGCAGCGGCTTATGTGGCCGCGGGGAAGGTGCCGCCTATCCAGCTGAAGGCTCACTCCACTAGAGCTCAGGCGGCCTCGATGCAGAGGCCGGGTCCGTCTCCTTGGCAGAGATATGCAAGGCGGCAACTTGGGCATCGGCCCATACATTCTCCAAGCATTACCGCTTGACTGTGGCTGCTGGGCGGAGGCCCGGTTTGGAGCTTCAGTGTTGAGGTCAGGGATTTCAATGTCCCGCCCTGGGTGAGTACTGCTTCGGTACATCCCACCAGTCTATGGATTGATCAGCATGATGATATGGAAGGTAAATTATGTATCATACCTGATAATTTTCTTTCCATTAATCATAGCTGATCAATCCATAGCCCCTCCTCAGATATCTGTACTGTTTATATTCTGGTTGAATTTTAGGTTCAAGTTTAGTCTTCAGTTCCTTCAGGAGGACTTCGTGTTCAAGTTTTTTCACTTGGATTCTTCAAGAGTTGAGACGAGTTTGTGTTACGTGAGCTGCTGCATTCCTCTCCCCTCCGTTTTACGGGGCTGGATTGAGACTTAATTCTGCCGGCACTCCCTCCCGCTTCGTGCGGCTGTAGGGCAGCTTTGTACCCCTCCCGCTTCGGTGGTGTTAGGGTCAGTCAGCTCCTCCCGCGGTTGCGTTGCAGGATAAGCCAGATCCCCCCGCATCGGCGGGTGTGGTGTCCCTCCCCCGCTACCGCGGGGATGGAGCTGAGCTGGACGGATTCCCCTCCCCCACTTGTGTGGGGATGAGCTGGGTTAATTCCCCTCCCCCGTTTCGGCGGGTGGTGAGCTGGGCAGAGTGTCCCTTTGTGGGGTAATTCTCTAAGTGCTGAGTCCTGCGGATGGAGCTTTGATATCGACATACTGAGGAGTTTCCGCAGCAGACACATGACCACATATAGGGAGCAAAAGTTTTGCTCTCTATCTCCACCTGCTGGTAGATGGACACAACCCACCAGTCTATGGATTGATCAGCTATGATTAATGGAAAGAAAATTATCAGATATGATACATAATTTTACCATTTATGCTTTTATTATATTACATAAGTAATAAACTTGTTACATGCAACTCAGGGAAAAATACAGACAGAATATTCTCTTATACAGAGTAAAAACAAGGAAAAAAAGAAATTTTTAGAAACCAATAACTTTGCATTTATCCCTTCCTTAGACCACAATATGGGAGAGTGGCTAATAAATCAAGGAAATCACAGTAGTATAAAGTTAACAAGTAACCCATGCCCACCCACATCTATTCTTATTCAACCTATAAACAGATATTATTGCCTGACACCCTCTTCAGGTCTATGAAAGCTTTAAGCTGGTCTTGGTACAAAGAAAACATATTTAACTCCCAATATCTCACTATGCATTTACAATCAAAAACATATGTGACCGTTTACTAATTGTCTAAATTATTACTATAATCATTATATTATAGTACATAACACAATATAAACTTAATATGCTTCACTCTGTTTATTTTACATCAATCAACAGTAGATATAATCTCAAATGTGGTTCAATCACACAACATCAGTCAGTATAACAACGGATACTAGTATCTAATTAGTTTGCAAAGTTCCATTTAAGTCTTTAACAGATCGTGATATTCTTCGCTCCAGTAATACTGAAGTAAACTCAATGGCTATTGTTCTATTCCAGCGAGCATCAAATCTCCATATGGTATCATCGATATAATCCAACCATATTCTGTGTCCGCTGCCTTATCTCATATCCACTATAGATAGTTTTATAGTTCAATGGAGATATGCAACATCATTTTCAATTAGCTGACACAACCAATCTTCACTTCACGTTTGTTTAGCATGAGACTCCACTTGAGGTATCCACATCAATCCACATTCTTTGGACTTAATAAGGAGGTAGATTGGGCTTTATTGATATCCAGTATAAAGTTAGAGACTGCATAAAGTTAGACCATTCAATCTGTCGTGATGTCATCACTTATCTGCTGAGATCTCCATGGTGTGCTTGGTGCTCTAATGTGGTTGTAAGATATTTTAGAATTTATTTTATTATTTTATTTTTGTTACATTGGTACCCGCGCTTTCCCACTCATGGCAGGCTCAATGCAACTTACATTGTATACAGGTACTTATTTGTACCTGGGGCAATCTTTTTGGTACATAGTATGTATGTTGTAATTGTGTGTATTATTCATAAAGGATCTCCTGAGGAAGTAAATATGAAACACGGCCTGTGTTGAGATCTATGAATTGTTGAAAGAATGTGGATTTGATGCGGATACCTCAAGTGGAGTCTCGTTGCTAACAAATGTGAAGTGAAGATTGGTTGTGTCAGCCATAATTGAAAATGATGTTGCATTATCTCCATTGAACTATAAAACTATCTATAGTGGATATGAGATAAGAGCAGCTGGACACAGAATATGGTTGGATTATATCGATGATACCATCTGTAGATTTGATGCTCGCTGGAATAGAACAATACCCATTGAGTTTACTTCAGTATTACTGGAGTGAAGAATATCACGATCTGTTAAAGACTTAAATGGAACTTTGCAAACTAATTAGATAACTAGTATCCAGTTGTTATACTGATTGATGTTGTGTGATGAACCCCATTTGAGAATATATCTGCTTTTGATTTAATGTAAAATAAACAGAGTGAAGCATATTAAGTTTATATTGTGTTATGTATTGTAACAAGGCCGCATATATCCCCCTGGAAATGGTGGTAGGCTCCAGTCTTCTTCCAACAGTCAACCCACAAAGTTTCTCAAAACAGCACAGCTTTTAGTACAAAATTGTTTATTCCTCTTTCTTTTTCTCTTTCTCTCCCCAAATGTCCATTCCCTGAATGTCCCAGGTTCAAAAATCAGTCCCAAACAGGCCACAGTCCCATTCACTGCCAAAAGAAAAATCAAAACCCCAAACTTCCTTTGTTTTCAAACCCTTCCCCCCTAAAAGTCCATGCCTCCTGGTTTTCAGTTTTAAAGTCTCTCCTATTAGGTGGTTGCAGGCTAGCAGTTCACCTCCCTCTACACAGTAACTTGACTCCTGTGACCACCCGCCGCCTTCAATCCCCTGCAACCTTGTACGAGTGTATAATTACAGTCAATCTGTTCCTCCAAACCTGGTGGGCTGGAACCACCCCCCCCCCCCCCCCCCCCCGACTCTCCTTCCTCCAACACTCCATTAACTGGGCTTCTCTGCAGTTGTTGTTGTCTTTTTTTTTTTGTACCCCGCGCTTTCCCACTCATGACAGGCTCAATGCGGCTTAGGTACTTATTTGTACCTGGGGCAATGGAGGGTTAAGTGACTTGCCCAGAGTCACAAGGAGCTGCCTGTGCCTGCAGTGGGAATCGAACCCAGTTCCCCAGTACCAAAGTCCACCATTCTAACCACTAGGCCACTCCCCCAAGAGTGGAGGAATCTTGTACTGATTTTTAACCCAAGGAAATTAAGCTTTTTCATCACTGCTCCCCCTTCTGGCCCTTGTCTGCCATAGCAGCTGCTCTTTCCAGTCTTTACCGCCCTCCCTTCCAGGTGGAGTCCCTATCAGGTTTTTGATCCTACCACCCTGATTCCTCCTCTCAGAGTCTTGTGGGGGATGTAGTCTTGACCCAAACCTTATCCTAACCTGCCTAGACTCCCCATCCTCCTTATAGTATACAATATAATGATTATAGTAATAATTTAGACAATTAAACGGTCACATATGTTTTTGATTGTTATATTAAGTGACTAATTGGAAAAAACTTTAACCCTTGTATTGGTATACACTTACAGGGATAAGCTAAGAAGATAAGTTAAGAAGAAAGTAGCCCCCATAGTCTTTATTTCTTCTCTCATGTCAAGAAAGTTTTTCCGTTTTTCTTGAGTAGATCTAGTAATGTCTGGAAATATCCATAGATTTTGTCCACAAAACTTTTGATGAGCATTCTTAAAATATAACCTCAAGATAGCGTTGAAATCTTGCTCGAATACAAATGAGATCAAAAGTGTAGCCCTATTTGTTACTTCTGATAATGAGTCCTCCAAAATCAAAGAAATATCTCTTAAGTCATCAGATTTCTCCTCTTCCTGGGCCCCCCTTGCTTCTTCACAGGAAGAAAATATATCTTATTTATAGGAGGAATATTTTGAACGGATATCTTTAGATTTTCGATTAGGTATTTCTTAAATAGTTCTAAGGGAAGAACTCCAACAGGCCTCGGAAAATTTAGTATCCTCATATTCAAAAGTCTATTATAATTTTCAATGTGTTCTATTTTCTGACGTATACCCAAATTATCTTTCATGACTGTTGAAATATTGTCCTTAATATTAGAAACATCAGTTTGAGATTTTTGTACCTGATCATTAAAGTCCTGCTTTAATTTGTCCATTGACTTAGAGAGCTGTTCCACCGTAGAAACTAGATTCATTATTTCCTGAGTTAATTTTGTTATCGGGGAGTTCAATCTCTCAACTGCCTGCCAGAGGGTATCAAGCGTAACCACCTTAGGAGGGATCAACAGCCCTTCTTATCCAAGCTCTCAAAAACTGCCGTTGACCACTCCGATGAAAAGCCATTACCACAGGCCCCAATATTAGTGCCTTCCACATTCTTGGGGCCCGTCTTCTCCTCCCAAGTCACAGCGGGACATGGTGGTATTTCGGCTTCCGGAAGAGAGAGCATTGTTTCATGTTCCAAAGGCGTCGAGGTTCCTCCCTCGGTGCACAATGCAGGACTTCCTCCGGTTTTATTCTGCAGGCACCGGAGAGTGAAGCTATCAAGAGTTTGCTGTTTTGGGGAAGACACAAGGGCAGGTAATGGTAAAGCCCTTACAATCCCCTTTCTTTTTGAATGAGGCATAATAGCAAACCAGGAATCAAAATAGGAAACTTCAGAAAGCTATCCCAAGCAGCCTCACAGCATGTTGGTGCCATCTTGGCCACTTCCCGGTCTGTCTCTTTTTAAAGTGTCCTTGCAAGTGTATTCTTAAACTGAAGTCAGTTAAATATGTTTTTTGAACCTGCATAGCTCTCAAACTTCATTAGTAGCAGAAGGGTGTTTTCAAATTCTCTGGAAAGAGTAACAGCTTAAAAAGCCACTTGTAGATGTTTGTTGTGGGTTCTCTTTACCATACGTATGCTTTTGTTTGAAATATTAAGTTAAGATTATTTCTTTTGATAATTTGCTTGTTCACCTCCCCACATTGTTATATAAGTACATAAGTGTTGCCATACTGGAATAGACAAAAGGTGCATCAAGCTCAGTATCCTGTTTCCAACAGTGGCCAATCCAGATCACAAGTACCAGGCAAGATCCCAAAACAGTACAATACATTTTGTGCTGAATATCCTAGAAATAAGAAGTGGATTTTCCCAAGTTAATTTTAATAATTGCTTGTAGTCTAGAAATATTTTCTCTGTTTCTTTTTAAATTTACTACTTTCAAGCTTCTTTGTGTGTCCCCTAATCCTAGTATTTTTGGAAAGAGAAAAAAAGCGATTCACGTCTACCCATTCCACCCCACTCAGTATTTTATATACCTCTATCATTTCTCCCTTCAGCCATATTTTCTCCAAGCTGAAGAGCCCAAGCCATTTCAGCCTTTCCTCATAGGGAAGTCATTCCATCCCCTTTAACATTTTTGTCACCCTTCTCTGTACCTTTTCTAATTCTACTATATCTTTTTTGAGATGCAGTGACCAGCTGGAAGTAATCCTGTAGCCAGGAGCAGCACACCAGGGGATGCAATATCCTCTTGCACAGAGGATGTGACTCCAGGAGCTACTGCCCAGGAGGGAAGGGTTAGAACAGCTGTTGTAGTTGGTGATTCGATTATTAGGCATATAGATAGCTGGGTGGCTGGTGGACATGAGGGCTGCCTGGTGACTTGCCTGCCTGGTGCGGAGGTGGCGGACCTCACGTGTCACCTAGATAGGATTTTAGATAGTGATGGGAAGGAGCCAGCTGTCCTGGTACACGTGGTTACCAATGACATGGGAAAATGTGGGAGAGAGGTTCTGAAAGCCAAATTTAGGCTCTTAGGTAGAAAGCTCAAATCCAGAACCTCTAGGGTAGCATTTTCCAAAGAGCTACCCATTCCATGTACAGGGCCCAAAAGACAGGCAGAGCTCCGGAGTCTCAATGCGTGGATGAGATGATGGTGCAGCGAGGAGGGTTTTAGACTTGTAAGGAACTGGGCAACATTCTGGGGAAGGGGGAGCCTATTCTGGAAGGATGGGCTCCACCTTAACCAGGGTGGGACCAGGCTGCTGGCATCAGCATTTAAAAAGTAGATAGAGCAGCTTTTAAACTAGAACTTGGGGGAAGACTGACAGTCATTCAAAAATGCATGGTTCGTAACAAGGTATCTTTCAAAGATATCACTAAAACAGGGAAGATAGGGTATCCTGATAGCGAGGTTGCAAAGGAGACCATAGTAGATCAGGTGACCTTAAGTAAAAATCAGACAAAAGATTGCAAATTAACACTGTCAACTAATGAGCGAGATGTAAATAGGAACAACAAACATAGTTTGAAATGTCTACATGCAAATGCTAGAAGCCTAAGAAATAAGTACATAAGTAATGCCATACTGGGAAAAGACCAAAGGTCCATCGAGCCCAGCATCCTGTCCCCGACAGCGGCCAATCCAGGTCAAGGGCACCTGGCAAGCTACCCAAACGTACAAACATTTTATACAAGTTATTCCCGAAATTGTGGATTTTTCCCAAGTCCATTTAGTAGCGGTCAATGGACTTGTCCTTTAGGAAACTGTCCAACCCCTTTTTAAACTCTGCCAAGCTAACCGCCTTCACTACGTTCTCCGGCAACGAATTCCAGAGTTTAATTATGCATTGGGTGAAGAAAAAATTTTTTTCCTATTTGTTTTAAATTTACTACACTGTAGTTTCATCGCATGCCCCCTAGTCCTAGTATTTTTGGAAAGCCTGAACAGATGCTTCACATCCACCTGTTCCACTCCACTCATTATTTTATATACCTCTATCATGTCTCCCCTCAGCCATCTCTTCTCCAAGATGAAAAGCCCTAGTCTCCTTAGTCTTTCTTCATAGGGAAGTCGTCCCATCCCCACTATCATTGTTGTCGCCCTTCGCTGCACCTTTTCCAGTTCTACTATATCTTTCTTGAGATGCGGCGACCAGAATTGAACACAATACTCAAGGTGCGGTCGCACCATGGAGTGATACAACTGCATTATAACCAGTGGTGTGCTGGAGCACTCTCTCACAGGCTCGCAAGAGCCGGTTGTTAAGTTTTTAAGAATTTTGGGAGCCGGTTGTTAAAGTAGGGCCCTCCATGGCTACTTTAACAACTGGCTCCCAAAATGTGGGCTTGGGCACCCTGCTGAATTCTCTTTTACTTTGTTGGTGGGGATGCTGAGCCCTGCCAGCCAAGTAAATAGACTACTGCTGCTCCCCGCTCCTTGTTTCCAGCTCTGGGCAGCAGGCTGGGATTTCTCGAGCATGTGAGAGAAGTTCTAGCAGGCTGCTCAGAGTAAGACGTTGGGAATGGTGGCAGTCCATTATTGGCTGCAGCAAGGTATGCCTAGCATGCCCGCACGAAGGGAGGGAGGGAGAGAGAGGCCGTGTTGCTCCCCCACCCCCACCCCCCCGGCTGCCCCTGGCCCTTCCAACTGCAGAGCTGGCTACGTCTGGAGAAAGAGCCTGTTGTTAAAAATTTACCAGCACACCCCTGATTATAACATCCTCACATCTGTTCTCCATACCTTTCCGAATAATACCCAACATTCTATTCGCTTTCCTAGCCGCAGCAGCACACTGAGCAGAAGGTTTCAGTGTATTATCAACGATGACACCCAGATCCCTTTCTTGGTCCGTAACTCCTAACGTGGAACCTTGCATAACGTAGCTATAATTTGGGTTCTTTTTTCCCACATGCATCACCTTGCACTTGCTCACATTAAACGTCATCTGCCATTTAGCCGCCCAGTCTCCCAGTCTCATAAGGTCCTTCTGTAATTTTTCACAATCCTCTCTCGAGTTAACAACTTTGAATAACTTTGTGTCATCAGCAAATTTAATTACCTCGCTGGTTACTCCCATCTATAAATCATTTATAAATATATTAAAAAGCAGCAGTCATAGCACAGACCCTGAGGAACCACACTAACCACCCTTCTCCATTGTGAATACTGCCCATTTAACCCCACTCTCTGTTTCCTATCCTTCAACCAGTTTTTAATCCACAATAGGACATTTCCTCCTATCCCATGACCCTCCAATTTCCTCTATAGCCTTTCATGAGGTACCTTATCAAACGCCTTTTGAAAATCCAGATACACAATATCAACCGGCTCCCCTTTGTCCACATGTTTGTTTACTCCTTCAAAGAATTGAAGTAAATTGGTCAGGTAAGATTTCCCCACACTAAAGCCGTGCTGACTTGGTCTCAGTAATCCATGTCCTTGGATGTGCTCTGTAATTTTGTTTTTAATAATAGCCTCTACCAGTTTCCCAGGCACCGACGTCAGATGGGAGAGTTAGAATATATTGCACTAAATGAAAAATTAGATATAATAGGCATCTTTGAGACCTGGTGGAAGGATGATAAACAGTGGGACACTGTTATACCAGGGTACAAAGTATATCGTAGTGATAGGGTGGATCGAATTGGTGGAGGGGTAGCTTTATATGTTAAGGAAGGCCTTGAATCAAATAGATTGAAAATTCTGCAAGAAACAAAACACATCTAGGAAACCCTATGGATTGAAATCCCATGTGTAAAGGGAAAAAGAACAGTGATAGGAGTGTACTACCATTCACTTGGCCAGGATGAACAGACGGATGTAGAAATATCAGAAATTAGGGAGGCTAACAGGCTGGGGAACACAATAATAATGGGTGATTTCAATTACCTCAATATTGACTGGGTAAACGTAACAGCAGGGCATGCTAGGGAGGTAAAATTCCTTGACGAAATCAAAGACTACGTTATGGAGCAGCTGGTACAGGATCCAACAAGAGAAGGAAAAATTCTAGACCTAGTCCTTAGTGGAGCATATGATCTGGTGCAGGAGATAATGGTGCTGGGGCCACTTGATAACAGTGATCATAATATGATCAGATTTGATATCGGCTTTGGAGTAAGTACACACAGGAAATCCAATGTGGTAGCGTTTAACTTTCAAAAAGGAGACTATGATAAAATGAGAAGAACGGTGAAAAACAAAAAAGGAAGGCAAAGAGAGACTTTGAAAAAAAAAAAAGATTGCATTGCAGGCAAAAACATATAGTAAAAATAGTTTTAGGTATATTAAAAGCAAGAAGCCGGGAAAAGAATCGGTTGGACTGCTAGACGACCGAGGGGTAAAGGGGGCAATTAGGGAAGACAAAGCCATAACAGAGAGATTAAATTAATTCTTTGCTTCAGTCTTCACCAAGGAAGACTTGGGAGAGTGCAAGAAATGGTATTCAAAGCTGACGAGTCAGAGAAACCGAATGAAATTTCTATAAATCTGGGGATGTAATGGCACAATTTGACAAATTAAAGAGTAGCAAATCTCCTGGACCAGATGGTATTCATCCCCAAGTACTGATAGCATTGAAAAATAAACTTCCAGAACTATTGTTAGTAATATGTAATTTATCTTTAAAATCAAGCGTGGTTCTGGAAGATTGGAGGGCAGTCAATGTAACACCAATTTTTATCAAGGTTCCAGGGGTGATCCAGGAAATGACAGACCGGTGAGCCTGATGTCAGTGCCAGGCAAAATGGTAGAGACTATTATAAAGAACAAAATTACTGAGCATATTCAAAAGCATGGATTAATGAGACAAAGCCAACATGGATTTAGTGAAAATGGAAATCTTGCCTCACCAACCTATTACATTTCTTTGAAGGGGTGAACAAACATGGATAAAGGTGAGCTGGTCGATGTGGAGGGGCATAAATGAACGAAAACGTCTATCTCCATGGGTGTTTATCTCCGAGAACGGGTCCATGAAGGGGCGGACCGAACCGTATTTTCGCAAAAAATAGACATCCATGTTTTATTCGACAATTTGTGAGCTGGGCGTTTTTTTCAGTGATAATGGAAAATGAAAGCGCCCAGCTCAAAAACGAATAAACCAAGGCATTTGTTCGTGGGAGGGGCCAGGATTCGTAGTGCACTGGTCCCCCTCACATGCCAGGACACCAACCGGGCACCCTAGGGGGCACTTTTACAAAAACAAAAAAAGGTTAAAGAGCTCCCAGGTGCATAGCACCCTTCCCTTGTGTGTTGAGCCCCCCAAATCCCCCTCAAAACCCACTGCCTACAAGTCTACACCATTACTATAGCCCTAAGGGGTGAAGGGGGGCACCTACATGTGGGTACAGTGGGTTTGGGGGGGTTGGGCGACTAAGCATTAAGCAGCACAATTGTAACAGGTAGGGGGGGGATGGGCCTGGGTCCACCTGCCTGAAGTCCACTGCACCCTCTAACAACTGCTCCAGGGGCCTGCATACTGCTGCCAGGGAGGTGGGTATGACATTTGAGGGTGAAAATAAAAAGTTGTGAAACATCATTTTTTGTGGTGGGAGGGGGTTAGTAACCACTGGGGGAGTCAGGGGAGGTCATCCCCAATTCTCTCCGGTGGTAATCTGGTCATTTAGGGCACTTTTTGGGGCCTTATTCATGGAAAAAACAGGGTCCAGGAAAAGTGCCCTAAATTCTAGCTACAAACGCATACTTTTTTCCATTATTGGCGAAAGGCGCCCATCTCTGTTCGGGTGATAACCATGCCCCAGTCCCGCCTTCACCACGCCTCTGACACGCCCCGTCAACTTTGTACGCTTCTGCGATGGAGTGCAGTTGAAAACGTCCAAGTTCGGCTTTCGATTATACCGCGTTATTCGTTTTTGTGAGATAAACGTCCATCTCCCGATTTAGGTCGGAACTTGGGCGTTTTTCTCGTTCGATTATAAGCAGGATTGTGTATCTGGATTTTCAAAAGGCGTTTGACAAAGTACCTCATTGGAGAAGGGTAGATAGTGGGGTTACCCAGGGGTCTGTGCTGGGACCGCTGCTTTTTAACATATTTATAAATGATCGAGAGATGGGAGTAACTAGTGAGGTAATTAAATTTGCTGACAACACAAAGTTATTCAAAGTTGTTAAATTGCAAAAGGATTGTAAAAAATTATAAGAGGACCTTTCGAGACTGGGAGACTGGGCATCTAAATGGCAGATGACGTTTAATTTGATCAAGTTATGTAATGCAATGTTCCATATTAGGAGTCACCAACCAGGAAAGGGATCTTGGCATCATCGTTGATGATACGTTGAAACGCTCTGCTCAGTGTGCGGTGGCCGCTAAGAAAGCAAATAGAATGTTAGGTATTATTAGGAAAGGAATGGAAAACAAAAATGAGGATGTTATAATGCCTTTGTATTGCTCCATGGTGAGACCACATCTCAAATATTGTGAACAATTCTTGTCACCACATCTCAAAAAAGATATGGTGGAATTAGAAAAGGTACCGAGAAGGGCGACAAAAATGATAAAAGGAATGGGCCGACTTCCCTATGAGGAAAGGCTAAAGCAGTTAGGGCTCTTCAGCTTGGAGAAAAGACAGCTGAAGGGAGATACGATAGAGGTCTATAAAATAATGAATGGAGTGGAATGGGTAGATGTGAATCACTTGTTTACTCTTTCCAAAAATACTAGGACTAGGGGGCACGCAATGAAGCTACAAAGTAGTAAATTTAATACAAATCAGAGAAAATATTTCTTCACTCAATGCCAGAGAATGTAGTAAAAGCAGTTAGCCTAGTGGGGTTTAAAAAAAGGTTTGGCTGGTTTCCTGAAAGGAAAAGTCAATAGACCATTATTAAAATGGACTTGGGGAAAATCTACTGCTTATTTCTAGAATATGGGCAAAGTCTCATAAACATGCAGCAGTTATTCTCAAATTTCTTTTATGCTGCTTACGTTATAATCGTAGACTCACGCCCACCCTCCTACCATAATTCGAGCTGACTCCCACGCTATTTGTCCAACTCTTTTTTTCTTTCTTTTTTTCTTATAATTTTAGTGTTTAACAAAGCGTGCCCTTTAGCTCTCACATTAAATACATGCTACAGATGGCTTAAATTGCTTATAACTTATCTGTATGCCAATTGACAAACACTCCCCAACAGGAGCCTGTTTCGCCCTCCTGGATCACACAGAGGGGCATAATCGAACACGAATGCCTATCTCCATGGGCGTCTATGTCCGAAAACGGGTGAGTGAAGAAGAGGGACAGACAGTATTTTTTAAAAAAATGGTTTGTACGGACCAAATGCCATGGATTTGTTCGTTTCTGAGCTGGGCGGGGTTTTTTTGTAGCGATAATGGAAACTAAAACCGGCCAGTTCAAAAACGTCCTAATCCAAGCCATTTGGTCATGGGAGGGGCCAGGATTCGTAGTACACTGGCCCCCCTGACATGCCAGGACATCAACTGGGCACCCTAGAGGTCAGTGCGGTGGACAACAGCTCCCACATGCATAGCTTCCTTACCACGGGTGCTGAGCACCCAACCCCCTCCACCAAAACCCACTACCCACAAATGTTCAACACTACCATAGCTCTTAGGGGTGAAGGGGGCACCTACATGTGTGTACAGTGGGTTTTGGAGTCCTCCCATTTACCAGCACAAGTGTTACAGGTAGGGGGGATGGGCATGGGTCTGCCTGCCCGAAGTGCATGACGGTACCCACTAAAAGTGCTCCAGGGACCTGCATACACGCAGGCCTCTAGGACTTGTTGCTGCTGTAGAACCTTGGCACACCAGTTGGCACCTGAAGACTAATGTCTCCGAAAACGTCCTTTATTGGAATAAGCACGTTTACTCACAGTTAACTGCAGATCAGAGGTTGTGCCCCACTGGCAAAGAGTCTCCCTGGTACTGAGATTAGCAGTAGGTCCGAGCTGGCAGAAAGCTGTACAATGCCCACTTTCAATAACGTGGGTAACACATGAAAGGGAGCTAAAACTGGCTTACAAAAATGGCCACTACCTCATGGACTACCGGAAACAAAACAGGGCACACTTTGACCCAGTAAGCAGAGGGAAAAGCACCATGGGAGTAGAGCCTACCAACTACCAACATTGTGAGCATGTAACACAAGCTAGTAGAATCACGGAGCCCAATGCCCTACACCCACCACAATGCATTGCTGATGTGACTCTGCAGTGCGCATAACAGAAAAGGTGTCACACTCACCCGAGAGCCACATCAGAACCATGGAAAGGCTGTCAGAGGATAGAACACATTCTGTTGCCATGGAGGTGGGTACGGCATTTGAGGCTGGCATACAGGCTGGGAAAAAAGTTTGTAAAGTGGGTTTTTTTTAGTGGGAGGGGGTTAGGGGAGTTAGGGGAGGTGATCCCCAATTCCCTCCGGTGGCCATCTGGTCAGTTGGGGCACTTTTTTGGGACTTGGACCTGAAAAAAAGGGTCCAAATAAAGCGGACCAAATTCTTGTCCAAAACGCCCTTCTTGTTTCGATTATCACCTAAAGACACCCATCTCTCCTCAGCCGATAACCACGCCCCAGTCCCGCCTTCACCAAGCCTCCGACACGCCCCCGTCCACTTTGTTCATTCCTGCGACGGAGTGCAGTTGAAGACGACCAAAATCGGTTTTCGATTATACCGATTTGTTCGCCCACGGGAGAAAGACGCCCATCTCCCGATTTGGGTCGAAATATGGGTGTCTTTCACTTTTGAAAATAAGCTGGAAGTGTGATCTACGCACTGCTTTTTCAAGAGGTAGAAATCATAAAGAACTGCTCAGTCCGGCGGAACTAGTTGAACAAGGTAATGACAGTGAAAGTGAATCTGCAGGGCACTTTAAATGTATGAAGAAAAATTGTAAAACCTGCGAGTTCACAGTGGAAATCCAATCTTTTGTGCATGAAGGCAAAAGATACCATTTAAAACATCACACTACTTGTCGGACCCACGGTGTCATTTACTGTATAGTATGTCCCTGTGGGAAAAAGTATGTAGGCAAAACAAGTAGATCTTTACATGAACGTATGATTGAACATCGTTCCCGCATTGTAGCACAAGTACCAGGTCCCCCCCTAGTGCAGCATTGCATGCAGTTTAATCATCAAGCAGAAGCTCTACGAGTTATGGTTATAGATCATGTCAATCCCGCCCCTAGAGGTGGTGACTACAATAGGCATCTACTACAACTCGAGACCTACTGGATCTATCATTTAAATACGCTGGAACCAAGTGGTTTGAATACGTATATCCAGTGGACCTGCTTTATGTGAAACACAACCGGTACGATCAGCTGGTTCTGGTTAGGCAGGAGTTAAAAAGACGCCGCCGCCGCCATTTGTAATTATTAATAGATGGCAGACAAAGAAAATCTGAAAGCCTGGTGAGCTCCGGACTTATATGTATATCATAAGCTATGTATGGGAGCGAATAAAGATAAGTGCTTATGCATCTGTTTGCTATTTTTTTTCATCAATTTTTCATTATCATTTATGCATATACATAAAATCAGAAATACGGAAAAGGATAATTTTTCAATATTAGAGCTCTGAAAAAGTAGAAGAAAAAAAAAGAAAAAAAAACTTTTCCTAAATTATTAGACCACAACAACGGGTCCAAGATCAAAGAAATACTATTAAGGAATTATTAAAGCAAAAACAAAGGCACTTGCGTTGTCCTTGAAATCTTTTCCTGAGTAGCGTTCATGCCTTGAATAGCTTCCCATAACATTTCTAGGGTGACTACAGCAGATCTATTTCATTCCCCGAGATTTCCTATTGGCGACTCCTGTGTTGGCGAGTTCAAGGACTGCAGTCCTGACTGGCCAGATGTCCCCACTGGAGAAGAAGAAGCGACGGGGCCTCCTGCTACAGCCCCAGGGGCTAAACCATCTCCGGAGCCCTCGGAGGTGCTGTATGAGGGGGAGAACTTAAAGGAACTCCCTCCAAGCTGTGCTCCGATACAGACGTCGGAGCCATCGAAGCACTCATCGGGGATCCCGGCGTGCGCACCACGATCGCGTCCAATGTTCCCTGGCGCATGGTGGAAGGTTCCCCCCGTCTCGAGGAGGTGAGAACAGGGGGTTTCCCCTTTCTTTTCCCCATAATGGGTGTTAGAGAGGTCCAATACCCTGGGAAATCTCTTGGCATTCAGGAGGTGCTCACACGCACATCCACCTCAGGCACCATCTTGGATCCTGTTTGCTATTTTTTTATAGAGACAGCACGAAGAGTTCCCCTTGAGAAAAGCCAGGAGGGCGAAACAGGCTCCTGTTGGGGAGTGTTTGTCAATTTATTTATTTATTGCATTTGTATCCCACATTTTCCCACCTTTTTGCAGGCTCAATGTGGCTTACAATACATCATGAATGATAGAAATGTATAGGAGAATATACATGTAGTATAACATAAGGATCTTGGGCACTGAAGCCGACTCTGTGGGTGCTGTGGGTGCTTGAGCACCCTCAATATTGAGAAAATTCCTTGTATGTGTCCAGGGAGGGGTTACTTTCATTGGGCTTAGCACCCCCAATAATTTTGAAAAGTTGGCTCCTATGATCTTGGGTACTATGATAGTGATGAAACATGATAGTAGAGTAACAAGCAAATGTTGTAAGACAATTCTGGATATATGTGTAGGGATTCACATTTGTTGATCTTTGTGGTATGCCTTGTTAAAGAGATGAGTCCAGTAGTTTGCGGAAGTTAGTTAATTCTTAGATTGTTTTCAAGCTGCATGGCAGCTCGTTCCAGAATTGTGTGCTCAAGTTGGAAAAGGTTGATGCATGCGTTAGTTTGTATTTTAGACCTTTACAGTTGGGGAAGTGAAGATTGAGGAATGTGCGGGATGATTTTTTAGCATTCCTGGGTGGTAAGTCTATCAGGTCTGACATGTAGGCTGGGGCATCTCCGTGAATGGTTTTGTGAACTAGGGTACATATTTTGAACGTGATGCGTTCTTTGAGTGGGAGCCAGTGTAGCTTTTCTCGTAGGGGTTTCGCACTTTCATATTTTGTTTTACCGAATATGAGTCTAGCTGCTATGTTCTGAGCTGTCTGAAGTTTCTTGATTATTTGCTCTTTGCAACCAGCGTAGAGTGCGTTGCAGTAGTCTAGATGACTGAGTACCATTGATTGTACCAGGTTGTGGAAGGCTGTCCTTGGGAAGAAAGTTCTTACTCTTTTTAGTTTCCACATTGATTGGAACATCTTCTTGGTTGTGTTTTTCGCGTGACTTTCAAGAGTTAGGTGTCGATCAATGGTAACTCCAAGAATTTTTAATGTATCCGAAATTGGAAGATTTAGTGTTGGTGTGTTAATGGTGGTGAATTTGTTCGTGTTATGTTGAGAGGTGAGAATTAGGCATTGGGTTTTTTCTGCATTGAGTTTCAGTTGAAATGCATCCGCCCATGAATGCATGATGTGTAGGCTTTGGTTGATATCATTGGAAATTTCCTTTAAATCTTGTTTAAATGGGATGTAGATCGTTACATCGTCTGCATAAATGTATGGGTTGAGGTTTTGGTTTGATAGTAGTTTGGCCAAGGGTATCATCATTAAGTTGAATAAGGTCGGTGAGAGGGGGAATCCCTGAGGAACTCCGCATTCAGTATCCATGTGGCTGATGTAGTCGAATTAGATGTCACTTGGTATGATTGTGCGGTTAGGAGCCCCTTGAATCAATTGAGAACGTTGCCTCCGATTCCTAAGTATTCGAGGATATGTAGTAGTATTCCATGATCAACCATATCGAAGGCACTAGACATGTCAAATTGTAGAAGTAGTATATTCTTGCCAGTTGCAATCATTTGTTTGAACTTATTCATGAGGGTAACTAGTACTGTTTCGGTACTGTGGTTAGACCGAAATCCTGACTGGGAGTCATGTAGTATTGAGAATTTGTTTAAGTAGTTTGTGAGTTGTTTGGTCACCATCCCTTCCGTTATTTTGATTATTAAGGGAATGGATGCTACTGGCCTGTAGTTGGTTAGTTCGCTAGCACTTTTCTTTACGTCTTTGGGTATGGGGGTGAGTAGGATGTTTCCTTTCTCCTTCAGGAAAAGTCCATTTTGTAACATATAGTTCACGTGATTCGTTAGGTCTGTTATAAATTGTTGAGGGGCAAATGTCATCAGGTTGTTTGGGCATATATCTAGTTTGCAATGAGATTTGGCGAATCTTTTGAGTGTTTGGGAGATGAGATCCTCCGATAATATCTCAAAGTTGGTCCTGGTTCTGTCTGCTGGGTATACACCAGGGTCTGGGTCTAGACAATCAAGGAGTATGGCGTAATCGGTGGTACTGGTAGGGATTTTAAGTCGCAGTTGTACGATTTTCTCATTGAAGTATCTCGCGAGATTGTCTGCTCCTGGTGTATCTTTGCTGTTGGTTGTAACTGGTGTGATATCTAGTAGTTTATTCATGAGTTGGAAGAGTTTATGTGTGTCCTTGTAGTTTGGTCTAATTTCAGTTTTGTAATATAGTCTTTTAGTTTGTCTTATGGTATATTTATATTTTCTTTGAAGTTGTTTCCAGGCGTTGAGTGTGGGGTCATCTTTCTTTTTTTGGCATACAGATAAGTTATAAACAATTTAAGCCATCTGTAGCATGTATTTAATGTGAGAGCTAAAGGGCACGCTTTGTTAAACACTAAAATTATAAGAAAGAAAAAAGAGTTGGACAAATAGCGTGGGAGTCAGCTCGAATTATGGTAGGAGAGTGGGCATGAGTCTATGATTATAACGTAAGCAGCATAAAAGAAATTTGAGAATAACTGCTGCATGTTTATAAAACTTTGCCCATAATCTCCACCATTGGATTCTCCCTTAGCACTCTACTCTCTTTTCTTTTGTTGTTAATAGCTATATTGAGTAGAGTTGAGCTGCGTTGTTTGGCAGTATTTCTAGAATAAGCAGCATAAAATGTATTGTACTCTTTTGGGATTTTGCCAGGTACTTGTGACCTGGATTGGCCACTGTTGGAAACAGGATGCTGTGCTTGATGGACCTTCGATATGTCCCAGTATGGCAGTACTTATGTACTTATATAGAATTGCACACAATATTCAAGGTGCGGTAGCACCATGGAGCAAAACAAAGGCATAATAACATCCTCGGTATTATTTTCCATTCCTTTCCTAATATAATTCTATTTGCTTTCTTTGCTGCTGCAGCACACTCAACAGAGGGTTTCAAAGTATCATCATTGATGACTCCTAATGTGGAACCTTGCATCACCCAGCTATAATTCGGGTTCCTCTTTCCCACATGCATCACTTTGCATTTGCTCACAATAAACATCATCTGCCATTTGGACGCCCAGTCTCCCAGTATCATAAGGTCACCTTGCAATTTTTCACAATCCTCTTGCAATTTGACAACTTTGAATAACTTTGTGTCATTGTCAAATTTAATTACCTCACTAGTTATTCCCATATCTAGATGGTTTATGTTAAAAAGCAGCGGTCCCAACACAGACCCCTGCGTACCGGCACCTTTTTTTCCTAGGTCCAGCTCCCTGACAGCCCTGCTTTCTGTTCCTGCCACCCCACAATGTGTTTAAATCTTAAATTTTTTTTTTTAACCTGAAGTCGCAGCACCGGCGTTAGTGAAAGGACCAGGCTCGCCTCCTCCAGCCTTCCCTTCATTCCCTCTCAGTGTCCCGCCTTCCTCTGACATAGTTTCCTGTTTCCACGAGGGCGAGACACTGAGAGGGAACGAAGGGAAGGCTGGAGGAGGTGAACCTGGTCCTTTCACTAACACCGGTGCTGCGACAAGATGAGGGAAAAGGAAAAGAGCAGAAAAACTGCACATGGATGAATAAAATAGGCAAAAGCTGGATCCACTCTATACCTCCTCCAGTCAAGTCCGCAGAGGACCCAGCTTTTACCTGTGGAAGTAGGGCAAGAAATGAAGAAGAAAGGAGGAAAGTAAAGAAATAAATGGAAAGGAAGCCCTGGGAACGGAGTTAAGGGAACAGATAGAGAGCAGCAGAATCAGAGACTGGGACCAACATGATCAGAAAAACAAAGTCACCAGAAAACAAAGGTAGAAAAAAATCATTTTATTTTCATTTTAGTGTTTAGAAGATGTCCAATTTGAGAATTTATATCTGCTGTTTTATTTTGCACTGGGTATACTAGAGATGTAACAGCTTATACAAATTATTTATAATGAAAAAAAATCACAAGTTATTTTTTCTCCTATACTGGTATAGTATTTTCAATGATACTGATATGCACTATGGCTGGTATAGGGAGTGTGTGGCTACTGTGGTTGTGGCTACCATAGGGGTGGAGCCATAGATGGTGACCCTGCCTATAATGAGTACCGGTACCTTTTTTCCTACAAAAAAAGCACTGAGAATACTGACCATTTAACCCTACTCTCTGCTTTCTATCCTTTAACCAGTTTTTCATCCATAATAAAACACTACCTCCTATCCCATGACTTTTCAATTTCCTCTGAAGACTTTCATGAGGTACTTTGTCAAACTCTGTTTGAAAATCCAGATACACAATATCGATCAGCTCACCTCTATCCCCATGTTCGTTCACTCCTTCAAAGAAATGTAGTAGATTGGTGATGCAAGATTTCCCTCCACTAAATCCATGTTGGCTCACATCTCATTAATCCATGCTTTTGAATATGCTCTGTAATTTTGTTCTTTATAATAGTCTCTACTATTTTGCCCAGCACCGACATCAGGCTGTAATTTCCCGGATCACCTGTGGAACCCTTTTTAAAACTCAGCGTTACATTGGCCACTCTCCAGTCTTCCGGTATCATGCTCTCTTTGCCTTACTTATCAGTGTTTTGCATTTGATTTGCCATTCTTTATTTTGTTTCCTATAATTTCCAGTTGAATCCTTCTTCCATGTTCTGAAGGAGTTCCTTTTAGCTCTAATAGTTCCTTCACCTCACTTTTTAACCATGTAGGCTGTTGTTTGCTCTTCCTTCCTCCTTTTTTAATACATGGAATATACTTGGCCTGGGCTTCCAGGATGGTATTTTTGAACAGTATCCATGCCTGATGTAAATTTTTGACCTTCGTAGCTTTCTCATTTTATCATAATCTCCTTTTTGAAAGTTAAATGCTAATGGATTGGATTTCCTGTGTGTATATCAAATCTGATCATGTTATGATCACTGTTATCAAGAGGCTCCCACACAATTTCCTCCTGCCTCAGATCATGCACTCCACTAAGGACTAGGTCTAGAATTTTTCCTCCTCTTGTTAGCTCTTGAACCAGCTGCTCCATAAAGCAGTCCTTGATTTCATCAAGGAATTTCATTTCTCTAGCATGCACTGATGTTACATTTATCCAGTCAATATAGGGGTAATTGAATTCACACATTATTATTGTGTTCCCCAGTTTGTTAGCCTCCCTCATTTCTGATAACATTTCTACATCTGTCTCTTCATCCTCCTATCACTATCCTTTTCCCCTTTACACATGGAATTTTAATCCATAGGGATTCCAAGATGTGTTTCGTGTACTGTAGAATTTTTAGTCTATTCGATTCAAGTCCTTAACATACAATGCTACACCTTCACCAATTTGATCAACCCTATCACTGCGATATAATTTGTATCCTAATATAACAGTGTCCTACTGGTTATCCTCCTCCTACCAGGTCTCAAAAATGCCTATTATATCTATTTTTTCATTTAGTACAATATATTCTAATTCTCCCATTTTATTTCTTAGGCTTCTGGCATTCGCATGTAGACATTTCAGACTATGGGCTCTGTTTACTAAGGTGTGCTAGCATTTTTAGAACGTGCACAAAATTAGTATGCTCTGTTTAGGCGCCCATAGGAATATTGTGGGCACCTACATAGTTAGCAAGCGCTAATGGTTAGCGCACGCTAAAAGCACTAACGTGCCTCTAGCGCAGCTTAGTAAACGGGGCCCTATGTTTGTTGTTCCTATTTACATCTTGACCAGTAGCTGACAGTGATAATTTGCAATCTTGAAAATCTGTCTGCTTTTATTTAAAGACTCCTGGTCTACTATGTTCTCTATTCCTTCTTCCTGTTTTGGTGATATCTTTGAAAGATACCTTATTCCGAACCATGGCTTTTGAGTTACTGTCGGCCTTCTCCCAGTTTCTAGTTTAAAAACTGTTCTATCTCCTTTTTAAATGCCGATGCCAGCATCCTGGTCCCACCCTGGTTAAGGTGGAGCCCATACTTTTGGAATAGGCTCCTCTTCCTCCAGAATGTTGCCCATTTCCTAACAAATCTAAAACCCTCCTCCCTGCACCATCGTCTCATCCATGCATTGAGACTCCGGAGCTCTGCCTGTCTCTTGGTCCCTGCACATGCAACGGGGAGCATTTCTGAAAATGCTACCCAGGATTATCTGGATTTCAGCTTTCTACCTAGGAGCCTAAATTTGGCTTCCAGAACCTCCCTTCCACATTTTCCAATGTCATTGGTACCTACATGTACCAAGACAGCCAGCTCCTTCCCAGCACTACCTAAAATCCTATCTGTGTGATGCATGAGTTCCACCACCTTCACACGAGGCAGGCAAGTGACCAGGCAATCCTCACGTCCACCAGCCACCCAGCTATCTATATGCCTAATAACTGAATCACCAACTACAACAGCCATCCTGTCCCTTCCCTCTTGGGCAGAAGCTCCTGGAAACACATCATTGGTACAAAAGGATATTGCATCCCCTGGTGGGCTGCTCCTGACTACAGGATTATTTCCAACTTCACCAGGGTGATGTTCTCCAGTTAGGAGGCCTCTCTCCTCCAAGGATTATATAAACATTTTCTTATTGCCTTGTGGCCAATCCAGGTCACAAGTACCTAGCAGAAACTCATATAGTAGCAACACTCCAAGCTACCAAACCCAGGGCAAGCCGTGGCTTCTCCTTGTATGTCTCAATAGCAGACTATGGACTTTTCCTCCAGGAACTTGTACAAACCTTTTTAAAGCCTAGATATGCTAACCATTGTTACTACATACTCTGGCAATGAGTTCCAGAGATCAACTACTTATTGAGTGAAAAAATATTTCCTCCTATTTGTTTTTAAAGTATTTCCATGTAACTTCCTTGAGTGTCCCTTAGTCTTAGTACTTTTTGAAAGAGTAAACAATCAATTCATTTCTATTCATTCTACACTAATCAGGATTTTGTAGACCTCAATCATATCTCCCCTCAATTGTCTTTTTGCAAGCTGAAAAGCCCTAACCTCGTTACCCTTTCCTCATATGAGAGAGGTTCCATCCCCTTTATTATTTTGGTCACTCTTTTGTGAAGCTTTTCTAATTCCACTATATCTTTTTTGAGATATGGTGACCAGAACTGAGGAGCGATACAAAGGCATTATAGTATTCTTGATCTTATTTACCATTCCTTTTCTAATAATTCCTAGAATCATGTTTGCTTTTTTGGCCACAACTGCACACTGGGCAGAAGAAGCATATTGTCTACAACGGCACCTATATCTTTTTTTGGGTGCTGATCCCCAATGTGGAACATAGCATCAGGTAACTATGATTCAGATTATTCTTCACAATGTGCATCATTTTGCATTTGTCTACATTACATTTCATCTGCCATTTGGATGTCTAGTCTTCCAATTTCCTAAGGTCTTGCTGCAATTTTTCACAGTCCGCATGTGTTTTAATAGTCCACATGTGTGTGAATAGTTTTGTGTCATCTGTAAATTTAATCACCTCACTTGTTATTTCAGGGCATTCATAAATATGTTACAGATCCCTGTGACACTCCACTATTCACCCTCCTCCATATAGAGATATGGCCATTTAACCCTACTCTCTGTTTTCTGTCCAATAACCAATTCCTAATCCTCCTATCCCATGACTCTTTAATTTTCTCAGGATTATCTCCTGAGGAACTTTATCAAAAGGTTTCTGAAAATCTAGATACACTACATCAACCAACTCACCTTTATCCACATGTTTATTCACGTCTTCAAAGAAATGAAGCAAATGAAGCAAATTGGTGAGGCAAGACTTCCCTTGGCTGAATCCATGCTAGTATAAAGTTTGAAGTTACAACAGGTAATGCCTGCAGTATGAAGCAATAACCAATAAAGCGAACATACATACCTGTAGCAGGTATTCTCCAAGGACAGCAGGCTGATTGTTCTCACGATTGGGTGACGTCCACGGCAGCCCCCAGGGCGGAAATCTTCCTAGCAACAAACTTTGCTAGAGCCTTTGAGCGCGCAGGTGCGGCCATCTTCCCGCCCGTCGCGCGAAAGTCCCTCTTTAGTTAAATTATAAAGCAATAACAAAGAAAAAGGACAACTCCAAAGGGGAGGCGGGCGGGTTTGTGAGAACAATCAGCCTGCTGTCCTTTTGAGAATACCTGCTACAGGTATGTATCTTCGCTTTCTCCGAGGACAAGCAAGCTGCTTGTTCTCACGATTGGGGTATCCCTAGCACCCAGGCTCACTCAAAACAACAAAGAAGGTCAACTGGGCCTCGCAACGGTGAGGACATAACAAGGATTGACCTACGAAGCAGAACATCTAACTGAGAGTGCAGCCTGGAACAGAACAAAAATGGGCCTAGAGGGGTGGAGTTGTATTCTAAACCCCAAACAGATTCTGCAGCACCGACTGCCCAAACCGACTGTCGCGTCGGGTATCCTGCTGAAGGCAGTAGTGAGATGTGAATGTGTGGATTGATGACCACGTCGCAGCCTTGCAAATCTCTTCTATAGTGGCTGACTTCAAGTGGGCCACCGACGCTGCCATGGCTCTAACACTATGAGCCGTGACATGACCCTCAAGATTCAGCCCAGCTTGAGCATAAGTGAAGGAAATGCAATCTGCTAGCCAATTGGAAATGGTGCATTTCCCGACTGCGACTCCCCTTCTGTTGGGATCAAAGGAAACAAACATTTGGTCGGACTGTCTGAAAGGGCTTGTCCGCTCCATATAGAAGGCCAATGCTCTCTTGCAGTCCAATGTGTGCAACTGACATTCAGCAGGGCGGGTATGAGGATGGGGAAAAAATGTTGGCAAGACAATTGACTGGTTCAGATGGAACTCCGACACCACCTTCGGCAAGAACTTCGGGTCCGTGCGGAGGACTACTCTGTTAGGATGAAATTTGAGATAAGGAGCATGCACTACTAAGGCTTGAAGCTCACTGACTCTACAAGCTGAAGTAACAACCACCAAGAAAATGACCTTCCAGGTCAAGTACTTCAGATGGCAGGAATTCAGTGGCTCAAAAGGAGGTTTCATCAGCTGGGTGAGAACGATGTTGAGATCCCATGACACTGATGGAGGTTTGACAGGGGGCTTTGACAAAAGCAAACCTCTCATGAAGCAAACAACTAAAGGCTGTCCAGAGATAGGCTTACCCTCTACACGATAATGAAAAGCACTAATCACACTAAGATGGACTCTTACGGAGTTGGTCTTGAGACCAGACTCTGACAAGTGTAGAAGGTATTCAAGCAGGGTCTGTGTAGAACAAGAGTGAGGATCTAGGGCCTTGCTGTCACACCAGACGGCAAACCTCCTCCATTTAAAAGAGTAACACCTCTTCGTGGAATCTTTACTGGAAGCAAGCAAGACTAGGGAGACACCCTCAGAAAGACCCAAGGAGGAGAAGTCTATGCTCTCAACATCCAGGCCGTGAGAGCTAGAGACTGGAGGTTGGGATGCAGAAGCGCTCCCTCATTCTGAGTAATGAGGGTTGGAAAGCAGTGCAATCTCCATGGTTCTTTAGAGGACAACTCCAGAAGAAGAGGGAACCAAATCTGATGCGGCCAAAAGGGAGCAATCAGAATTACGGTTCCGCAGTCTTGCTTGAGTTTCAGCAAAGTCTTCCCCACCAGAGGTATGGGAGGACATGCTTACAGAAGGCCCTTCCCCCAATGAAAGAGAAAGGAATCCGATGCTAGTCTGTCGTGGGCCTGAAGTCTGGAACAGAACTGAGGAACCTTGTGATTGACCTGAGTAGCAAAAAGATTCACCAAGGGGGTGCCCCACGCTCGGAAGATCTGGTGTAGTATACCCGAATTGAGTGACCACTCATGAGGTTGCATTATCCTGCTCAACCTGTCAGCCAGACTGTTGTTTACGCCTGCCAGATACGTGGCCTGGAGAAACATGCCGTAACGGTGAGCCCACAGCCACATGCTGATGGCTTCCCGACACAGGGGGCGAGATCCGGTGCCCCCCTGCTTGTTGATGTAGTACATCACAACCTGATTGTCTGTCTGAATTTGGATAATTTGATAGGACAGACGATCTCTGAAAACCTTTAGAGCGTTCCAGACCGCTTGCAACTCCAGGAGATTGATCTGAAGACCTTTTTCCTGAAGGGACCAAAGTCCTTGAGTGTGGAGCCCATCTACATGAGCTCCCCATCCCAGGAGGGATGCATCTGTTGTCAGCACTTTTTGAGGCTGAGGAATTTGAAAAGGACGTCCCAAGGTCAAATTTGATTGAATTGTCCACCAGTGAAGGGAACTGTGAAAATCGGTGGACAGCTGGATTACATCCTCTAGATTCCCAGCAGCCTGATACCACTGGGAAGCTAGGGTCCATTGAGCAGATCTCATATGAAGACGGGCCATGAGCGTCACATGAACTGTGGAGGCCATATGGCCTAGAAGTCTCAACATCTGCTGAGCTGTGATCCGCTGTGACACTCTGGCCATGGAAACTAGAGACAGAAGATTGTCTGCTCTCATCTTGGGGAGATAGGCACGAGCCGTCAATGAATCCAGCAGAGCTCCATTAAATTCCAGTCTTTGAACAGGGAGAATATGGGACTTGGGGTAATTTATAACAAACCCGAGTAGCTCCAGCAGTTGAATAGTCATCTGCATGGACTGTACAGCTCCTGCCTCCGAGGTGTTCTTCACCAGCCAATCATTGAGATAAGGGAACACATGCACTCCCAGTCTGCGTAGCGACACTGCAACTACTGCCAGGCATTTTGTAAATACCCTGGGTGCAGACGTGAGACCAAAGGGCAGCATACAATACTGGAAGTGCTGCACTCCCAGATGGAATCGAAGATACCTCCTGTGAGCTGGAAGTATCGGGATGTGAGTATAAGCATCCTTTAAGTCCAGAGAGCATAGCCAATCATTTTCTTGAATCATGAGAAGAAGGGTGCCCAGGGAAACCATCCTGAACTTTTCTCAGACCAGGAATTTGTTCAGGGCCCTTAGGTCTAGGATGGGATGCATCCCCCCCCCCCCCCCCCGTTTTCTTTTGCACAAGGAAGTACCTGGAATACAATCCCAGCCCTTCTTACCCCGGTGGAATGGGCTCGACCGCATTGGCGCTGAGAAGGGCAGAGAGTTCCTCTGCAAGTACCTGCCTGTGCTGGGAGCTCTAAGAATGAGCTCCTGGTGGGCAATTTGGAGGCCTGGAGATCAAATTGAGGGAGTATCCTAGCCGGACTATTTGAAGAACCCACCAGTCGGAGGTTATGAGAGGCCACCTTTGGTGAAAAAGGTTTAACCTCCCCCTGACCGGCAGATCGCCTGGCACAGAATCTTTTATGGTGGCTATGCTCATCTGGAGCCAGTCAAAAGCCCGTCCCTTGCTTTTGCTGGGGAGCTGCAGGGGCCTGTTTGGGTGCACGCTCTTGACGAGAACGAGCGCGCTGGGGCTGAGCTTGAAAAGGCTGTCGGGGAGGAGGATTGTGCCTACACTTATTGTAGGCATAGGGAGCATTCCTCCTTCCCCGGAAAAAACGTTTACCTGATGAGGTAGAAGCTGAAGGCGCCCGGCGGGAGAGATTGTCCATAGCGATTTCCCGCTGGTGGAGCTGATCGACCACCTGCTCGACTTTCTCACCAAAAATATTACCCCCCTGGCAAGGGACATCCACAATCCGCTGCTGGACTCAATTGTCCAGGTCAGAGGCATGCAGCCATGAGAGTCTGCGCATCACTATACCCTGTGCAGCGGTTCTGGATGCAACATCGAAAGTGTCATAAGCACCCCTGGACAGGAATTTACGACACGCCTTCAGCTGCCTGACTACCTCCTGAAAAGGCTTGGCCTGCCCCGGAGGGAGCTGGTCGACCAAGTCCGCCAGTTGCTTCACATTGTTCCGCATGTGGATGCTCGTGTAGAGCTGGTAGGACTGAATCTTGGATACGAGCATAGAGGACTGGTAGGCCTTCCTCCCAAAAGAGTCCAGGGTTCTAGATAAACTGATAAATCAGCGAAGGCTCTTTCAGGGCGAACGGAGAGAGACTGCAAGCAGTCACTCTCTAACCGCAGAGAAAAAAGAACTAAAGCGGAACTCTCACGTGAAGGGCAGGAAGATGGCCGCGCCCGCGCGCTCGAAGGCTCTAGCAAAGTTTGTTGCTAGGAAGATTTCCGTCCTGGGGGCTGCCGTGGATGTCACCCAATCGTGAGAACAAGCAGCCTGCTTGTCCTCGGAGAATGAAATCCACTGTCTCCATTACTTTGCTTCCAAAGAGCTTTTCTGCTGCATAGGGGGCATTTGTCAGCTTGTCATTTTAAAAAACCTTTTTTTAACCGGCACTATCTACCACATCTTCTCTAAGGCCTCAAGCGTACAACCAGCTTCAATCAATCACCCAACCCTCTATGACCACTTAGACCTTATCCTGTTTTAAAGATCACCAAACAACTGGCAAGAATCCCAAACGCACTGTATGGATTTCATTTCAAACACCTGTGTTTCCTCCCAAAACCTTCTCATAGCAGGCGACATCAACCTTCACCTTGAAGACACCAACCTAAGCAACGTATGCGAGTGCAAGGACTTCCTTCAACTATGGGAACTCCACTGGCCAAACATGCAGCCCACCCAAAATAAAGGGCACACGCTAGATATCATCACCTACAAATTCTCATCAGAACCAAATCGCACACTAATAGACACAAAATGGACAGCCACACCATGGTCGGATCACTACAGAGCAAACATCTCCCTTCACTGGAAAACAAAAAATACTCAACAAAAACAAAAACAACAAACCTATACTACAAGAGGCAAAATAGACCCACTAATATTTTGGCAACAATTCTACAACGACGAATGGACAGCTCTAACAGATTCCCTCCTATTTCTTAGCGAATGGGACAACAGATGCAGAATGGTACTAGACAGTATTGCACCAATTAAAACCAGAACCTCATGCAGAAATAACTCTATACCATGGTTTAATGAAGAACTACAAGAACTAAAAACACAGGTCAGAAGACTAGAACGAGTGTGGAACAAGAAAAAAGACGAATCCACACTCAAAGACTGGAAACAACTACACAGAAAATACAAATATACCATCAGAAAAACTAAAAGAACATTTTACAAAACCAAAATTGGACCAAACTACAAGGATACACACAAACTCTTCTCACTCGTAAACAAACTACTAAATACTACACCGGTCACTTCCAACAACACAGACACCCCATCTGCTACTAATCTAGCAAACTACTTCAAAGAAAAAATTATAAAGTTGCGACTCCTGCTACTCAACAACTCAACTAATCATTCAAACCTCCTTGAATGTCTAGACCCAATACCTGGGGAATACCCAGCAGACCGATCATGGACTAACTTTGAAACGCTCTCACCCAATGACATCTCACAATCGCTTGGAAAATATGCCAAGTCCCAATGCAAATTAGACATCTGCCCCTCTAGCCTTATCAGATCTGCCCCTCAACAATTCACAACAGACCTCACAAATCACCTAAATCACATGCTAAAAAATGGCCTATTCCCCACGGATAAAGGAAACATTCTTCTTACCCCGCTACCTAAAGATGCTAAGAAAAATACAATGGACTTCACCAATTATCGCCCAGTAGCATCCATTCCGCTTATAACCAAACTCATGGATGGCTTGGTGATGAAACAACTCACCGACTACCTAGATAAACACTCAATTCTACACGAGACCCAATCAGGATTCCGGTCGAATCACAGTACAGAAACGGTACTAGTGTCTGTAATGAACTCATTCAAACAATCAATTGCAACTGGCAACAACATACTCCTCTTACAATTTCATATGTCCAGTGCCTTTGATATGGTCAATCACGAAATACTATTACACATACTAGAACACTTCGGAGTTGGCGGTAAAGTTCTGAACTGGTTCATACCAAGTAACAACGAACGCGGACACATCAGACCCATGGACACCCGAATGTGGAGTCCCACAAGGATCCCCCCTTTCACCCACCCTCTTCAACCTGATGATGATACCCTTAACTAAATTACTAGCTAATCAAAACCTCAACCCCTACATATATGCAGACAATGTCACGATCTATATCCCGTTTAAACAGGATCTAAACAAAATCACCAACAAGATCAACCAAAGCCTCCAAATCATGCACTCCTGGGCGGATGCATTCCAATTAAAACTGAATGCTGAGAAAACACAATGTCTTGTATTTACCTCATAGCATAATACAAACAACTTCACCACCATAACCACTCCAAACTTTTCTCTTCGTGTCTCAAACAACCTGAAAATTCTTGGAGTCACCATTGATCAAAACCTCACACTCGAAACTCGCGTGAAGAACACTACGAAAAAGATGTTCCACTCCATGTGGAAACTCAAAAGAGTAAAACCTTTCTTCCCGAGATCCATCTTTCATATCCTGATACAATCAATGGTAATAAGTCATCTGGACTACTGCAATGCACTGTATGCTGGCTGCAAAGAACAGACCATTAAGAAACTACAAACAGCCCAAAACACCGCTGCCAGACTCATATTTGGAAAACCAAAATATGAAAGTGCAAAACCCTTAAGAGAGAAACTCCACTGGCTCCCACTTAAGGAATGGACCACGTTCAAAATCTGCACAATAGTACACAAAATAATCCACGGAGACGCCCCGTCCTACATGCTAAACCTCGTAGACCTGCCTCCCAGAAATGCCAAAAGATCATCCCAAAAATTTCCCCAGTTGTAAAGGTCTAAAATACAAACTTGTTCAAGTGACCTCCTTCTCCTATATGAATACGCAGTTGTGGAACGCACTACCAGCTAACCTGAAAGCAATCGACGAAATATCCAACTTTCGTAAATCCCTGAAGACGTACCTCTTCAATAAGGCCTACAAAGAGACCCCATAGCTTAACTATACCACCTCACCAATCCACTCTAATCCGAAAATCATCTTTCTATACCTATTTTATTAATACTTCTTTCCATCCTTAATCTCTTTGCATCAACAATTGTATCTGACATCCTGGTATGGCATTACCATAACAGACCTCTGTAAGCCACATTGAGCCTGCAAATAGGTGGGAAAATGTGGAATACAAATGCAATAAATAAATAATAAATGCCTATTAGTGTCATTTTGAAGTATGGACTCAGTAACGGAGAAAGCTGGAAATCCTGTCCCATTTGAACTTCTGGAACTCACAGATGGGTCTAAAGGGTGGGAAAAGCCTGGATGTGTGGATTCTATTTTTAAATTTTGGGACCTCACTACTGTTTGTTTTCTAGCATGGCCAGTGGTGTCACCAGACATAAATATTTGGGGTGGCAACAGGGGGGCATGCTAGATATGGAAGGGGGCAAGCCAAAGCAACATTTCTGCACATCATGCCCATTACATCACACAGTCCTCCCCCAACCCCCTTTGTTAAATTAACAAAATAAGACACCAGGACCTTCTAGGCTTAAAGAAATCCTCCCCCTCCAGCTGGTTTCAGCTACCCAGTATAACCCTCATTATAATTGATAGCATTATTTAATCAATTCTTCTGTGTGGTAGTAGAGTCTGGCTACTCTAAGGGACTGGAAGGAATCTCAGTATAAATGCTGCACCTCCAGTTCTGTATCACAAACTCCATATGGAGCTATCCCCCTTACAGCTCACCATATGAAAAATATTCAGATTGCGATTATCACCTCAGGAACAGCAGATGCTCCTTCCACTGCCAGACACTTTGTTTAAATCAGATGAGGTTTTGTTTGTGTGGTGACTATATAAAATGTGGACAGCATTTTTATTTTGGATGCCATGGGCCTGCTTTCAAATAGGGTCAGACACTTTTCATAATAACCCCAAACTCTGCAAAAAGACATTCAAAACCTATATAGCAAACTTACCAAACCATAAGAGTCATAATCAACCTATGAAAAGACAGTGTTATACACTGACCCTAGAATACCAATATACCTACTACTGTGAACCTAGAACAAACTGCTCTGTTACAGATTCTTACACAGACACTACATGGAAGCAGAATCCCACACCTCATTCACATATTTAGAATGTGGATAGACCCTCACCTGATACAATATAGGGGACCAAAAAAGACATGCAGACAAAAACAGAAATGGAGACCTCCCCCCCTCTTCACCCAAGAAAGCCAGACACTATAAGCAATACAGTACTGGTAAAGCAAAACAGAAATGCATTTTCTTCTGTACTCTGCAAAACATAAAAATAGAAAAGATGTACATTTCCCAAACAGACACATCTTAATCCTTAAAATATATTAAATAATATTTTTCTTGTATACCTTTGTTGTCTGGGCATTTTGGGGTTAATATTCAGCCGTCAATGGTGAGCATTTTGCTCACTACCAACAACGTTATTCCTGGATATTTAAAGCTGGGACCTATGCGGGCAGGTTTTAGCTTTGAACATCTAGTTATTTTTAAGCTAGCTAGCACATAGCTGCTTAAGTCAATATTCATCACTTAAGTAGCCATGGGTTACTGTATAAAAATAGAACAGACTTTGTAGTTAAGTTAGGTCAGAACAAATATACTTTCTTTTCACCGGAACAACTGAAATCGTTTCTAGATATGAAACAGTTGAATTAATATAATAACCTGGAGCACAAGACAGCTTTTACTTAACAATATTGTTTAATTTTTCTTTTTGAAACTTCTCTGACTCTATCACTCCCCCCTCACTACTGGGGTCTAAGAAAGGCTAAACTATTCTTTGTCTTAATGTATAATTATTCCCTAATCTTCTTGTCCATTGTAAGATTTTTCTTTTTGAAGTTTTTCCTTATTTACGGATAAAACACTGGATGAGAATGTTATGATGTATATTATTTGCCTGTGTTTCTTGCAAGGATTACCTTGTTAAATGTACAGTAAAATTATAAATAAAATAAAAAAAAAATAGAACAGACTTTTATGCGGTCCCATTTATATGGTAAATCTGGCTGCTTAAGGGCTGAATATCAGCCTTAATTCTCCCCTTCTCTCACCTTCTTCTTAGACTTCTCGTTTTTACCTGTCATCTACCTACCAGCTTTTCCCACCTCTCTTTCATCCCCTCTCCTGTACTCCTCCTTGCCCCCTCTCTCTCTCTCTCTTCTTCCCAGTGTCCTATTCTCTCCATCCTTTGCCCACTCTCTAGTCCTCCATTTCCATCCTTTGTACTCACCCTCTCAGGACCTCACCTACCCCCCCCCCCCCCCCCATTGCCTTTCATCCCAGTCCAGCTCTATTCCTGTCTCTCTTTCCTTCCCTTACCTTCAGGCTATTCTTCTATATCTTACTGCCTACCCCATCTCCTATTGCTTCTCTTTAACCATCATCTTAACCCCATTTCCACCCTCATTCAACACCTTCAGAGATCTATCTCCTTCCTCTCATACCACTCCCCAATACTCCCCTCCATTTTCAATGCCTTTCATCCTCTCTCCTGTCTCCCTGTCACATTATGTCTCAACCTTTCCCCACACTTCATCCCCTCTCTCTTACCCTGCATTTCACACTTCACTCATTTTCCCAACCCATCAGTACACTCTCATTTGCCAGGTTCTCCCTATTCTCTCAAATGTCCTTCTCTGTGCCAGGGAGAGAGAAAGATACTGGGCCTTGGTGGAGGGTGAGTGGAAGATGCTGAGCCACATGCCAGGTAAAATTAGGATGGCAAAGGACAGGCAAGCCATTTTTTTTGGTGGGGGGGGGGGTGGCACTTGCCACTTCATGGCAACACCTATGAGTAAGGCACAGAGGAGTAAAGGCCAGGGACAATGTTAGTGGATGCTTTGTTTTTCTTTCATTTGTTTTCAAAACAAAATAAAAGCACATCCCTACTACCTGTCTTCACGAGTCTGGATTTAACAAATTTGTAACCCTAGTCCCTTGGCTGAAATACCTTCACTGAGCAAGAAGTAAAGAGAGGCTTTGGAGCACTTTAGCAAAAAGAGTTGGCTGTCCTTTTGTGCCTGGGACAGGCACAGTCCTGTGTACACGTTCTGTAATCGTCCATCTGGCAACAGACGGAAAGAGCTCTTCTGACTCTTGGCACAGTCTGTATCAGCCTGTACAGAGGAACCATCAGGGCCCACCTATAATGAAATAAGCACAAAGCAGCCACATTGTTATGTTTCACTGATACCAAGTATTGCAGAGGGTTCTAGTCTCTGTGCTAGTATGGGCTCAGTCTGCCCTTGGCCTCGGTCCAGGTCCAAGGGCTCATGACCAAATACAACAATTCCCAAAGATCAACATTTGGATAACTCATTCACTACATTTAAATTAGGTCTCAAGGCCTATCTTTTTACTATTGCTTTTGACCTTGACAAAGGAGACTAGGCACAGTGATTCAATTGGCAGTAAACTGTCTTTCTTTTGGCCATTTATATGATATATTATTCCATCTTGGTCTCTGCCTTTCTTTCTTCACTTTACTTTTTTCCTTCTCCCTGTGACTCTGCCTATCAGTATCTTGACTTGTATTTTGATGTAATCCACTCTACTAACTTGTTGAAGGACTGTGTAGAAATGATAAATAAACATACACATGTAGATGGGGGTGGTGTGTAGGGGTGGGTTGTAATACAGAACACAGAGAAGGAATAATATGTTTAACTGCTTCATATTGCAGAGCTACAACAGTTGGGTGCATTGAGTTTTCATCCTGTGGAGCAGCTTCCTCACCATGGATCTACCAGGGCATTCTGAAGCCCTGGAGGAATATGAAAAACAAATGGACTGTTTTGAACTGGGTGTGATTATGAGTGAGTAGAGTGGAGCAGAGGAAAAGGATAGAATGGGATGAGGGTAACAAAAAGTTAAACCAGGATGATTGCGGTGTGATTGGGTGAGTGATAAAAAAAAAAGGAGAGCCCAATGGGAAGCAGTCTTTTACTTGCTTCAAGTAACTTGGCTTGTAACCATTACTGGCCATGAGATATATATACCAAATTCAATTCAATTGAGTTAAATAGCAGACAGTTAAACGTCTGATCCAATTTCAAATGTTCAGTGATTTGTTTCTTAACTTCCTAAACAATTTTATTTCAGAGCAACTGAATAAAGAACTTACTATAAAGTGAAATGGAATTAAGGGTAGCTATGTGGAGCCTAGGCCAATACATCTATGATGAATATTTCTCTAGATCAAGGGTTCTCAACACTGTCTTCAGGATTTCCACAATAAATATGTATGAGATACATTTGCATGACTACCTCCTTTCTATGCAAATCTATGTCATTCATATTCATTGTGGGTATCCTGAAAACCTGACTGGTTAGGTGTGTCCTGGGTTGAGAACCCCTGCCCTGGATACTTGATTGAGTTCAATATGAAAAGGTGGAATTTCACTGAGATGGTAGCTGCATGGTCAGGATCAAAACACGGAAAGTAGATCCAAATGAAGAAAATAGGAAATCATGGGCATTGCAAGTTAGATACAATTCATTGATAAGTACATAAGTATTGTCATACTAGGACAGATCAAAGGTCCATCAAGCCCAGCATCCTGTTTCCAACAGTGGCCAATCCAATTATTGGTGCTTTCCAATTATTCTTGTTTTTCAGTTAGGGATTTCACAACTTGTCACTTGCCAAATTCTAATATAGAGATCTCATTTTTCAGGTACTAACTGCAGAATGGGGAACTTCCACAATAAAATTTGGGGAACAGTACTGGCCATCTGTCCGAAAAGGAGGGAGACTTTCCTGTGAGGGGCATTTGCGGTTAGGTGAGATCAGAGTAAACAAGTTTAATATTGGAGTATATGGAAACCCATTAAGTTGAATACAGGCAGAAGGGTATAAAACTGGCAGCAAATTTGGGTGGGGTGAGAGATCTCCAGAGCTGCCATACTGAGATGCTGTCTGACAGACCTCTATTCCTGCCTATGTACTTGATCGCCTTGTACTGCATTAGTAAGAATAAAGCCATCTTTGAAACCTATCTTCTCTCTTTCTTGCACAACATTTAGAGGTATAACTAACCACTTGGCCCGGAATGCGTAATAGGGGGTAGGTACTCTTATTCTCTCACCCAGATATGAAGTCAGAGGATTACTTGGTTAAGCTTTCTAGTGAGGTTCTCTCTGGTGAGTGGAAACACCAACTGCCCACACCAGACCGAACCAGGGGGACAGTTTTCCCCCATTTAAATTCATAAGTTAACACATAAGTTAACACATTCTATAAAAGTAAAAGTACAGTGAAGAACATTAAAAAATGTACTTACTGCAACTACAATAAATACAACTATTGATGATTTTTTTTCCCAACAGCTTTATTACTCTACAATTCAATCCATTTTGCTTTGTAGTAAAAATAAATTTCTGAAAATAACTGCGAGTATTCTTGTGGACCAGCGCTCAGCATATTCTATATACCACTTGGATATTTAAGCCTATTCTATAAAATCTGGGCATACTTTAGAGAATACGCCTAGGCATATTTTTTTTCTGTGCGGAATTTTCAGGCTTCATATATAGAATCTAGCCCTATATGGTTTTAAGCAGGTTTACATTGGACTTTTATGATTAGATTATGTTTTGATTATTGTTTTTAGCTTTAGACCTTTGAGACAGCCCTTGATATGGTGAAATGTGGACCATGTTGGGTTGTGTTTAAATAAATTTCTTGTTTGGACTATATATCTGGATCCACCTTCTTTCTACATCACTGCTGTTGCGGACCTGAATGGTCTCTCTGGTGTTATGTGGACCTTTGTTTGAGGCTAACATGTCTTTTTCCACATGGAAGAATATCCTGAGTTTCAATGAAAAAGTTTTACAGAGTCTTCTCCCTAAAGACACTTTTTTCCAACATGGGTATTGACAATGATTATTTAGATCACTGGGAAGAAATGATTAAATTAAGTAAAAAGATGGTAAACAGTGAATTACATGCCCCTGCATTACAGGACTATTACAGATTCCAGAGGATCCATCAAGGAGACTTGCAAAAAAGCATATAAATTATATACAGAAGATGATGACGTTTTGAACAAGTGGGAGGCTATCCTCAACAAATGCTGTCTAGACCTTATAATTCTGATAATACAGACCTCTAATAAAAGATGGAATTTGCAAAAGAACAACTAGACAATGAATCCACTTTTCTAAAAGAACATGATGCTTGTTTTGAGCTGTTGTTTCATGATTACAATTTATAATTAGAGTACTTTAAGAAGAAATTTAGACAAAGTTTAAAAAATTCAAAAGATGATTTAGATTATAGGTGTGAGAATGTTTATCAATGGCAAAAGCCTAAGAGGTATCAAGATTAAAAGAAACACCCCACCTTTGATAATAGAGGAATTAATAATGAAGCAAGAAGGGATGAAAAAATAGAATAAATGATAAAGTAAGAAATTATGATAAAAGAATTGGGAATAGGCAGAATTATGAGAGTAGTTGAAAAAGGAGTAGAAAAGAGTCAGATGACGTTTTTGATCCTCAGTTCCTTTATATACCACTCCTCCCAGGCAGAATATTGAACAACAGGTTTTTCAATTAGGGAACATTTGGCAGAGAGAATCTACAACAGAGATTGCTGAGAGAGAGAAAACCCAAAAAAGAATGTGTATATAGAAAGGGGGGAGGAAGAAAGGCAGAAGGCAAGGGAGGGTCACCAGTCTACAATCAGTTGCAACCATTAGCACAAGAAGAGCAGTAAACAGAGTATAACATTTCTCTAAGAGAGAACTTAATAAAGATGAGATTGTGATTTTGAATAAGGATTTATCCTTTATACCTACTCTATCTTATAATGCGTTCAACACTGGAAAATAACTGTTTTGTTTTGTGAGAAATGAAAGATCATTGACTATTTTGCCAAACTACAAATGCTACTGGTATATTAATTGTTAAGTATGATAGCAGATGTTTTTATCCCAACAGCTTTATTACTGAACCATTCAATCCATGTTGCTTTTGGTAAAACTAAATTTCTGAAAATAACTGTCATGGTTGTGAATCATTAATCCAGCACATCTAAAAAGGTGTTCAACAACAGCACTAACAGAAAGTGGAGTGTTCAGTCTGATAAAAATTCTTTCAAATCAGGCCAGGTTGTAATATTACTGATGTCTTCTGATTGGGTCTGCAGGTTTTGATCAAGGGAATCTGAAACACTTGACTTTTGTATAGCAAAGAATACTTTATCATCATTATTATCTGCATTAGAAGTAGTGCTAATTCATCACTTGCATCGTCATCTTTATCTTCATTATTTATTTATTTATTACATTTGTATCCCACATTTTCCCACCTATTTGCGGGCTCAGTGTGGCTTACAATACATTATGAATTATGGAAATACAGTTTGTTACATTGCGATTATGGGTTACATTGTGAAGAGTTATGGAAGACAAAGTTAAGTCAATCATCTTTGGGGCGTAGAAACTATGGGATGTGACATAGGGGGATGATAGGGTGATCGAATAATAGCAAGAGAGCGTTAGGGTATTGCAATTTTATCTGTGGGTAGATTTTTGAGTGGGAGAGAATATGGGGAAAGAGAGTTTAGAAGAGAATGGCTTGATACATTTTGTTGGTGTGCATGGAATTCATGTGTTTTGATCCTTGCAGTAAGTTTTTTCAAAGAGATAGGTCTTCAATCGTTTACAGAAGTCGGTTAGTTCATAGATCGTTTTCAGGTTGCGTGGTAGTGTATTCCAGAGTTGCGTGGTAGTGTATTCCAGAGTTGCGTGCTCATGTAGGAGAAGGTTGATGCATGTAGTACTTTGTACTTTATGCCTTTGCACTTAGGGAAGTGGAGGTTGAGGAAAGTTCGGGATGATCCTTTGGCGTTTCTGGGTGGCAGGTCTATTAAGTCAGGCATGTATGCAGGGGCTTCACCGTGAATGATTTTGTGAACTAACGTGCATACTTTAAAGGTGATACGTTCCTTGAGTGGGAGCCAGTGTAGTTTCTCACGTAAGGGTGTTGCACTTTCGTATTTTGGTTTTCCGAAGATGAGTCTGGCTGCTGTGTTCTGGGCTGTTTGAAGTTTTCTCAATATTTGTTCTTTGCAGCCTGCGTATAGTGAGTTGCAGTAATCCAGATGACTGAGTACGAGTGATTGTACTAGGTTGCGGAAGACAGATCTTGGAAAGAATGGTTTTATTCTTTTCAGTTTCCACATGGAGTGGAACATCTTTTTTGTTGTGTTGTTCACGTGAGTCTCAAGTGTTAGGTGTCGGTCAATTGTGACTCCAAGGATTTTTAAATTTTCTGATATTGGCAGGTTTAGTTTAGGTGTGTTGATAGCGGTAAATTTGGTCTTGTTGTATTGGGAGGTTAGTATGAGGCATTGAGTTTTTTCTGCGTTCAGTTTTAGTCGGAATGCATCTGCCCAGGTGTTCATAATGTGTAGACTTTTGTTGATTTCGTTGGAGATTTCATTGATGTCTTGTTTAAAAGGAATATATATCGTTACATCATCAGCATATATGTAAGGGTTAATGTTATGGTTTGATAGAAGTTTTGCCAGTGGGGTCATCAGTAGGTTGAAAATTGTTGGCGAGAGGGGGGATCCCTGCAGTACTCCGCACTCAGGTGTCCATGCGGCAGATGTGATTGAATTTGATGTGACTTGGTATGAGCGTAAGGTTAAGAACCCCTTGAACCAATTTAGGACATTGCCTCCAATGCCAAAATATTCAAGTATGTGTAATAGGATTCCGTGGTTGACCATATCAAAGGCACTTGACATGTCAAATTGTAGGAGGAGAATATTGGTGCCGGTTGCGATCATTTGCTTAAATTTGGTCAGTAGGGTAGTTAATACTGTTTCTGTGCTGTGATTCGATCGGAATCCTGATTGGGCTTCAAGCAGTATAGAGAACTTATCAAGATAACTTGTGAATTGTTTGGTTACCATTCCTTCTGTTATTTTGGTTATTAGTGGTATAGATGCAACTGGTCTGTAGTTAGTTATTTCACTTGCGTTTTTCTTTGTGTCTTTGGGTATTGGGGTGAGTAAATGTTTTCCTTTTTCCTTTGGGAAAAGTCCGTTTTGCAGCATGAAATTCAGGTGGTTCGTTAAGTCTATTATGAATTGTTGAGGAGCTGATTTCATGAGGTTGCTTGGGCAGATGTCTAGTTTGCATTTGGATTTTGCGAATTTTTTTGAGCGTTTTAGAGATGAGGTCTTCTGACAGTAATTCGAATTCGGTCCAGATCCTGTCTGCTGGATATATTCCGTCTTCTGGGTCTAGACAATTTAGGAGTGTGGCGTATTCAATTGGGCTGGTGGGTATTTTAAGTCGTAGTTGTATAATTTTCTCCTTGAAGTATTTCACGAGGTTGTCGACCCCTGGTATCTCTTTACTGTTGTTTGTAACTGGTGTGGTGTCTAGCAGCTTGTTTACAAGGTTGAAGAGTTTGTGCGTGTCTTTGTAGTTTGGTCCAATCATTGTTTTATAGTGTAGTCTTTTAGTCTGTTTTATAGTGTATTTGTATTTCCTCCGAAGTGATTTCCATGCATTCAGTGTGTGTTCATCTTTCTTTTTGTTCCACGCGCGTTCTAGCTTTCTGACTTGTGTTTTGAGTTCTTTCAGCTCTTCGGTGAACCATGGATTTGATTTTTTCCTATGTGATGTTCTGGTTTGGATAGGGGCAATTGTGTCTAATGTTGTCTTACATAAGTTATCCCATTCTTCATGCTGTCCATTTACAAAGAAGGCTTTCATGAAGTTGGAATCATTGTCTTTTGTTGTTCCAACAATTTTTCATCGAGAACAGATGCACGAATGTCAAATGTGTGGAAATCCTTCAGTCTTAAGGCTAGACAAGCAGACTTCTTTTCCAAAGACTATCAATTCAGTGGACAGTCACCCCAATGTAAAATTTTCCATGGGATAGCCAGCAGTCCCTTGTGGTAGAGACATATGTCTGTTCACCAAGAATTGTAACCAGCTTCAGCTTCATCTCTGCTTTAAAGTGACACAACTCATTACTGTTCTGTTTGACTGCAGACCAGTAACAACACGGGCAACTCCACTATTCTTACAGGATATATTCACTGAACAGCAAAATTTAAGATGAGATGATCCACTGTTTGCATGACAAGGTTTGCAATAGTAAATTCTGTTCCCAGTTTTGCTGTTTCATTTGGTTTACTAAGAAATTGTCATTTACATCTCACTTCTGCTTTTACTTCCACCATGGTGCATACCTATAAAGCTCCCAGATGAGTGATGGCTGCCAATTGTAAAATATATGGGGGACATGCATAGCTGGTGATGTGCATGATATGGTGATTGTGCTGCGTTGGATGCATGTGAACTGATTGTTGAAATTTGTCCTGTAAACCCTTTCATGTGGCTTATGTTGCCTTGCACTTCTTACCTACAGTCGAAAATCATAATACTGAGGCATTGATAGGGCCAAGCACAGAGGGTGCTCTGGCAGGACAGGAGGTGTTGGGAGAAGATGACAGTATCCAGGCAGTTGCAACAGAGGAAGGAGAGAACCGTGAGCTAATGGAAACCCAGGCTGTGAAGCAAAGTGCCAGTAGGGATATGAAGTCAGGGTATATAATGTTGCCTGTGCCCTCACCATTCCAGGATGTGGAAGGTGGTGAGTACAGAGTACATGGAGCTGACCTTGTTAAATGCTGGGCATCATGCATGGACATTCCAGTAGGGTGGAAACACTGAATATGTGTTTGGCCCATGCGACACTGCCAATGGCATCTGTGACCTCCAAACCCAGCACAGTGAACATGACCAAGACCCCACCACCTACCCAAGATGTGGCTGCAAGGAAGCGGCAGGGAAGATGAAGTGCCTTCATGATGCCTCTCAATGACACAAGCCCAGGGCCTGTGCCAATGATTCCAGGAGGCAGCCATGCAGCACAGCAACCAGTCCCAAGATCGCAACTATGGTTCCCACCATTTGCTGAAGCTGCCAGGGAGGCAGGCATGTTGACAGAAGCCTCTTCGAGTAACTCAGACAGTACTGAGAGCTTTGGCCAGCATGATGGACATGCTAAGGAACAGCCAGGATCCCAGAAGGGACTTTCTGCACCCCAAAAGAGATGGGGGGGGGAGGAAGAGGATGAAGAAGGGCAAAACATAGTGTGCATGCTATTGGAGAGGGTGGGAAGGAGTGGTGACATGTTTTGGGAAGGGGAGAGAGAAAGGGAAAGCATAGGGGTTTGGTGGGGTTCTTAAGTTACATGCAAGAATAGGAACGAATGCTGCAGGTACAGGTGGGGTTGGGAGGAGGGCTGAGGTGATGACGGAGAGGTCATGGTAGGCACACAAGTGTGGTGGTGGATATGGCACTGTTGTGGGGGAATAGGAAATGGGCACAGAGTTCTGGGTACATTCATGTACATATTGTATACTGCTCATAGAAATTAAAACTCTGTGTATGAGTTCATTCCTTGCAGCTTACGCATGCTACTGGGTTTGTGGTTGCCCCTGTCAAAGTAGATTCTGTTCATCTTCGGGTTCTCTGGGGGCAGGGCTCCTGTCCCTCAAGGAATGGTATTCATCTCCTTGGTGCCAGCTTGTGAAACATTCAGCAAGTGAGAAACATTCTGCAGGCTCTCTCAGGTTTATTAAGGAGCTCCCTCCCAGATCTATCTAGACACCTGGCTATGGTATCACAGTGTGCTCTGTTGTACCCATCCTCTGCCTCATTTCTTGGTCTGACAATGGGTGTTATGAGCCACATCCTCCGAGTATATCCCCAATCACCTGTGTGAAATGGACAGGATGACAGAATGGACATATGGTTAGTGGTCAATCCAAGTCACAAGTATCTTGCAAGATCCCAAAAGAGTGAAACAGATTTTATGCTGTTTATTTATTTTCCTAGAAATAAACAGTGGATTTTCCCATGTCTATCTTAATAATGGCTTATGGACTTTTCTGTTAGGAAAGTAGCCAAACTTTTTTAAACCCTGCTAAGCTAACTTCTTTTACCATATTCTCTGGTGACTATTTATTTTATTTTTGTTACATTTGTACCCCGCGCTTTCCCACTCATGGCAGGCTCAATGCGGCAGGCAATGGAGGGTTAAGTGACTTGCCAAGAGTCACAAGGAGCTGCCTATGCTGGGAATCGAACTCAGTTCCTCAGGACCAAAGTCCACCACCCTAACCACTAGGCCACTCCTCCACTAGAATTGCACACAATACTCAAGGAGTTGTTGCACCATGGAGAAATACAGAGGTATTATAATATTCTTTGTCTTATTTTCTATCCCTTTCCTAATAATTCCTAGCATTCTTTTTGCTTTTTTGGCTGCCACCATACACTGGGCAGAAGATAAGTACATAAGTATTGCCATACTGGGAAAGACCAAAGGTGCATCAAGCCCAGCATCCTGTTTCCAACAGTGGCCAATCCAGGTCACAATATACCTGGCAAGATCCCTAAAAAGTACAAAACATTTTATACTGCTTATCCCAGAAATAGTGGATTTTCCCCAAGTCCATTCAATAACGGTCTATGGACTTTTCCTTTAGGAAGCTGTCCAAACCTTTTTTAAACTCCGCTAAGCTAACCACCTTTACCACATTCTCTGGCAAAGAATTCCAGAGTTTAATTACACGTTGAGTGAAGAAAGATTTTCTCCAATTCGTTTTAAATTTACTACATTGTAGCACACTGAGCAGAAGGTTTCAACGTATCATCAACGACGACACCTAGATCCCTTTCTTGGTCCGTGACTCCTAATGTGGAACCTTGCATGACATAGCTATAATTCGGGTTCCTCTTTCCCACATGCATCACTTTGCACTTACTCACATTAAACGTCATCTGCCATTTAGATGCCCAGTCTCCCAGTCTCGTAAGGTTCTCTTGGAATTTTTCACAATCCTCCCGCAATTTAACGACTTTGAATAACTTTGTGTCATCAGCAAATTTAATTACCTCACTAGTTTCTCCCATATCTAGATCATTTATAAATATGTTAAAAAGCAGTGGTCCCAGCACAGACACCTTGGGGAACCCCACTAACTACCCTTCTCCATTGAGAATACTGACCATTTAACCCTACCCTCTGTTTTCTATCTTTTAACCAGTTTTTAATCCACAATAGAACACTACCTCCTATCCCATGACTCTCCAATTCCCTCTGGAGTCTTTCATGAGGTACTTTGTCAAATGCCTTCTGAAAATCCAGATACACAATATCAACCAGCTCACCTTTATGCACATGTTTATTCACCCTTTCAAAGAAATGTAGCAGATTGGTGAGGCAAGATTTTCCTTCACTAAATCCATGTTGACTCTGTCTCATTAATCCATGCTTTTGAATATACTCTGTAATTTTGTTCTTAATAATAGTCTCTACCATTTTGCCCAGCACCGATGTCAGACTCACCGGTCTATAATTTCCCGGATCTCCTCGGGAACCTTTTTAAAAAAATCGGCGTTACATTGGCCACCCTCCAATCTTCCGGTACCACGCTCAATTTTAAGGATAAATTACATATTTCTAACAATAGCTCTGCAAGCTCATTTTTCAGTTCTATCAGTACTCTGGGATGAATACCATCCAGTCCAGGAGATTTGCTACTCTTCAGTTTGTAGAACTGCCCCATTACATCCTCCGGGTTTACAGAGAATTCATTAAGTTTCTCCGACTCGTCAGCTTCGAATACCATTTCCGGCACTGGTATCCCACCTAAATCTTCCTCAGTGAAGACCGAAGCAAAGAATTCATTTAAGCTCTCCGCTACAGCTTTGTCTTCCCTGGTTGCCCCTTTTACTCCTCGGTCATCTACCGGTCCAATCGATTCTTTTGCCGGCTTCCTGCTTTTAATATACCTCTTTCTAGAAACAGGCTAGATGCTTAAGACAAGATTCAATCTGCACAGACATCACATGATAATAACTGGTGCCAGTCAGGCCCCCACCCCTGTGGGCCAACACTTTACAAGACCAGAACACTGCACCAGTGATTTCACAGTAAGAATACTGAAAGGTAATTTTAAAACAATACAGGAACGTAAGACCTTTGAAGTAAGAATGATTGAATATTTTGACACCCAACAGACAAGACTTAATAAGGATCTGGGTTTTCTAGCCCATTATAAACCATAAAGTTGTATTTCTCTGTTTATCACCCTCCTCTCACCTACCAACACCCATCCTGTTAGAATATCAATGAAATGCTTTGATGTCCCCATGCATACCCCACCCTCCCACTCTGTCAGACTGTCAAAGTAATGCTTTGATGTTTCTCTTATATATACTATCTGCTATCACATTTGCTTATTTCCGATCTGACGAAGAAGGGCAACCTTCGAAAGCTAATCAAGAAATATATTAAGTTATGTCCAATAAAAAAGGTATCTTATTTTCTTTTCCATGTTTTATTTTGTTTGATTTCTATTGATAACCTTTAAGAGTGGACTAACACGGCTACCACACTTCTCTACTTAAGATGGAAGATACCGCATACAGCCGCATGAAAAAGCAAATGAACAAACGTTTGGAAAAAGAAAAAAGTGAACAGTCATCTTTACTTTCTGACAATCTGCAAGAAGAATGACACCATTCCCAAAGGACTTGAGGATCAAAAATCCTTTGGCTTCTACTTACAATTCTGACTATGCAGAGAAACTCCTCAAACGCACTAGTCAGAAACTAAGAAATGAACTTATACATCAACTCTACAAGAAAAAGAGAATAATACAAACCCAAAGGGATGAAATCATGAGGAACATGGAGGAACTACATCCACACCTTATGAACCAACTTAAAGAGGACCTGCATAACATCCAAAGAAAAAAACAATACATTGCTATCCGTAAAAAAGAAATAAAGCTGTCTTCTCTCCTGCAGAATCACAAAGAGAAAAACAGCTTATCCTTGAATAACTACAGCTCTGCAGAACCAACATCCCCAGACACCTTGGAGACACTTGGATATACATCTGAGGCATGTGAAAATCAGAGCCCAAACAAACCTGGGAATACTGATCACACCTTTACAGATGCAGATCAGATGGGGATAATAAACCTCTCGAACCTTCAATTATCACAGCATGAAGTCTCTGTACTATCCAAAGGACTTTCTTTTTGCCCATCCAGCAAACTAGACGAAATCCAAATATATTCAGACCTAGAAGAATTCTTTAGAAAAATGTGACTTAAAGCACATTTCCACAATAGAGGGACACCAAACAGACCGGAATACAGTCTTAAACAAAAGAACACTTATATCACCCCACAGGAGGGACAAAACTACAAGCTGGATAATTACATAGAAAGTTTCAGACATAGGGTTAAATCACAACTTTCCAACAAACAAAAGAGAATTCTGTACAATCTTACCCCACCAGAAAGAGCGGCCTTAAGAACTCTACAAACTAACGAACATATTATCATCAAACCCGTAGACAAAGGAGGCGCAGTGGTAATTATTGACACACAAAAATACATTGAAGAGGGGCACAGACAGCTCTCAGACAATAAATACTACAGGAAACTAAGTGAGGACCCCACACAGGATTATGCAAAACAGCTAAAAGACCTTATCAAAACATTCCCTACACAAGCGCAGTCTCATCTGAAGAAACTCACACCAAACCAGCCTTCTGTGGGCACATTCTACATGTTACCCAAAATCCATAAACCTGGAAACCCTGGCAGACCAATCATATCAGGTATTGGCACACTCACGGAGGAAATATCTGGATTCATAGAGGGAATTCTGAAACCTCTTGTACACAAAACTAACAGCTTCATACAAGACACCACAGACTTTCTGAATAAATTGAAAAATATCAAGCAATTACCACCAAACACCCTTCTGCATAGGCACCCGGTATAAGAGGCTTGGAGAGGCTAAGCCTCCCCCCTGCTGCAGCAGAATGGATCAGCTATGGAGTCCAGCTGCTCTGAGGGGATTAAATTGTTCATTTACCTCCATCCTCACAGCAGGAGCTGCAGTGAAAGCCCTCTAGCAGTTGTAGAAATTGGTTTATGGTTTGTTTACCTTACTGCTGGGAAAGCAGGGGTGGTTGGCTGGAGGTGTCCTGGGTTGCCAGGGAGATATTTAACGAGGATGACTTCCTGACCTGCACTGAGGACAGATAGCAGCAGAATGGATACTGGGCCAGCATGATCAGAAAAAGTCACCAGACAACAAAGGTAGAAAAGATCATTTTATTTTCATTATAGTGTTTGGAATATGTCCACTTTGAGAATCAGGTGCTCAACATTAAAAGTTTTTATTTATTTATTTATGGCATTTTATCCCACATTAAACATGAATTAGGGTGTTTTGTGGCTCTACATGAGAATTGTGATGATATGATCCCTTGTTTCATATTGTTAACGGTCTGCATTTTCCGTATGGGTGGTATACTGGTGTATTAGGTCTGCCCAGTGTAATATTTATAGTACAGTAAGGTTCTGAGTGTGTTTTTGGACAAAGTTGTGCATAGTGTTTTGCAGTTGAGCGATTGTGGTTAGAATATGCTTTGAGCAACCACTTTATTCTTTGATATATGATACATATTGTGATAACCACAGTGTCTGCCCTTACATGAGGAGGCCGCCAGAGGGCGCTCTCCCATTGAAAACCTAAAATGTCCTGATCTGGCCACTAGAGGGAGCCAAAGAGTATAGTCCATGGTAGTGACCAGAAGGAACAGCTAGGGGGTGCTCCTGGCATAGGACTTGTACTTCCCAGGGAGGCCACCAGGGGGACTCTCTGAGTGGAAGCTGGGTAGGTGGAGAAAGTTCTGGGTGCGGACCTTTCTGGAAGCAGGGGGAGCGGCCTAAAGAAAGGTGGAGTGGATTATTGGGCACCCTATAAAAAGCGTCCTCTAGCCAAGGGAGAGAGGAGAAGATGGGGGAACCTGCAACACCCAGAGCCTGAGGATTACTAGCAGGAAGACTGAAGAAAGAGGCCTGCTGAAGTAGAGCTCAAGAGAAAGGTCAGGGGAAGGTTCCCTCCCAACCCAAAGAGGTACTTACCTGGTGGGGACCAGGCCCTGGGTACTAGTGTTATGAACAATGGCAACTGTGAAATGTTTAAAAAGAACAAACAGCCGGGGGGTGGAGGATAGGACCGTAAGGTTAATGTGAATAAAGAAGGTCCTATGCAGGGGAGGAGGCTGTTATACCCTGAGACCCAGATGTCCCCAGTAAATGGTCTCAGGGGGGTGAATCGCAGTAACAGATTAATAGTGGGCAAGCCAGGCCCACAAGACTGTAACCTAGCTAATAAACTGAATTTACATGCAACCAGCTAATTTGCATATTTTTGCAAGCGGAGGAAGCTGGGCTATCTTCCAGAGAAGGGTGACCTGGGGGCCCCACCAGAAGAACTGGTAAGGTGGGTCGGTTACCAGGTGATACAGCGGGGAGGCCGGGCCAGGACTGCAGGTTAAGGAAGAGGTCACCCTGAGGGAAAGGGGAGGACCAAACCTAGAGGCCTGAGTCAATGCAGTCACAGAGAAGTCTGGTTTCAAGGTGGTTCCCTGAGGCAAAAGGCTGGTGAGGCCAGGCCAGAGCCACTAGAGGGCCACTGCACACCAGAGCACCCCTGTGGGAGTTACAAAGGGCACTATCCCAGATGGAACCTTGTGGTTGAATAACCCCCCTGAAGACAAGAACATCAGAGAATCCCTGCTACCCTTGGCGGTTGAACAGTGTCTGAAAGTTGAAACCAAGGGAGGAGCAGAGGGTTGGTGGGGCCCAGGCAATAATTGTATCCCTAGGGAAGTGGGCAGAAAGGCCCCACTGGCTACAGGCGGGTTCTGGGGGACTAGAGAACTCAAAGCGAAGCTGAGTGGAAAAGGCATCAGTATCCAGAGGAGGTCTCCTGTGTGGGGGTAGTGGGAGCTGTCGAGTGCCAGAGGCAAGTCAGCAGAGTGCTACGAGGTCTCCTGTGTGTCCTTTTTACAAGTGGTGGCAGTGGTGGGATACACAGCGGACGTCCACGCAGAAGGCAGACAGACCAAAGGGGAGCTGAAGAACGCTGACCAAGTCTGGGGAGTTCCAGAGTCCAGAGACCAGACGAGTGGCCAGAGGGTGAAGGTGGTGTCCAGGAGGTTCCTGAAGCCCATCGAGGGGGCCAACGCTGACAAAGGCGCATTACTTGCCTACCCAGGAAAAGGGTACCTAGGGGGGAGGCGAGGGAGGATCCAGTAAACTGAGAAGAGCAGTTCATGTAAATGATAGAAAGGCTTGTTCTTGTGGAGATTCTGGTACGAGTTTAAGAAGTAGAGCAAGTGTAGGACCAGGAAAAAGACAGTCCGCACTTGGATATCTCTCTTGTGTTGCAGGCTGCATCCCAACAGACGGTCGAGGAGGACGTCGGAGCCATGGGAGGGCGGAGACGGTTCAGACCGAAGAGAAAAGTCCAGAGGCCCGAGGAGCCGGAGCCCAAGTCGCCAGCAGAAGGAATGGACATGGCAGAGTTGGACACCATGATCCAGGTTCTGGGACTTGGAGGGGGACTGTGTTCAGAGACTGTTGGGACATTGTTTAAGCCGGAAGGGGTGTCTGGGGAAGACAGGACCCCGAGGAAAAGAGAAGTGATTGAGCCAGAGTGTGACCAATGTGGGGGAATGGGCCATGTTGGAGAGTGGTGTCTGGCAGTAGGCAGTTCAGAGGATGAACTGGGAGACTGGGAGGAGATATGGAATCCTACAGTCGGTTGGTTGGGGTTAAGTGACATGGCAGGCAAGAGGAAGCCCAAAGGCCATGGGAGTCGGGAGGTAACCCATTCCTCAGGGGCAGACTGCAGGGGTGGGCCGGGAACCCAAAGGGAAAGAGGTGTCTGCAGGGAAGAGGGTCAGGAGGAACCAGCTGCAGGGAAAGCACCCAATGTCCCAGGGAGAGGGGTGGCCACAAACCTGAAAAGTGCCAAGAGGGAGGATGGGTGCCGGGACAAGGAAGGAAAGCCCCAGTTGCAGGATAGTGAAAGTCCTGGTAAGAAGGGTAAACCCTCTAGGAAAGGGAAAGGGGGTGTAGGCCCAGGTGAAAACTTCCCAGGTAACAGGATAAAGAGTAGTCTTGATTGTGGAGGGGAAGTCAATGTCCACTGTGAGCAGGGGGGTGAGACAGCTGAAGATAAAGTAGGCTGCCCAGGCTACGGTGAGGACCGGGCAGTATTTCCATGGGGTGGGGAACCAGGGAGCGTTGCCCCAAGGGAGAAATACTGGGAGGCCCGGGAAAAGAATGAGAACCTGCTGTTAAAATCCCTTACAGAGAATCTCTGGCAGTTAGAAGGGGAATTACAGGCCCTAGGTAAACTGGGGGAAGTCTATAGGCATCCGGAGCAATGTCTGAGGGAGGTCCTGGAACTAAATAAAGGACTAATGGTAACTTTAGTGGGCCATATACAGCAGCAGCAGGAGGCGTCCCAGAAGGCGATGGAGAATAGTCTGAGGGAGAATGAACAGAGATGGGTCCTATTCGAGTCAGCTTGTAAGGAAGAGATGGCTGCTTCAAGGCATGCCTTAGAGGCCAAACTGGCAGAGTCCCTTAGGCAGAAGGAAGGCTGTGAGGCACTGCTAGCCACGGTTAGGGCTGAGCTGCGCACAGAAATTAAGCTAAGGGAGGAAAGGGAAGCAGAAGTAGCCCAGCTTACAACTACCTTGAAAGAGACCCAAGCCTTGAGGGAGACCCAATTAGCTAAGCTGCAGTCCACACATGAACAGGAGATAAGGGACCTCACAGACAAGTTGCAACAAGACCAGGAGCAGAGGGTATCCCTAATTAAAGCTGAGTTCCAGAATGCTCGCCAGGAGTGGCATAAAGAGCAGGAGGCCCTGAGGGAAAATATTAGGGAGATGGGTAAACTACAGCACACAGCTATAAGAGAGCTGAGGGGGAGTTTAACCCAGGTAAAGGCTTGGCTGGGAGAATTAAAGGGCCAGCAGGAAAGCCAGCTGAGGGAAGTACAGCAGGGGTATGATAGAGCTGTGGTAGAGTTAATGGTGGTCTTGCAGCAGACCCAAGTTGAGTGGGCTGCAGAGAGACAGCAAGCCAAAGAGACCACAGAGAGGGCAGAAAGATGCAGGGAGGCCATGGAAGAGAAGTGCAGAGTGCTGACCCTAGCAGTTGATGTGCTCTTCCAGGATGGGCAAGGGAGGTTAAGAGAGCTTCAGGAAGCCCACTCCTGCATTGTAGCCCTACAGGAAAAGCAGAAAAGGGAAGAGGCTGCCCAGGGGAGGGAAAGGTTCAGGTCCCAGAAGAAAGGGTTGATCCTAGGGCCCAGATACCGCACATTGGAGGAGGAAAAGCTCAAGGGGAAGGAGCGACCAGGAGGGGTCAGTCAACTCTTACCCATGAGTAAGGGTCAGGATAGGGAGAGTCAGAATGACCCAGGAGGTGTTAAATTAAGTAAACTCATGTCCAGGAGTCCGAAGGACCCTGTTAAACCCACACGGAGGGGTGGTGTAAAGTTTAAAGTGGATGAGAAACCCCAGAAGGGCAAGCAGAAAAGGGAAGAGGCTGCCCAGGGGAGGGAAAGATTCAGGTCCCAGAAGAAAGGGTTGATCCTAGGGCCCAGATACCGCACAGTAGAGTCGGGAGAGGAAATGGTTCCTAGGCAGGGGACACCGGCTCAGGAAGGGTGCCAGGAGGAGGCTACATCACCCAGAGGCTGGGGCAAGTCTTGTACTAAAAGTGGTTATCCTAGTCCAAAAGGGAGGGATAGGAAACACTTAAAAGTCTCAGTGAAAAGGAGACTTAGAACCCTACACAGAACCCACAAAGGTCAGGCAGGGCCTAGTGGGCGTAGAAGTACAGCCCAGGGTGGCAGACAACAGGAGGGTAGGCTTAGTCGTTGCCCTGGTGGGGTAAGGCAACCCGGCCATAGGAAAGTACGCCCGAAACCCACAGTGAAGAAGGGGGTGTACCCATGGGCTAGGAAAGTAGGGGAAGAGATGAGACGCCGAGGCCTAGGAAGGCATAGAAAGAAAGGATTAGGGATCTTTGAGTTTCTAGGGGTTACAGAGGAAGGTCCCCTAGAGCAAAGCAGAGCCTTTGTGGTAAGGCGGACCACAGGGTACAAAGCCTTCCTGAGAATCCCCCCTAAGTGATAGGGGAGAGAAGGAACCTGACCCCGAGATGAGTTAGAGGGAGTCAGGAATTGCTGCTCCTCAAAGAAGAGATTTGAGGGAGCAGCAATATCTTAAGGGTGGGGGTATGTGATAACCACAGTGTCTGCCCTTACATGAGGAGGCCGCCAGAGGGCGCTCTCCCATTGAAAACCTAAAATGTCCTGATCTGGCCACTAGAGGGAGCCAAAGAGTATAGTCCATGGTAGTGACCAGAAGGAACAGCTAGGGGGTGCTCCTGGCATAGGACTTGTACTTCCCGGGGAGGCCACCAGGGGGACTCTCTGAGTGGAAGCTGGGTAGGTGGAGAAAGTTCTGGGTGCGGACCTTTCTGGAAGCAGGGGGAGCGGCCTAAAGAAAGGTGGAGTGGATTATTGGGCACCCTATAAAAAGCGTCCTCTAGCCAAGGGAGAGAGGAGAAGATGGGGGAACCTGCAACACCCAGAGCCTGAGGATCACTAGCAGGAAGACTGAAGAAAGAGGCCTGCTGAAGTAGAGCTCAAGAGAAAGGTCAGGGGAAGGTTCTCTCCAAACCCAAAGAGGTACTTACCTGGTCGGGACCAGGCCCTGGGTACTAGTGTTATGAACAATGGCAACTGTGAAATGTTTAAAAAGAACAAACAGCCGGGGGGTGGAGGATAGGACCGTAAGGTTAATGTGAATAAAGAAGGTCCTATCCAGGGGAGGAGGCTGTTATACCCTGAGACCCAGATGTCCCCAGTAAATGGTCTCAGGGGGGTGAATCGCAGTAACAGATTAATAGTGGGCAAGCCAGGCCCACAAGACTGTAACCTAGCTAATAAACTGAATTTACATGCAACCAGCTAATTTGCATATTTTTGCAAGCGGAGGAAGCTGGGCTATCTTCCAGAGAAGGGTGACCTGGGGGCCCCACCAGAAGAACTGGTAAGGTGGGTCGGTTACCAGGTGATACAGTGGGGAGGCCGGGCCAGGACTGCAGGTTAAGGAAGAGGTCACCCTGAGGGAAAGGGGAGGACCAAACCTAGAGGCCTGAGTCAATGCAGTCACAGAGAAGTCTGGTTTCAAGGTGGTTCCCTGAGGCAAAAGGCTGGTGAGGCCGGGCCGGAGCCACTAGAGGGCCACTGTACACCAGAGCACCCCTGTGGGAGTTACAAAGGGCACTATCCCAGATGGAACCTTGTGGTTGAATAACCCCCCCTGAAGACAAGGACATCAGAGAATCCCTGCTACCCTTGGCAGTTGAACAGTGTCTGAAAGTTGAAACCAAGGGAGCAGCAGAGGGTTGGTGGGGCCCAGGCAATAATTGTATCCCTAGGGAAGTGGGCAGAAAGGCCCCACTGGCTACAGGCGGGTTCTGGGGGACTAGAGAACTCAAAGCGAAGCTGAGTGGAAAAGGCATCAGGATCCAGAGGAGGTCTCCTGTGTGGGGGTAGTGGGAGCTGTCGAGTGCCAGAGGCAAGTCAGCAGAGTGCTACGAGGTCTCCTGTGTGTCCTTTTTACAAGATCTAATATCTAAATTTAATAAAAGGTATTAATTGTGACTTTTATTTTTATTTATTTATTTTTTCTGCGTGTTATCAGGCAATTATGGATTTAAGCTCCACCCCTGGCCCCACCCCTAACCCCACCCCCTTTAGCCTCCCCAAACAGTTGGGCCACTGACCGCCTATGCCCTTCTGGTCACGATGGATGTAGAATCACTATACAGCAACATTGCACATGCGGATGGCATAGCTGCATGTGGGAGACTCCTAAAAAGATCCACACTGGACCATCAATACTTACCAGAAACTGTTACAAAATTAATCAAATTTATTTTAACTCACAACTACTTCCGCTTTAACAATGATATCTACAAATAATGGGCACTGCGATGGGCACCAGGACAGCACCTCAATATGCCAGCCTTTTTATGGCTGAGCTGGAAGAGACATTTCTGAATACATACCAGACCAAACCTCTAAAATCCTACTGGTACATCGATGACATTTTTATGATTTGGACAGAGGGGGAAGAAACTCTGAAACAATTTTACTATTCCTTCAATACATACCATCCTACAATCAGATTCAAAATTGACTACTCCCCAGAAAAAGTCAATTTTTTGGACACCACAGTCTCAATCAGTGATGGCTGTATACAAACATCTATACAAGAAACCCACAGACAGATGCAGCTACCTCCACAACTCCAGCTTCCACCCTTCACATACAAAAAGATCCATTATTTACAGCCAAGCCACAAGATACCACAGAAAGGCTACAACCCCAAAATAATCTCCAAGAATATTGTCTCCTCCCTCAAAACACCAAGGGAAAATCTGCTACAGTACAAAGAAAAAAAAGCCACAGACAGAATTCCCCTTGTAGTGACATACAACCCAGAGCTGGAGAAGCTGAGGAAAATCATAAGAGACCTACAGCCCCTACTCCCGGAAGATGAATTACTGAAAGAGATATTCCCATCCCCACCAGTGCTGGCCTTCCGACAGCCACCAAACTTAACGCACAAGCTGATCAGAAGTAAACTCCAAACACAGACTGAAAAAGAAAAGGGCACGTTTCCCTGTGACATATCCAGCTGCAAGCTATGCCAAAACATTTCACAGGACTCCACAGTCATTCACAAGGGAAAAATATTCAACATAAAGGAATCTTTTACATGCTCATCTTCCAATGTGGTATATATCATTCAGTGTAAAAAATGTAACGAAGGATGCTATATTGGAGGGAACAGGCCAGATGCTTAAGACAAGATTCAATCTGCACAGACATCACATGAAAATAGCTGGTGCCAGTCAGGCCCCCACCCCTGTGGGCCAACACTTTACAAGACCAGAACACTGCACCAGTGATTTCACAGTAAGAATACTGAAAGGTAATTTTAAAACAATACAGGAACGTAAGACCTTTGAAGTAAGAATGATTGAATATTTTGACACCCAACAGACAGGACTTAATAAGGATCTGGGTTTTCTAGCCCATTATAAACCATAAAGTTGTATGTCTCTGTTTATTTCTCTGTTTATCACCCTCCTCTCACCTACCAACACCCATCTTGTTAGAATATCAATGAAATGCTTTGATGTCCCCATGCATACCCCATGCATACCCCCACCCTCCCACTCTGTCAGACTGTCAAAGTAATGCTTTGATGTTTCTCTTATATATACTATCTGCTATCACATTTGCTTATTTCTGATCTGACGAAGAAGGGCAACCTTCGAAAGCTAATCAAGAAATGTATTAAGTTATGTCCAATAAAAAAGGTATCATATTTTCTTTTCCATGTTTTATTTTGTTTGATTTCTATTAATATACCTAAAAAAATTTATTATGTGTTTTTGTCTCCAATGCAATCTTTTTTTCGAAGTTCCTCTTAGCCTTCCTTATCAGCGCTTTGCATTTGAATTGACATTCCTTATGCTGTTTCTTATTATTTTCAGTCGGTTCCTTCTTCCATTTTCTGAAGGATTTTCTTTTAGCTCTAATAGCTTCCTTCGCCTCACCTTTTAACCATGCCAGCTGTTTGGTCTTCTGTCCTCCTTTTTTAATACGCGGAATATATTTGGCCTGGGCTTCTAGGATGGTGTTTTTGAACAGCATCCCCGCCTGATGTAAATTTTTGACCCTCGCAGTCGCTCCTCTATGTTTTTTTTTCACCGTTCTTCTCATTTTATCATAGTCTCTTTTTTTAAAGTTAAACGCTAATGTATTTAATTTCCTATGTATACTTCCTTCAAAGCTAATATCAAATCCGATCATATTATGATCACTGTTATCAAGCGGCCCCAGCACCATTACCTCCCGCACCAGATCATGCACTCCACTAAGGACTAGGTCTAGAATTTTTCCTTCTCTTGTCGACTCCTGTACCAGCTGCTCCATAAAGCTGTCCTTGATTTCATCAAGGAATTTTACCTCCCTAGCATGCCCCGATGTTACATTTACCCAGTCAATATCGGGGTAATTGAAATCACCCATTATTATCGTGTTGCCCCGTTTGTTTGCGTCCCTAATTTCCTTTAACATTTCTGCATCTGTCTGTTCATCCTGGCCAGGCGGACGGTATTATCACTATCCTTTTCCCCTTTACACATGGAATTTCAATCCACAGTGATTCCATGAAGTGTCTTGTTTCCTGCAGAATTTTCCATCTATTTGATTCAAGGCTCTCGTTAATATCCTATATAATAATTTGCACCATGAACATTCCATGAAGCTGCCTGGGCCCGTGCCTCCATTCTGATTGGCTGTGCATGGGACTGAAGCCTCGGATGACGTCATCCGGAGAGCCCAAGCAACAGCAGCATTCTAACAGAGAAAAAAAAAGTAACACCCTATCAAAAAACCTCCCCTGTCTCACATATACACACACGATCTCTCTCTGTGACAAACAACACACACAGTTCACCCCACACACAACACACACAGTTCCCCCCCCCACACACACACAATTACTGACTCACACACACACTCATGCAACATCTAAAACCTCCCCCCCTCTGTCATTCTGACAGAGAAAAAAAATATAACACCCTGTCAGAAACCTCCCCTGTCTCGCACATACACACACGATCTCTCTCTGTGACACACAACACACACAGTTCACCCCTCCCACACACACACACAATTACCGACTCACACACAGACACACTCATGCAACATCTAAAACCTCCCCCCTCTATCATTCTGATAGAGAAAAAAAATGTAACCCCCACCTCTGGCACTGTCAGACACACACACACACAATAACTCTCTCACATACACAATCACTGTCTGTCTCATAGACACACACACTGACTGACCCCTCCATGGAGAATACAACACAGATGATGAACACTTCGGAACCCCAATACAAGCCCAACACCGACACACACCACTTCACCACACCCATCACCCCCACCCCCCCCCCCCCTCTCTCATTCTGACAGAGAAAAAAAACTGTACCACCCTCTAATAAACCCTCCCCTGTCTCACACATAAACACACGATCTCTCTCTGTGACACACAACACACAGAGTTCCCCAACCCCCCCTCCCCACAAGGTAACTGTCACACACACACTCATGCACCATTGCAGTTCATCAAACCCACCCCCACCACTGTCACTGTCAGAAACACACACAATCTAAACTATCGCATACACACACACTGGAAAAGCCAGGAACTACACAAACAACTACCCCTCCTCTGTCAATAGAACAATGATGTACAACACTTAGGAACTCCACTCAAACACAAACTATCAATAAAAAACAAACAAACCATATATTAAAACAGTTCAGGTCAAAACAAACACAAATAGATAAAACTCTTGCTAGCGCCTGTTTCATTTGATTGAGAAACAGGCCTTTTCTTACTAGTACAGCTAATATTTCAGTGTATTGCCCTCAATGACACCTAGATCTTTTTCTTGAGTGTTGACTCCTAGAGTGGAACCTAGCATCAAATAATTATGATTTGAATTATTCTTCCTAATGTGCATCACTTTGCACTTGTCCACATTAAATCTCATCTATTTGGATGCTCAGTCTTCAAACTTCCTAAGGTCTTCCTGCAATTTTTCACAATCCGCATGCGGTTTAACAACCACGTTGTCTCATCTGCAAATTTAATCATCTCACTCGTCAACCCATTTCCAGATCATTAACAAATATGCTAAATACCACTGGCCCCAGTACAGATCCCTGGTTCACTCCACTATTCACCCTCTTCTACTGATAGAATTGGCCTTTTAACCCTACCCTCTGTTTTCTATCCATCAACCAATTCCTAATCCACAACAGAACATTACCTCCTATCTCATGCATTTTTAATTTTCTCAGGAGTCTCTCATGAGGGACTTAATCAAAAGTTTTCTGAAAATCTAGATATGCTACGTGGACCGGTTCACTGTTATCCACATATTTATTAAATCTATTAATTCCTTATCCCTACTAGATCTACAGAGCATAGCAGTGCATGCTATGATTTTGCCTCTCAGCAGGGCCGGTCTTAGCAAGTGCGGGGCCCTGTGCAGACCAATTTGGTGGGGTCCCATCCTAGCCCTGCCCCCAACCTAGCTCCACCCCATTGATAAGATTATTCAATATATCACTTTTTAAGAATATATATGACAAAGTTGAAAACCAAAAAGCAGTAGAAATGCTGGCGAAAATGATGCAAAATATTGAAATATGTTAACCTTTGTAAAAACATAACCTTTTATAAAAATATGTTCATCTACCAAGGTGTGAGGTGAATCACAGAATATTGGACCTAAGAGAAATCTGATCATTTCTATAGATCACCTATTAGGGAATCTATAAATCACCTATTAGGGAATCATATAAATATAACAAATGAGAAATATTGAAGTAAAATAAACAAAGAAAAAAATTAATGATTGAAAAGATTCATCCACCCTTTTTCTATTTTGAACAAAATAACAGCATACAAAAAGAATCCAGAGCATGGACTTCTCTTAATCCTCTTAACTATTTATTGGTGGTTTCCTTTTTTATGGAGTGAAGGAATAGCCCAATAGTCTTTAAAATTGTGAAACAGTATAGAGAGGGAGGAATGAAGGGAAAGGCCTATGACAACGGAAATGAGCAGTTAGGCAACATGACGAATCATCAGGTTTCATTCGCAAATCAACAAGACCACTTTAATTTAAAAAGGTTTGGTTCCTTATAAGAAAAAAAGCTATCATACCTTGCCTTAATGGCACAAACTGTAGCCCTGTCTGTTGCTCCACTGCACACACTCGCTCGCACCACAGCGATGGCTCACCTCAGACCAGGCTCCAGCTTTTCCCGCTCAGTGACTCCCGCCCTCGCGGAAACAGGAAATACCTCATCAGAAGGCGGGGCATTGAGCGGGACGTGAAAAGCTGGAGAGGTGAGCCGTCGGCGTCGCTGCAACTGTCTGTCGGGGCCATCGCTGGCTCGTTGCAAATGTCGGGGTCCAGTCCGGGGAGCTCAGCTGACGGCGGGCTCAGCGGGCCCAAGCGGGGGGTTTGCACTGGTGGCAGGGGCGGAGCAGCCGAGCAGGATCATGATGCGCATTGCGGTCTTCTGAGCGGAGGTCAGAGGCAGAGTTGAGGCGCGCCTCGCGGGGCCCCCTTAGGCGCGCGGCCCTATGCGGCCACCTTGGTCGCCTCTGCCTAAGACTGGCCCTGCCTCTCAGGACTGTCGTAGCAGCTTCCCAGTGTGTCCCTGGCTGCACATCTTCAGGCTGATTATCTTGTCTAACATTATCTCATTCCTTACACAGATAACTCTTAAATTCCATAAGAACATAAGAGTAGCCATACTGGGTCAGACCAATGGTTCATCTAGCCCAGTATCCTATTTTCCAAACACAAGTACCTGGCAGATATCCAAATTATGGCAACACTCCACACTACAAATCCCAAGGCAAGAAGTTGCTTCCCATGTCTGTCTCAATAGCAGACTATGGACTTTTCCTCCAGGAATTTGTCCAAACCTTTTTTAAACCCAGATGCGCTAACTGCTGTTACCATGTCTTTCGGCAAAGAGTTCCAGAGCTTAACTATTCGTTGAGTGAAAAAATATTTCCTCCTATTTGTTTTAAAAGTATTTCCAAGTAACTTCCTCAAGGGTCCCCTAGACTTTGTACTTTTGGAATGAGTAAAAAATCAATTTACTGCTATTTGTTCTACACCACTCAGGATTTTGTAGTCCTCAATCATATCTCCCCTCATCCATCTCTTTTCCAAGCTGAAGAGTCCTAACCTCTTTAGCCTTTCCTCATACGAGAGGAATTCCATCCCCTTTATCATTTTGGTCACTCTTCTTTGAACCTTTTCTAATTCCGCTATATCTTTTTTGAGATACGGCGACCAGAACTGAACGCAATACTCAAGGTGCGGACGAACCATGGAGCGATACGAAGGCATTATAGTATTTTCAGTCTTATTCACCATCCCTTTCCTAATAATTCCTAGCATCCTGTTTGCTTTTTTGGCCGCCACCGCACACTGAGCAGAAGATTTCAGCGTATTATCTACAATGACAACCAGATCTTTTTCTTGAGTGCTGACCCCCAAGGTGGACCCTAGCATCAGGTAACTATGATTTGGATTATTCTTTCCCATGTGCATCATCTTGCATTTCTCCACATTAAATTTCATCTGCCATTTGGATGCCCAGTCTTCCAGTTTCCTATTTCACAGTACGCACGTGTTTTAACAACTTTGAACAGTTTTGTATCATCTACAAATTTTGATAACCTCACTCGTAATTCCGATTTTCATATCATTTATATGTTAAATAGTACCGGTCCCAGTACAGATTCCTTCAGCACTCCACTGTTCACCCTTATCCATTGAGAGAAATGACCATTTAACCCTACCCTCTATTTTCTGTCCAAATAACCAATTCCTAATCCACAGCAGACCCTTGCCTCTTATCCCATGACTCTTTAATTTTCTCAGGAGTCTCTCATTTATTTATTGCATTTGTATCCCATATTTTCCCAGGCTCAATGTGGCTTACAATACATCATGGATGTGGAAATATAATAGAAAAATAGGCATTTAGTGTTACAGAAAATTTTGGGTAACATGATAATGATAAAACATGATAGTAGTATGACAAGCAGATATTATAAGACATTTCTAACTACGTGTGGAGATTTATGTATATTCAAATTGGTTGATCTTTGTGGTAAGGCTTGCTGAGGAACTTTATCAAAAGCTTTCTGAAAATCTAGATACACTGCATGAACCGGCTCACCTTTGTCCACATGTTTATTCATGCCTTCAAAGAAATTAAGCAAATTGGTGAGGAAAGACTTCCCTCGGCTGAACCCATTCTGACTCTGTGCCATTAAACCACATTTGTCTACGTGCTCTGTAATTTTATTCTATATAATAGTTTCCACTATTTTGCCCAGCACCAACGTCAGGCTTACCAGTCTATAATTTCCCAGATCACCCCTAGAACCCTTTTTAAAAACCAGCATCACATTGGCCACCCTCCAATCTTCAGTTACTATGGATGATTTTAAAGACAGGTTACATATTACTCATTTTTCAAGGCAATCTTCTTAAATGTGACTGAATAGAAACCTGAATACTCAACTCTTCAAAATATAACAGGTTCTAGATATCCAAATTAGTTCTCCCTCTTACTCCTTTCAAATGTTATAGAGCATTTTTTAAAAACATTTGTATTTTTTCTAACTTATAGCCTCAGCGGTGCTCATCACCAATAGTTTACACTGGCAGTGGAGTTAGCATCCACCTCCTCAATGGCTTCTCTTAAAGCTGTTATTCTTTATTTTTCTTTTAGTTCATTTTCTTAAACTTAATTATCTTTATTACTTATCTTTTTTGATAGTCAGATGGGGGGTTTAAGCTTGTCCGATATGCATGTTTCGCCTAATCACTAGGCTGTATCAAGGACTTGCCCCTCAGCCATCTTCGGCGCCAGCCTTGCTATTATTTTTGGGACACGCTAAAGCTGCTGATTTTCTTTGCATCGTCAACTGATCTGATTTGGAAGAATGCCCATCTAATTAGGCCCAAACTTCCGGTACCAGCTCAGCTGTTTTTGAGACCGGAAGTTTGGGCCCAATCAGATGCAAGCCGGTTTGTGACAAAGGAGGAGGCTGCCAAAAAAGGAGCCCGCCCAAGGTCTTCTCACCCAGGATCACTAAGACAAAAGCCTTCTGACTTCTGATTAGCTGCTGCTTGTACAGGTCCTGCGCTTCACAGTCCACTGGCACACTGTGATCCAGTAGGCAGTACATAAGTACATAAGTAATGCCACACTGGGAAAAGGGTCCATCGACCCCAGCATCCTGTCCACGACGACGGCCAATCCAGGCAAGGGCACCTGGCAAGCTTCCCAAACGTACAAACATTCTAAACATGTTATTCCTGGAATTGTGGATTTTTCCCAAGTCCATTTAGTAGTGGTTTAGTAGTGGTCCTTTATGAAACAGTCTAACCCCTTTTTAAACTCTGCCAAGCTAACCGCCTTCACCACGTTCTCCGGCAACGAATTCCAGAGTTTAATTATATGTTGGGTGAAGAAACATTTTCTCCGATTTGTTTTAAATTTACTACACTGTAGTTTCATCGCATGCCCCCTAGTCCTAGTATTTTTGGAAAGCGTGAACAGACGCGTCACATCCATCTGTTCCACTCCGCTCATTATTTTGTATACCTCTATCATGTCTCCCCTCAGCCGTCTCTTCTCCAAGCTGAATAGCCCTAGCCTCCTTAATCTTTCTTCATAGGGAAGTCGTCCCATCCCCGCTATCATTTTAGTCGCCCTTCGCTGCACCTTTTCCAATTCTACTATATCTTTCTTGAGATGCGGCGACCAGAATTGAACACAATACTCAAGGTGCGGTCGCACCATGGAGCGATACAACGGCATTATAACATTCTCACACCTGTTTTCCATACCTTTCCTAATAATACCCAACGTTCTATTCGTTTTCCTAGCCGCAGCAGCACACTGAGCAGAAGGTTTCAGTGTATTATCGACGACGACACCGAGATCCCTTTTTTGGTCCGTAACTCCTAACGTGGAACCTTGCATGACGTAGCTATAATTCGGGTTCTTTTTTCCCCAAATGCATCACCTTGCACTTGCTCACATTAAACGTCATCTGCCATTTAGATGCCCAGTCTCCCAGTCTCGTAAGGTCCTTCTGTAATTTTTCACAATCCTGTCGCGAGTTAACGACTTTGAATAACTTTGTATCATCAGCAAATTTAATTACCTCGCTAGTTACTCCCATCTCTAAATCATTTATAAATATATTAAAAAGCAGCAGTCCTAGCACAGACCCCTGAGGAACCACACTAACTACCCTTTTCAATTGTGAATACTGCCCATTTAACCCCACTCTCTGTTTCCTATCCTTCAACCAGTTTTTAATCCACAATAGGACATTTCCTCCTATCCCATGGCCCTACAATTTCATCTGTAGCCTTTCATGAGGTACCTTGTCAAACACCTTTTGAAAATCCAGATACACAATATCAACCAGCTCCCCTTTGTCCACATGTTTATTTACTCCTTCAAAGAATTGAAGTAAATTGGTCAGGCAAGATTTCCCCACACAAAAGCTGTGCTGACTTGGTCTCAGTAATCTATGTCCTTGGATGTGCTCTGTAATTTTGTTTTTGATAATAGCCTCTACCGTTTTCCACGGCACCAATGTCAGACTCACTGGTCTATAATTTCCCGGATCTCCCCTGCCCAAGGACAGCTCTGGAGCTCGCCAAATGTAAATACGTTTGTTTGAAAATGATTTGCCAAAAAAAAAAAAAACCTTTGTTACAAAGTATTAAAGTACAGCTTCAATGTAACAAGTAAAAAGTATGGCAATACAAATGTAACCCATTATGTGAAGTACTAAAAATTGTAAAAGTATTGTAACAAAGTAACTGTACTTTGATACTACCCAGCCCTTCTGGGCAGTAGTGATCATTACATGGTATAGTTTGATATAAGAGCTAAAGTGGAGTGTAGGCACACATTAATTAAAGTCATGGATTTAAAACATGCTGACTTTAGCAACATGTGGGAGTACCTAAAGAAAGAGCTGATAGGATGGGAGGACATAAGAGAAGTGGAAAGTCAGTGGTTCAAGCTGAAAAGAGCTATAAAAACAGCAACAGATCTCTATGGATAATAAACAAAAGCAACTGATATGGTTCTCCAAACAACTAGCTGAAAAATAAATACAAAACAACACAAGTAGAGGAACACAGATAAGAATACCGGATAAACCTACAAAAAAAAAAAAGCGAAGAGAGAAATAAAGCTGACAAAAGCTCAGGCAGAAGAACAAATGACTAGAGACTTTAAGAGTGGTGACAAGACTTTTTACAGGTATATTAGTGAAAAGAGGAAGGCTAGAAATGGAATTGTATGACTGGAAGTTGCTGTGAGTGTTCGCTGTGGAAAGTGATGAGTTAAAAAGCAGGCATGCTAAACAAATACTTCTGATGTGTCTTCACAGAAGAAAATCCAGGAGAAAGACCTTGGTAGGTTGACAAAGATACATATGTGAATGGAGCAGCTATTGCAACTTTCACAGAAGAAAGCGTTTATAAACAACTTGAAAACTGAAAGTGAATGAAGCCAAGGGCTGTATTTTGAGGGAGTCAGAGAGGTTGTGGCGTATCCTCTTAAACATTTGTTTAACAAATCCTTGGAGATAGGAGAGGTTACACAGGATTTCAGAAGAGTGGATGTAATCCCTCTTCACAAAAATGGGGACAGAGAAGTGGGGAACTACAGACCAGTAAGTCTTACTTTGTTAGTTGGAAAGATAATGAATTTTCTGGAATCCAGTGGGTTACAAGATCCAAGGCAACATGGTTTATGTATGGAAAATCGTGCCAAATAAATATAGTTGCTTTCTTTGACTGGGTGACCAGAGAATTGGATTGAGGACGTGGGATACATGTAGTTGACTCAGATTTCAGAAAAGCCTTTAAAACAGCTCCTCATAGAAGGCTCATAAATAAACTCAGTGGGCTGAAGTTAGGATTCAAAGAAGTCAGATGGATTAGAAATTGGCTGATCGAACGATGACAGAGTGGTGGTAAATGGAATTTACTCAAGGTAAGTAGTAGCATGCCTCAGGGATCTGTACTGGGAGCAATTCTAGTCAATATATTTGTGAGCAACATTGCTGAAGGTTTAGAATGTAACACCAAGATTTGCAAGAGTGAACACCCCAGAGGCAGGGGACAACATGAGGCAGGATCTATAATAATTAGAAGAATAGTCTAATGTTTGGCAGTTAAAATTTAATGTGAAGAAGTGCAAAATGAAGCACCTGGGGTGTAGAAATCCAAAGAAGCTGTAAGTGCTAGGGGCAAGAAGCTGAGGTTTACAGACCAGGACAGGGACCTTGGGGTGATAGCATCTGAGGATCTTAAGGCAGTGAAACAATGTGACAAGGCAATGGCCATAGCCAGAAGAATGCTAGACTGTATCAAGAGAGGCACAACCAACAGAAAAAAAGGAGGCGTTGATGCCCCTGTACGAGTAACATATAGTAACATAGTAGATGACAGCAGATAAAGACCTGTATGGTTCATCCAGTCTTCCCAACAAGATAAGTCATTGGTGAGGCCCCACCTGGAGTATTGTGTTCAGTTTTGGAGGCCATATTTCTCTAAGGCCATAGAAAGACTTGAAGTAGTTCAGAGGAAGGCAACAAAAATGGTATGGAATTGTGTCAAAAGACATATGAGAAGAGACAAAGACCTGAGCATGTATACCACAGAGGAAAGGAGGGATGAGGAGATATGATACAGACATTTAAGTACTTGAAGGGTATTAAGTATACAAATAAATCTCTTCCAGAGATGGAGAAGCAGTAGAACAAGAGGACATGAATTGACATTGCAGGGTGGTAGACTTAAAGAGTGACATCAGGAAATACTTTTTCACTGAGAGGGTGGTAGATGCTTGGAATGCCTTCCTAGTAGAGCTAGTGTTGACATAAACAGTGATGGAATTCTAAAATAATGTGATTAAATACAGAAGATCCTTAAATAGAAAGTGGATAGAATAAAAACATACCTGTTGAGATGTTATAATGGACAATAGTGGTGACTATTCAGCAAGTCCAATAGTTGGGAACCATGGCCAGTGCCATACAGACTTATGTGGTCTGTGTCCCATAAATGGTAAAAGGCATATGAAGACTCAGCAATTCTAGGAGTTGGGAACTAAGGCTAGTGTTGGCCAGACTTATATGGTTTGTGTCTTATAAATGTCATATAAAATGTGACAGATGAATATATGAGATGATAAATATAGATAAAAAATTATTAAGTGTTGGTGAATTTAAATAATTCAGCTTGGAGGTTTCTTGACCAATGATTGAACCTATGAAAGGTGTGTCCAGTTTCTGTTCATGGAAATTTGAACCACTACTGAGGTCTTTTTCTTCCATTGAGAATTAGGTCACATATTTATATATAGTGTTTGACTCATTCTGGGTTTGCAGTTGTTTCTGATATTTTGAATGAGGATTTTTTTCCATCCAGGGATTTTTGAGTTTATAAATGTCAAAGACAGATCCAGATGAGCTGGAGTGGGCTTTGATGGCAACTCCAGTAGTTAGGAAATAAGGCCAGTGCCGTGCAGACTTCTACAGTCTGTGTCCTGTAAATGGCAAAAAAACAAATGAAGATCAAGTTTACATATTTTATATCATATTAATATCATATGCTATGAATGAGGGTGCTTTGCATTTCAAGGGGGAAGGGGAAGACATTTTTATGTTGAAATTAGCAAGTTAAATGCTGTTAAAATATTGCTGGTTTAAACATATGTTGCTCCCAGACTGCATTATATTTAACTGCCTATATGTGGTTGGTAAGATGGCAAATTGCCAACCAATGCTTAATCATAAATGACTGTAACCAGCACAGAGTGGTGAGTGTGGCTCTGACCGCCTTGTTGGGCAGACTGGATGGACCATGCAGGTCTTTATCTGCCATCATTACTATATTGCTATTTTACTATCAGTAGAAAGCCATCTCTCCTAGCATATTCAGCTCATCCCCTACCTCTCCTCACAGTCTTGGAAACCAATGACACAATGCCTGCCAAACCATCTCCCCCCCCCCCTTTTGCCCAATTTTTAAGTGCATGGGTCCCCTCAGGGATAGGAGCAATCCCCATTCACGTTTGCCCCACTGTTGCCGTCATTCAAAATGTTGTGAGGGCCAAAGGGAAGCCATGAGTCAGCCAGCTCCATTTTGAATGATAACATCTCAGAAGATCCACACACTTGAAAACTAGTAAGGGGAGACCAGGGAAGAGGTGTTTGGAGAATCTGCTAAGTGATGATTTATATTTTGAATGAAAGGAAGAATTTGCTATGGAAGGGCCTTTCCACAATAAGTGGAAGGAGAACTTTGGAGTACAGAGGGTTTACTCAGAGCTTACTGCCCTTTTGATATCCTGGTGTGGGTACTTTACTAGTCACAACAACATACTTAAGTTCCAGTGGGATTTATTAAACCTAACTGACAACACAGTATGAGGTAGGGTTACTATATGGCTCCAGAAAAAGGAGGACAGATTAAGCCAGTCTGGGTCAATGTGTCCTCCTTTTTCTGGCACATATGGTAACCCTAGTATGAGGAAATGCTGTATTATTGTGGGCAGGTACCTGGCATGATCAAATGCATGCTAGTCAATTCCCTGTCTCACTGTCCATGTTTGCTAAAAAAAAAAAAAAAATCTTCCAGCAAAAGAGGAATTGTAATTATTTTGTTTGCTTACCACCAGGCAGATGATAGGGATCATGATGTTGCGAACTCTGTCATTGTGCTGGAGTGCCCAGAAGGAGTTATTGGCACAGGCTGCCAACCCCTCCTCTAGATATACCACAAATGTTTTGGCATTGACACATAAATAGGAGAAGGAGTCCACTACTTTTAATGGACCAAACCACATAAAAGGACCAGCTGGAAGATAAAAAGCAAATAGCATAAGCAGTGAGGCTCTGTGATATAGAGTAACACTGGTGGTAATGACCTGGTCTATGTAATATACTGCCTGGAAGAGTGAAGGAGAAGAGTGGCCCAACAAAAGAAAGAAGGGCAGTTTTGAAAGTGAAAAAGGAGGTTGAGTACTCTCAGGAGTATAGAAGAAGAGCAAGACATTTGCACATGACAATAGGTTTAGAAGCTAAATATCAATATCATAGTCCACCAGCCAGGAAAGGGCTTCAGAAGGCAGTTTGTGATTTACTTCCTCTGTAATCTGCATTTACAAATCAACAAAATCACACATACTTATACGTACACCCTATATAATTTTGGCAGAGCAGGGGCACAGATATGTATGCATATGTAATGTATATATTGTTTTTATAAAACAGGTGCTTTTTTAACTTTTCACATGGGTGTCCTGTCATAAAATCACCTCTCACATGTAAAAGCAGGGATGGCCTAATAGTAGATTACAAAAAAACTCTGGACTCGATTTCAACAAAACTAAACTGTATAGTCAAATAACAAGCTGAATCCTCATAAACTATATGTAGACTTGTATATATGTATAATGCGATATCTTATTTTCCTTAATTTTTTTATTTGATTTTTTATTTTTATTTTCTTTTCAAAAAATGGAGAAAAAAGACCTCATCGGTCCCAGCATGATGATGATATTATTCAATTTCTCAATCGATTTAATCGTCTGCTTGTTCTAGGACTCCATTATAATCCTCGGTCTTAAAAAACTCCACTTCTCTTTTAATGCTAATAAAGTTATTCAATTTCAATGCTCAATTTCAATATTATAATCGTGATTGTTTTCAACAACGAATTCAACACTAATGTTACTTAGCTTTTTACTCTGCCCTACGGGGCTCTCCGTTTCGCTATATATTATGTTATGTGCTTCATCAGGGGGCCAAGTAACGAATGGCAAATCACAATTCACGATATCTATAATCAAACAAAAGGATATCACATCAATTTTCATATAAAAAGACTAGATGTTATACTTTTAAACAGATACAATATCTAACTACCAACCTTAGAACATGGCGTCTCCTACTCATATGACACCGGTAGTGAAAACTCTACCCGGAAGAAGTTGCTCTCATTTATAGTCTTGATTGACTTCAATCTAACCCTAATTGGGTCCATAATAACTCATTTCCCAATCTATTTACCTCAAAATTAGGATTTACAAAAATGTTTCAAAATTTGTTTCAAAGAATATCAAAAGATTCAAAGTGTATTTCAAAAAATTCAAAAAAATGCAGACCATTCTATTTGTGAATTCAACCCTCTTGGTTCTAAAGATTGTAAAATATATATCCACTTCTGTTCCCTTCTAATAAGTGTTTTGTTCCTATCTCCTCCACATGAATTATATGGAACATGATCTAACACAAAACATCTCAGCGAATCAAAAGTATGTCCTTTTTCTTCTGTATTATTACAGAAGAACTAACTGAATTTAGGAATCCTGTGGACGGTAAAGTCTACAAATTACGGTTTCAGACTAATTGCCAATCGACATATGTCATATACATTTTGAAATGCCCTTGTCAAAAGATTTACGTTGGGAAAACGAAGCGTCGATTACACCAACGCATTACAGAACATCGTTCATGTATTAAATTAAATAAAAAAGGCGCTCCATTAGTAGGACAATTCACAAATAGAATGGTCTGCATTTTTTTGAATTTTTTGAAATACACTTTGAATCTTTTGATATTCTTTGAAACAAATTTTGAAACATTTTTGTAAATCCTAATTTTGAGGTAAATAGATTGGGAAATGAGTTATTATGGACCCAATTAGGGTTAGATTGAAGTCAATCAAGACTATAAATGAGAGCAACTCCTTCCGGGTAGAGTTTTCACTACCGGTGTCATATGAGTAGGAGACGCCATGTTCTAAGGTTGGTAGTTAGATATTGTATCTGTTTAAAAGTATAACATCTAGTCTTTTTATATGAAAATTGATGTGATATCCTTTTGTTTGATTATAGATATCGTGAATTGTGATTTGCCATTCGTTACTTGGCCCCCTGATTGTCACGTCCCTTACCTGTGCCGCTCTGCCTGCTGGGATGCCTCGCTCCACGAGCAGGAGAGAGCGGGGTATCGCCGGCTACGGGCGGCATGGTGGGGGAGTCTCGTCTGCCTCTTGGACGGCTCCGGTCCGCCGCTATGGAGCGGTAGCGGCTGGAGAGCGCCGGCCATTTTGGCAGCGCCGGCGCTCACTAGCTGGAGAGTCTCTTCCGGGTGCGGGACCCAGGAGCATGAGGAACGCCTCTTCTGGGCTCGGATTGGCTGGTCGCGGCTAGACTCCGCCCGCTCTTTGTGACCAGTCTATCCAGAGCTCTTGGGCTGGTTGTTGGCCACGCCTTCCGGACAGCTGATGTTCGTTTCCCTGATGGAGGGGGTTACTTAAGTCAGACTCTGGCAGAACTCTTTGCTTCGGCTTCTGCTAGTGTGGATTCCTGAGTTCTGTGTTTTTGGATTGAGTACCTGCCTCGAACCCTGACTGGACCTGGACTTTGCTTCTGCCTGCCGCCTGCCTAGAACCTCTGTTTGGACCTGGACTTTGCTTTTGCCTGCCGCCTGCCTAGAACCTCTGTTTGGACCTGGACTTTGCTTTTGCCTGCCGCCTGCCTTGAACCTCTGTTTGGACCTGGACTTTGCTTTTGCCTGCCGCCTGCCTTGAACCTCTATTTGGACCTGGACTTTGCTTTTGCCTGCCGCCTGCCTAGAACCTCTGTTTGGACCTGGACTTTGCTTTTGCCTGCCGCCTGCCTTGAACCTCTGTTTGGACCTGGACTTTGCTTTTGCCTGCCGCCTGCCTAGAACCTCTGTTTGGACCTGGACTTTGCTTTTGCCTGCCGCCTGCCTTGAACCTCTGTTTGGACCTGGACTTTGCTTTTGCCTGCTGCCTGCCTAGAACCTCTGTTTGGACCTGGACTTTGCTTTTGCCTGCCGCCTGCCTTGAACCTCTGTTTGGACCTGGACTTTGCTTTTGCCTGCCGCCCGCCTTGAACCTCTGTTTTTGGACCTGGACTTTGCTACCTGCCGCGAGCCTTTGGTTGGCCCTGGGATTTGCCGGTTGTCATCTGCCTACTGCACATCCTGCGTCCAGCCCTGTCCTCCTTGGAGGTTCCAGTCCTGATTCTTCAGGTAAGATCAGAACTGTCTGGCTGCCAGACGTTGTTTGGCACAGGGGCTCACAGACCGTGGTATAAGCCTGATAGAAAGCCGAAGCCATGAGCTCGCCAGATAAGCCGGATCTGACTGACTTGGCCCAAGCCCTGCAACAACAGCAGGCTCAGCTTAACAGATTGTCTGGGGTACTACAAGACGTATGCTCACAGATGTCAGCGCAGCGAGGACCATCTTCCGGGACAAGTAGGTCATCTCCCTCTCAACCTGCCTTTCGTCTGCCCGAACCTCCCCGGTTTGACGGGACGCCTTCCGCATGCCGCGGATTTTTGAACCAATGTCAAATGCTCTTTGACATGCAACCTGCTTCTTTCCCTATGGACAAATTAAAGATTACCTACATCATCTCGTTACTCTCTGGTCCTGCCCTGGCATGGGCGTCACCACTCTGGGAACAACAGGATCCTCTCCTCTCAGATCTTGGAGAATTCCTGCGCCGGTTCCGCATGGTATTTGATGTTCCGGGACGCCCCTCCTCTGCTGCAGGGGAGCTACTACGGATTCAGCAAGGTAACAGCTCGGTAGGAGCCTACGCTATTCGATTCCGCACCTTGGCTGCAGAACTTAAATGGAATCAAGAGGCTCTTACGGCCATTTTCTGGCAAGGCTTGAGTGGGCGTATTAAGGACGAGTTAGCCGGCCGTGAAATTCCTAGTACTTTGGATGCTCTAATCTCTCTATGTATCCGGATAGATGTCCGGTTCCAGGAACGGGCACGAGAACTGGGTGCCTCTCGTCCGTCTCGAAGGATCTCCCCTCAGAGGCAACGTACTGTCTCTCCTCAGGGAGCTGCGGGTCCGGCTGCGGAGGGATCTGAGGAACCTATGGTGATTGGCAGGCACCGACTATCAGCCGTTGAGCGGGCCCACCGGAGGGACAATAAATTATGCATGTATTGTGGCAAACCTGGTCATTTTGTGAAGGGGTGTCCCAACAAGCCGGGAAATGCTTAGACCCTAGCCTTGTGGAGGGGGTGGTTTTGGGTCAGTCAGGAGCCCTTCCGGATAATTTAATGACAGTACCGATTATCTTACTTTGGCGAGAATTCAGAATAAATACCCTAGCCTTGCTGGATTCAGGAGCAGGGGGCAACTTTATTGATGCTAGCTTACTTCAGGGACTAGGAAGGCCGGTTATTCCCTGTAGACCAGCTCTGCAGGTGACTTCCATTCATGGTTCTACTCTTCCCCAGCCGATTACTCATCTCACCCTTCCGCTTCAAATGCAGGTGGGCCTTCTTCATCATGAGGAGATACAGTTTCTTATATTACCTCAAGCCATTCATCCTGTAATTTTAGGTATACCCTGGTTGCGGCTGCATGCTCCCTGCATAGACTGGCCTTTGGGTGAGATCAGTCAATGGAGTACGCGTTGTTTTGAGACCTGTCTGACACCAGTGCACCCTCCTCCTACTAAAGTGCCAGCTCTACCTGGAGTCCTTCATCCCTGTGAGGCCTGTCTTCCGAAGGAGTATGAGGATTTTTCTGATGTCTTTGATGCCCGGGAGGCGGATTCCCTCCCACCCCATCGCCCTTTTGATTGTCCCATTGATTTGTTGCCAGACACGATGCCTCCTAGAGGAAGATTATATGCCCTGTCCCGGGACGAATCGGCAGCCATGCGGGACTACATTCGGGAGAACCTTCGTAAAGGGTTCATTCGACCTTCTTCTTCTCCTGCCAGAGCAGGTTTTTTTTTTGTCTCCAAAAAGGATGGGTCCTTGCGACCCTGCATTGACTATCGAGGACTTAACAACATCACAGTCAAGAACCGTTACCCTCTTCCGCTTATCCCGGAGCTTTTTGATCGGCTCCAAGGAGCTGTGATTTTTACTAAACTGGATCTCCGAGGGGCCTACAACTTGATTCGTATCCGCCAGGGGGACGAGTGGAAGACTGCGTTCAATACTCATGAAGGCCATTTTGAGTATCGTGTCATGCCTTTTGGTCTGTGTAACGCTCCTGCGGTGTTTCAAGATTTTATCAACTTCATTTTTCGAGATCTCCTTTATGCTTCCGTCATTGTTTACTTGGACGATATTCTGATCTTCTCTGCTTCTCCTCAGGATCATCCCAGACATGTGCGCACAGTCCTTCAACGACTCCGGGATCACCGACTGTTTGCCAAATTGGAAAAATGTGCTTTTCATCAATCCACTATTCCTTTTTTGGGACATATTATCTCTGCTGTTGGATTACAAATGGATCCTGCTAAACTACAGGCTATCCGTGACTGGCCTCGTCCTCAAGGTCTCCGGGCTCTGCAGCGTTTCCTTGGATTTGCTAATTACTACAGACAATTCATTCCCCATTATTCTCTCATCACGGCTCCTTTGACAGCCCTTACTCGGAAGGGTGCGGATGTTCGGCACTGGTCTCCAGCTGCTCTGGAGGCTTTTTCTACCTTGAAGGCGGCTTTCCTGTCTGCTTCTGTACTCCGTAGTCCTGATGTCACGAAGCCTTTCATTGTGGAAGTGGATCCCTCTGCTTTGGGGGTTGGGGCTGTGCTGTCTCAGACGACTCCTTCTGGTAAGAGACACCCGTGTTTTTTTTTTTCTAAGAAGTTTTCTCCGGCAGAGCGTAATTATACCATTGGTGACAGAGAGCTGCTGGCTCTGAAGCTCGCCTTTCAGGAGTGGCGATATCTGCTGGAGGGGGCTGCTCATCCTATTACTGTCATCACTGATCACAAGAACCTGCTTTATTTGCAAGATGCCAAACGCCTGAATCCCCGGCAGGCCCGATGGTCACTGTTTTTTGCTCGTTTTACCTTTCACTTGGTGTTCCGTCCCGCGGAGAAGAATGTTCAGGCGGATGCTCTCTCCCGAGCTTTTGATGTACCAGAGGAGCCTGAGGAGCTCTATCCTATGCTCAATCCTGCTTGCCTTTCCCCTACTGTGGGGGCGTCCGCCTGCCTTAAGACTCCTGTTCCTACCCAGTCTCGTCGCAAGGTTCTTCAGTGGGGTCATTCTGCTGCTTTTTCGGGACATTTTGGGTTTCGTAAGACTTATCATCTGATTTCCCGCTATTTTTGGTGGCCGCACATGGCTCAGGAGATTCGGCAGTTTGTCTCTACATGTCCTACTTGTGCCCGCACCAAGTCTTTGCCAGGCAAGCCGTGGGGTCTTCTTCAACCGTTGCCTGTACCCCAGCTACCTTGGCAGGAGGTCTCCATGGACTTTATAACTGATCTTCCTTGCTCCAAGGGCAACACGATCATCTGGGTGGTGGTGGATCGTTTTTCCCGCATGGCGCACTTCGTCCCCATGCGGTCTCTGCCATCTGCGGCGGCGCTTGCCTCCCAGTTTATCCAGCACATTTTTCGGTTACATGGACTACCGCAACGCATCATCAGTGATAGAGGTTCTCAATTCACCTCTAGATTTTGGAGATCTTTATGCTCAGCCTTTGGGGTTGCCACACATTTTTCTTCAGCTTATCATCCACAGACCAACGGCATGGCAGAACGTACGAACCAGACCCTTAAAGCCTTTCTCAGGGCCTTCACTAATACGCGTCAAGATAATTGGACTGATCTTCTGCCCTGGGCTGAGTTTGCCTACAACAATAGCTTTCATTCTGCTTCTCGGACATCACCCTTCTTTACTGTTTTTGGACGGCATCCTCGTCTTCCGCCTCCGATTCCTGTGACTGAGGTCTCTCCACTGATCCGGTCTACCCTCACCACCATTCATGCCACTTGGAGAGTGGTTCGTCAGCAGTTGGGAAGGGCTGCTGCACGGTATAAACAGTTTGCTGACCGGCTTCGATGTGCCGCTCCCGTATTCCAGCCGGGACAGAAAGTATGGCTCAGCACCAAGTATCTCAAACTGCGTCTTCCCTCTCTTAAGTTTGCTCCTCGCTTCATTGGTCCATTTTCTGTGCAATCTAGAGTGGGGACGGTGGTCTATCGCCTTCACTTACCTGGTAATCTTCGCATTCACAATGCTTTCCATGTATCTCTACTTAAGCCTTTTCGGACTTCCCACTGGCATCCTGCACCAAAGAAGATTCTGGTTCCAGACTCTGACCCGGACCCTGAGTTTGAGGTAAAGGAGATTCTTGATTCTAGACTCCAGAGAGGACGATTGTTTTACTTGATCTCATGGAAGAACTTTGGTCCTGAGGATAACTCCTGGGAGCCAGTTGGTAATATCCATGCCCCTGAGTTATTGCACGAGTTCCACTCTCGTTACCCTAAAAAACCAGGGCCGAGACGGAGGAGGGGGGCTTACGGGGGGGGGGGGGGTACTGTCACATCCCTTACCTGTGCCGCTCTGCCTGCTGGGATGCCTCGCTCCACGAGCAGGAGAGAGCGGGGTATCGCCGGCTACGGGCGGCATGGTGGGGGAGTCTCGTCTGCCTCTTGGACAGCTCCGGTCCGCCGCTATGGAGCGGGTAGCGGCTGGAGAGCGCCGGCGCTGCCAAAATGGCTGGCGCTCACTAGCTGGAGAGTCTCTTCCGGGTGCGGGACCCAGGAGCATGAGGAACGCCTCTTCTGGGCTCGGATTGGCTGGTCGCGGCTAGACTCCGCCAGCTCTTTGTGACCAGCCTATCCAGAGCTCTTGGGCTGGTTGTTGGCCACGCCTTCCGGACAGCTGATGTTTGTTTCCCTGATGGAGTGGGCTACTTAAGTCAGACTCTGGCAGAACTCTTTGCTTCGGCTTCTGCTAGTGTGGATTCCTGAGTTCTGTGTTTTTGGATTGAGTACCTGCCTCGAACCCTGACTGGACCTGGACTTTGCTTCTGCCTGCCGCCTGCCTAGAACCTCTGTTTGGACCTGGACTTTGCTTTTGCCTGCCGCCTGCCTAGAACCTCTGTTTGGACCTGGACTTTGCTTTTGCCTGCCGCCTGCCTTGAACCTCTGTTTGGACCTGGACTTTGCTTTTGCCTGCCGCCTGCCTTGAACCTCTGTTTGGACCTGGACTTTGCTTTTGCCTGCCGCCTGCCTAGAACCTCTGTTTGGACCTGGACTTTGTTTTTGCCTGCCGCCTGCCTTGAACCTCTGTTTGGACCTGGACTTTGCTTTTGCCTGCCGCCTGCCTAGAACCTCTGTTTGGACCTGGACTTTGCTTTTGCCTGCCGCCTGCCTTGAACCTCTGTTTGGACCTGGACTTTGCTTTTGCCTGCCGCCTGCCTAGAACCTCTGTTTGGACCTGGACTTTGCTTTTGCCTGCCGCCTGCCTAGAACCTCTGTTTGGACTTTGCTTTTGCCTGCCGCCTGCCTTGAACCTCTGTTTGGACCTGGACTTTGCTTTTGCCTGCCGCCCGCCTTGAACCTCTGTTTTTGGACCTGGACTTTGCTACCTGCCGCGAGCCTTTGGTTGGCCCTGGGATTTGCTGGTTGTCATCTGCCTACTGCACATCCTGCGTCCAGCCCTGTCCTCCTTGGAGGTTCCAGTCCTGATTCTTCAGGTAAGATCAGAACTGTCTGGCTGCCAGACGTTGTTTGGCACAGGGGCTCACAGACCGTGGTATAAGCCTGATACTGATGAAGCACATAACATAATATATAGCGAAACGGAGAGCCCCGTAGGGCAGAGTAAAAAGCTAAGTAACATTAGTGTTGAATTCGTTGTTGAAAACAATCACGATTATAATATTGAAATTGAGCATTGAAATTGAATAACTTTATTAGCATTAAAAGAGAAGTGGAGTTTTTTAAGACCGAGGATTATAATGGAGTCCTAGAACAAGCAGACGATTAAATCGATTGAGAAATTGAATAATATCATCGTCATGCTGGGACTGATGAGGTCTTTTTTCTCCATTTTTTGAAAAGAAAATAAAAATAAAAAATCAAATAAAAAAATTAAGGAAAATAAGATATCGCATTATACATATATACAAGTCTACATATAGTCTAATAGTAGATTATCCATTTAAAATTATAAGTGTAACTTTCTGATGAACGTATATATGACTTTAAATGTATAACTTTTCCATTTAAAGTTATATAGCTGGCGTGCTTGTATCTTGTCTGTTTTGGCCTGTGAAATGTTGGGATTCCCAGCAGCCATGATTCGCTTACTGTCTTTCTCTCCTGGCAGGATCTTCTTCACTGCTCCTGTCACCTTGTCTGCAAATGCATTCCACTTCACCACATTCCCAGGAAACTTCCAGCGTGTTTTGGAAACTGCAAGCAGCTTCACATACTGTGCAGGTAGTGCACTGTCCCACAGGTTAACCTCACTGATGTCACCAAAGAAAGCACTGCCAGCCTGGAATCCTCCTGCAATGAAAAAAACAGTGCTAAAAGACACACTCTCAGCATTTTTGCATTGACCATTTTAGCTTAAAAATATCATATGCTTATTTCTCTTGGTAATACAGCAATTAGAGACATTCTCTCTTTTAGTAATCTTGGCAATTCAGCTTTTCTAAATGTATTAGTTACACAAAACTTCCAAAGACACCATATTCAAATGACAAAGGAATTCATTCAGATGTTGCTTATAAAATCACTCCCCAATGCTAATTCTATTTGAGCTCTAACTACACATAATGTAGGGCCAGGTTAAGCCTTGTAGCCCAGCTCTGACTACACATAATGTAGGACTAGGTTAAGCCTCGTAGCCCCTCAAACAAAATAGAACACATCAGGTTAAATACATTCTGTTGATTTTTCTACATCACATTCTCTTCCACGGGATTGTCTCATTTCTTCCTGATTGGTCATTCACAAGCTAGTTCCCCTTAGGAGGAGAAAATAGCTCAGTGAATCTGGTAATGGCATATTGTTATCACAAAAGAGTGCACCATCATAATCAGAACAACCAGCAGGGTACGCAATTCACCACCTCATTGTTCAAGTCCAGGGGTTTGTTCAGCCTGGACTTTTGTTCAGCTCTTCTTCTATACTCCTGAGAGTACTCAACCTCCTTTTTCACTTTCAAAACTGCCCTTCTTTCTTTTGTTGGGCCACTCTTCTCCTTCACTCTTCCAGGCAGTATATTACATAGACCAGGTCATTACCACCAGTGTTACTCTATATCACAGAGCCTCACTTCTTATGCTATTTGCTTTTTATCTTCCAGCTGGTCCTTTTATGTGGTTTGGTCCATTAAAAGTAGTGGACTCCTCCTCCTATTTATGTGTCAATGCCAAAACATTTGTGGTATATCTAGAGGAGGGGTTGGCAGCCTGTGCCAATAACTCCTTCTGGGCACTCCAGCACAATGACAGAGTTCGCAACATCATGATCCCTATCATCTGCCTGGTGGTAAGCAAACAAAATAATTATAATTCCTCTTTTGCTGGCAGATTTTTTTTTTTTTTTAGCAAACATGGACAGTGAGACAGGGAATTGACTAGCATGTATTTGATCATGCCACATACCACTATGGACTGAATATTGAGCCAATAGAGGTCAATTTTGTAGGAATATGTGAAAGACAAGTGCTGCATGCATTAACTGTCAACAATTCTATGAGCTATGATGTCATTGGATATAGTGTAATGTCTTGTGGGTGTGTCTGAGTCACTCTAGTTGCTCTGAGAGTGAGTCAGTCTGTGTCAGCATAAGATGGTGTTAGCAATCTCTCTTCAAGCTGTACGATAACCAACTGACAGAATTTTGTATTCAGTAGTTTTACCATGTCTACTGCAAGTATGATGTAAATAGTTATCTGAAGAAACTAAGTAAACATCATTTTTGTTTGGAAGTTAAAGAAGAGAGAGTAATTGAATCTTTTATTCAAGAGTCTGTGTGAGAGAGAGAGAGAGAGAGAGAACAAATGAATAAAAAAATGGGAGTTAACACTTCTAAAGCTCTGCTGCGTATGGGCTAAATCTGCTGAAGTAAAAGTCTATTTTTTCATTTCTCCCCATCATATTGGGTTATGGGCCCAGGCCACTAAAAAAAAAAAAAAAAAAGAAAACATTAAGAATTTTTTTTAAATCTCTCCACACAAAAGCCAAGATGGCAGCTGCACCATTACTATGTTCTCTCAAAGTGCCTCAACTGAATGAATATAACTATATTCAGTGGGAGATGAGATTTAAATGTATTATTGAAGCAAAGAAGCTAAATATATGTTTGGATCAAGTAAGAAATGCTGACAATTTTGAAGAATGGAATACTGCAGACTGTTATGTCAAAAGTATGCTATATGAAGCTCTGACAGAGAAACAGGCAATATTGATTGATGGAACAGACACCTCAAAAGAAATATTGCAAAAATTGAAAACCATGTATGGTACTTCATATACAAAACAACAGCCTATATGGTTATCAGAAATAATTCAATTGAAGTTGAATGACAAGAAAAAATGTAATGATCATATAACACATTTAATGTCATTATTTAAGAAGCTAGAATTATCGGGTATACCTATCTGCGATGCTTTAAAGAGAGCTTTTATGTTTACATCTCTGTCTAAAAGTTTTGAAGTATTCAGGACAGTGAATGAAGCAATTGAAGGACAATCTTTTGAACAGGCTGTCTCTAATCTTAGACAAGAATGTATTATAACAGAGGAGATCTGTTCACCAAGAGAGATTAACCAGAATGAAACATTTTTCTCAGCGATGCATAGTAGGAGGCGGAGCTATAATGAAAAAAGCCTGCTCAGAAACAAGCTGATTTGCTAGTCATGTGGTAAAGAGGGACATGTATCAAAATACTGTAACAAGAAAAACCACACCCCTTCTAGCTCATTTAAGCCAATGGAGAATAAGCATGGTCAAAGAAGAAATTATGACCATGACAACAGTAAGAATAAGAGCTGTATAATGACAGAAAAATCTTTTAATATAATGAAGAACACTTCAGATAAAAATAGTTGGATATTAGATTCTGGCAGCACAAAACATATAACCAATAATAAAGAATTTTTCACAGATATGAGACCAGAAGATGGTAGTCTTCACACAGCAAATGCTGGCTCAACAATGATCAAAGCAAAAGGAAATGGACATTTAAAATGCATAGTACCAGACGGAGTCAAAAAAACTCTTGTAAAAGATGTCTTATATGTTCCACGAGCAGTTTGTAATATGCTCAGTGTATCAGCATTAGACAAGAAAGGTTTTTCAATTCATTTTGAAAATAGTAAATGTACCATTTCTGATGGTAATGAAATTTATGCTGAAGGTTATATGAATAACAATGTCTATAAGTTAAACATTACAGGTGAATCATCACATCTTATAAAAACAAAGAAGAATACAGAATGTAATCTTGAGACCTGGCATCGTCGAATGGGACACAGAGATCCAAAGGTGATCTTGGAGCTGCAAAGTAAGCAACTTGCAACAGGCATAAAAATAAGTGCCAGTAATGGTAAGATGGAAAAAATGCATAGATTGTATTACTCAAAAGGGGGTAAGACCCTCATTTCCATCATATAAAGGAAAAAGAAGTAGTAAAATACTGGACTTGATACATAGTGACTTATGTGGACCATTTAATATTCCATCACTAGGGAATAACAAATATGCATTAATATTTGTGGATGATTTCTCTAGATACTGTATGGCCTATCTATTAAAAGAAAAGAATCAAGTTGCTGATATGTTAAAGAAGTTTGTAGCCTTGGTAAGCAATAAATTTGATAAAAAACCAAAGATTCTACAGACTGACAACGGTGGTGAGTTTACTTCACATACTATACAAACATTTCTAGAACAAGAAGGTATTCAGCACATAAAGACAGTTGCATATACACCAGAACAAAATTCTGTAGCTGAAAGAAAGTTCAGATCACTTGTAGAAATGACAAGATGTATGCTATCTGATAGTAATCTTCCAAAGAGATTATGGGGAGAAGCAATTCTCACAGCAGTATACCTACAGAACAGACTACCTACAAAAGGGACTGATCGCACCCCACATGAAATGTGGCATAGTAAAAAACCAAATCTGTCACATATAAGAATATTTGGAAGTACAGCATATGCTCATGTGCCGAAACAGAAGAGACATAAGCTGGATTCCACAACAGAAAAAGGAATTCTAGTGGGCTATGATTCAGGTCACAAAGGTTATAGAATTCTGAATCTAAACACTGGATTTGTTGGTGTAAAACACATCACATATTTTGATGAAAATAAAAAAATTGATAAAGACTGGAAAATTCCAAATGAACCTTATCATCCAGAATATGAAAATAAACCAATAATCAATATCCCGGTGATTATAAACACTAACATACCAGAATTGTCTGATAATAATTTTTCTGATTCTAATGAGGAACAGGAAAATGAAATAGATACAGAAAGTGTTTATACTGAAGACAGTACCACTGATGAAAGGGAAATGATTGGAGATAGAATCTCGATCTCAGATGACACGGAGAGGTCAGACCAACAAAATGTCAGACGCTCATCCAGAGAAAATCGAGGTAATCCACCCCAAAGACTATCTTATTTAACAACTTCTGATGATGCACAAGAACCTTTAACTTGGGATGAAATTGATCAAATGTCTGAAAAAGAAGCAGAAGAATGGAAAAAAGCTGCACAAGATGAAACTTAACTGAATTACCCCATGGCAAAAAGGCCATAGGATGCAAGTGGGTATTTAAGTTGAAAAGAAATGCACAAGGACAAGTAGAAAGATATAAAGCCAGACTGGTAGCAAAAGGTTATCTTCAAAAATATTGTGAAGATTATGATGAAGTATTTGCACCAGTAGTGAAACACACAACAATCAGAACTCTCCTAAGCATAGCTGCATCAAAGAAAATGCAAGTGAAACACATAGATGTTAAAACAGCATTTCTTCATGGATATATATGTGAAGACTTGTATATGAAACAACCAGAAGGTTTCATAGATACAAATAACAGTCATTTAGTGTGTAAACTGAACAAAGGTTTATATGGTTTAAAGCAAAGTGCAAAATGCTGGAATGAGAAAATGCATGAAATGTTAAGCAAGGAGAAGCAGATAAATGCTTGTATACTAGACAAAAGGAAGGTCATTGTGTGTACATTTTAGCATTTGTAGATGATTTGCTTATAGCAAGTGAAAGTGAAAAAGAGTATAAAGACATTGTAAAGTGTTTAAATCAGAATGTTGAAATAACTGAACTTGGAAATGTGTCATACTATTTAGGTATGAATATTGAAAAACAGAAAGATGGTTCTTATTTAATAAGTCAGAAACAAAAGATTAATGATCTTATTGAAAGTATGGGTATGCAGGAAGCACACTCAGTAGGTTCACCTATGACCACAGATTTTCAGAGGGATGAAACTGAAAGGGAACCATTACCAGATAACATTCTATACAGATCTGCAATAGGAAAACTTTTGTATCTAACTACCACTTACAGAGTTGATATAGCTAATGCTGTAGGAATTTTAAGTAGAAGAGTGAATAAGCCTACTAAGACTGACTGGACTGCTGTAAAAAGAGTGGTAAGATATTTGAAAGGTACAATTGACTGTAAATTGGTGATTCCGGTAAATAGTAATCAGAAATTGATTTGTTACTGTGATTCTGATTGGGCTGGAGATCATTCAGATTACAAATCCACAAGTGGGTATGTGTTTATGTATGGAAAAACATCTATTTCATGGGCAAGTCATAAACAAACCATTGTAAGTTTATCATCCACAGAAGCAGAATATGTTGCTGTGTCTGAAGCATGTGTGAACTAATGTGGATAGAAAAACTGTGTACAGATTTCGATTTAGAACAGCAGAGACCGATACAGATTTTTGAAGACAATCAAAGCTGTATAAGGTTGTCAATAAATGACAGGGTACAGTCTAGAACAAAACATATTGCAACAAAATTCCATAATGTCAGAGAATTGTCAAGGCAAGGAGTAATAAGTTTGCAATATAAACAAACTGACCAAATGATTGCTGATATCTTGACGAAACCGCTAGCTGTAAGAAATAAGACCGCCTCCACCGCCCCGCCCTTGCTATGCCACTGCTAAGGGGTCAAAATTCAGCTGGTGGTGAGTATTTTGCTGACCGCTGCTGGCATTATTTCCAGATATTCAATGCCGGATTATATCCAGATTTTGGTATTGAATATTCAGTTTATATGGCACTGCCTAACACATGGCCAGTTAATTCCATATTCAGACCTTAACCGGCCATGGGTTGCTGCATAAAAATAGTGCGGTCCCATTTATGTGGTTACCCTGACCAATTAAGTGCCAAATATTGCCACTTAACTGATCAAGTGTCGACTCCACCCCTAGAATGCCCCCAAAATAGCCAGCTTTCACTTAGACGCTAATTTTCAGTGGTGATAGCCAGTTACATGCAACTGAAAATTAGTGGATAGCCCCGAATAAGCAATTTAACCAGTCAGTGACCGATTCTGGCCAGTTAAATCATTTTGAATATCAACCAATAAACTTTTTCTCCATAGACACAGAATAGGAAAAGTATGAGTAAATCAGGCCCTATATTATTTTACGTCAATATTCCAATCAAAGAAATTATCCCACAAAGTATTGGTTGTACCAGTCAAATAATCTATATTAATAAATCCCACCTTGAACGTTCCGAAGCTCACTCCAAGGCAGAGAAGCACAAAAATCCTGTAGTCTTCATAGGCTAGGACCAGTCACCCTCACTCATAGACCCGCCCTCAGCCACGCCCCATCTGTACATAAAACGCTACCTCAACATTCTGAAGACAACCTGCTGAAGCCATCTGCAAAATCCCTAAACAGTTCGTAAGTTCAGGGTGGTGAAGCCATCCAACTCACCATGTCTCTCTTTTTCTTGCATTGCCATCTGAATATGCCTTGCTGCAATTCAGATGTATAATATTTTGTTTTATTTTTATTTTTTATTTTTTATTTTGTTTTTTTTTGTAAGCCTATTTTTACCTTACACCCTTCAGGGTGGTTTTCTAAATTTTTTGTTGTTGTTGTTGTTTGGTTTTTTTTCATTCTCGATGCTTTGTTTCTTACCCTGCCTCCTTCCTGGCCCCCATTTATACCCACGACTCGCCTCCTAACCCCTTGTCTGAAATAGGCTCGTTTTCTAATTCTTGTATTTACGCAATGGTTCTTCATGACTCCTGCTAGCATTATGACTTCTTTCAATAAATTTACCACATAAATTGCACTACTGGTCTGTTTAAGTTTTGCCTTTCCCCAGATGGATACAGGAATTCCGTTGACATCCCTCACCGAGGAGACGACTGCTAGCAAAGAAGAGCTACCCGATAATATATCTGATCTGAAGGCTATGTTGCAGCAAAGAATCGCTAGATTAAAGGACAGATGCACAGACCCCTACATTACCCGGTGTGAGATACGAGACATTATTGAGCGTGAGTTTCAACAGATGCATCAATTGGTCCATGAGCGAAAGAGACAGGCTCTCCACTTACCGGAGTTGCAAGAAGCTTTGGCCTTTACCCTTCTTTCTGAATCATCTAGCTCGTAAGTCCTGCTGGCCTCCTGCAGCTGAGGGCCCAACCCTTGGTGAATGGTAGTCCTCGCAGGTGAAGATTCCATACCTACTGGCCGTAGATTGCAACGCATTATCCGTGCCTTTTGCCTATTTTTGTTCACCATATTCCTGCCCCTCCATACATCAATAACTCGAACAATCAATTTTTTGTTAGTTTTTTTGTACTCTTTTCTTTTGTTCCATAAACTTTACCATTGTTATTGGATCATCTCTTCGTAATAATTACCAATCTGTCTTGCACATTATGCAAGCCAGAAGTGGGGATATATTTTTCTTCACCCAACGTGTAATTAGACTCTGGAATTCATTGCCGGAGAACGTGGTACGGGCGGTTAGCTTGACGGAGTTTAAAAAGGGGTTAGATAGATTCCTAAAGGACAAGTCCATAGACCGCTATTAAATGGACTGGAAAAATTCCTAATTTTTAGGTATAACTTGTCTGGAATGTTTTTACGTTTGGGGAGCGTGCCAGGTGCCCTTGACCTGGATTGGCCACTGTCGGTGACAGGATGCTGGGCTAGATGGACCTTTGGTCTTTCCCAGTATGGCACTACTTATGTACTTATGTACTTATTATGCAAATCCCAATTCCTAGTATTAAGAGGGTTGCAGTTGACCCCTACTAATCAGGAGATATAATTTCACATATACTATTGCTATTTATGTAAATTGGCTTTTCGTTATTGTACCCTTATGGTTTCCCTTTTGCTTTTGCACTTAATTAGCACTGTTTTCTCCATGTTTACATTGTCTTTCATGTCTCTTGACATCTATATATTATTTTTGCTTATTCAGTTCACACTGATTATGCCCACCAAGATATAGCAATGTATCATTCAGGCATACAGTTATTTTGCTTATTCCTTTGCCAGCCTCTGACTCTTGATGGACTGATTATGATGGTGCATGCCTAGAATAAAGACATGGAAAGATCCAAGTTTGTACACCACAAGTACGTCTTCAAGATCTATCCAGGCCCAAATGATGTTAGATCCCCCAAGGTTGTGGCAATAATCTTTACACCTTGCAAACTACTGGATCACAAGTCTTGGGTCCATGTGAAAGATATACGGGTTTACTCAGCCGCAGAACCAGATGTTACCAGCCTAACCATCTCAAGACCGGCCACTTCCTTCAGCAGGCCAGCCTGAAAACCCAGATCTCCGTCCAGATTTTTCAGCGCTTCCACTGCCTCAACCATGATCGATGAAAGAGAATTCAGAACGGATACTTAATTTGAGATTTACTGTTGCTGTTTATGGACATTATAGATTCATATTTTGTTTTATTTTCAGTTTAGCAGTAATCCTGTCTATATATTGAAAAGGTTTTATTTTTATTTTCCTATTATTTCCTTTATTGTTCTAATTGTTTTTCTAAGAGTTTCCCCGTTATTTCTGTTTATGTAATTTAAATTGAAGTTGATATTGCTCAGATACAGGGGTAACATCAAACCCTAATACTGGCTAAGATATCATAATGTAGGTGTAAACCCTGTTAGTATCAACCAGTTATGCAATTGTTTAACTTTGGTGTAGGCTTACTTAAGCTGCATGTCTTTCTGTAGGTTTGACTAGGCTCCAAGTGGGGTAACGGATAGATATAAAATGCTTCCCATACTTCCAGGTCATTATGCATATGTCAAAATCCATGCATGACCTTTGTTAATATAAATTTTCCTAGGATTGACCCTTTTTGCTGTATGAGGCAACCTCATACTTGCTATCCACTTTTTAGTGCTCATGATTGGATGCTAATGATGAGTAATAGTAAGGTCCAGGCATTCCGACCTGTTTAAGGATTCTGAATACCTACAACCTAAAACAGCCTGCAATCTGAGTGCTAACCATATATTTGTTGAGCCACCATAACAATGCTTAATCAAAACCACTAATCCTTCCAAGGACCACTGAGATACATACATTAGATTATCTCCCCATGCACTATGCAGCAGATACAATAGAAGTCATAGAAAGACCTGAAAGTGTTTATTAGTATGATCCACCTGAAATTGCTATTACCTCAAGAGGGGTAACATCAGGATTAAGGCCCAAGTGGTTGGGTAATATAAAGGGAATTCCATATGCCCAAAAATATACCACCTGAGAATGAAGTTTCCTGTCTTGCATAATATCTGCTAGCAATCCATAAGAGCAAAACTCGTCCTTTCGTTTGATAGTTTGGCACCTTCTGGAATAGATAGTGACAAACTAGTTTTGTGTCACCCCCAGCTGCTGGGGTGACAAGTGGGGAATGTATAATTATAGTACAGCAAGAGGCCCTCACTGGATGCCCAGGCCAGATTTTAGGACTCAGGCTGTAAAAATACCAGCTAGGTTTAAAAATCTATGACTGGCTGCGCGAGGACGTGCTTTTCCTGCAAGTTAATATGTGTTCTAGCTTGAGACCTATCCACTGGAATAGTGGTAGGCCAAGTTACACGGCTTTAACCAGCTGAGAAGCCCTGACTAGGCCTGATAACCAGCTAATGGCCTTATAGTTGAGAACCTGCAAAAGCAGGACTGCATGATGAGTCTTAACAAAACCTGGTACAACTTTCAAATTGAATGTAGCACCTATGATGTAGGAATAATGGACAAAAATGGATAAAGTTTGGTTTTTAAAATGGAGTTTGTCTTTCTATAAGATGGCACCCAGATTACAAGATGAAATGACACTGATATGTCCATATTAAGATATCTTTATAAAAGGGAAAAAAAAAAAGAGGAAAAAAAAAAGAGTTGTTTACAAAAAGGGAAATTGCACAATAACTTGCAATAGCTAAAACGGAAAGGAGAGGTGGGTACAAATGGGCACCTGACCGGTAGAAAAGTATGATTCAGAGGTTGTGCAATATTAAGGAAAAAAAGTGTCTTGCCATTGACTTGTATTGAGACCTGCGCCTATAAAAGAGATGAGAATTAGGCAGATTGTTGGAACTTTCCCCAACGCTTCTCCGACGGCAGAGCTCTGTGCAGTTGAACCTAAAATCTGTCTGATGAATGTACCGAATTGAAGACTTGATTTTGGTAAGAATAAAAATCTTATTTCTGTAAACTATCTCTGTCTTTATTTCTATTTATTCTATACCTGTCATTTGTTCTACAAAATACTCCATACACAAGTAAGATTTCTCACTGAAACAGTTTTATAGACTTTTCATAGAATTTATGTGGGAACATAAATGGCCAAAGATTCATTTAGACCCAAAAAGACAGAAAACTGTGGTCATGGGAATTAGACTTGAACTGCGCCTTCTGATGCCTCCCCAACAGCGATACCCATGGGAAGGGGTCTCACAGGAATTCAGGGAGGCGGTCCACAAGATCATAGAAGAACAGACCCTCTGTATACCTCCGTGTGGAAGGATCCCACGGGGGTACACAGAGGGGTAGATTAAGAACACCCGCCCTCGAGGGCGGAACACAGAGAGTAAAGGGATCCATAAAGGCACCCCTACCAACTGGCAACCCCCTCCAACAAACAACGACCCAGGCAGGGGGAGTGTTTCCGTACTCCTCCCCCTGCCTAGGAATCGCTACAGACTGCTGGCAAACTCCCCAACCACATGACCACAAAAGCCACCCGCAACCCCCCCCCACACACACACAAACAAACACATACACACACACAAACACAAACACACACACACACATAAACACACACACACACAAACACGCACACAAACACACACACAAACAAACGCAAACACAAACACACACACATAAAAACACACACACATATAAACACAGAAACACACACACACAAACAGCCTCGACGGTGCACCTCTAAGTGCCCCCCCCCGCTGCATCGCCACAACAACCCGTGTAACGGAGCATCAGAAAGCCCCTACCCCCCTTCCCTCCTTGCCGCATCACCCAACCCCTCCCCTGCCGCTTCACCAAGCCCCCCCCCCCACATCGACCGCTTCGCCACCCGCGACCGCTAATGCAAACTCTGTCCAGCGGCTGCTGCTGCTTCTATTCAGCAGCAGCAGCCCGTACATAAAGAAAACAAACAAACAAACAAAAAAGCAACCTCCTAAAACGCACCTCTGTGGAGAACCATCTCACATTGGCTGACGTCTCTGCAGCTGCTCCTCCTCTCCCCTCAACGTCAGTGCCCCTGCCGGAAGACCCGGAGAAACACCGAGACGTCAGAGGGGAGAGGAGGAGCGCATGCTGAGACTTCAGCCAATGTGAGATGCTTCTCAACGGAGGTGCGTTTTAGGAGGATTTTTTTTTTTGGTTTTCTTTATTTACGGGCTGCTGCTGCTGAATAGCAGAAGCAGCAGCTGCCGGAAACAGTTTGTATTAGCGGTTGCGGGTGGCGAGGGGGTTGATGAGGGGGGAGGGGCTTGGTGATGTGCCACGGTGGGGGAGTCGGGTGATGCGCGAAGGGTGGGACAAGGGGCTTTCTTTGGGTGCTGCACCGGCTGGGGGGGGAAGGGGGGGTCTCGCTGGACATGGGTGGCTGGAAGGAAGCAGGGGGAGGGGAGGGGAGGGTCGCTGCACATGGGTGGCTGCAGGGGGGGCAGGGAACAGGGAGATAGGGATGGGGCTCCACACATCACATGGGTGCCTGCAAGGGGGACAGGGGATACAGGACGGATACTGCAGGGCGGGCATGGGGACAGAAGGGTTGGTGGTCATCAGGGGGGACAGGTGGGTCGATGGACATGGCTGGCCACAGGGGAGGAACAGGGAAAAAGGAGAGGAGTGTCCTCAGACATGGGTGGCTACACAGGAGAGGAGGGTCGCTGGACATGGGTAGCTGCAGGGGGGGCAGGGGGACAGAAGGGTCGCTGGACATGGCTGGCTGCAGGGGGGACAGGGGAGAGAGGAGGGACGCTGCACATGCGTGCCTGCAGGGGGACAGGAGGGATGCTGAGGGGGGGGGGCCTGAGACCACATGGGTGGCTGCAGGGGGAGCAGGGGAGACAGGAAGGACGCAGCAGGGGGAGAGGAGGGTTGATGAGCATGGGTGGCTGCAGGGGGATGCTGGACATGGGTGGCTGCAGGGGGAACACGGGGAGAGGAGGGTCGCTGCACATGCCTGGCTGCAAGGGAGTTCCTCACACCACACACGCAGTCACTCATTCTCTGTCTGCCACATACACTCTCACTCACACACTCACTGTCTTTGTCCCTCTCTCTCACACAGTGTCACACAGAAACACAAACACTGTCTCTCACACACTCTCTCTCTCTCGCACAAACACATACACTCTGTCTCTCTCTCTCTCACATTATCTCTCTGACACACACGCTCCATCTCTCACACACGCTCTTTCTGAAACATACACTCCAAGGAAAACCTTGCTAGCGCCCGTTTCATTTCTAACAGAAACGGGCCTTTTTTACTAGTGTTATATTGTGTACAAAGGTCCAGTGCATCCTACTTATTCTAAATATTTCTTGTGCTTGAAGATGTTTTGCTACTGCCCCTCATGCTGTTCCATGTCCTTGTCATGACCCATACTCACCCAGTTTAAGACCCTTTATTCACATTATTACACTGATCTTTGATCACTGTCCTTGTCAAATCTAATTTAAAGCCATCATCACCAACAAATTTTGGAAGATGCTTTTCCCCTATCTTTTTATTACTGCAACTGCAATGCATCAGTTTCTTATGTACTTGTAGGAATATGTACACAGGGCATTATGCAGCTGTAAATATTGAGGACACAAAAGTCATAGGAAAGAAAGATGCTCCAAACCTTTCTTTCAGAGAAAAAAAAAATTGGAGCATAAATGACTTTCAAACCACAAGTCATTCCCTTAAGAACAAGTCTTCAAAACACACCTCCAATCTTTGCAAATTACATCAAGCATACTACACATTATCTATACAGCACAGGAGAAAGTATTTCTGAATATTTTGTTTCAGAAATATTTTCAATTGATGAGTGACAGATTCCATGTTTTCACCAACACCCCCTGCGGTTCCACTCATTCCATTCTATAAAGGACTAAGATTCTACCTTTCTCCAGCATCTCCAGATGTCCCAACACAAGAGATCCTCCAATTGATACTCCCTTGTGTTGAAACCGGCCATAGTTTGCATCTGTGGGGATCCAGCGTAATCCATCAATATAGACAGAGTAGGGCTCACTTGAAGGAGCATTAGAAAGCATAAGCACTATATGGTGCCAAGATCCATCCAGCAAGTATATATTTGTTCCTTTCAGAAATATATTCCTGTGAATAAACAAAGAGAGGCTGAATTAATTTAGGGCTATAATATTGACAGTAAACACAAAAGAACCATTCAGCTCTATATTTAGCACAGATGTATTTTTATTTTATGTTGCATGTTTATTATTTTGTTATTAACCTTTTTTGTTGGTGTTTACTATTTGTGATAATATTTATGTATTGTTATCTCCCTGTAGCCCTTCTCTTAAAAGGTACCTGTATAAATCAAGGGCTTATTATTCAAAAGGGTTTAAATGGGCAGGAGAGGCTCCTGCCTGGTTAAACCCTGCTGAGTGAGCTAGCAGCCAATATTCAGGAGCACCTAATCTGTTAGTGCTGCTGAATGTGTCTGCTATCCAGCCATCCCCTAACCTGATAGGTTAGGGGCTGGCCAGAGACAAAGTTAGGGTGGAACATCAACATGGGCTGGTTGATTTTCAGTCCGCTAACCTGTTAAGTAACTATAAAATGTTAGGACAACAAAACAGCTGTCCCAGCCTTATGTGCCGAGTTAATCGAGCACTGGTCTGAATATCAGCCAGTGCTCCCTTAACTTCTGAATCCGCAGCATACCTGGAAATTCAGTGCCAGCAGCCATGCATGCCTGGCATTGAATATCTGGGGTTAGTTTAGTCCTCGGCTGAAAGTGGCTTACTAGCCGCTTATCACCATGGGCTGAGTATCAGGCCCATAGAGGTCAATTTCCAGTAGGGGGCCAAATGCATAAAGATAAACAGAATCTAATCTATATAACTTTATGCACATTTCCAGTGATGCTATTAAAGTAGCACCACTGAAAACCCACAGATAAATGGATACACACACCTACAATGCATGGAAACTGTCACACAGGAAATACAAAAATGCCATCAAACAAGCAAAAAGATCCTACTACACACAAACAATTCTAACCAGCGGTACAGACATAAAAAAACAATACCAACTCATAAAGAATCTTATTAATACCAACCCAGTCACATCATCCTCCACAAACTGCCCATCGGCTGACCAGCTGGCAAATTACTTCAATAACAAAATCACCAATCTTTGCAGCACAATTCCACAAGACTGTACTAACATTGATTCCTTTCTCGACGAATTGGACCCCTATGGAGATGAAATTCCCCACTGAACATGGCAAGATACTGCTTACACCAATACCAAAAAATCCTAAGAAACCAGCGAGCGATGTCACTAACTACCGCTCCATCGCCTCCATTCCTCTACTAATTAAATTGATGAAAAACAGGGTGACCTCTCAAATCAACGACTACATTCAAAAATTCTCCATTCTACATAAGTCACAATCGGGCTTCCGTCCAGCCCGCAGCACAGAAACTGTCCTACTCACCCTAATATCCAAATTCAGACAAGAAATTGCATTTGGAAACAGCATCCTCCTTCTACAATTCGACTTATCCAGTGCATTTGACATGGTAGATCACAACATACTAACCAAACTATTGGACAAACTTGGAATCGGCGGTAACATTATTAACTGGATAAAAGGATTCATCACCTCAAGATCCTATCAAATTAAATCACCCACTGATTTCTCATCCCCCTGGACACCTATCTGCGGAGTACCTCAAGGATCCCCTTTATCGCCAATACTCTTCAATCTAATGATGATCCCACTAGCCAAAGCCCTATTCAAACATGGTCTAAACCCTTTCATTTATGCTGATGATGTTACTATATTCATTCCCTTTAAATCAAACCTAACAGAAATCTCTGATAGAATATCCATAGGCATGAACATCTTAACCTCCTGGGCCAACGCCTTTAGGATGAAATTGAACAAAGAAAAAACACAGTGCCTAATCCTTTCATCTCAGCACTCCACAATTCCCCCACCTAATCTCACCATCTCCGGCACTACAATCCCCATTTCTGAAAACCTGAAAATCCTTGGAGTGACACTAGACAGTCACCTCTCCCTCGACAATCACGCCACATCCACCACAAAGAAAATGTTCACAATGATGTGGATATTGAAACGCGTAAAACCATATCTACCCCAGAAAACATTCCAGAATTTAGTGCAATCCATGGTACTTACCCACGCTAATTACTGCAACAGTATTTTCTTAGGCTGCAAAGCCTATATCCTAAAAAAACTTCAGACTGCCCAAAATACAGCAGCAAAATTCATCTTTGGCAGATCACGTTTTGAGAGTGCAACTCCTCTCCGTGCAAGACTGCACTGGCTCCCAATCAAAGAAAGTATCAATTTCAAAGCCCAGACTTTAATCCACAAGATAATACACGGAGAATCTCCGAACTATACAGTATGATAAATCTGGTCGACCTTCCAGCAAGAAACATGTCTGTATCCTCACGAAAGTACCTCAACCTGCACTACCCCAGCTGTAAAGGTCTCAAGTACAAAACTTATTATGGATCCAATTTCTCCTTCCTGGGCAGCTGTCTATGGAACACTCTCCCTAGACCTATTCGAGCAATCCATGACCACCTACCATTCAGAAAAGCACTAAAAACCCATCTATTCAAACAAGCCTACCCAAAAGACCCAGATTAATCTCATGAACCCATCTTCCTTACATATACTGAAGAGAAAACGACATTGACCCAGAATCTATCTCCCACCCTACCCTCCTCTCTCTATCACCTGTCTCTACCTACCTACCCATCCATCCTTCTATTATGTTATTCTTAATTTCCTACTTTACATAACAAAATTCTGTGTTACCTATTACTATGTAAGCCGCATTGAACCTGCTTTTAGTGGGAAAGTGCGGAATACAAATATAATAAATAAATACATAAATAATAAGACATTCATTTAACTTTGTGCATTCTTCTCCCCACTGAAAATTGATATCTGTATTTATAAAAGCCAGTAAGGAGTTCCAGATAGGTAACAACACATAAAACAATGTTTATCCATTTAAATTTATATCTCCTATTTCTGCAAAGCTACTTACACAGATAAGCTATCCATGTTAGTGGTTGAATATCACAGCTTGCAATGTATTAATGAACAAATAAATCTTAGATGTAAACACTTCCCACGCTGCTTGGCTGTGCTTCGACTTTCCCAGACCTGGGCCCAACTCCACACCAGGTTTACTAGGTAACTCTGGATACTTGGCAGTTCAAACAATATCAAACCAGACTGTATTTAATTAGGAAGTCTCTTCCCTGGGGCTACATTCCTCCCCGGGCTTAGTACATAGCTCCAGCACTCTTATAGCTTCAACTCAGCAACAAAAGAAAAACAAGCTCTTTTCCAACAGGTATTAACCCAGCCCTGAGTCCCACAGTCCAAATCCTTCCCTCCCCGAGTTCATGAAGTCCACCAGTCCTTGGGCACTTTCCCCAGCAAAAAGGTTCCCCAAGTTCCATTCAGCAAAAAGCCCCAAAGTTCTTTCACCCAAAAGTTCCTCAAAATTCATTCAGCAAAAATCCTCAAAGTTCGTTCACCCCAAAGTTCATTCAGCAAAAAAGGTTCTGCTGAGCGCTTCACACTCACCCTAGCAAACCCTCACCTCAGAGCAACCTGAAGACAGGGGATTCCCTCCCATTCATACCAGCCATTAACTCCTGGTATCCTCCTCAAGGGTCATGCTTGAGCCCAGGGCCAGGTGGAAGCTACTTCCCCAGGGAACCCACTCAGATACTTCTCTGAGCTTTTCTCTCAATTAATTTAATTAACCAAAGATTGCTAGCAGGCCCAGAGATTGCCCCTTTTCCACCCGGGCTAAGGCAGAAATATCAATCGGCTCTACCTGCATTCCTTCACCAACCTCTTTGGCCTCGGTAATCACCTCCTCAGGCATCCATTCCATAGGCTCTAGCTGTCTCTCCCCAGCTGCTCCCAATCTTTATCATGAGCCTGCTCAAAACCCTCCTCCTCCTCCTCCCCCCTGGGAACCTGGGAGTTGTAGTCTGGTTCACCTTCTCTAAGGGAGTCTAGTGGCCTCATCTGGGAGTCAGGGGCATTGCAGCGCTGGTTAGCCTTTCTAGAGGGTTCAGGTGATCCTTCCCAAGGATGCTGGGATCGTTAGTCCCTCCCTTGTTCCCACCCACGCCGGCCTTTCCAGCACCCCGGTCCAGTTCCAGCTCCTGGATCTACCTAACCCTTCACAAGTGTCACAATAGGTAGACTCAACAGCAACATCAGGAAACATTTGTTCATAGAAAGAGTGGCGGATGGGATGGGATGCCTAGTACTACAATAAAATCTGACCTGCCACTGGAGAAATAATGTATGAGAATTGCTTATTGCCCCTTGACTTCATGAGGTAAATCGGGGTGTTGGGGACAGAGTTTTTGAATGGGGGGAAGAGATATTACTACTACTATTTAGCATTTCTATAGCGCTACAAGGCTTACGCAGCGCTGCACAAACATAGAAGAAAGACAGTCCCTGCTCAAAGAGCTTACAATCTAATAGACAAAAAATAAATAAAGTAAGCAAATCAAATCAATTAATGTGAAGGGGAAGGAAGAGAGGAGGGTAGGTGGAGGCGAGTGGTTACAAGTGGTTACGAGTCAAAAGCAATGTTAAAGAGGTGGGCTTTCAGTCTAGATTTAAAGGTGGCCAAGAATGACACAGGGAGGAGATACTTTTTAGCCCTGCATCAAAGATGGAAGAAAGGGTACATTAGGCCAACTAACTCACCAAGAAGTTGAGGTCCTCTCATGGGAGGAGGTCCAGGGGGAACACCAATTCTGATTAGGAGAATCTTTTTCATTTGTGCTGCAGTTGTCATGCAAAGAAGAGTGTTTTTTTTTCTTGTTCAACTGTAGAATATTTTTTTTGGGGGGGGGGGGGGGGGGGGGGTCTGTGAAAACAGACCTGCAGTCATTTTTGCATCCTGATCCTTGTTTTCACTTTTTTTGCATGAATAAGCTGGTTTGTATGAATTTGCAGTACAGCAAAATTCTCACCTGTGGCAGATGTTCTCCGAGGTCAGCGGGACACATATTGCCATATATATGAGAGAAGTCATCCGACAAAATGTGGCATGGATGCTACCCAGCATTCCATTATTAGAAGCTTTTAGCAGCCCTGACCATGCAGGCACATGCACCTTCCCGCCCAGATCACTCATGCAAGACCAGGCAGTTGGATACAAAACTCCAAGGGGGGGAGGGAGAGTATGTGTGCAAGAAGTATCCTGCTGTCCTTGAAGAACACCTGCTATAGGTGAGTAACTTTGCTTTCTCTGAGGACAAGCAGGACATCAATTGCCACATATGGGAATTCCTAACTACCAGGCTCACCGAAAAACAACAACAACAACAAAAATAATGGACAACAGAGACTTGCAACAGGCAAAGCCAACCAGAAACCAATTAAACTAGACTCTTGTGTACCCTGCTGTGTAGGTGCAGCCTGGAACAGAAAAAAACAGGCCTAGGAGGGTAAAGTTGAACTCTAGACCCCAAAGAAGTTCTGCAAGATTGTCTGATTGAACTGTCTGTTGCATCGGGAATCCTGCTCAAGGTAGTAGTGAGATGTGACTGTGTAGACTGAAGACTACACTGCAGCTATGCAAATCTCCTCAATGGAGGCTGATCTTAAGTGTTCACATGGGTTTGCATAGAAAGTATATTCTATTTGCATATATATATAGGCTCACAGTACTTAGTACAGGTAAATATTACAATGCTGTATCTGTGTGTGTGGGTTTAGATGGGAATCAATGAGAGAAAGGTAAGAATGGGGGGGGGGGGGGTGCAGAGAAAAAGGGAAGCCTTGAGGTAGGGCTAAAGGTGTGTATGTGCAGAGAAAGAGAAAGAGCCTAAGAAAGCAGAGCCATGTACTCTAAGAGAGAAAGCTTTGGGGTACGGCTGAAGGAGAAATGGGGGCCAGAGTCAGGGGCTCTGGCGGCTGAAGATGTGTGTGTGTAAAGAAAGAAAGAAAGAAAAAGAAAGCTCTAGGAATCCCTGAAGCAGATTGGAGAAACACTGGCCAATATCAGTGGTTCTTTGATAGAAGATAATGGTTGAATACTATGGACAATGAATAAGGATTTTGCTTTTTGGAGGTTTTTATGCCAATGAGTGACTTGCACCACAGCAGGCTAAAAATTAATGCCTAGGAGTTCTAAGGTTTTCCCTTCCAGACTTAACTTTAATTGTAAAGCTTGTTTTGTTATTGTTTCTTAACATTAGTGAGCAGACAGTAACAAAATAAATAGAAAATTGGCCATTTTTACCACAGCCATAGTAGAGAGGTGTGGTAGCCGTGTTAGTCCACTCTTAAAGGTTATCAATAGAAATCAAACAAAATAAAACATGGAAAAGAAAATAAGATGATACCTTTTTTATTGGACATAATTTAATACATTTCTTGATTAACTTTCGAAGGTTGCCCTTCTTCGTCAATTAAAATGGCTGACCCAGTATGGTTTTTCTTAAGATCTTGTACTAGTGGTAAATAATTTAAGTGGGAATGTATGGTGATTACTTTGAACTGAGTAATAAGACACAAGGCCTGGATCAGTAGCTGGAACATAATACAGTGATCACAGAACAGAAATTCATGAAAGGAAAATACACCCAAAGACCCAAATTTGAACCCACACAGATTATTTTTTCTTTCTCTTTATGGGTCATCAGGAAATGCCTTTTTTTAAAAAATGGTTTTAAATTAAGCAACTACTTTTGATCCAGCTAAGGGGGTCTTTTATTAAAGATTATCACATGTTATCTGCAGCAAGGCCCATAGGAATAAAATGAGTCTTGTGGCAGATAAAATGTGCTAATCTTTAGTAAATGACCCCCTAAATTAGCTCTTTAATTTTGAAAAATCCTGTACAAATAACCTGTTCAGTAGGTAAAACATTGTTTTACCTGCAAAAAAAGAAGCTTATAAATATGCCCAGGGTTATACACGCGTGAAAGTATACACTAACACGTAGCACATACATTTCAGTTTAAACATTTTATTTAGAATTGTCAACTGCAATAGTCAGAAATACATTCTCCCTTTATGCATTCTGGCATCTGAACAGATTAATATATATTATTATTCTGTTTACATACTATCCTCCGGATTCTATACAGTGGTGGAAATAAGTATTTGATCCCTTGCTGATTTTGTAAGTTTGCCCACTGACAAAGACATGAGCAGCCCATAATTGAAGGGTAGGTTATTGGTAACAGTGAGAGATAGCACATCACAAATTAAATCCGGAAAATCACATTGTGGAAAGTATATGAATTTATTTGCATTCTGCAGAGGGAAATAAGTATTTAATCCCTCTGGCAAACAAGACCTAATACTTGGTGGCAAAACCCTTGTTGGCAAGCACAGCGGTCCGACGTCTTCTGTAGTTGATGATGAGGTTTGCACACATGTCAGGAGGAATTTTGGTCCACTCCTCTTTGCAGATCATCTCTAAATCATTAAGAGTTCTGGGCTGTCGCTTGGCAACTCGCAGCTTCAGTTCCTCCATAAGTTTTCAATGGGATTAAGGTCTGGTGACTGGCTAGGCCACTCCATGACCCTAATGTGCTTCTTCCTGAGCCACTCCTTTGTTGCCTTGGCTGTATGTTTTGGGTCATTGTCGTGCTGGAAGACCCAGCCACGACCCATTTTTAAGGCCCTGGCGGAGGGAAGGAGGTTGTCACTCAGAATTGTACGGTACATGGCCCCATCCATTCTCCCATTGATGCGGTGAAGTAGTCCTGTGCCCTTAGCAGAGAAACACCCCCAAAACATAACATTTCCACCTCCATGCTTGACAGTGGGGACGGTGTTCTTTGGGTCATAGGCAGCATTTCTCTTCCTCCAAACACGGCGAGTTGAGTTCATGCCAAAGAGCTCAATTTTTGTCTCATCTGACCACAGCACCTTCTCCCAATTACTCTCGGCATCATCCAGGTGTTCACTGGCAAACTTCAGACGGGCCGTCACATGTGCCTTCCGGAGCAGGGGGACCTTGCGGGCACTGCAGGATTGCAATCCGTTATGTCGTAATGTGTTACCAATGGTTTTCGTGGTGACAGTGGTCCCAGCTGCCTTGAGATCATTGACAAGTTCCCCCCTTGTAGTTGTAGGCTGATTTCTAACCTTCCTCATGATCAAGGATACCCCACGAGGTGAGATTTTGCGTGGAGCCCCAGATCTTTGTCGATTGACAGTCATTTTGTACTTCTTCCATTTTCTTACTATGGCACCAACAGTTGTCTCCTTCTCGCCCAGCGTCTTACTGATGGTTTTGTAGCCCATTCCAGCCTTGTGCAGGTGTATGATCTTGTCCCTGACATCCTTAGACAGCTCCTTGCTCTTGGCCATTTTGTAGAGGTTAGAGTCTGACTGATTCACTGAGTCTGTGGACAGGTGTCTTTCATACAGGTGACCATTGCCGACAGCTGTCTGTCATGCAGGTAACGAGTTGATTTGGAGCATCTACCTGGTCTGTAGGGGCCAGATCTCTTACTGGTTGGTGGGGGATCAAATACTTATTTCCCTCTGCAGAATGCAAATAAATTCATATACTTTCCACAATGTGATTTTACGGATTTAATTTGTGATGTGCTATCTCTCACTGTTACCAATAACCTACCCTTCAATTATGGGCTGCTCATGTCTTTGTCAGTGGGCAAACTTACAAAATCAGCAAGGGATCAAATACTTATTTCCACCACTGTATATGGCACCCAAAATTGTGCTCCCAAGTTCTGTGTGTATCTTAATTGAGTAACTAGCAATAATTGGGCACTAACAACAAATTATTGCAGTTAATTGGTGCCGATTAGGATTTCTGCATGCAAATTGCTAAGCACTATTCTATAAAGATCTGCATGCAACTCAAAAGGGGGCATGGGAGGGTCATGGGGTATTTACTAAAGATGCGTGCAGCATTATAGAATTTGGGGGACTTGTGCCTAACTTACACACCAGGTTTATACCAGGTTTCAGTTGGTGTAAATCCTCTCGCCCAAAATTTGATGCAGAAATTGGCTCTAAGTGCTATTCTATAAATGGTGCACAACTTGGAGTGGCGCCATTTAAAGAATAGTGCTCCAAGTGGATTTTTTTTTACACCTACACTTGGACACCATTTACTGAATCTAGTCCTATATGCCACCACCTACATCCCTGCAATCACTGTAGCATGTAAATACTATACCTCACCGGCTTTCATCAAAGCTAAGTTGCATATTTTTGACAGGTGGTCATGCCCTCTTCCGATCACATCAGCCAATCATAAGCAAGGACATGCACAAGCCACGTCCACTCCTGACCTCACCCTGTCCCCTTTGATGACATCACCAGATATGATATCATAGCCCCGTCCACACCCTGTCCCTTTTGTATAAACCCACCCCTAGATCCACCTTATTTACACAGCCCCACCCAAAACACCATCCCTTTTTTGTATAACTGCCCAAACCCTGCCCCTTTCAGCGATACCACAGCCATGCTCCCTTTTCCAAGATGGCAGCGAGAACTGGACATACCACATCACGTCCTGTTTCATACTACTCACTGCCATCTTGGCTGGGTTACATGACGGGAAGTGACATCAAAAGCCCCTGACACCGCCCTGTACAGCCTTGAAGGAATGTGTGCAGCTTACCTTTTTTTTTCTTGCAAGAAAAAAAATTGACATTCTTAGTCTTCAGATTTTCTTTTTTTTTTCTTTCAAAAGGATGCCTTGCTGTTTAACCTATAGCTCTAATTATTTTAAGCCCTGCAGTGTGTTTATTTTAAGCTGAATTGTTGTGTCTATATTAACAAAACAAAATTCATCTGCTTTTAAGAAAGACAGGCTCTTTGCTGAATGACATCCATTTGAGAGCATGCAGCCTCCTCCCCTTCCTAATCCATCACCTCTTAACAGCTACCCTCTCTCAAGAGAGATTTGAACCCCCCAAAATTACATTTTAGGCTGTGAAACAAAACTAATGGTTTTACAATCGATCCCCTCTCCCCTCTCAGCTTTCAACACAGAGATCATCTGCTTAGCCTGTAGGCTCCAATGTAGGCCCAGACCTTCGCACTACAAGCTTGTCTTTATTCCATGCCCGCAGCTTCTTCTTTTTTTTTTTTAATTACTTTATTTATCATTTTACTTAGTTACATTCACATTTATCACATAAATGTAAGGAAAAACAGAAATTAATATAAAGGAAAAAGAAAACATTTTCTCTCATCAATATATATTATATAATTGTCCACAATTGGGAGATCCAAGATCAGGAAAACAATCTCAAAGAAAATAAGAAATACTCAAAATGGTTAATCTTACAATTCACATTTTCTGAGGGAGGAAGGTTAATCGGTAATTGTAGCTGGTACAGTGGTAACTAAAGGAAGTTGCTGCAGAGGGTTCTTCATCTGTTCTTTCAACTCCACAAACTCTTGTAATTTCTTAGGTTCAACAAATAAGTAATAAGGAAATAAAACACTTACAAGAGAATCGCACTAGGAAGGTCCCACCTAGGACAATGATTCCTGGCTTAAAAGCCAAGAATTCACACCTCCTAGTCTGCGATTCCCTTGATATGTCAGGAAATATATTCATCTTTGAACCCAAAAAACTATCAGCCATGTGTCGGAAATACAATTTCAAAACATTGTTCTTATCTAAATCAAAGGCGAGAGTCACTAATAATATAACTCTATCTGTAATTTCTGAATTTTCCAAAATGTCAGTTAAGTTCATATCTCTTTTCTCTGATAAAGAAAATTTTAAGGGAAATATAAATCACTTTAGACACCAGAGGGTGGCTATCAGAAGGTATTTGCAAAATATCAGAGAAATATTTCTTCAACAGTTCAGTAGCTGATATATAGGATGTTATAGGAAAATTTATCATTCTCAAGTTATTTTTCCTTAATTGGTTCTCCAGAAATTCCAATTTTTACAAGAAACATGGCTGTCCTTCATTACCAAATTAACTGATTTTCATAGAGAAACCATTTCCGTAGTCAAAGTCTCTATTTTTATATCTTGGACTTCCACTTTGTTAGATAAGTATTAATATAAATTCTTTAACTCACATGTTTATTCCTGAAAAATTTTAAACACCTGAAGAAGAGAGTTATTCACACTCTGCAGCACTTCCCATAGTACGTCCATTGTGACATTATTGGCTTCACCAGATCCAATTTCTCCACAGAAACTGCTCCAGATATCTTCGGAGGGAAGAGCTCACTCTCCAATCCCTCGGTTGGTTTATTATCCGGAGTCGATGCTGCGCCAGGCCTCACTGGGTCGCGTGAAAATCCTAACCCACTTCGGGCGTTTCCACTGTCGACCTCCATAGCGAAGCGTTACTGTTTCCTGGTCTTGGAGAATCGTGCCAGCAGGGGGACTCAAAGTCACTCCCTCTCCACTGAGATTTGGCGATAAAGCCTTGCTGTTCCCAAAAGCAGGAACCGATATCCCCGATGTTATGACCCTGAATCTCTCCAAAGTAGGCTGAGAAGTGGTGGGAACCCCAGCCGTGTTCGAAGAGGACAACACCACGGCTTTGCCTTTTCTCTTCCCCATTCTCTGGGGAGTGTGCCTACTTCTTCAGGTATTCTGGTGTAACACGGGAACTCAACTAACGTACGTCCTCCCTCGACGCCATCTTGGATCCTCCAGTTTGGGACACTCTTTGTCTGGTTTCTCCTCAGAGGCCTGTCTGATATGGGTAACCCTTCAGCACAGCCCTCTGAGTCATTGAAACACGGAAGCCCCTCCACCCCTGCAAAGTGGTGTCCCTTCGGAGGGGGCCATGCCCCCAGCTTCTGCAGCTCCTTTGGGTAACTGTTACTCAAGCTGTCCTTAAGGTAGTGGTTCAACAAACGTGCAGCAACTCCAACACTTTTATAGGTTAAGGGTTTTTATTTACACCAGTTTAGTCACACAGACTTATTCCAGTTCCAACTTCATCATTACAGGACAGTTCTTCACCTCAAGTTTCTTACATTTATTTCACCTCAACAATATAATTCAAGTTCCTGTCTCAAGACGTTTCAACCACAGTCAGAGGCGCCGACTCCATGGGTGCTGTGGGTGCTCGAGCACCCCCAATATTTTGAAACCTGCCCTCCTTGCTTTCCTGCAGCACAGCCTGTGCTTAAAACTCATTTTACCTGGCTGAACAGCAGTGAAAGAAGCAAAGCAGAGCAGGTTCGCCTTCAGCCTTCTCCTTCTCTCTCGGCATCCCGCCCTCATTTCCTGTTTACGCAAGGGCGGGACGCTGAAAAGGCTGAAGGCGAGCCTGCTCTGCTCTGCTTCTTTCACTGCTGTTCAGTCAGGTAAAATGAGTTTTGAGAGCTGGCTGGGCAGCAGGAAGGCAAGGAGGGCTGTTGATGGAGAAGAGGTCGGGTGGGGGGGGGGGGGGGTTGGAACTGGAACTCGGGGTGCAGGTGGAGTTTGGGGCATCTCTGGACATGGAGGACACTGCTCATATTAAAAAAAAGAAAACTTTAAGGAAAAACAATTGTAAGTATGAGATTCAAATTGACTATTTTTCATTTATCAAAGTAATAGATTTTAAACTAACAGGAGGTAGAAAAAAGTTTAATTTGTGTCGTCCTCTTATTTCGTGAAAAAATGTGTCTTTGAAAGTGAGACAAAGAGGGGCATAATCGAACGCGAACGTCCATCTCCATGGGCGCCTATCTCCGAGGACGGGTATGCGAAGGGGCGGGACAGACCGTATTTTCAAAAAAGATGGGCGTCCATCTTTTGTTTCGATAATACGGTTTGTGCCGGGCAAATGCATCACATTTGGGTGGATTTGAGCTTGGTGGTATCGGTTTTCAGCGATAATGGAAACCGAAGGCGCCCAGCTGAAAAACGAACAAATCCGAGGCATTTGGTTGTGGGAGGGGCCAGGATTCGTAGTGCACTGGTCCCCCTCACATGCCAGGACACCAACCGGGCACCCTAGGGGGCACTTGTAACAATTAAAAAAAAATTAAAATACCTCCCAAGTCCATAGCTCCCTTCCCTTGGGTGCTGAGCCCCTCAAATCCCTCCAAAACCCACTGCCCACAACTCTACACCATTACCATAGCACTTATGGCTGAAGGGGGGCACCTAGATGTGGGTACAGTGGGTTTTGGGGGCGGTTTGGAGGGCTCCCATTTACCAGCACAAGTGTAACAGGTAGGGGGGGGGATGGGCCTGGGTCCACCTGCCTGAAGTCCATTGCACCCACTAACAACTGCTCCAGGGACCTGCATACTGCTGTGATGGAGCTGGGTATGACATTTGAGGCTGGCAAAAGAAGTTTTTAAAGTTATTTTTTTTTGGTAGGAGGGAGTTAGTGACCACTGGGGGAGTCAGGGGAGGTCATCCCCGAGTCCCTCCAGTGGTCATCTGGGCAGTTGGGGCACTTTTTGGGGACTTGTTCGTGAAAACAAATGTTCCAGAAAAAGTGACCCAAATTCTCGCTTCTGGCGCCTTTCTTTTTTCCATTATCAGCCGAGCGTGCCCATCTCTCCTCGGCCGATAAACACGCCCCAGTCCCGCCTTCACCATGCCTCCGTGTAGACTCAGCATCCCGGCTGGGACTGCAACTCGATCCAGACTCAGCATCTTGACTGGAACTCCAACTCGATCCAGACTCAGCAGAACTCCAACTCGATCCAGACTCAGCATCTTGACTGTCAATGCTGCAACTCACTCCAGACTCAGCATCTTGACTGGAACTACAACTCGATCCAGACTCAGCATCTTGACTGGAACTGCAACTCGATCCAGACTCAGCATCTTGACTGTCAATGCTGCAACTCACTCCAGACTCAGCATCTCGGCTGCCACTGCTGCCACTCGATCCAGACTCAGCATCTTGGCAGGCAAAGCCCTTCAGGCTGGACTCAGAAGTTTGGCGGGAAAAATCAGGAAGCCACCTTCTTTCAGCTTGGGCTTCAGGAGTATCCCGCAGGGCTGGATCCGAGAGAAGCTGGAAGCGATAAAAGAAGAGCTTGGTAGAAGGGTCAATAGCAGAAACTGGGTTCTCTTCGAACCCAAGCCAGGAGACACGCCTTCTCTCTGCTGCAGCTTCAGGAGTATTCTTCAAGGCTGGATCAGACAAAAGTGCAACCCGGTAATCCTGGAGTGTCAGAAACGGATCCAGATCAAAAATGGGGTTGGAACTGGGATCCAAACTGGAACTAGGAGGCTCAGTAGACAGCGCCACTTGAACTGGATGCAGAGACTTGGCTTGAAGCGCTGCTTGGACTGGAATCGGAGACTCGGTCGAAAGCATCCTTCGGACTGGACTCGGAGAGTCGAATGGAAGCGCCACCTGAACTGGGATAGGCGGCTCGGTTAGAAGCGTCCCTCGGACTGGACTCTGAAGCTTGGCTGGACGTGCTGCTTGGACTGGATTCAGAGGCTTGTCTAGGCGCGCTGCTTGAACGGGACTGGACCCCTGCTGGGCCCAGAGCGTGGAATTCCCAAGACGTCTCCTCTCAGCGACAGCTTCAGGAGTATCCCACAAAGCTGGATTCAAGACCAGGCTGCGGCGATATTCAGCGAGCGTGATAAAAGGGTCCATATCTGAAACTGGGTTTTCAGCAATTCCAAGCCACCGGACACGTTTTCTCTCAGCTGCCGCTTCAGGGGTCTTCTTCAAAACAGGATGAGACAAAAGTTTCCCACGATACTGACGAAGAGTCATAGAAGGATCAAGAACAACGATGGAGCTGGACCCCAGCTGGGTCAGCTGGGCGGGGGTTCTTGCCGGGCTCATGGCCTTTGCAATCTGTCAGGTTCTCAGGTTCAGAGCCTGCGGGGCCGGGCTCTGGAGCAAACGTGAGCCCTTGGGCTGCTGCCGAGGAGCGACAGCAGCAGGCAAAACCCACCAACCAACACTGGGTAAGCACACCAGCAGGGACTGCAGGCACTGCCCAGCGAACCGGAACACCTGGACTGGAATCCCCCGGACTGGAGGACACAGGACTGGAACACTGGACTGCAATCCCTCGGACTGGAACACACACCGGACCGGAACACACTGGACTGGAGCACACCAGACTGGAACACCCTGGACTGGTCCCCCGGACTGGAGGACACAGGACCGGAACACGGGACTGGAGCACACTGGACTGGTCCAACAGCTTCACCTGTACTTAGCTACTAAGCCCCCCAAGAGTTGAGCTCCTGGGTTCGAGTAGCCGACAGGACTTACTGGATACCGGATGACATAGGGACCAGGACTGGAAACAGAAGTGCTCCTAACCCTAAACTGATCTACGTGCTCCCAAGCCCTAAACCAGCAGGAGTGTTCCTAACCGTAAACTGACAAAAGGACTTCCTAAGCCCTATACTAAACAGGAGCTCCTAAGCCCTGCTCAAGAAAGGGACTTCCTCAGCCCTAGACTAACAGAGCAGGGAACTAAACACAAAGCTAACACAGGTGCTACTAAGCACCAAGCTACAAGCAGAGCTTTACACTAATAAGCTAAACACAGAACTAACCAGCTACCTAAGCACTGCTCTAGCAAGCTAGATACAACTAACAAGGTGCTTCCTAAGCACTACTCTGGCAAGCAACCAGAAGAGCTCCTAGCACTAAAAGGGAAGACAGGGGAGCCACAAGGAAAAAGCAGTGAAGCTAACACATAAGCCAAAAGTGATTCTAAATCACCAAACACCAACAGCAAAGACTGCAATGCTCCCAATAGCACAAACACCAGAAGTACTTCTAACAGCAAACTCTGCAGTGTTCCTAACACCACCAAACCCTGAAGTACTTCTATCAACAACAGAGCTTCCAAAGCCCTACACACAGCAATGCTACCAAAACCAAGAGGGAACAGAAGGGAACCAAAAGGGAAAAGCAGGAAAGCTAAACACACAGTCACCAGTGCACACTGCACTAACACTAACCTGGCCCTTAGCAAAAGCAAGCAGGGAAACTAGACACAACGTCAGAAGTGCACACTGCACCACCCTACCTACAGCAAACACCACTGTTGCCAAGGCCCTGAAGGAAACAACACCACTTCCTTATCAAGGCCCTCCCTGATGATGTCACACTCCCTAGACCTAGGCAAAAGCACACTGACCCAGAGAGGCCCAACCCACACCAATGCAAAACCGTGAAACACTTGAAGCCAGTACACCCAAAGAGAGTTAGAGCAACTCAGACTACCCACACAGGTGCAGTATAATGAAACAATTAGAGCCATGCTGCTGGAAGCTGCCAGCACAGAGAGACAGAGCCAGCTCAGAAAGGACAGACAAAAGAAACAGAAGCCAGCTAAGAAGCTGACCCCCAGGAAAGAGGTAAGTTTGAGATGGGTTCAGACCCCAATCATAACAATTACATATTGCTGTACTTTCCATGAACTCCTGCCTACACCCCTCAAACAGACTGCAAGCACTGAGTCTTTCCCGATTAAATGGTGCTCTGTTTTATCTCTGGCTGCTGTTACAAATGTTTAAAAAGGTCAAATGTCGTTTGAACCTTAAACTGCTGTGACACATAACTGATGAGAAACCAAAAGGAGATTGTGCAATGGCAAGAAAAACATTTTTTGTTCTCTGTTTTAAAATTTTAATTGAAATGCTAAAGAAGAGTTTATGGTTCTTGTAGCCAGAGAATGTAGAAAAATCACTTTGCATTTTGAAAAGAAGTAGCCTGTTCAGAAGTTTGGGCAGACATTAACAAGGATCTGGGCGGAGTTAGTGTCTTTGTGCTGCACTTTTAATAGGAGTGGTATTTTAAGCCTTATTTGTTTACTATTGGAACCAGCTGCTCCTGAGCTTTTTGTAATAGACTATACATTGTATTCTGAGCATAATTTGAAGAATGGTGGTTGCACCAGGGAACTATCCATAAATAGTAAAATATGCACAGTGTTTCCTTTGAAATACAACCTCAAATGAGAAAAGGATGAAATGCAGAATAAAAAGCACAGAATTTATTGCTCCTCACAGAGCCTCAGAGCTGCTTTATGTCTTGGAACATGGTTTGTGGAGAAAGTGCCCTGCAAAATCTGACAGGGTTCTCTATAAATGTATGGTATGGTTACTCTTCACCTGTGCCACACTGCAGTGAACACAGAATGATGGATGCATCTGGTTCTAGATTATAAGCTCTTTGAGCAGGGACTGTCTTTTTGTGTATGGTGTACAGCGCTGTGTATGCCTTGTAGCGCAATAGAAATGATAAGTAATAGTAGTAGTATGGAGGGGAGGGCAGGGGAGAGAGCAGAAATTGCTGGACATGGATGGGAGAGCAGGGGAGAGAGGAGAATTGCTGGATATGGATGGGGAGAGAGGGCAGGGGAGAGAGGAGAGTTGCTGGACATGGATGCAGGGGAGGGCAGGGGAGAGATGAGAGTTACTGGACATGGATGCAGGGGAGGGCAGGAGAAATGCTGGACATGGAGGAGAGGAAAGGCAGGAAGGAGATGCACATGGACGGAGGGGAGGGGAGAGAGGAGAAATGCTGGACATGGAGTGGAGGCAAGACAGGAAGTAGATGCACATGGAGGGGAGGAGAAATGCTGGACATGGATGGAGGGGAGGGAAGACAGGAGGAGATGCACATGAATGGAAGGGAGAGAGGAGAAATGCTGGACATGGATGGAGGGGAGGGGAGGGAAGAGAGGAAGTAAGATGAACATGGATGGAGGGCCGGAGAGAGAGGAAAAATTGTGTGCATGGATGGAGGAGAGGGAAGAGAGAGGGAGGAGTTGCATATGGATGGAGGGGAGTGAAGAAAGAGGAAGGAGATGCATACTGACAGAGATGAGGGAAAGGGAAAAGATGAGAAAAACTACACATGGATGGAGAAAATAGACGCTGGATGGAAAGAGGAAAGAGAGGGGGCAGATGCTGGATGGAAAGGAGAGAGAGAGGGGGCAGATGCTGGATGGAAAGGGGGAAGAGAGGGGTCAGATGCTGGAAGGAAAGGGGTGAGAGAGGGGGTAGATGCTGGATGGAAAGGGGGGAAGTTAAAGATCGAGGAAAGAAGAAACAAGAGACTGGGACCAACACAATTAGAAACAGTAAACGGCCAGACCACAAAGGTAGGAAAAAATGAATTTTATTAATAGTTTAGGATAAAGTAGTGTGGTAGCTGTGTTAATAAATACAGAAAATGGAAGGTGATATCTTTACTGGACTAATTTTAATACATTTTTGACTAATGTTTGGAGACCAAACCCTCCTTTCTTGTGTCAGAACAGAATACCATAACAGCAGTATACTGTCCTGACCTGAGGAAAGAGGTTTTGGCCTTTGAAAGCTAATTGAAAAATGTATATAAGTCCACTAAAATGATATTATCATATTTTCTATTTTTTGTTTTATTTGTATTTGTTAACGTATAGTATAGTGATTGAAATATGTCAGTTTTTGAAATTTGCATCTCTTTATACTTGCATAGTACAGGGGGACTGAGGGGTGAGACTGTTCAGGGAAGAAGTCCTGGTGCAGGTTGCAGGCAGCCTATAAGTGGCGCTGCCACTGCCCAGGTGAAGACTGCAGTAGACAGAATTTTAAGGTGCCGGGGGGGGGGGGGGGGGGGAGACGCACTCCCTGTACCAAAAAAAAAAATTTTCAGCACCCCCAATCATTTTGAAAAGTTGGCTCCTATGACCACAGTCCAGTTTCTCTTGACACTACCTTCTGTTCTCAGGTAGTTAACTGGCTACTTTCACTTTACACAAACAGTTCATTTAATCAACATAGCTTCAACCTCCTCCCCTACGGATATTTTAGTTATAGTCCAACCTTTTAAGGCACTCCCTTCAGTGCACAGTAAATCTGCTGAGTTGCTCTCCTCCACAGGTTCCTCCCCAACTGCACCAGTTTTGTTTCCCCAATTTTAAACAGTTGAGGTAATACTGCAGCCAGGAAACCTCTCACCTTGCCATCTCGAGCCTGTGCTAATGCCGACACCTCCATACACTCCTCCTCTATCTCCTCCCCTGCCCCCATTTTATCCCATTCCATATCCTCCTCTTCCCCACAGGGTTCTCCCAGCTGCTCCCATTCTCCCTGATTAGAAACCATCTCCCAATCCTGTCCCTCCCCCTCTATTTCCTGTGAGTCCTGCATAGGGTCTGGTGGATTGTGGGCATGGTAGTCCCTATCCTTAGTTATTATTCTGGTCGGCCTTTTGGCCACTAGGGGGTGAATTCCATGTCTATAAGGAACCTGTGAATGACATTTGCTCTTCCTCCCAAGCACACTTCCCTCCTGTCTCTGCCTTCGCCCTCCTTGAAGCAGTCTTCTCTCAAACCCCTTACAATATGCAAGATCAATCAGTCTGCATCCTCTCTCCCTCAAGCGCTCCCCCTCCCTTTTCTGCAGACAACTGTTTGAAGAGATCAGAGCCTTACAATGTGGATAAGCAGCAGATAGCCCTGTACAAACGGTACTCCCCCTCCTCTCACAGCCCTCCTGTTTTCCAGACATCCTTCTACTTTCCCTGTCTATGTGAGTTTGTGTCTGAAGAGCTGTTTAATTTTTAAGACAGTAACAGACAAAAAGCCCCACGCTGTTCGAAACAGCGCTCTAAAATAGTGCTGGAACAGCGCGGGGCTTTACCGCACCAATGATCAGAGATAATTGCATGCAAATTTAAGCACGCAATTATTTCTGATCATAGGGTAGAAGTGCAGGAGAATTGTGCCTGAGCATGCGCAGACAATCCTCCTGCACTTGTTTGACAGGTCTGGGCTGTCAAAACACCAAACCTGTCAAACACAGGGGCTGGAGGTCCATGGGACCACCAGGCCCCAACTACCCCTGCCCCGAGCAATGGGGGCTGGAGGTCCGGTGGACCTCCGGTCCCTCCGACAATCTCCCCCCCCCAGGTTCAGAGAGGGCTGGATATCCGGTGGGTCTCCAGCCTCCCCAAACTCCCTTCAACATGTGCAACCAGTCCCTGTTGGCCCACTGGGCGACCAACCCCCCCCCCCCCCCAGCAACAGGGGGGCTGGAGGTCCGCTGGACCACCGGTCCCCTCCCCCCCGACGATTCCACCCTAGGTTCAGGGAGGGCTGGAGATCCGGTGGGTCTCCAGCCTCCCAACCCCCCAGAAATGTGGTTCAGTGATCAATCCGTTTTTGAGTGTGGACATTATCAATAGCCATAAGGCAGTGTGCTAAAATTTTGAGCAAAAACACATTTATTTGAAATTTCTTTTAAGTACACAACTCTCAGTGAGCTAGTGGGCCTTGTTTCTGACAATCCCTTTTTGTTGGATGGATATTTTTGTTTGTTCAGTCTCTGGTACCCTTGGATCGTAATTCAAAACTAGCTCCTTTAGACTGCAAAAATTTATTTTCTCACTGTTTTTGCTGTCCAGTGAGATTCATTTTACCTTTAGGTGGGTCTCCCTGCTGGATAACCTATACCCAAATGTTTTAGGGTCAGGCGATACAAACTCTGTAATATGCTCATGCTTAGGGATCTCACTGTTAATTCACCTATTTAATCTTCCAAATGAGGATTCTACTCACCCTCCTTGCTCACAAAAATCACAGAGTGTGTGTTGTGATAAAGATAGCGTTCTTGTAAACGCATCAAGAACCCTATACAGCTCTAGCTGGGCATGCACAGTTGTAAAAGAGGCTATGAAGATGTTAGTGTTAACTGGTAGTGCACAAAGTTATTTCGTGCACTTCCAGGTGACACAAGTCATGTCATCGCTATAAGATCGAAAGACTACATCTTGTATTTGGGGGAAAACAGGTACATATACAGCTCATCGGGGACTGTCACGATGCTTGTGGTGGGTAGACTTCTTCTTTGACCAAACTTCACCCACAAAAAGTTTAGGAACAGTTTTGCAAATTGTCAGTTTGCAGGTTATCTGATCATCACGTAAAAGCACACCTTCTTTCTGATAGAAATCATCTATGTACCTGTTTTGTTGTTCAGCATCAGTACACCACTGAGGAAACCCTGATTCTTCCTGTTCTTGCGTAGATGCCTGTTTATGTATTCTGCAAAGAGCCGAATAGATGTCTCTTCAAAATTCCAGACCTCGTAGATTTCTCCTACCCTGTACTCTAAAAGAACCTATGAACTTGGAGAGACAGTTCACCCCCTTGAATTTTACCATTCCTAGCAGGGCACTGTCACCATCATCATCGGCACATTTCTTCCGCTGAGCCATCATGGCACACACGCACACGGCACACACTGCAAGGAAAAATGAGTTTTCCATGCAGCCTAACAGGCAGTATGGGGGAAAAGAGATTATGCAGTGGAAACACTTTGACTTTCACAAGCCTGAAACAATCAGAAAGGGGAACAAAATTTTCATAGATGATTTGGGGGTGACCAATCAGAGATTCTTTAGTTTTATTGACAAAAGGTATAAGGCTGGTAAATCATAATAGTATATTTTCTCACCCTGTTTAACCTGATAGTATAGACACACAGCATTCTTTCAGCCTCCAAAAAGAGTGTCTCATGGAACTAAAAGTTCAGGTAACGCAGCTCTGCTCAGAAAGGCCACACATTCCCTATCAGTTTGAACCAAATGGTTCCACTCACATTCCCTTTCTCTCTTAGGTAATCTGCCTTCACTGTGTTTTGTAGTTGAGAAACTCTAAGGTAGTGTAGGAGTGGATCACTGAACACTGGATACTACTGGACCAACAGAACAACCTCAAGCTCTGTGCATACTGATGGACTTTACTTTGTGCATACTACCTCTGCTTCTGCCTTTTTGGGCATATTCCATACTTGAATGTATTGGACATTTAAGTTCTCTTGTACTGTGCCTTAACCACAACTTGTCAGTTTGCGCTGCCTTGCTGCCTATTAGTGTAAGACAGAATGCAGGTGCATTAGATATACAGCTTGTAACAGTAGTTAGCAGGGCTTGCACACAAAGACCAGCCTGCACGTAGGCGTCACATGAATAGATGGCCTTGGAGGGTGTTGCCACCCCCACCCTGCATCTCTGAGCCTAACGAACCTTATCTCCTCTGCTAGAAAGGAGCATTGTGTGTGTGTAGAACAAGATGCTAAGTTTCGTTTCCCTTGCCAGTATCATTTCAGTATTATGACGTGTGTATGTACTGTGAACTACAAATGTGTACTGTAAGAACTACAAATGTTTACTGCGCATGTCCACTGTGATGTATAAGGGGCCTAATGCGCAGGCCCAGCAGGGAAGTATAAATGTAAGTGTCAGATGATTTGTGACACACAGTATCCTGAGAAAACTCAGTGCTGTTCATTGCTAGCAATAAAGCTGCATTGCTTTGGAACCAATTTGCCTTTTGTCTCCTGATTCACTTAGCCTGTTTCATTGGCGAGCCAGCCAGGAGTGACTACAAAAGGGAAAATCGGATTATATTCTTTCCCCTCCCCCACTGCAGTCGGGTCGGGTCATCGACCCCCTCCCGAGAAGGTGGTGAGTGGCCACCGCTGATTTCAGCGTCCATCTCCCGGAGGAGGGCCGATCAATTCCGGCTGACTGGAAGGGGGGCTGCGTGGTTCCGGCAAGGCACCTTTCCGACTCCGGAGAGAAGCGCACCGACGGCGCGGCCTGCAACGACGACGACGGACAGGCGAGTATACTCAACGTAGTGACCGGCCCAGTAAGGACCGAAGAAGAGGCATGATCACCCTCTTTTAGCCAGTGACTAATACGGACTAGGTCCCGAAACTCACTAGGCTTTTGTGAAGGAACCGAACGGGAGGGTTTCTTGTGGCGTATGGAAGTTGTGTGAGTGGGCTTGCATTTCCGGATCGGGCGACCGCATTCCGGTCAGGCCGAGAGTTGATCCTTCTGTGTCCGGTGGAACGAGACCCCTTACTCCTCCACCATCCTTTTCCCCCTTTGTCTGTCTCCTATCCTTTGGCACTCAGGTTAGGATGGGTGGGGGTGGATCCACACCTTTAGACTTAATGACGGAACACTTTAGCGAAGTGTTCGACCAAGATAAATGTAGTAGGGCCGGGATGATACAGCGATGTCAATTTATGTGGCCTGGACTAGGGATTGCTGAATGGCCTCCGGAAGGGTCATTTGAGTATGAGAAGGTGGCGGCAGTTATGGATATCGTTATAGTTGAGGGAAACCCAGGCTGTCCCGAGGACATACCGTATATAGAAGCGTGGTTGAATGTAGTCCGGAACCCGCCGGACTGGGCCCAACATAAGGTAGAAAAGGCCGCCCTCATGGTGGTAAACCAGAGAAAGGGGCGGAAAACTAAACTTAAAGCCCTGAAAGCCCTGCAGACCCATGCCTTCGCTCTCCAAACCCCGGCAACCGTTGCCGTTCCAAAGGCCGCAGGGACCGCCCCCATAAGGCTGACCCCCCCCTAGCATCGAAGCCACAGAGACCACGCCCCATACTACTACTGCTAAGATTGAGACCATGCCCTGTGCTACCAATACACTTCCCAGAACGAGACCCCTGAAGGAAACCCGAGGGAAAGTTCAGGATTTGCCCGAAAAGGTGCCTCCGAAGGCCCCGATACTTGCTACGACGGAGGCTTACGAAGATGATATTGCGCCCCCTCCCTACGCCCCCATATACCCCGACCTTGCGGGCGTGGCAGAGGGCCAGAATAATGCTGAGGCCTCAGAGTCAGAGTCGGACGCTGAAGACACTTCCCGACCAGGCTCGCCCGAGTCAACAGGCCCCGCAACCTCAAGGAAGAGCCAAAGGGTCGTGAAGAAAATTACTCGGTTTCCCCAATCGAGTCCGTGAAACACCCTCCCCTCCAGCCGAAGGGCGGGAATTACTGACCTATACCCGGTCCGACAATCTACCACCTATACCCCTAACCCGGCAGCAGAAGGGGGCCAGCCCATCGAGTCGACCGTCTACAGCCACGTTCCCTTCTCCAGTGCCGACTTGTATAACTGGAAATTACATGGGCCTTCGTACGACCAGAAACCTGAACAGCTGATAGAATTGGTGGAAGGCATCATATACAGTTATAATCCGACATGGGGTGACCTTAGGCAATTGAGCGCCCACATTCTGACCACTGAAGAACGCCGTCTCTTACAACAGAATATGGAGCAAGCAGTCCGGGACGCCAACCCGGGCCATGCCAACTTACAGAACCTCTTAGACGCGGAAGTACCCACTGCGGCCCCTGCGTGGGACTATCGAACCGCTGAGGGTCAAACCGTAATCCGCCGGTATCAGCAGGCGTACCTGGCGGCCCTTAAAAAGGGAAAACAGAAGATTACCAATATGGGAAAAATCCACAATGTAGTCCAACAGAAGGACGAAAGCCCAGGGGATTTCCTTGAACGACTTATGGAAGCATTTAGAAGACATAGTCCAATAAATCCCGAAGATCCCAGGAACGTCCCTACAGTGGTCATGAGTTTTGTCAGTCAGTCAGCACCGGATATACGAAGAAAACTCCAGAGAACTGAAGGGTTTGAAGGGATGAGTATCAGCCAACTGAAAGCTATAGCTGATTGCGTATTCGGATACCGCGACCAAGAAGAGAAGACTGAAGCCCGGAAGGAGTCGACCAGACGGATGCGCGAGAAGGCGGATGTGCTGGCCACGGTACTGGAAGAACGCCTGGGGTCCAGACCGCGGGGCAGAGGCAGGGGCCGGAGAGGAAGAGGAACACGGTCCCCCATAGGACGCAACCAGTGCGCTAACTGCCGAGAAGAAGGGCACTGGTGGGCGGACTGCCCGGAGAAGCCACGAGACCAGAAGAGAGAGGAGGAGGACGACGACCGCCCAAGAGGCCCCAGACAGGGACAACGAGGATGGGGCCGCGGCCGGGGACGTGTCGAGCAACAGGAATGGCAGATGGCCCTTGACGTCACCCGGGACCATACTGCATGAAGGGACCGGGAGGGCAGAGTCCCCACTGACCCTCTGGTGGAGATCCGGGTGGGGACGCAATTGATGAAGGCTCTACTAGACACTGGGGCCCAGCGATCTGTTATCACCACTGCCATAGCCCCGGCCACGAAAGAAACCATACCGATTGTGGGTGCCTCCGGGAAGTCACTCACTGCTCCCCTCCTCAAGGAACGCCAAGTCCAGATCGGAGGGACGATGGTGTCTCACCAGTTCATACATGTCCCCGAATGCCCAGTCCCCCTGATTGGCCGAGACCTACTGTGCAAACTCCAAGCCACCTTGAAGTTTAAGACCACGGGTGAAGTAGAAGCTCATTTTGAAGACTGACCGGTGACGCTCATCTGCCCTGTGCGGGAAGAATGGAGACTACACGCCCCCCTAATTGCAGGCCCTGACGACTGCTGTTACTGCCAGGACACCCCTTTCGCACGGCAGAGGAGAGCCCTAATGGCTGGGGTGCCCAACGTATGGGCAGAGGTGAACCCCGGTGGACTGGCCGTTAACGCCATCCCCATCTGGATTGAACTCAAACCAAATGCTCAAGTCGTCAACCAAGGGCAATACCACATCCCTTATGCAGCCCGGCATAGTATGCAAACTCATCTACAGAAACTCCTTCAACAAGGGGTCCTCAAACCCATCAGATCTGCGTGGAACACCCCACTGCTGCCCGTTAAGAAGCCAGGAACATCAGAGTACAGACCCGTCCAGGACCTGAGGAAAGTCAACAACCAGGTAGCCGACATAGTTGCCCTCGTACCGAACCCCTACTCCATCCTAGCCCAAGTGCCAGCCCAGACCAAGTGGTATAGCGTCATTGATCTGAAGGACGCCTTCTTCTCCATCCCTCTTGCTGTCGACAGCCAGAAGTTGTTTGCCTTCACGTGGGAAGACTTACAGACTGGAAGTAAGCAGCAATTTACATGGACCCGGCTTCCCCAGGGATTCAAGAACTCGCCTACCCTCTTTGGTGATCAACTTGCCCAGGACTTGAAGATGTATCAGGACGAGTATGGGCCAGTCGTTCAATACGTGGACGACCTGTTGGTGGCCCGTGAAACGTACACGGACTGTGCAGAAGCTACCCTTTATCTCTTGAAAACCCTGGAAGCCCAGGGGTACCGAGCCAGCCGGAAGAAGGCCCAGATATGTGAGATCGAAGTCGAGTACCTGGGTTTTCGCCTCCGAGAAGGAACCCGAAGGCTCGGTACCCCCCGAACCCAAGCCATTCGCAATCAACCCACTCCTGCAAATAAGAAGGAATTGCGGGCATTACTAGGAGCAGCTGGGTATTGCCGGATCTGGATCATTAACTTCGCGGTCCTGACCCAAGACTTGTATGCCAAACTGAAAGGACCTGAACTCGAGGGCCAAAATCTCCAGTGGGAGAAGCACGAACTGAAAGCCCTTCAGGACCTCAAGGAGGCCCTTGTGGCCCCACCAGCGCTCGGACTGCCAGATGTGACCAAGCCGTTCCACTTGTTCATCGACGAAAAGAAGGGATTGGCACTTGGAGTCCTTACCCAACTGGTCGGCACCTGGCAACGCCCTGTAGCATATCTCTCTAAGGGCATGGACAACGTGGCACGAGGATGGCCGGGGTGTCTCCGAAGCATTGCGGCGGCCTGTCTGCTGATACACGAGGCCAATAAACTCACGTTTGGCCAAACACTCTTTGTGACTACACCCCACACCATCCGCGGCCTACTCGAGAGCCACGGACCCAGATGGATGACCAACTCCCGATTGGTTAAATACCAAGCCCTCCTGTGCGAAAATCCGGAGGTGCGGATCCTGGACACAACCAACCTTAATCCCGCTACCCTCCTTCCGGCCCCTGAATCACCATTCCATGACTGTGAGGAGGTAATGGCCACTGTGCATTCTAGCAGACCTGACCTCAAGGACCAACCCTGGCAAGGGGGCATCACCCTGTTCACCGATGGAAGCAGACAGGTGATAGAGGGAATTCGAAGAGCTGGCTATGCTGTCGTGTCTGAGGACCATGTGATCGAGGCTATGGCTCTGCCGCCCGGAACGTCAGCCCAGAAAGCGGAGCTGATCGCCCTCACCAGAGCCCTCCTGTGGGCTGAAGGAAAAGTTGTTAACATCTACACCGACTCCAAATACGCTTTCCTCACCCTTCAGGTGCACGGGGCCTTGTACAAGGAGAGGGGATTTCTGACAGCTGAGGGGAAGGGACTTGCAAATGCCACTGAGATCTGCCAATTACTCGAGTCAGTATGGAAACCGAAGAAAGTAGCTGTGATGCACTGCAGGGCCCACACAGGCCGGACGGACCCTATCGCCCGGGGAAATCAGCGGGCAGACGACGCTGCAAAAAGGGCGAGTCGACTCCCTTACCTTTCTCATTCCTCTGACCCTGTACTAGTCGTTCACCTCCTCACAGAGACCCCCATCTATGCCCCACAAGAGACTGAGTGGGCCCGGCAAGAGGGCCTGGAGTCACGCAATGGCTGGTGGGTACTACAGGATGGGCGCATATGGATACCCGAAGCCTTGGCCTGGACGGTGGCCAGGGAGGCCCACAACCGCACCCATCTGGGCAAGGACGCTCTGGGGCGCCTACTCGAGAAGACCTACTACATCAATAAATTGTCCCTCTGGACCAAAAATGCCTCCAGCCAATGCGCAACTTGTGCCCGGAATAACCCAAGGACGGGGCCCGGTCCTACGCCAGGACATGTTCTCCGAGGCACTAGTCCGTTCCACGTCTGCCAGATTGACTTCACGCATATGCCCCCAGCCCGGGGCTACAAAGCCATCCTCGTCGCCGTGTGTACCTACACCGGGTGGATTGAGGCCCAGCCCACCAGAACGGAAATGGCGAAAGAAGTCACTTCCTTATTGATCCATCACCTCCTGCCGAGATACGGCCTTCCCAGACAGATAAACTCCGACAATGGTCCTGCATTCGCCAGCGAAGTAACACAACAACTCAGTACAAGGCTGGGCCTCGATTGGAAGTTACATTGTGCATGGAGACCCCAGAGCAGTGGAATAGTGGAGAGAGCTAACCGATCCCTGAAGAACCAGCTGGCTAAACTATGCCAAGAAGCCAAAGCTAAATGGCCCGACCTGCTCCCACTGGCCTTACTGCATCTCAGGTGCACCCCCAAGGCTACAGGCCTTACGCCTTACGAGATGATGTACGCCTGGCCGCCACCCCTACCCTCCTTTCCCGACTCCTTGCAGATACAGGGCGAGAGCTCCCTAGTAAAACAGATGAAGGCCCTACGCGAGGTAGTGCAGGACATCCAACAGTACACTGAGAGTGTAGGTCCTCTAGTCCTTACTAGTCCTACACATCAGTTTAGGGTGGGGGATGAAGTCTGGGTAAAGGAGTGGGATGAATCTGACTGTTTAAAGCCCAAGTGGAAAGGGCCCTCCCTTGTTCTCCTAACTACCCCAACCGCTGTTAAAATTGCAGGAAGTCCCGTGTGGATACATTGGACCAGGCTGAAACCCGCTGCACCTACCGGCGGCACACCTAGAGTTTGGACTGCCTGTCAACATCCTGACGCTCCACTGCGGCTGACCCTGACGAGGAAGTGAACCAGGTCCATGCCTACCCAGCAACAGAAGCTCAGCTATTGGACCCACTGCGTCTTTGGCTCCCTGTTTATTGGAGCCGTCATTCTAAGTCTCATAATCTTCCTACTGCAGAGATTGGGATACCTCCCCCCATACATATGATGTTGAACCTACTCTTCATAATCCTCCTTTGCCCATCCTCGAACCAGCCTATCACCCTGAGTCAGAACTGTACTGAGTGTTTGCGCTCAGTACGTCACCGCATAGAGGGGGGATATCACCTGGTCACCACCCTCATTCATCAGTCACAGCCTCCGGAAGGTGATTGCCGGCCCCTTCCGGTTTGTGCCATTACGACCCCGACTGGACTCCAACAGTTTCACAGGTGCCTCCAGAACAATCTCACTATCTGCCACAGCCCAGTCAAGCCAAGATACTGCAATGTCACCCTCAGTGTGGGGCTCCCCCAGTACGTCGGGTCTATGGGAGTCCAGGGAGATGGCATCCTATATTACGTAAATTCCACCCGCATTATTGCAGGTGGTACTCAAACTGTGGCCACCCTTACCTTTGACGTTTGTGTTGCTATAGACAGACACCCCTGGTCCCACAAGTGCGGAAGTCTAGCTTGGCGCAAGGCCTACGCAAATGATCACAAGTATGTTTGCCCCCTTACTTTAGACGGAAGATATGGCTCTCCTTGGTCTTGGCTACCTTGTGCAGCAGACACCCGGACCTCGGGATGGGAACGAGTGTGTGCCTACACAGGAGGCGGATACCCTGGATGTCCCGGTCTAGGTGAATTTCGCAGGGGCTCCGACAACACCGTGCTCCTTGAATGGCCACTGAGGGGACCCGGGACCCCCTGGAGACAAACTTGGGGTTTTGGCATCGACGGGGCCGGAACGGACCCTATAACCTTCATCACCATCAGCCAGAGCCTTGAGGAGAAGGCACCCACACACTATCAGACCACGGTTGTCGGGTACCAGGACGTATTCGACGAAATTGCTCGCGCTGAGGAGGCAGCGACTAAGTTCCTCATTTCTCCCGAAGCTCGGAACATGTTCCTCAACCTGGCCGAAAACATTGCCCTCTCCCTAGGAATTGCCAACTGTTTCGTCTGTGGAGGCACCGACATGGGTGAGCAATGGCCCTGGGAAGCGAAGGAGATTCACCAGCACATGTGGGACGCCCTCAACGCCACCAACATTACCTTTCCCCGGCGTCCGAGGCCTTATGAATGGGCCCTGAGGACCAACATCATAGGTACCCTCTGCGCTAGCCGGGCTCCCTCGAAGCGCTATTCCGTCCCAGTGGGAGATTCCGCTTGCACGGGGGTCCTTCAGTTTAATGGAAGCCGAACCACCTGGTGGCAAACGGACAACCTGCCCGCCCCGGTGCCCATTTGGACCGAACCCACACTGAATACAACCTGGACATACGGGGGAAATGCCTCCCTTAAATGGATAGCCCCGGAGGGCTACTACTACATTTGCGGTCGCAGGGCCTAGGAGCAGCTCCCAGCCCGCTGGTACGGTACCTGTCTCTTGGGCACCGTCCGTCCTAGTTTCTTTCTCCTGCCCCTGCGCGTAGGCGAGACATTAGGTATACCTCTCTATATGGAACAGGGGCCTGGAAACATGGGCAGGCGTAAACGGTCCCCTCGAGACACCAAGCCCAAGGTCCAGATAGGAGACTGGAAGGACAACGAGTGGCCACCAGAACGTATCATTCATTACTATGGACCGGCCACGTGGGCTGAAGATGGCACATATGGGTATCGTACTCCTATCTACATGCTGAATCGCATTATCCGTCTGCAGGCAGTGCTCGAAATACTCACTAACGACTCGGCCTTTGCCCTGAACATCCTGGCACGCCAAAACACCAAATTGATTACCGCAGTTTACCAGAATCGCCTGGCTCTTGACTACCTCTTGGCCCAGGAGGGTGGGGTGTGCGGCAAATTTAATCTCAGCAACTGCTGCCTACAAATTGATGACCAGAGTCACGTCATCAGAGAGATCACTGACTGTCCAAACCTGGAACAGCGCCTGGGATTGGACATCCTCTTTAACTAACTGGCTACCGACCTCTGGGAGCCTCAAGAGTATCCTCGTCATGGGTGGCCTGTTTTTGTTGTCCTGCTTATTAATACCCTTGTCTCTCCCCTTTGTTTTCAGGTGTCTCCGCTCCACCATGGAAAGCATCACTGACCGCCGAGCAGCCGCCCAACTCATGGCTCTCCAGATGTATTTCCCCATCCCCCAATCCGATGTCGATGAAGCAGAATTTTGTTCTCCCGAGGCAATTAACGGGCCAACGCCCTTGTGACAGCACAAGACCAGCTACAAAGGGGGGGGGGGGATTCCACTAGGGACCCTCCGTCTCAACCCCGGCGAAGCAACCAGCGGCTGCGCAAGAGCCTAGGGCTCCCTTTTTGCCTCCCTGCTAATGCTTCTTGTCTCTCTCTTCCTTTTCAGGCTTATGGAGATGATACTCTCCACCAGAATGGATGTTCAAGTATCAAAAGGGGGGAATTGTAGGAGTGGATCACTGAACACTGGATACTACTGGACCAACAGAACAACCTCAAGCTCTGTGCATACTGATGGACTTTACTTTGTGCATACTACCTCTGCTTCTGCCTTTTTGGGCATATTCCATACTTGAATGTATTGGACATTTAAGTTCTCTTGTACTGTGCCTTAACCACAACTTGTCAGTTTGCGCTGCCTTGCTGCCTATTAGTGTAAGACAGAATGCAGGTGCATTAGATATACAGCTTGTAACAGTAGTTAGCAGGGCTTGCACACAAAGACCAGCCTGTACGTAGGCGTCACATGAATAGATGGCCTTGGAGGGTGTTGCCACCCCCACCCTGCATCTCTGAGCCTAACGAACCTTATCTCCTCTGCTAGAAAGGAGCATTGTGTGTGTGTAGAACAAGATGCTAAGTTTCGTTTCCCTTGCCAGTATCATTTCAGTATTATGACGTGTGTATGTACTGTGAACTACAAATGTGTACTGTAAGAACTACAAATGTTTACTGCGCATGTCCACTGTGATGTATAAGGGGCCTAATGTGCAGGCCCAGCAGGGAAGTATAAATGTAAGTGTCAGATGATTTGTGACACACAGTATCCTGAGAAAACTCAGTGCTGTTCATTGCTAGCAATAAAGCTGCATTGCTTTGGAACCAATTTGCCTTTTGTCTCCTGATTCACTTAGCCTGTTTCAGTAGTATCCGTCAGCGGATTCTGTTTTTAAGAATCATAGCAGGTTGTACAGCCATGGTAAAAGCACCCATTAAATTCAAAGGCAATGCACTCGCTGTTAACGATGGCATAACCATGAAGAAAGTAGTCACCCACCTGCATTTCTCCACCCTTTAGTGTGTGCCTGATTTGTATATATTATTTGTCCTCGGTGTACATCAACCAATGGATACCGGCGGTTGAATATCTTTTGGTCTGCCAATAAGAATGGTTCTATGGTTATATACACGGCAGCAAGTGTGATGTATTGGAAAGTGTCTATACAATTACTTAGGGTCGCTGCCTCACCTGCGGTACTTTTTCTACTTCTACTTCCACAGCCCTCTCCATCATTTTCATAATTTCCTCTCTGTATAGGACACAGGCCTTTTGTAAAATATAAACATCCTGCTTACAGTAGAAGGCCAGTTTCTTCTTCTAAATCAAACATTGTATACTTGCTCTCGCTGTACCATCACGTGAAAGCCTCTTCTTATCAGGCATCATGCTCTCAATGCCGTAGTACTTTTCTTCAAACATTTCTCCCTCATTTCCACAGTGTTAAGAATGTGAGGAAAGTATTCTTTGCTGCCTTGACAGTCCACAGCTTATGGAAGCTTACTAAGCTTCATGGGAGAAAATGTAGAGAATCTATAAAGTGAATGCCCAGCACATCAACCCTGATTTAAAAAGCTTTCTGCCCTGCTCTAGCAAACACATATCCTTCTTTTCCTGTAACAGTTGACTCATGACAAAATAACCGTCATAGCCTTTTGAATTGTGAGCTATGAAAGCTTAGTCCTTGAACCGTTTGTCACTAAAAGAACCTATGAACTCAGAGAGACAGCTCACCCCCTTGAATCTTACCATTCATGCTCACGGTAAAGATCCGTTGCAAAGATATAAGTACATAAGTACTGCCTTACTGGGAAAGACCAAAGGTCCATCAAGCCCAGCATCCTGTTTCCAATAGTGGCCAATCCAGATCACAAATACCTGGCAAGATCCCAAAAAAGTACAAAACATTTTATACTGCTTATCCCAGAAATAGTGGATTTTCCCCAAGTCCATTTAATAATGGTCTATGGACTTTTTCTTTAGGAAGCCGTCCAAACATTTTTTAAACTCTGCTAAGCTAACCGCCTTTACCACATCCTCCGGCAACGAATTCCAGAGTTTAATTACACGTTAAGTGAAAAAAAAGTTTCTCCGATTCATTTTAAATTTACTACATTGTAGCTTCATCGCATGCCCCCTAGTCCTAGTATTTTTGGAAAGGGTAAACAGACTTTTCACATCTACCCATTCAACTCCACTCATTATTTTATAGAGCTCTATCATATCTCCCCTCAGCCGCCTTTTCTCCAAGCTGAAGAGCCCTAGCCGCTTTAGCCTTTCCTCATAGGGAAGTCATCTCATCCCCTTTATCACTTTAATCGCTCTTCTCTGCACCTTTTCTAATTCCACTATATCTTTTTTGAGATGCGGCGACCAGAATTGAACACAATATTCAAGGTGCAGTCGCACCATGGAGCGATACAAAGGCATTATAACGTCCTCATTTTTGTTTTCCATTCCTTTCCTAATAATACCTAACATTCTATTTGCTTTCTTAGCCGCAGCAGTACACTGAGCAGAAGGTTTCAACGCATGATCAACGACGACACTTGGTCTGTGACTCCTAACATGGAACCTTGCATGACGTAGCTATAATTCGGGTTCCTCTTTCCCACATGCATCACTTTGCACTTGTAATTACGGATATGTAACCCCATCTCCTGCATACATTTACAGTCATAAATGATATACCTTTCAGATGTTTTTTGTGTAGCCAGTCTTATCATATAGCATAAATATTTTTCGCTTTTCAGTTGAGGATCACCACAGTGCAGACATTTTAGACTTTGCATTTGTGCTTTTTTTCTGTGAAAGAGTCACACTTATCGTAAAATATTTTAGAGAAGCATTCTATCTCTTTTTTGAATGCCAGGACTGAATGCTGTTTTATACATTCCTTAGAACAGCAGTACAGCCGGCAGTTAGGACACCTCTCTCTACCACCTGCCTGAACTGCACATGTGTCGGTTAGACACAGATTACAATGTAATCTGCATGTGTGGTTATGGCTATAAGGCATTTCAGTGTTTATAGAAATTTTTCTTACTGTATAACTATTTGATATTTAAGATACCATAAAAATGATCATGATGGAGTAATATTTATTTATTTATTTATTTATTTTATGGCATTTGTATCCCACATTATCCCACCTCTTTGCAGGCTCAATGTGGCTTACATTTTGTCATGGATACTGGAAATAGCAGTGAATATACATTTGGTTTACAGAGGATTTTGTGTTACATGGTGGTGAAATACATGAAGGCATTAAAGCAGAAAGACATTATAAAACATTATAAGACAGTCTGGAAGTTTTAAGACTATACAGTTATACATGTTAAATTATACAGTTACACATCCGTAACTGTAATCAGCTCGCTAGTTTAAAACAAGAGCTTAGTAAATGAAAGCAGGAATTAGATGCACTTAAAGCAACTTCTAAGACTGCACAAAATCAAACGAAATTCACACCACTGCCTCAAAGGATAAAACCACCTAAGAATAGATGGTTCACAGTAGGCTCAGGCAGACTTTGTCATGTGACACAGAGGCATACACCCTCACAAGTGTTACCCCTACAGAATTCTTTTGGTCCATTAGAGCTCTGTGAGGTTCCTAAAAATAGAACTGAGCCAGAAGAAACAGCAAAAGCAAAAGAAATTAAGGTGGAACAAAAAGATATGGAGGGACCCAAAGACAAAAAACACACCAAAATATCAAATGTTGAAACACATACCAGGAAATGGAAATGTAAATGGAAAGTGATGACCACAAATGCTCGCAGTACATAAGTACATACTGTAAGTACATAAGTAATGCTATACTGGGAAAAGACCAAGGGTCCATCGAGCCCAGCATCCTGTCCACGACAGCGGCCAATCCAGGCCAAGGGCACCTGGCAAGCTTCCCAAACGTACAAACATTCTACACATGTTATTCCTGGAATTTTGGAGTTTTCCAAGTCCGTTTAGTAGCGGTTTATGGACTTGTCCTTTAGGAAACCGTCCAACCCCTTTTTAAACTCTGCTAAGCTAACCGCCTTCACCACTTTCTCCGGCAACAAATTCCAGAGTTTAATTACACGTTGGGTGAAGAAAACTTTTCTCCGATTTGTTTTAAATTTACTACACTGTAGTTTCATCGCATGCCCCCTAGTCCTAGTATTTTTGGAAAGCGTGAACAGACGCTTCACATCCACCTGTTCCACTCCACTCATTATTTTATATACCTCTATCATGTCTCCCCTCAGCCGTCTCTTCTCCAAGCTGTATAGCCCTAGCCTCCTTAGTCTTTCTTCATAGGGAAGTCGTCCCATCCCCGCTATCATTTTAGTCGCCCTTCGCTGCACCTTTTCCAATTCTACTATATCTTTTTTGAGATGCGGCGACCAGAATTGAACACAATACTCAAGGTGCGGTCGCACCATGGAGCGATACAACGGCATTATAACATCCTCACACCTGTTTTCCATACCTTTCCTGATAATACCCAACATTCTATTCGCTTTCTTAGCCGCAGCAGCACACTGAGCAGAAGGTTTCAGTGTGTTATCGACGACGACACCCAGATCCCTTTCTTGGTCCGTAACTCCTAACGTGGAACCTTGCATGACGTAGCTATAATTCGGGTTCTTTTTTCCCACATGCATCACCTTGCTCTTGCTCACATTAAACATCATCTGCCATTTAGCCACCCAGTCTCCCAGTCTCGTAAGGTCCTCTTGTAATTTTTCACAATCCTGTCGCGATTTAACGACTTTGACTAACTTTGTGTCATCAGCAAATTTAATTACCTCGCTAGTTACTCCCTCTCTAAATCATTTATAAATATATTAAAAAGCAGTGGTCCTAGCACGGACCCCTGAGGAACCCCACTAACTACCCTTCTCCATTGTGAATACTGCCCATTTAATCCCACTCTCTGTTTCCTATCCTTCAACCAGTTTTTAATCCACAATAGGACATTTCCTCCTATCCCATGACCCTCCAATTTCCTCTGTAGCCTTTCATGAGGTACCTTGTCAAACGCCTTTTGAAAATCCAGATACACAATATCAACCGACTCCCCTTTGTCCACATGTTTGTTCACTCCTTCAAAGAATTGAAGTAAATTGGTCAGGCAAGATTTCCCCACACAAAAGCCATGCTGACTTGGTCTCAGTAATCCATGTCCTCGGATGTGCTCTGTAATTTTGTTTTTGATAATAGCCTCTACCATTTTCCCCGGCACCGACGTCAGACTCACCGGTCTATAATTTCCCGGATCTCCCCTGGAGCCTTTTTTAAAAATGGGCATTACATTGGCCACCCTCCAATCTTCCGGTACCACGCTCGATTTTAAGGATAAGTTGCATATCACTAGCAGTAGCTCCGCAAGCTCGTTTTTCAGTTCTATCAGTACTCTAGGATGAATACCATCCGGTCCAGGAGATTTGCTACTCTTCAGTTTGCCGAACTGCTCCATTACGTCCTCCAGGTTTACCGTGAAGTCAGTAAGTTTCTCCGACTCGTCCGCTTGAAATACCATTTCCGACACAGGTATCCCACCCAAATCTTCCTCGGTGAAGACCGAAGCAAAGAATTCATTCAGTCTCTCCGCTACAGTGGGGGAAATAAGTATTTGATCCCTTGCTGATTTTGTAAGTTTGCCCACTGACAAAGACATGAGCAGCCCATAATTGAAGGGTAGGTTATTGGTAACAGTGAGAGATATAGCACATCACAAATTAAATCCGGAAAATCACATTGTGGAAAGTATATGAATTTATTTGCATTCTGCAGAGGGAAATAAGTATTTGATCCCCCACCAACCAGTAAGAGATCTGGCCCCTACAGACCAGGTAGATGCTCCAAATCAACTCGTTACCTGCATGACAGACAGCTGTCGGCAATGGTCACCTGTATGAAAGACACCTGTCCACAGACTCAGTGAATCAGTCAGACTCTAACCTCTACAAAATGGCCAAGAGCAAGGAGCTGTCTAAGGATGTCAGGGACAAGATCATACACCTGCACAAGGCTGGAATGGGCTACAAAACCATCAGTAAGACGCTGGGCGAGAAGGAGACAACTGTTGGTGCCATAGTAAGAAAATGGAAGAAGTACAAAATGACTGTCAATCGACAAAGATCTGGGGCTCCACGCAAAATCTCACCTCGTGGGGTATCCTTGATCATGAGGAAGGTTAGAAATCAGCCTACAACTACAAGGGGGGAACTTGTCAATGATCTCAAGGCAGCTGGGACCACTGTCACCACGAAAACCATTGGTAACACATTACGACATAACGGATTGCAATCCTGCAGTGCCCGCAAGGTCCCCCTGCTCCGGAAGGCACATGTGACGGCCCGTCTGAAGTTTGCCAGTGAACACCTGGATGATGCCGAGAGTGATTGGGAGAAGGTGCTGTGGTCAGATGAGACAAAAATTGAGCTCTTTGGCATGAACTCAACTCGCCGTGTTTGGAGGAAGAGAAATGCTGCCTATGACCCAAAGAACACCATCCCCACTGTCAAGCATGGAGGTGGAAATGTTATGTTTTGGGGGTGTTTCTCTGCTAAGGGCACAGGACTACTTCACCGCATCAATGGGAGAATGGATGGGGCCATGTACCGTACAATTCTGAGTGACAACCTCCTTCCCTCCGCCAGGGCCTTAAAAATGGGTCGTGGCTGGGTCTTCCAGCACGACAATGACCCAAAACATACAGCCAAGGCAACAAAGGAGTGGCTCAGGAAGAAGCACATTAGGGTCATGGAGTGGCCTAGCCAGTCACCAGACCTTAATCCCATTGAAAACTTATGGAGGGAGCTGAAGCTGCGAGTTGCCAAGCGACAGCCCAGAACTCTTAATGATTTAGAGATGATCTGCAAAGAGGAGTGGACCAAAATTCCTCCTGACATGTGTGCAAACCTCATCATCAACTACAGAAGACGTCTGACCGCTGTGCTTGCCAACAAGGGTTTTGCCACCAAGTATTAGGTCTTGTTTGCCAGAGGGATTAAATACTTATTTCCCTCTGCAGAATGCAAATAAATTCATATACTTTCCACAATGTGATTTTCCGGATTTAATTTGTGATGTGCTATCTCTCACTGTTACCAATAACCTACCCTTCAATTATGGGCTGCTCATGTCTTTGTCAGTGGGCAAACTTACAAAATCAGCAAGGGATCAAATACTTATTTCCCCCACTGTATGTCTTTGTCTTCCTTGATCGCCCCTTTTACCCCTCGGTCATCCAGTGGCCCAACCGATTCTTTTGCCGGCTTCCTGCTTTTAATATACCGAAAAAAATTGTTACTATGTTTTTTTGCCTCTAATGCTATCTTTTTTTCATACTCCCTCTTCGCCTTCTTAATCTGCGCCTTGCATTTGCTTTGACACTCCTTATGCTGTTTCTTGTTATTTTCAGACGGTTCCTTCTTCCATTTTCTGAAGGCGTTTCTTTTAGCCCTAATAGCTTCCTTCACCTCACTTTTCAACCAGGCCGGGTGTCTTTTGGACTTCCGTCTTTCTTTTCTAATTCACGGAATATGTATGGCCTGGGCCTCCAGGATGGTATTTTTGAACAGCGTCCACACCTGTTGTACAGTTTTTACTCTCTCAGTTGCCCCCCTAAGTTTTTTTTTACCGTTCTTCTCATTTTATCATAGTCTCCTTTTTTAAAGTTAAACGCTAACGTATTTGACTTTCTGTGTACAGTTACTTCAAGGTTGATGTCAAAACTGATCATATTATGGTCACTGTTATCAAGCGGCCCCAGTACCATAACGTCCCTCACCAGATCATGCGCTCCACTAAGGACCAAGTCTAGAATTTTTCCTTCTCTCGTCGGCTCCTGCACCAGTTGCTCCATAAAGCTGTCCTTGATTTCATCAAGGAATTGTATCTCTGTAGAGTGTCCCAATGTTACATTTACCCAGTCTATATTTGGATAATTGAAGTCACCCATTATTATCACATTGCCCATTTTGTTCGCGTCTCTGATTTCTTTTATCATTTCTGTGTCTACCTGCTCATCCTGGCGAGGTGGACGGTAGTACACTCCTATCACCATTTTTTTCCCTTTTATACATGGAATTTCAACCCACAATGATTCAAAGGTGTGATTTGTGTCCTGCTGAATTTGTAATCTATCTGAGTCAAGGCTCTCTTTAATATACAATGCTACCCCTCCACCAGTCCGGTCTACCCTATCATTACAATATACTTTGTACCCCGGTATGACAGTGTCCCACTGGTTATCCTCCTTCCACCAGGTCTCAGTAATGCCTATTATATCCAATTTTTCATTTAGTGCAATATATTCCAACCCTCCCGTCTTATTTCTTAGACTCCTAGCATTTGCATATAGACATTTCAGAGTATGTTTGTTGTTCTTATTTGCATGATGCTTAGTACCTGACACTATTGATTTGACATCTTTTGTCTGATCTTTAGTTGTATTTAAGGACACCTGGCCTACCACGGTCTGTTGTGCAACCTCACTATCCAGAAACCCTATCTTCCCTGTTTGTGAGGTATCTTTGCAAGATACCTTTTCCCGAACCATGCGCTTTTGAGCAACTGTCGGCCTTCCCCCCATTTCTACTTTAAAAGCTGCTCTATCTCCTTTTTAAATGCCGACGCCAGCAGCTTGGTCCCACCCTGGTTAAGGTGGAGCCCATCCTTTCGGAATAGGCTCCCCCTTCCCCAGAATGTTGCCCAGTTCCTAACAAATCTAAAACCCTCCTCCCTGCACCATCGTCTCATCCACGCATTGAGACTCTGGAGCTCTGCCTGTCTCTTGGGCCCTGCACGTGGAACAGGTAGCATTTCAGAAAATGCTACCCTAGAGGATCTGGATTTGAGCTTTCTACCTAAGAGCCTAAATTTGGCTTCCAGAACCTCTCTCCCACATTTTCCTATGTCATTGGTACCCACATGTACCAAGACAGCGGACTCCTCCCCAGCACTATCTAAAATCCTATCTAGGTGACGCGTGAGGTCCGCCACCTTCGCACCAGGCAGGCAAGTCACCAGGTGATCCTCACGTCCACAAGCCACCCAGCTATCTATATGCCTAATGATCGAATCACCAACTACAACAGCTGTCCTAACCTTTCCCTCCCGGGCAGCACTTGGAGACATATCCTCAGTGCGAGAGGATAGTACATCCCCTGGTGGGCAGGTCCTAGCTAAAGGAGTACTTCCTACTTCACCAGGGTGATGCTCTCCTTCTAGGAGACCTACCTCCTCCAAGGTAGCACAAGGGCTACTAGACTGGAGGTGGGACCTCTCTACAACAACCCTGTAGGTCTCCTCTATGTACCTCTCTGTCTCCCTCAGCTCCACCAAGTCTGCTACTCTAGCCTCAAGAGAACGGACATGTTCTCTAAGAGCTAGGAGCTCTTTGCATCGGGCGCAAACATATGACATCTCACCAACTGGGAGATAATCATACATGTGACACTCAATGCAAAAGACTGGATAGCACCCCTCTCGCTGCTGGACTGCTGACTCCATCTTAGTGTTTTTGAGTTTTCCAATATTTTAAAACTTGCTACAGTATTAAGGATATTAGCCTAATATAAAAGTGTCTTTTACTTTATATAGTGTATTGTATGATTTTAGTATTTCCTTCTTAGATGGTAATGAAATGTATTTAAAACTCTATAAGAGCACTCCTTGCTTGTTACCCTAATTACAATAACTGACTATAAATGAGGAGTTGTCCTAGGGGTGGGGGGGGAATACTAAATTAGATCCTGCAGTGGCTGTTAGATTCTATCTGTTAATGCTGTGGTACAAGGCTTTTAAAACTAAGTGGAAAAGACTATGGAGATTAGCTGTTTTCTGTTAGCTGTTGAAATTTGCTTTTTAAGTTTGCCTAACACTAACCTACAATTCCTCCTTTAAACCCCAATCTTTAAGTTCCCAAAGCACAAGCAAAGTAGTATTCACTTACCAGAGAAATGTCCTCTTCTCTCAGAACTTCTCAGAAAGTCTTGGCAACAAAGTTCATGACCTTCAAGCCCTGATGTTGGAGGCAGACTTAGACGTTGTTGCAATCACAGAGACATGGCTCAATGGTTCCCATGAATGGGATGCAAACATACCAGGCTATAATCTATTTAGGAAGGATAGAGAGGGTCGTAAAGGTGGAGGAGTAGCTCTATATGTGAGAAATGATATCACAGCAACCGAAATGACAGAGACCTGGGGTAAGGAAGAAGCGATATGGATCACCTTAAAAAGAGATGATAGAACCTCTGTCCATGTGGGTGTTGTCTACAGACCTCCAACACAATTGGAAGAATTAGATAGAGACCTGATCGCAGATATTCAAAAGTTGGGAAAGAAGAGAGGTGCTGTTGCTGGGAGATTTCAATCTGCCGGATGTAGATTGGAAGGTTCCATCTGTGGAATCGGAAAGAAGTAGAGAGATTGTGGATGCTTTCCAAAGTGCTCTGCTCAGACAAATGGTCATGGAACCCACGAGGGAGGGAGCGAGCGACGCTGGATCTGGTGCTCACAAATGCAGATAGCGTGTCAAATGTCCGAGTGGGTGCCCACCTGGGCGGCAGTGACCATCAAACGGTTTGGTTTGATATGACGGCTAAAGAGGAGGGTGGCCACTCAAAACTCAAAGTCCTGGATTTCAAGCATGCTGACTTTAGTAAAATGGGGGAATACCTAAGGAAGAAGCTGATGGGCTGGGAGGACGTACGAGAAGTGGAAGGACAGTGGTTCAGGCTCAAAGAAGGTATAAATAGGGCCACAAACCTTTATGTAAGGAAAGTAAATAAAAGCAAGAGAAAAAGGAAACCGCTATGGTTCTCCAAGCAAGTGGCTGAGAAAATAAAGGCTAAAGAGTTCGCGTTCCAAAAATACAAAAAAACTCAAGACGAGGAACACGGGGAGGAATACCGGAGGAAACTGAAAGAAGCCAAGAGAGAGGTACGTCTGGTGAAAGAGCAAGTGGAAGAACAAAAGGCTAGAAAGGTAAGGAGGGGTGACAAAAATTTCTTCAGGTATATTAGTGAAAGGAGAATGACTAAAAAGGGAATTGTGAGACTAAAGGATACTGCAAACCGCTATGTAGAAAATGATGAAGAAAAGGCAAATTTGCTAAATAGATACTTTTGTTCTGTTTTTACTGAAGAAAATCCGGGAGAAGGACCACGATGGACTGGCAAAAGTTCATTTGAGAATGGAGTGGATATAGCACCGTTCACGGAAGAGAGTGTGTATCAACAGCTAGAAAAACTAAAGGTGGACAAAGCCATGGGACCGGATGGGATCCACCCTGGATATTGAGGGAGTTCAGAGAGGTTCTGGCCGGTCCTCTTAAAGATTTGTTTAATAAATCCTTGGAAATGGGAGAGGTTCCGAGGGATTGGAGAATGGCGGAGGTGGTCCCCTCTTCACAAAAGTGGTGATAGGGAAGAAGCTGGAACTACAGGCCGGTAAGCCTCACTTCGATTATTGGAAAAGAAATGGAAGCGATGCTGAAGGAAAGGATAGTGAATTTCCTGGAAGAAAATGAGTTGCAAGATCCGAGACAACATGGTTTTACCAAAGGGAAATCGTGCCAAACGAATCTCACTGAATTCTTTGATTGGGTGAACGGAGAATTGAACTGTGGACGTGCTATAGACGTAATCTACTTAGATTTCAGCAAGGCTTTTGACACGGTTCCCCACAGGAGGCTCTTAAATAAACTGGATGGGCTGAAGATAGGACCCAAAGTGGTGAACTGGATTAGGAACTGGTTGACGGACAGGCGCCAGAGGGTGGTGATGAATGGAGTTCGCTCGGAAGAGGGAAAGGTGAGTAGTGGAGTGCCCCAGGGATCGGTGCTGGGGCCGATTCTGTTCAATATATTTGTGAGTGACATTGCCGAAGGGTTAGAAGGTAAAGTTTGCCTATTTGCAGATGATACTAAGATTTGTAACACAGTGGACACCCCGGAGGGAGTGGAAAACATGAAAAAGGATCTGAAAAAGCTAGAAGAATGGTCTAAGGTTTGGCAATTAAAATTCAATGCGAAGAAATGCAAAGTGATGCACTTAGGGAGTAGAAATCCAAGAGAGGCGTATGTGTTAGGCGGTGAGAGTCTGCTAGGTACTGATGGGGAGAGGGATCTTGGGGTCATAGTATCTGAAGATATGAAGGCGATGAAACAGTGTGACAAGGCGGTGGCCGTAGCTAGAAGGTTACTAGGCTGTATAGAGAGAGGTGTGACCAGCAGAAGAAAAGAGGTGTTGATGCCCCTGTACAAGTCGTTGGTGAGGCCCCACCTGGAGTATTGTGTTCAGTTTTGGAGGCCGTATCTTGCTAAGGATGTAAAAAGAATTGAAGCGGTGCAAAGAAAAGCTACGAGGATGGTATGAGATTTGCGTTACAAGACGTATGAGGAGAGACTTGCGGACCTGAACATGTATACCCTGGAGGAAAGAAGAAACAGGGGTGATATGATACAGACGTTCAAATATTTGAAAGGTATTAATCCGCAAACAAACCTTTTCCGGAGATGGGAAGGCGGTAGAACGAGAGGACATGAAATGAGATTGAAGGGGGGCAAACTCAAGAAGAATGTCAGGAAGTATTTTTTCACGGAGAGGGTGGTGGATGCTTGGAATGCCCTCCCGCGGGAGGTGGTGGAGATGAAAACGGTAACGGAATTCAAACATGCGTGGGATAAACATAAAGGAATCCTATGCAGAAGGAAGGGATCCTCAGGAGCTTAGCCTAGAATGGGTGGCAGAGCTGGTGGTTGGGAGGCGGGGCTAGTGCTGGGCAGACTTATACGGTCTGTGCCAGAGCTGGTGGTGGGAGGCGGGACTGGTAGTTGGGAGGCGGGGATAGTGCTGGGCAGACTTATAGGGTCTGTGCCAGAGCTGGTGGTTGGGATAGGGCTGGCCAGACTTATACGGTCTGTCCACTGAAGAGGACAGTACAAATAAAAAAGTAGCACATATGAATTTATCTTCTTGGAAAACTCTTTTTATTGGAAAAAAACTAAAAACAAATAACATACAAATCAAAAACAAGCCCCTAGCTATACACGGTCCTCCTATCTATGTACACCCCCTCCCCCTCCTCAGTAGTACAGTGGAAACTGTTTATTAGAAAACCCAAAGAAAAAACCGGACATGCAAATCAAACCCCAGGCTCCTAGCTAGACATGGTTTGCCTATCTATATACACCCCCTCCCCCTCCTCAATAATACAATGGATCAACCCCCCGACCCCCCCCCCAAACCCCCCAAACCCCTTCAGACAACTGGCACACAATCCCCTGGGTAGCATGTCCCCTCATGGCGGCTAAGCCTCACGTGTCTCCACCACCTCGAAGCCACCCCCACCCCTTTTTCCACCCTTTCCCACT